>NC_090442.1:350636425-351255592 GCF_031143425.1 Pleurodeles waltl
AAAAGCTATTTCACTGTTAGTGCTGTGGCTGGTTATATGAAGAAAAAACTAAAGTACAGTTAATATGTTAATTCTGTATATTTGATTTGGAATAAATTGCAGAGACAGTTCAACACTGTTCTTAATATTTAATAAAATAATTGGATTTTTAATACATATAGAAGCAATGTAACATGAAGGCTAATTATTATTGGCCTGCCTCGCCTGTCAGTGCTGCTTTGTTGAGGTGTGAAATATTGCTGTCAGGGCCTGACAGGATGACATGGGGGAGAAATATGACCCAGCCTAACCCAAGCAGGAGTGTTGAGTTAATAAAGTAAGATATATATGTCTACTATTTATAAAATGTATATATTTTTTTTCACTGAAAAAAAAAAATGTTACAGGGACATTATAGTTAGGAAAAAAAGAAATTGAAATTCACTTAAATAACCAAAGGTTACAAGGATGTTATAGTCAGGGTCACATTTTAAACGTACACAACCATAGGAATTCACCTGCTACAGTTAGTGTTATCTTAAGTAACTATAACACGTGCCCTTCGGTAACTATAACTCTGGCTTCTGCCAAGCACAGTTTTTTATTAAATGTTTTTACTGCAGATATTACATTGATGTAATCAATGATGTTATCAAAGGTGTCATGGGTGGAGTAATTTGAGGGATTATTAGTAGTGCATGGAGAGGATGTGAGTTATAGTTACCTTATGGTTACTTGAGATAATTCGAACTATAACTGGTGAATTTCTATGGTTTTGTACTTTTAAAATCGTCCCATGACGTCCCTGTAACCTTTGGTGTTTTCAGTGAATTTCTATGATTCTTTTAATGTAAAGTCATTTTCATTGCTTTATGTTATTCCAACCACTGCTTTGCACTGTGGCCAACCCCAATAACAACCCAGCCCTGCGCTGTGCACACCCTTTGACTGTGCACAGCGAGTGTTGCCATATACTGCATTCATCCCCCCTACCCACCCATGCCCACGCTGTGCATGGCCTTTGAGCATGTGCAGCAAGAGCTGGCCACCGCCTGTCTCTCTGGGTGTGAGAACAGGTATGAAAGGGTGTATTTGGGTGCGAGAATGGCTGGGAGAGTGTCTGACTGGGTGTGAGAGTGGGTGCATCAGTGTCTTATTTGGTCTGTGAGTGGGTGCATCAGTGTCTGTGTGGGTCTGTGAGTGGCTCCTTGACCATTTCAGTGGGTCTGTGAGTGGATGTGTGAGATTCTGAGTGGGTCTGTGAGTGGGTGCATGAGGGTCTAAGTACAGGTGTTAGTGGGTACACGAGGGTCAGAGTGGGTCTGTGAGTGGGTGCATAGGGGTCTGAGTGGGTGTGTGAGTGGGAGAAAGAGCTTTAAAGAGCGGGAGAAGAAGCAGGAAAGGGAGAGAGAAGGAGAATTTGTTAGGATTTGATTAATAATATACTTAGAATGAGACATTTCTGAACAAATTGAAAAGAAAAATGTATTTGTCAATTAAAAAGAGTGAAATCAACTTTCAGCATGAACCTTACACTTTTGAAGTTTACAAGAAATCAAAGAAGGAAAATTAACACGGACACACCTGGAGTAGAACCCTCAACTTTCAATGTGAGGGTCTGTGACCTTAACCTTTGGGCCATAAGTGACTCTTTAGTGTGATGCTTCCAGACATACCTATGACAGTCAACCCACGCATGTGATTGGAAAGAAACATGAAAGTTCCATCACTAAGAAGGTTAAACAGTCAAAACACTAGTAAATAAACAAACACACTGTCAAGCAATACTAGGATTTGACTATCCAGCCTATTGCATGACAGCTCAAGACCTTGAACATTAGGCAAGAAGTGACTATGTTCTGCTCTGCATCCAAACGTAACTATAACATTTGTACAAAACGTCTTGCTAGTCCTTTAAAGTCATTGCATGGAGAGACCATTGCAATGACAATCTCTCTCTCTCTCTTCCATCCCTTTATGGTATAGTGGAGTTTGGGATAGCGTGACTCGCAGAGTTTTTTGGCTAACTCGGCCCTCCATGCGGATCGAAGAGTTTCAAAAACTCTGTTAGCTCTGCCAGTGGAGCGGTGCTCCCCACAAAGCCTAGGCTGCAGAGAGGGTGGGTGGCCCCCTCTAGTGGATTGAAACTGGTGCTTTGGGGAGGTGGAGGTCCCCAGGGCTGTGGGGGAGCTGTGTGGCCCTCCCGCATTACATTTTTTAAAGCCCCAGGGAGGTGGTGGTCCGTGTGCCGAGTAGCCCCGCATTGGATTTAAACTTGTTCCCTGTGGAGGTGGTGTCTGAGTATGACTGTGAGTGGGTGTGTGGGTGTGTGAGTGTCTGTGTAGGTGTGTCAGTAAAAGGTCAAAAACCAGGTGTTAGACTTGGCATCTTTGGTGTGGTATCCCCTAACTTTTAATCTGTGTTTCCCATGTTGCTGATGTGTGCAGGACTCTGTTTTTGCTGTCTTTGGGCACTTTACCATTGCTATCCAGTGTTAAAGTGGAAGTGCTCCTATGTACAATGTATGTGTAACTGGCTTTCCATGATTGGAATATTGATTTACTAGTAAGTCCCTAGTACAGTGCACTACAGGTGCCCAGGGCCTGTAAATCAAATGCTACTAGTGGGCCTGTAACACTGGTTGTGCCACCCAAATTAGTAGCTCTGTAAACATGGATCCGACCTGACACTGCAGTGTCTGTGTGTGCAGTTTTAAACTGCCAATTCGACTTGGCAAGTGTACCCACTTGCCAGGTCTAAACCTTCCCTTTTCTTGTACGTAAGGCACCCCTAAGGTATGCCATAGGTAGCCCCGTGGGCAGGGTGCTGTGTATGTTTATGGTGGGTCATATTCTAATGTATTTAATATGTCCTGAAAGTAAAATACTGCCAGATTCGGTGTTCACTGTTACAAGGCCTATCTCTCTCATAGGTTAACATGGGTGGCTCCCTTTAAATATTATTAAAGCGTAGATTTCCTTTGGGAGCAGATAAACATGTGGAGTTTGGGGTCTCTGAGCTCACAATTTAAAAATACAACTTTTAGTGAAGTTGGTTTTGAGACTGTGTGTTTTAAAATGCCACTTTTAGAAAGTAGGCATGTTCTTGCTTAAACCATTCTGTTACTCTGCCTATTTGTGGATTCCCTGTCTGGGTTAGTTTGAC
The DNA here is from genome assembly GCF_031143425.1 of Pleurodeles waltl. Lineage (NCBI taxonomy): Eukaryota > Metazoa > Chordata > Amphibia > Caudata > Salamandridae > Pleurodeles > Pleurodeles waltl. The sequence goes on from NC_090442.1 coordinate 350,639,570, forward strand.
AGTGTGCACCTCTCTCTAGACAGTGACACAAAGGGATTTGGGGTGTAGTCTGCATATCCTGATGAGCCATCTTTGCTAGGAGGGAGGGGAGGAGTGGTCACTCACACTTGATAAGCCTACTTCAAATGCAGAAAGGAGTATAAGAAGAGGACCCAATACCCCTGAAAATTTAGATCTCTTCTGGAATCAAGAGGAACCTCTGCCAAGGAGAAGAGCTGAAGAGCTGTGGAGAAGTGCTGCCCTGCCTGTGAATGTGCTTTGTGGAGCTATCCTGCAGTTGCTTCTTCTGCCTCTGAAGGGGGACAAAGTTGTGCATTCCTGCTTGTGAGGAATCTCCAAGGGCTTGAACTGAGCTTGCCTCCTGATGGTAAAGTCTCAGGACCATCGAAGACTTCCCCTGCCAGTACCTGGACTCTCTGCTGAGACTCCTGCCCTGCCAAGCAGTGCCTTATCCAGTTCTTGGGCCCTTGAAAGGTGAAGATGGCAGACAAAGAGTAAGAATCTACACACAGATCGCCAAGCAGGGAAATTTTCAACTCACCTTCCGTGACGTGGCTGATAAATGACGCGCCGCCAGCTTCGCAGCTAAAATCAATGCTCCATCTGCATCGCAGCTGGAAGATCGATGCAAAGCGGCAGGAGAAACAACACGCAACACCCGCTAATGGAGGCTGATAATGACGCAAACCCCACCGTGCGACTGGATGTTCAACTAGGTGTGGAAAAACAACGCAAAGCCTGCCCGGACCCAAGGAGCCTGTCCAGACCGACGCAACGCTCTCTTGTGGGAGAGGAGAAATGATGCACGTGGGTCTGACTGGAGGAGGAATGACGCACGGTCTCGCTTGCAAGTGAGAAATCGGCACATCACTGGCCTTTTCCGATGCACATTAGCCCATGCGGTGGTATTTTGACGCTACCCAGGTACTTTTGTGCCCTAACAATGTTCTCACTGTTTTCTAAAGGATTTAAGACTCTTATTCTTTGAAGATTCATAACTTGACTTGTGTATGTTGGATTTTTTTCATTTTGGTCTTGTTTTGGTTATATAAATATCACCTATATTTCTAAACCTGTGTTGTCTGAGTTACTGTGTGTGTCGGTACAAATAGTTTACACATCACTTTTGAAGCTAAGCCTACCTGCTTGTGCCAAGCTACCAAGGGGGTCAGTGGGGGTTAACTGAGGGTAATTCTCCTTTATCCTGACTAGAGTGAGAGTCCTTACCAGAGGGTAACCTGACTGCCAACCAAAGACCCAATTTCTATCACCAGGTGATCAAAAAGCAAAAAATGAAAGTGGATTGGATGGTCAGAACCACTTTCTTATAGCAGTAAACATTGGGCCACAGGACATCAACACTAAATATCATCCATGATTTCTAAAGGACTATGAACAATGGCCCAGTCCTGAAAGTCAAAGGAAAATACTGCAACAATGCAGTTGTGGAAATTTTGGAAAGACTAAGAAGAGTCCGAAACCATAAACTAATTGACTGCAATAAGCACACAAAAACATGGCGATCCTCAATATTCGCAACTTAACTGAAATACTTTGTTACCAGTTTGCATCCTTTACTCCTCGGGATGCTTGGACCTGTGAATAACATAAAATCAGAATCAAAGTGAAAACTGTGGCAAAATGGTCATACAGTGTCCTGATCACATGCGAAGAAAATGGACAGTGTCTTGAATTTTAAAAAGCGATTTAGATGTATGGGAAGGTAAGTCCTACAGGAAATGGCGCTAGTGGTGTTGGATGTCTGTAATGCGAACATCTCACTACCTCTGAGCCATTGGGGCCCTAGAAGCTTTTGGTCAGCTAATCTTCACAAAGAGGAGACCACCATTGAATATGAATGAGGTAGACCACAGTGACCTACAAAAATGGGTGTAAGCTCACAGAGGCAAAGGACTTCCTCGGAGCACACACAAATCTCTTAATGCAACAAGTAGACATGTTACTGTAGCAGCAGTAAAGTCCAATAATGAAGCACAATAATAATAATCTCTGCAGTGATTGAATGCGCTCATCAGATAATTCTGCAGATAGATTCACCTGACTTATAATGGCAGTTTTGTTTGTCAATCCCCTTTGGCTGCAGGTGAACAGTAGGGGAGCTTCATGTAATTGTATTCTTATCTCTAGACTCCTTGGGCTGGCTGCGAGCTTCCACTTAGGCAATACTGGGAGCCGGACAGGCCAGCAGAATCCCAACATGGGCATGCAGGCTTGTGCCTTATAGTTCACCTTCACTTTCTAAAACTCCTAAAAGCAAGGGCACCCAAAAGTCTAAATCCAGAATGAGATCAACAAGCTGGAGGGAAGTTCCATCGTACATATACAGCATGGTACACTGCCTTTCAGAATAAGGCCCTCATTCTGACCTTGGCGGGCGGCGGAGGCCGCCCGCCAAAGTCCCGCCGTCAGGTTACCGTTCCGCGGTCGAAAGACCGCGGCGGTAATTCTGACTTTCCCGCTGGGCTGGCGGGCGGTCGCCTTCAGACCGCCAGCCAGCCCAGCGGGAAAGAGGCTTCCACGATGAAGCCGGCTCGGAATCGAGCCGGCGGAGTGGAAGCTGTGCGACGGGTGCAGTTGCACCCGTCGCGTATTTCACTGTCTGCGCAGCAGACAGTGAAATACATGTAGGGGCCCTCTTACGGGGGCCCCTGCAATGCCCATGCCAGTGGCATGGGCACTGCAGGGGCCCCCAGGGGCCCCGCGACCCCCCCTACCGCCATCCGGATCTCGGCGGTCCGACCGCCGGGATCTGGATGGCGGTAGGGGGGGTCGGAATCCCCGCGGCGGTGCAGCAAGCTGCGCCGCCGCGGAGGATTCAATGGGGCCGCGGTACACTGGCGGGACCCCGCCAGTGGTGCCGGTCCGACCGCGGCTTTACCGCCGCGGTCGGAATCCCCATTGGAGCACCGCCGGCCTGTCGGCGGTGCTCCCGCGGTCCTCCGCCCTGGCGGTCAAAGACCGCCAGGGTCAGAATGACCACCTAAGTGTTTTAGTTGATTGCAAAAAGTACAGCCAAACAAGTTGAGATAGGGTAGCCCTCCTCAGAGATGTCTTTTCTAAAAGCCTTCTCCCAAGAGGGACTTTTGAGGGTCAGCGCCTATGTACCCTTGGCCAGGTAAGCCTTCCAGCAGACATGTGAGAAGGTTTTTCTGGCACGTGTGAAATATACCATGTAGGATGCCACACTGCATGACCTGTGTGGCCAGCATAAATGTATAATTGTTGTTTACTCTGTGAATTAATCTACATGCAATCTGTGAGACAAAATGCTATATTGTGGTAATAAGTCGACTCTACTGTTCCAGTCCCAAGTTCTTCTTTACCAAGGAAGGAGTTGTGCACCGAGAACTAAAAGAGCTGCGGTTCTACCAGGGCTGGCATCAGTCTGACAGAGATAAGGGAACAACACTTGAAGTCAGCATTTTCTGGTAAAGGAGCTGATTATTTTTCTAAGTTATCCAGACTGTGAAAGAGATAACATGGCAGCTACAGCATCAGACATTACCTAATGTATTATTAGTGGTAGCGGACTCTTGATTAATTGGCAGGACAGGTGTGCCTAACAATGTATAACTACATTTTTAGCAGGAGCATGGGAACATATAAAAGCATAGGCTTGTGGGATGTGCTCAATCTGTCCCTCTTCTGATGACTCATTTTTCCATTAGGCTGCACTAATCATGTGTATTCTGTCTAGACAGCCCAGGAAACAAAGACCAAGCAGAGAATGAAGAATTCAGGGATGAAGTGTTCCTCTGGGGGAAGTCCATTTTGCAACCATCATTCTTACATAAATATTTGTGAATGGCTATGAATAGTGAGAAGCCATTCCTTAGGAAGTGATTGTGTACACATATTCCAATCAATATTGCAAAAGGTTATGCTCATAATGTTCACAGACATTACAAAGACGTCTCTCCAAGTGCAGAAAGTGAGTAATTGTAGTACATGGTGCCTAGAATAGATTGAATGCATTCATAGGTCTTCAACATTCACAAACACCCAATGCATACAGCATGCAAAAAAATTGGTTATTGGTTGGGGGGAGGGACGTTTTATACCCTTCTCAAGCAACACCCACAATCCTTGTCAGGGTGAAACAGGGTGAAACACAAAAGTCACTAAGTTAACCTGTGCTTAACCCTTTGGTAGGTTTGCACAGAAGTAGTCAGGCTTAACTTAGAGGCACTGTGTAAAGTATTAATGTAGCAAACAAACAGTAATGAAGTGAAAACACAACAGAAGAAAAGTGCAAGACCAATTTAGAAAAATAAAATGCATTTTAATAAATATAATGAGACCAAAATGGAAACAATGCAATCAGTAAAACCAGAGGCATAGAATTAAAAAATACAGTGGTGACCGGAGGCAGAAAGTGTCACTTGCAGATATCTGGTTGCAGTAGACTAGGAGAAAGTCATAAGTTCAAGCAGACTGCAATGGAGCATAGGCCGGGTTCAGGGACCAGGTACATCTCACTGAAGAGTCATCTTCTGAGGTCTGGTGTGAAGAGACTCATTCACATTGGAGAAGGCCACAAGGAGGAGGTTTCATCATGAAGAGCAGATCAGGCATCACAAAGAGCCCACATTTCAGGATTTCTACATTTTTCTTTAAGAAGAGTGCACTCTGATGTCAGACAATGGTCCACTACATGGGGAGACCATTCTTTGGGGTCAGGGACTTACTCTAGCAGAGACCAACAGGCCTCAGGTAGGTCCAATTGCAGTTCCAGGAAGGCCCATGTGAGCAGGTCAACTGGGAAGTTGCAGGGAGGGAGGCCTCTGGAACGTATTGTGTCCCTGTAGCACAGAACAGGAGGTCAGCCAACTGACCCTTGGAGTCATTGAGGCTAGTCCAGGATAAAGGGAGCAGCTAAAATCTTCCTTCTCGGAGAGCATGAAAGGCCTCAAGCAGCAGGGAAGCCCTGTGTTAGCAGCAGGGCAGTCCTCTGGGGAACATGGCAGACCTAATGCAGCAGGGAAGTCCTTTGCAGAACAAGGCAGTCCTTCTTGTGTAGTGTCCGCTGTCCCAGGAGTGTACTAAAGAGTGGCTCTAGAGGTCCAATATTTATACTTTGTGCCAGCCTACGTGTGAAGGGGACATCTTGCCCTATCCCAACATCTGGTTCTGGAAAGCTCTTTCCTTCCCCTGTCAAGGCTCCAAGAAGCCTGGTGTGACAAAAGGTTGGTGTCAGTGTCCTTTGTGTGCTGGAGGCAAGCCCTTTCTAGAGTAATTAGGGCAAGGCACAGCTCCTCCTGCCGGCCACCATAGTATGATTGTCCTCTCTCTACTACACCCAGGTTCTATCATACACTGTCTGGGCCCAATGCACATTCTTAATGGGGGAGCCATTAACAGGCAGGAACATGTAAACAGTCTAAAAGTTGAATTTTCAAAATTGTAATCTAAAATCGAACTTTACCATCAAAGAGTAAATCAAAGAGCATTTTAAATTATAATTCATTTGAGTGTGAACACTGTGGCCCTCATTATGACATAGGCACTAAATGCCAACTACCGCCATGGCGCCGGCCGCCACAAGACCGCTGCTGTGGCTACCTACCGTCCACCATATTATGACCGTAGCTGGAATTCCGCCATAAGGATGGTGGAATTCCAGCTACGGTCATGGCGGCGGACGGGCCCCCAACATACCTGAGTGTCTACACACCTTAGTGAAGCAAAGGAGGCATGTATCCATCTGAGAGGATATTTCTCTACATATTGCAGCATCTCTAAAAGAGCTATCAGCAGGACCCTTTCCCTTCTCCCTCTCACTGAGGTTGAGGTCCTAAAGGATGAGGAAGACTACATAGGACTTTTCAGATTATTTATAAAAAAGAAAGTGGTAGACAAAGGGGGAGCATGGCAGGAGGCTAGGCATTGTTTTAAATATTGAGTGAGTCTGATGAATTTGGCAGGGGTAAGGAATGCCATTTTTTATATGGATCTCCCATGACATGACAGAATTGTTAGATCCACTAACTATAGGATTTGTCATGGAGGTAGCATACATTACACAACACCGTACATCAGTTATAATCAACAATGTGGGTATTCTCAGTTTCAAGCAATATCATGCACAAGCCAAGCTTTTCTCTCTTTGTCCTTTATGCCACTTGGAATCTATATGTGAAACATACCAGTTGTATTGATAACTAAAATGAGTCTTTAATATTTAGTCACCCCTGATTTTTCACCTTTTTCTGAACCCTATTTTTGCTGGTTATAAAACTATGTGAACATTGCTCATGCTAACCAGGCGTAAAGTGACTGCCCCCCACCCCCATTATAAAAATGGGGAAATTAGCTTAAACCAAATTGGCACATTTAACTTGCTTGTAAGTCCAAAGTATAAAAAGTAGAAAGTGCAAGTAGAAAGGGCCTGAAAATTAACTGTAACTTGTGGATGGCAACCCACATTGTGCCATTTACAATAGAGGCAGTGCAAACATGGATACATGCCTACCCATTATAGCATCACTGCCGCAGTGTAAAGCCTCCAGTGTGTCCTATCAAAGTAACCCTTCTTGATGGTAAATACCTCCCTTATAAATATTAGTATTTCATACCTATATATGCCTTCTAGCCCACGAAGCAGGGTGCATGGTACTTAAAAGGTAGAAAACTAATATTACCATGCCCCTACAATGACAAGTCCCAAATGTTATTTTAATGGTGCAGGCATAGCTGTCCTGTGTAGCAAACCAGAATGCAGATTAAAACACTAATACTACTAATGTATCACCAGCTGACTAGACACCAGCTACAAAATAAATAATACCTCAACAGACAGCTCTCCTTCTACACCCCGACCCGGCATCTCCGCTCCACCAACCTCACCCTCGCAGAACTACAACTGGGGGTAGATCATCTCACACCTCGTCGCCAAAACGTGGAACACTCTTCCCACCCACCTGTGCCAGACCAAAGACCTCCTTACCTTCAGGGAACTTCTCAAGACCTGGCTGTTCGAGTAGTAGCAGCACCCCCTTCCCACCCCCCCCCACTCCTAGGTGCCCACAGGTGAGTAGTGCGCTTTACAAATTCCTGATTGATTGATTGATTGAGGGCATGGATGCGAGGGTGCTCTTGAGTGGATGGAGTTCATCAGTCTTTGGGTGTCCTTTACGGTGATGGGGATCCAGGATCTAGTGAGCTGATAGGTCCATGGCGGTGAGTGGTGATGAAGGGCTTTGGTTCCTGAAGCCTTCGTAGATGTCCTGGATCTTGCAGTGAAAGAAGGTGGTGATCGTTGCAGAGGTCTTGGGAGGGAGGGATGGATGAGGTGTCTGTCCCAGGGTTCGTGAACTCTTTGACGATGGCGAAGAGCTCTTTGCTGTTGTAAGTGCTGGTGTTTAGGCTTGCTTGAAAGGTTGCTTTTTTGATGTTCTGGAGGTGCATGGTGACTACATTTTTTTTGGGTGTGCGTTCTTCGGTAAACTTGCTGATTCTCCATTTACGTTCCAGTTGTCTGCAGGCGTGCTTGGGTTCCTGTAGGCCTGGCGTAACCCACTTTGGTGTTTTGCTCTATCGATTCCCTGCTGTTTTCCATAGGGGGCTACATTGTCAGCGCAGTTTGAGAGACACCATTGTAGGTTGTTTGCAGCTTCATTTGTGTCCGCTGCCTCTGTTGGGAGGTAGTGGTTAAGAGCATTGGTGAGCTGGGCCTCTGTGACTTTGCCCCAATGTCTGCCAGGGGGTCATGGGGTGTAGTGGCTTGTGGTGTAGGTAAAGTGGAGGCACTTGTGGTTGGGCCAATGGTGTTCAGAGGTGTGGGAGATGGTGATGTTGTCCCCTGCCGAGAAAACGGGTCAAGAATGTGTCTAGCTCTGTGGGTTGGGATGTTGATGAGTTGTCTGAGGCCGAGAGTTGTGAGGTTGTCTGGGAGGTTTGAGGTGTTGGGGTCATTGTGGGTATCAAGGTGGAAGTTGAGGTCACCGAGTAGGATGTAGTCCGAGGAGGTGAGTGCTTGGGAGCTGACGAGGTTGGCGATGTCTTCGCAGAACTGCGGCTGGGGTCCAGGCAGCCTGTAGATGAGGGTGTCATATATGGAGGTATTTGCGTTGGTCTGGATCTGGAAATGTAGGTGCTCAGGAGTTGACTGAGACTGCGACTCAATGGTGGTAGTCAGACGGAGGATGTTCTTGTAGATTATGGCAATGACTCCTCCAGGCAGGTTGGCTCTGTCCTTGTGGATGATTTTGTAGTTGTCCGGGATGGCTGTGGCCATTTCCGGGGCAGCAATGTGGGTGATCCAAGTCTGCGTGAAGAAGGCAACATCTGGGGCTGTTGAATCGAGGAGATCCCAGACTTCTACCACATGCTTGAAGAGGAAACGTGTTGAGGAGTATGCACTTGAGGTGGCTGTCCGAACTTGGTGCGGTGTCATAGGGTGGTACTTGTAGGGTGCTGGAGCAGGCACGGCAAGAAAAAGGTCCACGGTTGTTCCTGGGGTCAGATTGGTGGCAGGGTGATGGTTTTCCCGGGTTGAGGGGACATAGAGTGCTGGCGTCGAACCGGCAGAAGGGTTGAGAACTAGGGTCTATAGCACTAGGTGCGGTCCAGGTGCAGACGGGCACAGACGGGCTTGTGTTTGGCGCACCTTCGGCATGCCAGCGGTGCGCCCACACTGCAGCCACCATTTAGAAGGGGAAGGAAGTGGGGGGTCTGGTCAGCTGAGAGGCAGGAGGGCGGGAAATGTGCTTCATGGGAGTGCATGGGGGCGGGCCACAGGGGCAGCAGCGGCACGGGGAAAATGCAAGAGGGACAAAAAGAGAAGGGGATAGAAAAAGAAACAAGTGAAAAATAGAAGTAAAGGCAGCAGTAAAAGGCAGGAGTAAAGAGAGACAGAAGATTCTTACTTGCAGATGGCCACTAGGCCACCAGGGATAAGGCGAAGGCAGGAGCCTGCTGGTGTAAGTGGGCCTCGAACTGAGAGTCAGACAGGCTCTCAGTTCATCCCAAGCAGAGGCAGCAGCAGCCGGAGGAGCTGCACTGGGGAGGGCAACAGATGCTGACCAGGAGGTCAGAGAAGTCGTACTGAAAAATTCGATAGGGTTGCCCTTGGAAACTTTGCCCAGCAGCCCTCCCCACCTACTAGCTAACACCAAGCATAAATGTGGAACCACATGGTAAACCACCAGAACACTTGCTGAATCTCTGGAAGAACAGAGGAGGACTGGACCTGTTAGCTATGATCTGAGAGGAGCCCTGGCAGGACTGGACCTGCTCCTATACCCAGGATAAAGAAGTGGACTTCAAGGGTCAGTTGGTTGACCACCTGTGTGGCTATAGGGACACAACAAGCTTTAAGTGGCCTATTTCCTAAAGTGTCTAGTTGGCCAGTGGCTTCTGGACTTGGACTGGACTGTGCCCTTCGCCTCTGCCTGATACTGTCACAGTTTACACACTTCTTACCGCTGTAGTCTGCAAGTCTCGGGCACCACCTGGTTTCTTGCTTGTTCTGGACTGTCTAAGATATGGGCAACCCCCTTCCAGTAGCCATGGTGCTGCCGACAATACCACACCTAGCAGGCCGTACTCTCCAGAAAGAGTCCCAGAGTAAATACCAAAAATATGGGGAAAAACACAGACCACAGGAGCTCCCGAGAAGAGGCAAAAAGAGAAGCAGAAAAGAAGTTAGAATCAGGACCAACAAAACTGCAGGCAAAAAACAGGATAGAGGTACAGAAACATGGGAAGCAGGAGTGAGGATCACCACCAGAACTGAAGTGTTTGCAACACAAGGAAAAGAAAACCTATGCTTTTATACTGGCAAACAGGAAGTGACATGTAGGAAAAACTAAAGATACCATCTTGGATTCCGAAAGACACATACAGATGAATAGAGAAAATGCCATTGCAGAAAGGTAGTAAGCAATGCGTTCAGGGAAGGAACCACAGACACCTGGGAAGAAGGAAAAAGGAAAAAAGGAAAGAAAAAAGAAAAAGGATTCCAGCAAACAGGTAAGAAAAAACAACATGGGCCGCAAATCAATGCGGAGCAACCCAGGGCCCAAGACAGGGTCTTTGGGCCACGCCGCAGTAGAGAAACAGGTCATGGCCAAGAGAACGGCCCGCGGCAGGAGTGGCCATCCGCTGATCCAATTGCACCCGCGAGTGGGATGCCACGGGTCCCTGTGGCGTCACAGATCAAGAGTTTTTCGTGTGGTTCCACTGTGGTGGCTAAAGTTTCAGCTTCGACCTACTAGTAGAGGATTCTCAACTCACAAAAGTGACGTAGTCCTTTTTTGAATTACAACATAGAAAATCTTCAAACTTGGACTTTCACCGGGACCAATGCACTTGTTCTATCTGACAAGGGTTCAATTGGGCTCAGCCTAAATTAATGCCCAGGTCCCAGTCTACTGCAAACACTGAAAATTATTGCTACTTTGTGATTTTTGTCACTATTTCTATTTTAAACATAAAAAAATTAACTTGCACAGTTCCCCTTATTGGATTTTCTGTCATTTTGGTGTCAATTGTACTCTTTTTTTCTAAGTTGTTTGGGGTTTTTGTTGCTTGGAGGTTTGACTTTATTACTATTTTGGTACTGTATATATACTTTTCATATTTCCTTAAGTTAAACCTCTTTGCTCTGAACCACAGCTACCATGGAGTTGAGCTCAGGTTAATTTAGTGACTTTGAGAGTTCACCCTGGCAAGAGTTGTAATTATTCTTTGAGGTGGGCAGTCGCCCACTTCTAATCTTAACCTAATTTCTTACTATTATACTACTTTCCATTTGAAATTATATCTGTTGTGACAAACAGGAGAACGCGTGCATACTAATGTTCGACACATAGGTACAAAGACAGAATCATGCAAACGTTATGCAAATGAAATGATTTACTCTGCGAATAATAGGTTGCTTTTTTCTTAGCAAATAAAACAGCAATTCATTAGTGCCTCAATGCAGTTAATGCATGCTGTATTTGATTTGTGATTTCTGCATGCTGCTTTTTAGAAATTGAGGCCCTCATTACAACCTTGGCGGTCAGTGGTAAAGCGGCAGTAAAACCACCAACAGGCCGGCGGTAAAAAAAATGCAATTATGAACATGGCGGAAACCGCCAACATAGACAGCCACTATAACACTCCGACCGCCACGGCGGTACAAACAAACAGCATGGCGGTCACCGCCAACAGACAGGCCGAAGACAATGTACCGCCCACACTATTATGACAGGCCAATCCGCCACTTTTTCCGTGGCGGATTCTACGCGAACAAAAACACGGCGGAAACAGGACTTGGAAGGGAAAACACTCACCTCTACACACCCCACGAGGAACCAGGATGCCATGGAGCCTGAACTCCAAATCTTCCCTGACATAGGGCCTGATTCTAACTTTGGAGGACGGTGTTAAACCGTCCCAAAAGTGGCGGATATACCACCTACCGTATTACAAGTCCATTATATCCTATGGAACTCGTAATACCGTAGGTGGTATATCCTCCACTTTTGGGACGGTTTAACACCGTCCTCCAAAGTTAGAATCAGGCCCATAGTCTTCCTGCTCCTCTGCCAGGAGCACAAACGACGGTGGCGACGACCACGGTGAGTACTGCACCTACAACCCTGAGGAGAGGGAGGGAAAAGAGAGTGACACACACACGCAACACGCAACACCCCCACCCCCACCCCCACCCTCACCCACAACAACATACACACAAATACACGCTGCAACATTACATTTACACCCCCCAACCCCCAAAGGAAGAATGCAAAGACAAAAGGAAATGATTGTAACCATTGTAATCAAGAATAATCCATTAGTCAAAAATGTATATGCACTATAAAAAATTATGTACACCAAGAATTCAAGTCCAGGTACTGCACATACATAGTCCGTGGACCACTGGGCCCAAAATGCATGGGCGAGGCCCACACTCAATACCCGATCGAAACAGAGAGAACACTGCAGGGGCATCAGAACGAAATAAAACAGGCACCTCAGGGGGAAGGGAGGGGGGGACACCTCAGCATGATGAGTGCACGACGAAGCTCCATGAGGGGGCTCCATGCCCATTGATGTATCCTGGGGAGTGCAAATCCACAGTCTCTCAAGTCTCTCCAGTGGGTGGGTTGCCCACTGCTGCATCCTGGGGAATGAAAAGCCACAGTCTCTCAAGTCTCTCCAGTGGGTGGGTTGTCCACTACTGCATCCTGGGGAGTGCAAAGCCACAGTCTCTCAAGTCTCTCCAGTGGGTGGGCTGCCCACTGCTGCATCCTGGGGAGTGCAAAGCCACAGTCTCTCAAGTCTCTCCAGTGGGTGGGTTGCCCACTGCTGCATCCTGGGGAGTGCAAAGCCGCAGTCTCTCAAGTGGATAACAGTCTCCACTGGTTCTGGAGGGGGCTTTGTGCCCAGAGTGCTACATCCTGCCAAGGACAGAGGTAGTGGATGTCTTTCTCCACTGGTTCTGGAGGGGGCTTTGTGCCCAGAGTGCTTTATCCTGCCAAGGACTGAGGTAGTGGATGTCTTTCTCCACTGGTTCTGGAGGGGGCTTTGTGCCCAGAGTGCTTCATCCTGCCAAGGACAGAGGTAGTGGATGTGACACTCCACTGACGGTGGTGCAACATGCAAGCTGCCCAGGCCCCTGGAACTGACCACCAGCCTCGTAAGAATGACCACTGGGAATGGCAGCCATGTCTGCAGTGGTGCCACTGGCTCAGGATGTCGCGGGCCACTGGCGGTGCTTGCGGCGGGGTCAGTAGTGGCGGTGCTCGTGGCGGTCATTGTGGCGGCGGTTCTGGTGGCAGCCTCACTGACTGCGGTGCAGGTGGATGGCTCACTGACTGGCGTGCTGGTGGCGGACTCACTGACTGCCGTGCTGGCGGCGGTGTCAGTAGCGGCAGTGCTGTTGGCGGTCTCACTGACCGCGGTGCAGGTGGCTGACTCACTGACTGCCGTGCTGGTGGCTGGCTCACTGACTGCCATGCTGGAGGCGGTGTCAGTACCGGCAGTGCTGGTGGCGGACTCACTGACCGCGGTGCTGGCGGCGGTGTCAGTAGCGGCAGTGCTGGTGGCGGGCTCATTGACTGCTGTGCTGCTGAAGGGCACAGTGTCTGTGGTGCTGGTGAAGGGCTCAGTATCTGGGGTGCTGGCGGCGGTGTCCGTGGCGGTGGTGCATGTGGCAGTGGCGGTGGCGGTCTTGTCCGCCGTGCAGGTTGGTGGCGATGTTGACCTGCCTTTCATTTTCAGGCCCTTCCCCACCTTGGATGGTGGCGCAGCTGTCTTGCCACTTCCAAGCCCTTGGTGGCAGGTGTTTTGGCCTTCTCCCTCTGGGATGTGGGCAACTTTTTCTGTTTTGGAGGTGGGGGAATGTCCTTGGTCTCGCTCCTTGGGACACTGGGAGCCCTGTTGCTTGGCGCACTCCAAAATCCAGCTATTGCTGGCACCACTGTGCCTGGTGATGTGGTGGCTGAGGTGCTCGGTTGGGACCTGGAAAGATGGGCTCTAGGGGACGGATGGGGTGGGGAGGTGTAGGGAAGAGGTCAACATTTGATAAGAAAAGCTTTTTAGACACACTGGGATGGGTAGATGGAGGGGCTTTGGGAGTGGAGGAAGAGGTAGTGGTTGTAGGAGATGTTTGTTTGCTGACTTTGGGTGAAGGTGCATGGGCTGGAGGCTGTCGTGAGATGGATGGCTGTTGGGTGGGTGTGTGACTGCGTTTGTGTACTTTGGGAGGAGGGCTCACAGACACACTGGGAGAGGACACAGGGGATGTGTGAATGGTAGTGGGTGTTTTGAGTGCACGTGAGCGGTGTGTGGTGATGGGCATGCTGGTGGTGGAGGTAGTGGCTGAAGATGTAGTGCATGCAGGTGTGAGTGGAGACGTGACAGGGAGGGAGGAGGGAGATGTGGAGGAGGGGGACACATTGGAGACAGTGGATGTTGGTATGTGTGCATGGGTATGATGCTTGTGTGAGTGCCTGTGGGATGTGTGGTGCTTATGTTTGCCAGAGCCACCCTTGTGTGTTGAGGTGTGTGCATGCTGGTCAGATGGTGTGCTTGTGATAGGCTGAGGTACTGGGGATTGGGTCTGGGTGGAGGAAGTTGGAGGGGGGAGACTGGACACAGGGACAATGGCTGCCATCAGTGCAGAGGCCAGAGCCTGAAATGCTCTCTGTTGGGCTGCCTGGCCAGAATGAATGCCCTCCAGGTTTGCATTTGTCTGTTGCAACTGCCTCTCTACACCCTGGATGGCATTCAGAATGGTAGACTGCCCAACAATGAGGGATCTCAGGAGGTCAATGGCCTCCTCACTGAGGGCAGCAGGGCTGACTGGGGCAGGGCCTGAGGTGCCTGGGGTGAAGGAGATGTCCACCTTCCTGGGTGAACGGCCATGGGACACATGCTGAGGGGCTGCTTGGAGGGCAGTGCTGGTATGGGGGTGGCGGCTGTACCTGTAGATGCGTTGGGCACAGAGGGGCCCACCACCCCAAGGGAGCTCCCATCAGAGGAGGAGTCGGTGTCGCTGGTCTCTGCTCCTGTCCCCGCCGTGGAGCTCCCCTTACCCTCCATCCCACTGGTGACTTCAGACTCCATTGTCTTGCCCTCCAGGGCCATGTGGGATGTAGCTCCCTCCTGCTCCAGTGGCACAGCTCCTCCGCCTGATGATGCTAATGCTCACAAGAACAGGAAGACCACAAAAAGGGGGGGAAGAAAGACATGTTCAGTGCATGCAATACCGCTACCGTTGGTGGACACTACAGACACAGCAGCCCCCTGCACTACGCCATGCACTTAGAGTTCCCTAATTAATCACAGGGACATGGGGTACATGGCCTATGCCCGATTGCTGCACACATGGAAGTCACAGGAGCCTGACTAGGTGTAGATGGCTCTTACCACTGGTGGGGTTGGGGTGCCACTTAGCCTGCCTCACAAAGGGTCCTTGCCTACAAAGCTCGCCCTAGCATAGGGGAACCCACTGCACACCTCCCCCACCCAGACACCTCCAATGCGCGCAGAGTCAGATGGACGTGACGGTGCTCACCCCCTTGTGGCTGCTGTGATGCCCTCATGCGCCCATCCAACTCCGGATACGCCATCGCCAGGATCCGGAACATCAGGGGGGTCATGGTGCAACAGGCACCCCTCCCACGTTGGGAGGCCATCCCCAGCTGGGCCTCCGCCGTCTTCTTGCTCCAGCGGCGAATGTCCTCCCATCTTTTACGGCAGTGGGTGCTCCGTCTGTGGTGGACCCCCAGGGTCTGGACGTCCTTGGCGATGGCACGCCAAATATTGTTCTTCTGGTGGGCACTGGCCTACCGCAATTAGAACAAGGGAAAAGGGAAAACTTTAACTGTCCGGACCGTCACAGTCATTGTCCCACGTTCCCACTCTTGCCCTGACGCACATACACTCACTACTCCAAACAGACATTGCCCATACAGAATGCTCACAGTGTACTCGCTTGTTTGTCTGGAGTTGGCTCCTCGGACCCATAGGGCCCAATGTTAACTAATGCAGGATTGCGCTGCGGTCTTCGACCGCCTACCGCGACAGTGTACGACGCCAGCGCAGTTACCTCATCTCCCCTTGTCCCACATTACAGGTCAGGCAGCCGCCATTTCAGGGGGCCACAGGGCATTACTTTTAAATGCGTCACACATATCTAGACCTTGCATACAAACAAAGACAGGCACATAGCGGATTGACAAATGTTATGTTATGTTATGTTATGTTATGTTATGTTATTGTATTTTATATAGCGCCAAACTACCCGGAGGCTTCGTATCGCTAAGAAGGACACTGGCCTCATAGCAAGCAGGAAAATACTGGATCATCAAGAATAATAGTTAAAAATTAGAAATTAACATTAAAATTAGAAAAGCCAGGTTTTAATGGTTTTCCGAAATTCCAGCTCCTGCCTAATTACCCGGATGTTGAGGAGAAGTGAATTCCACAATTTTGCTCCCTGGTATATCAACGATCTACCACCCCATCTTGCTTTTTTTACTTTGGGGAGCACGACTAAGGCTTTGGAAGAAGATCTTAGACCTCTAGTAGGGGCATAAAATGAAACTAAAGTTTGTGTGCAATAACATCATTTTTTTACTACCTCAGTGTTGGCTGACTCTGTGCTCGCTGTTCTCATCCATAGGGCACGTCCGCTGGGGCAGGTGAGGAGATGGTGGCATCCTCCGGTGTACAGACCACTGGTGGACCTGTCGGCAATGGAAGAGAGACATGTAATAGTCACCTACAGACTTGATCGTGCCGCAATCCAGGAACCTTGTGCCCAGTTGGAGCCAGACCTGATGTCAGCTATCCGCCATCCCACAGGAATCCCCCCTCTAGTGCAGGTCTTGTCAGTACTCCATTTCCTGGCAAGTGGGTCTTTTCAAACAACAGTGGCCATAACATTAGGGATGTCCCAGCCTATGGTCTCAAAAGTGTTATCCAGAGTGTTGTCTGCCCTGCTGAAACACATGCGCAGCTACATCGTGTTCCCTCAGGTGGAGGATTTGCCCTCAGTGAAAGGTGACTTCTATGCCCTGGGACATATCCCCAACATCATAGGTGCCATTGATGGGACACATGTGGCTTTGGTCCCTCCCGCAGGAGTGAACAGGTGTACAGAAACCGGAAGGGCTACCATTCAATGAATGTGCAGATGGTGTGTTTGGCCGACCAGTACATATCCCATGTGAACGCCAAGTTTCCTGGCTCAGGGCATGATGCTTACATTCTGAGGAATAGCAGCATCCCTTATGTGATGGGGCAAGTCCAGAGACACCGTGTGTGGCTAATAGGTGAGGACAAGGACCCTATAGTTGTCTGGGTCTGGGGTTGTCCCTAAGGGTTTGTGTGTGTCTAACAGTTGTCCCTCTACATTTGCAGGTGACTCTGGTTACCCAAACCTGTCATGGCTACTGAGCCCAGTGAGAAATCCCAGGACAAGGGCAGAGGAACGCTACAACGAGGCACATGGGCGAACTAGGAGAGTGATAGAAAGGACCTTCGGCCTCCTGAAGGCCAGGTTCCGGTGCCTCCATATGACAGGTGGTTCTCTGTACTACTCACCAAAGAAGGTGGACCAGATCATTGTGGCCTGCTGTATGCTGCACAACTTGGCATTGAAACGACAGGTCCTTTTTCTGCAGGAGGATGGTCCAGAAGGAGGTCTTGTGGCAGCTGTGGAGCCTGTGGACAGTGAAGAAGATGAGGCAGAAGAAGAGGATATCGACAACAGAAACAACGTGATCCAGCAATACTTCCAGTGTGACACAGGTAAGAAGACATCCCTGCCTCAGACATCTGATAAAATTGTTAGACCTATCATATGTCTGTTACTTTCACCCAGTGTATGGACCCTGAACTTTGCCTTTCCATTTCACAGATGTGGGTCCCACTGTGTGACCTCTGCTATGTTACCACATGGACTAGAGCTGTGTGACATAGGTATGTTGACAATAAAATGGACATTGCTATTTTCCTCAGTTATTGCAAAAACACATTTGTGAAAGCACAGGCTGACTCCAGATTGTTTTGTGATTCAAGGGTGTTTATTTAAGTGCAAAATAGTGGAGGGGGTTGGAAAATGGTCAGGGGTGATGGTGGAGGAATGTCCATGGCAGAGTCCAGTTATTTGTCTCACAGGTGCATTGTCCAAAGGGGCATAGGAAGTGGAGCTAGGGCAGTTTAAGGATGGACAGGGTGACAAAGTGGGACAGAAGGATGACATTCAGGGTGGTCTCATTTCTTGACGGGGGTCTTGGCATTGTTCTCTGTCTTTGTCCTGGATCTCAGGGACCGTTTGCGGGGTGGTTCTCCATCTGCAGGGGATGGGGTGCTGGTTTCGTGGTCCTGTGGCGGTGCCTCCTGTCCACTAGTGCCGGCGGAGGTGGTGGGCAGTTCATCGTCCAGTCTGGTGTCAGGAGCCCCTTGTTGTGCCACAGTACCATTGCCATTGTCTCCTGGGAATGATGGTATGCTCCCATGATGTTGGAGAAGGCCTCGTGGAGAGTGGGTTCCCTAAGCCTGTCCTCCCCCTGTCGCACAGCAGACCTCCAGTTCCTCAGTTTTCCTGTGCCTCTGTCCGCTGAACCGTGTGCCCACTGCCACTGCCCCCAGGTCCCTGCTGTTCTTGGGTTGGTGGTTTTGCCTGGGTTCCCTGTAGTGGTGGACACACTGCTGCCTGACGTGTCCTGGGGAAGGAGGTATGGGCCTGCTGAGTGGGTGCTGTGCTGGTGTTTCCTGAGGGGGGAGGCTCTGTGGTGGCTTGTGACTGTGTCAGGGGAACCAACTGTCCCGAAGTACCAGATGGGCTGGGCTGGTCATCTAGATCCAGTTGGACAGAGCTGCTGTCATCACTATGGGCTTCTTCTGTGGGGGGGAGGGGTGGACATGTCTGAAACCTAATGTCCAGTGACGTTGGGTAGGGGTACTGCAGGGGTCTAAAGGCATGATTATTGCATCTGTGTGTGCCATTGTGTGCAATGGGTGGGTGACCCTGTACCCCAGTCTTACATTCTTGTGTAGGACCTTGTGTGATAATTGTTTTGGGGTTTGTGTGGGTATCTGTAGTGGCCATGCTTTGGTGATGGGTGTCCTTGCTTTGTTGTTGCATGCAGGGCTTGGTGTTGGGATGGGTGGTTTGTGATAGTGGGACATATGTGAGATGTTGGAGTGATGGGGTGAGGGTGAGGGTGGGGGATATGGTAGTTAAGATTTGACTTACCAGAGTCCATTCCTCCAGCTACTCCAGCGAGGCCCTCAGGAGGCAGTATAGCCAAGACCTGCTCCTCCCATGTTGTTAATTGTGGGGGAGGAGGTGGGGGTCCGCCGCCAGTCCTCTGAACCGCGATGTGGTGTCTTGAGACCAGGGAACGCACCTTCCCCCGTAGGTCATTCCACCTCTTCCTGATGTCATCCCGTGTTCTTGGGATGCTGTCCCACTGCATTGACCATGTCCACGATTCTGCGCCATAGCTCCATCTTCTTAGCGGATGATTTCCTCCACCATGTGCCTGAGCTCCTCCTCAGAAAACCTGGGGTGTCTTTGCGGTCCCATGGGGTGGTGTGGGTGATGTGTGAGGTGGTGTGTGTTTTCATGTGTGAGGGGATGTGTTTGTGTGTGTTGTGTGAGGTGCATGGATGTTGTGTGAGTGATGGTGTTGAGTGCCTGTGCATGCTAGTTTGTTGAAGGTGGTGTCTCTCTCTGGCCTTCTGTCGTAATTCTGGTCGTAAGGGTTTGTGGGTGATGTGGGTGTGTGTTTTATATTGTACTGGGTGTGTGGGAGTGGTGTGTGTATGTGTATCAGGTGTGTGTATCAGGTGTGTCGATTTGTCCAATGTGGTTGTGTTTTGTAAGTGTGGGTGTATTTTGAGCGCTGCGGTGTGTACCGCCAATGGAATACCGCGGTTGAAAGAATGCCGCGTAGATTCGTGGGTCGTGATAGTGTGGGCGTATTCCTGTTGCCGTGACGGTGTTGGTTTTGTTATTGCCAGTTTATCACTGACATTTGGTGTGGTGGACTTGTGTGGGTGTCTGGATTTTGGCGGATTCCGAGCTGTGAGTAGTAATAGCTGTAGCGGAATTCCGTGGCCGCAGTGGTGTGTTGGCGGTCATCTGCACGGCGGTAAGCGGTATTTACCGCCAATGCTGTAATGAGGGCCTGAGTCTCTATTTGTTACAGGTATGCACTCTGTCCATGTAGGAACAACAATTCTAGTCATGGAATCTGAGATACAAACCTTAAATTAACCAGTGCTCACCCTCTGGTATCTTGACACAGAGCAGTCAGGCTTAACTTAAGAGGTAATGTGTAAAGCATTTGTGCAACACACACACACACACACACACAGTAACACAATGAAAATACCACAAAAAACTCCTCACAGGTTCAGAAAAATAGAGAAAAATGACAAAAATCCAATTAATACGTTACAAGTTATGCACTTTGAGAAACATCAAGCCAGTGCTTTAAAGAACAATATTGACTTGGTTCAATTTATAGTTAGTTCTGCCGCAGGTAGACTATGTTACTGCTGTTGGGCAGTTAAGCAGTTGTTATATCATATTGATCAGGATTTAGAGACAGCCTTCGTATTAAGAAATGCTTGGGATGGGAAAGGTACAAGTTAACCCTAGTAAGAGTGGTGTACACACAAGGTGAACATAGGCAGCAACTGCTAGGAAGTGCGACACAGGCTTCTTGGGGTCAGGGTGCCAGGAAAGAAACAGCCACCTGAAAAGCATACAGTTTGCGGGACCGTACAAGTGTGAGTCACAGCACCTTCTTCTTCCAAACACCAGTGGACTGGGGATGCCGGCGCACTGAATTTATTCTGCTCATGTGAGTGGGGCATTTGTGTCGGCACAATGATGATCTTTTGTTGCAACGACAACCGGCTGGTGATGGGGAAAAGGTTCTCCTTCGGCCCGGCTGTGGCTTGAAAGGGCCGCACACAGGGAGCTCAGTCGGTTCAGCGCACTGATTGTTGTGCATGTTCAAAGTGAAATGCGGGGCAGTTGTAAGGCATTGCAAATCCAGTAGCATGGCGTGCAATTGTTGTGAAGCTCAGATGCAAGGAATAGCAGAGGGCCACTCAATACACCCTTGGGAACACGGTGGCTAAGGTCCTTATTTTCAGCAGGCAAAGAACAGCAGGCAGGAGGGTAGCTCAGCAAAGTGGGAAAGCAGGTCCTGGGACCAGTCAGTCATAAAAGAGAGGCAATCCTTCATCACAGCAGTCTTTGCTCCAGTAGGGTTTCTCCTTGGTCCAGGAGTGTGTCATTTTGCAGGAGGTCAGGGGCCCAGTACATATATTCAAAGTGCCTTTTATGTAGGGGATTATTTCAAAGGATCCTTCTGAAGTGCACAGGTCCCCCTTTCAACCCAGCCCTGGCTCCAAACTATCAGTAGGGGGGAACTCAGCCCTTTGTGTGAGTATTAATAATAAATCTGACTTCACCAGTAAAGAGGATTTATTATTACCATTCCAATGATATGAAACATGATGTAGCAACTCCTTTCTGATCAGGAATTACAGCTTTAATGTATAATAAGGAAATCTCAGTGCTGGTCTACAACAGGAACAGGCCTCATGGTAATGAAACATTATTTTTCATTAACATTACATGTAAAACTTAAGACATGTGTTACCTTGTATTTATATGGCACCCTGACCTTTGGGTGGTCTAGGGCCTACCTTAGTGGTGACATATGTGAGAAAAAGGGAGTTTAAGGCTTGGCAAGAGGTTTTAAATGCCAAGTCAAAGAGGCAGTAAACTGCACATCCATGCTCTGTAATGGCAGATATAAGAAATGTTATAAGGGCTACTGAAGTGGGTGTCACAGTCAATGCTGGTGGCCCACTAGTACCATTTAATATACAAGCTCTGGATATATGGTATACCACTTTACAAGGGACTTACAAGTCAATATATATGCCAGTTGTGGGTACACCAATGTTACCATGTTTAGGGGGTAGCGCATGCACTTTAGCACTAGTTAGCTGTGGTACAGTGCTCAGAGTCCTAAGGCCAACAAAAAGTTACAGCAGAAATAGGCGGTAAAAAGGCAAAAAATCCAAAGATGTCGGGTCTAACACTGCTTATTACTAGATGACTCATGTAAGAATATGAGAGAACAAACGAAGGAGCCATCATTACTAATTACTTTGTTTCAGGGCATTGTATGAAACAGTAATTTCATAGGTGTCTGTTTGCCTTTCCCAGACCCAAACTCAGTGCTAGCATTGCATTGGGTCATGTAGGGCAATGGAGATGGTTAATGAATTCCAATGTCAGATGCAAATAGCTCTTTCACAGTTTGATGTTTACTTTCGAGAAAATACAACTAGAAACTATTGGGCAGATTCATGAAAAGTAGAGCTGCACCTAGTGTAGCGCCACTTTTCTTGCACCCCTTAGCGCCCCCCAACGCCACCATGTGTGTGCGGTGTTTAAAATATGGTGTACCATGGCGGTAGTTAGGAGTACTAGCGTCATAATTTTTTACGCTAGTCCAGCTCTTTGCAGGATTAGCGTCAAAAATATTGACGCTAATCCTGCAGAGCACCCAGAGGCCCATTGAAACCAATAAAAAGCCTCCTTTTAACACCTGCTCTGAGCAGCCATTAAAAGTGCCAAAAAAAAAGCTAAAGGAAATCGTTTTTGGCCCCCCTAACGGTGGAACACCTCCTTTACATACATTATGCCTGGCTCAGGCATAATGTGGCACAAAGGGTTACAAAGTGGCGCAATGCATGCATTGTATAACTTTGTAAATATGGTGCAGAGTTTTTGGCCTTAACAGCACATTAGCATAGAAAAAATGACTCTAATGTGGCATTAGAATGGTGAAGGTCCCTCTTAAATCTGGGCCTACAAGTTTTATAAGGTGCCAGGTGCTGCAATAGGTATTTATACCAGCTTTTAGCACCACTGGAACAAGTTAGTATTACAGACGGGCCACAGTTGTTTACACGTCCCCCTCTGTAATATGGATCATGCTACGCTAAATGTACAATAGTGTGATCCCAAGGGAGTGTGTTCTTATTTGCAATGAAGCCATGCCCTATCCAAATGAGTGAACCTTCTGCCTTGTGCCTGCATCTTATTACAGGCAAAGGTGCAGGGACATCGAAGCCATTGAGAGGTGCATGGATTGTGCATGCCATCGACGTTGTGCACAGGCAGTGCTCTCAGAGGGCACCAATGGGGTTGGGGGAGAAATGAGGGTCCCAATGAACCCCCCAGGTATACCCCACAGGCAGGTGCAGTGTGTGACTGCACCAACCTGTCATGGACCCTTTAAACTCAGGCTGTGTCTCAGCCTGATTGATAGTCAGACCATAACTGGTCTTCCTTTCACCATTGCTTGCTCAGAGGGCAAGTTTAAGTGTTACCTGTCTGCTCTTAAGCTGTCATGTAGATTGTCTTTGCTCAATGTGTGCCAGTATGTATGCTGACTGTGTTTGTGCCTTGCAATTTATACATATGTGCCTGTATACATTTTGTTTGTGAATACATAAATGCCCGTATGTTTTACGCATGAGATCTTGTGTACCTATATGTGTGTTCTCACATCACAAAAGCACAAAAAACAGTACTTGTGGAGCATGGCTAATAACCCATGTCAGTATCAAGGCACTGAGGATTCTTGCTGTGGAGGCTTAGTTGAACAGCCAGGACTTGAGTTATTTCCTGAATTCCAGCATAGAGGGTGAGGTCCAGAGGTGAAGAGGGAGGTCGTTCCATGCCCTGGCCATGAGGTAGGAGAAGGAGCAACCTCCTCTGTGGCTTCCTCATATGCCGGGGGTGTGAGCGAGGTGAAAGGAGGTGGAGGGCAGGAGTCTAGAGGGTTGGTGGAAGTTCAAGTGGTGGTTTATATGTGCTGGCCCTTTGGTTGTGCAGTGCTTTGTAGGCGTGGACTACCAGTTTCAAGCTCGCCTGACTGATGAGGGGTGATACCCCAAAAATTGTCCCAGGATTCTTGATTCTGGTCCAGGGAGGATCTGGCCTGGCACTTATGGCTGGACTGTTCAGATGGGAAGCAGGGTCAAGACTGATTTGCATATGGCTGGGTCCAGACTCGAATGGCATGGCAAGCAAAGAAAACTGATGGATTAAACCCAGATCTGTGACTGGGAGTGAATGGCTGATTTGTTCCACATTGCGTCCATCATCTGTTCTTTTTGCATTTGCAGGTGTCGAACAGCATCGTGAAGTGGCTTCTCTTCTGATTGGGGAGCCAGTATAGCTTCTTGGATGGGGGGGTGACATGGGTCCGCTTCAGGAAGTCGAAGATGAGTCTGACCGCAGAGTTCTGTGTGGTCTGGAGTCTCCTCAGGAGCTGTAAGGTGATTCCTACATAGAATAGAGCCGGCTGGTGACTAAGGCTTGTGTGATGGCACATCTGGTGATGTCCTGGAGCCATTTAAAGATCTTGCGGAGCATGTGAAGAGTAAGGAAGAAGACTAGGAAACTGCATTGATTTGCTTTGTCATGGTGAGCTTGCTGACCAGAGTGTTGCCAAGGTTGCAGGCATGGTCTGTAGGTGTTTGTGAGGGCCCTAGATATGGAGGCCACAATGAGCCAATCCACAGGGAGAGGTTGTTCCTGAAGATCAGTATTTCAGTTGTTTCTGTGTTGAGTTTCAGGCAATGGCTTTCATTCAATCTGTGATGCTCGTCGTACACCTGTGGAAACTGGCTCTCATGGTAGAGGGCACTTCTGAAAGTGAGATTATGAGCTGGATGTCGTCCAGGTAGGGAATAATGTTACGTCCTGGGCTTGTGAAGATGCTGGCCAGGGGAATCATGTAGGTGTTGAACAGGGTGGAGCTAAGGAATGAGCCTTGAGGGATGCCGCAGAAGATGCTCTTGCATTCGGAGGTGTACAGAGGAAGGCGTCTTCCAGTGCTTGAATTCTGATGGGGTGGAGTCTCTTGATTTGGGTGCGGTGGGAAGCAGTGTTCAAAGTTGATGAGAGGTCGAGGAGAATCAGGGCCGCCATTTTCCCTCTGTACAGGAGGGCTTTGATGTCATCTTTGGCGGTGATGAGGGTGGTTTCAGTGCTGTTGTGGAAACAGATTCCAGACTAGGAGATGTTCAGAAGGTTGTTTTTCTCCAAGTGTTCAGTGAGTTGGGAGTTGATTGCTTTTTTAAGGACCTTGGCACGGAAGGGTAGCAGAGAGATGCGACTGAATTTCTTGAGTTTGCTGGGGCTGGCGGACATTTTTTAATAGGGGTTTCAATTCTGCATGTGTCCTATCATCGGGGAAAGTGGCTATGGATGCATTGAAGATGATGGTGGGTTTGTTGCTGATTGGCTTGCTCTCAAGGTTGAAGATGTGGTAGAGACCCGGGTCTGCTGGTGCTTCTGAAAGGACAGAGTTCATGGTGGTATTGCATTGATTGGTTGGTGAGTTGGTCCCTGGTGGTCAGCAGGTGGCCACGATTTGATTCTGTGGGAGCGAAGAGGCTGAGGATATCGGCAGCTGTAGGTTGTTACATGTTTTTGTAGATGCCAGAGATCATGTCATGGAAGAAATCCACCAGGGTGTTGCAGAGTTTTTCGGAGGGTGTAATGATGTTCTTGGAGGCTGAGGGGTTGGAGAACTCTCTGACAATGTTGACTAGTTCTTTACTGGGGTTGATGCTTGCCTCAATCTCATTGGCAAAGATGCTCATTTTCCTCTTTCTCAGGAGTTGGTGATACTGGTTGAGCGATTCTTTGTAGGATGTTCACTCTGTGGTGTCCTATGCCACCTTGTCTCCAGTTGCTTGCAGTTGCATTTAATAGCTCTTCGTTCCACGGTGTACTAGCTGCCTGCTTGGAGGGTGTTTTTGGTTCAGTGGGTTTCATGGGGGTGACTCTGTCCGGGTGGGAGGAGTTGAGGGCATCAATATATTCGCTATCTGATCCTTTGTTTTAGCTTCAATGAGGTGTGCTGGGCTGTTTGGGTGGTAGTGCTGGGAGAACCTGTGATGCTGAAGTGGATGATGGCCTGGTCTCTCCACGTGAGTTAAGTGACAAGGCTGTACTTGACTCTAACCGTGAATATGGGGTCATGTGTGTGTCCTGCGATGTGCGTGCGGTTGGTGACTAGATGAGTAAATCCAAGGGTGTTCATGCTTTCGAGGAGGTTGGTAGTATTGTGTTGTCAGGGACGTCAAGGTGTAAATTGAGGTCTCAAAGGAATATGTAGTGCTTGGAGTCAATGATAAGCGGGGGCAATAAAAGTGGAGATGGGGCCGCAGAAGCTGGGATGAGGTCCTGGAGATCTGTAGGTATGGGCCTCTAATGGTTGTTTTGCCATCAGTTTGGAGTTGGAAGTTAAGGTACTCCATGATTGGGATAGCGTCATCTGTGTTGGTGGTAGTGTAATGGATGGTTTCCTTGTGGATGATGAGGACCCCACCTTCATGTTTGTTTTCTCAGTTTAAATGTGTTATCTTGTATATGTTGGGTGTGGCTATGGTGATGTCGGTGCCAATGTGGGGATAATCCATGTCTCGGTGAGGAAGATGACATCGGGGGTGAGGGAGGAGATGGTATCCTAGATCTTAATGGCCTGTTTGCAGAGAGATTGTATGTTGTCCAGGAGGCAGTGGAGCTGTTCAGAGACGGTTGTGATCAGGGTGGTAGTGGATGCCATAAAAGCTGGTGCTCCGGTTTTGCAGGTGAAGAGGCAATGCCTGCAGGCAAAAGGTCCAACCGGAGAGTGAGGCAAGGTGCAGCAGGTGCAGAAGCAGTGGTATTTGCAGGTTCTGGGGTCCAGTGCTTGGAGTTTGGTGACAGTGTAGCTTCGGGTGGCGGGCAAGCCAGGGATCCTGGGACTGGATACAATCCAGGTGCAAATTGACGTGGATGGGCTTGGCTTTGGTGCGCCTTTGGCACGCCAGCGGCATGTCCACTGCACACAGCTACTGCACAACTTCACTGAGCCTCGATTAAGTAGGTCCTGAGAGTAGGGAGGGGACCTGGGAGAAGGGAGGTGGGTGGGAGGGATGGGGTGAAGCAGCGGGAAAATGGGGTGTCAGTAAAGGAACAGAGGAGATGAAACAAATAGCAGAATGACATGAAATTAAAACAAACCTGTGAACCTCTGTAGGGTCAGGTTAAACAATTAACAGAGTAGGCAGAACAGGTTATGAAACAGTATAATGTTAGTAGAAAGAAAAGTACACTGAGAGGCTGGAAACAGTTAACCCGGCTAAAGTTACAAAGTATCAGTAAAATGGATGAGCAAACACTGATTCCGAAGTAGTATCACAGTAAAGCAGTGGGGAAAAAGGCAGCAGAAGGCAAGGGAGTGACAATTTGCAGAGGGGAGATGGCACATGGTTCCTTTAGTATTGTCTGTTTGTGCATGTGTGCATGCATTAGATCAGTCCTACTGACTTGTCAGTGCTTATTGAAGGGTGCTTCTGTGGTCATCTGCTGCTCTCAGACTGCTCCCTCTGGCTGAAGGTTAAGAGAAAGCATCACAGTGACTCTAAGGAGAGATTTCACCTGCATAGTTAGGGTTCTTTCAGCTCATGCAAGCAATATTTCCATGTACTTCACTACACCTTTCTGTACAAATGAGATAACAAGCGTGAAGCTCTTTTTATGAATCCAACAGGTGTACAGAGTACTGAGGAGGAAGCACTGGCTGGTATTCTAGCTTATGAAATTCCCAGGCTCCTGGGGTAATTGCTTCATGGGTGCTGCCATTATTTTTTAGCTTCAGTGCCAATTTCCTTTCTTGTTATTCTGTTATGGGTTTGTTGATTTAACCCGGGCTTCGCTAATATTATGCCTTCTGTTTGATGTAGCTCATTCTGACCTTACCCAATCTGCTTTGACCTGTCTAATGACTAATCTTTCTCTGCTAGCTACGCTGTCCATCTGGATTACCATGAATCTCAAAATTCTGCTCTACCTTGCGTCTTGTAACTAGATGCAAGACTCAAGGTTGAACTAGGGTGGGACCAGGCCGCAAGCGAGAGCTGTGCCACAAGTCCATGCAAGTCCATGCAGCGAGCCTGACAGCAGCAGCTGCTAGACTGAGGACACTGTCAGAAGGCCCATTGAGGGCCCTTTGAGGGCCGAGTGCCCTCCACTAACGTTCTGCAGTTAGGTGCCGACTCTGCCGCCAGCTGCTGCCAGCACTGGACCGAGGACAGCATGCATGTGGGCAGCGAGCAAGAGGTGAGGCTGTGCTGTATGCCAGATACTGGGCTGGAGGAAACCTTAGAGAATGAAGGAGAAGGTGTAGCAGGCTTAAAGTGAGGTGAGGTGCGGCGAGGTGCATACAGCGCTGTGCATATGGCACTAGGACCCACACATTTTGAAGCAGCCCCCTCCATCCTCCTCCAGACCCTTTCAACCTGCTGTAACCTGCAACTTGCCTGAAAGCTGCGGTTTGCTGGTGACTTGCCTGCGACCTGCCTGCAAACTGGGACCTGAAAATTGTTGTCACCAACTAACAAGTGCACCTGGGATTTCCCTACCACCTCAGCCCCTTGTGCACTTCTGAAGCTTTGGGTGTCCATAGTGTTTTCAGGGCGGAGCACATGGCGGAGCACATGGCGGATGTAGACAGCCGTCACTATGGGTGTGCCCCTGACCCCCGCAGAAGAGGCCCAGCTAATGCTGGATCTGGCTTGGTGGGCCTCCTGCTGGCATTTTGCCTGTGTCCAGCCTCCTCTCCAGCATCCTCTCGGTCGTCACTTGATCCCTGCCTTCCCATCTGGATCAGCCGTCAGTGGCCTACTATCACTGCCTCATGGATGTCTACAACATTATCTGCATTCACCGGCGTTGGGCCAGTGGTACCAGATCTCATACAAGCAGCATCTAAAACAATGGAAAACAGAGCAAGAAAATGAACAGCCTCATTAAATTCATTAAGCGCTCACACATCAGCCTCAAAAATAGCCTGTCTACTATCCTTTCGTCCTCGATTCAAGACAATGGCAAGGTGGAGAAGGCATCCTTCCAGCATACGGTCTTTTAGACCTATAATGATGAAAGCAGACCAGGGGTTTATATGTGCTGACCCCTCACAGTCCCAAATGGCTTGGACCTCGAAGTTGGCAAATGCTTCGAGGATGGTCCAACTTGCCCAACCAGCCAAAGGGCGGCCCAAAGGGCCCACTCATGCAGCAGTCCCCAGCCTGGAATGGCCATCCACTTTACAGTTTGGTGACAAGCCCAGTGAAATTGGCTAAAACAACAAAAACAACAAAGTCACACCAGCACCAACAATCCTGGTCTTTTTTAGGAAAATGCTGACTGCATCCTCAGAACGGCCACTGTGACAGTCCCCTGCTTACTCTGCGATTATCCTAAGTGTCATGAAGACTATCAATCAACCTCCACCAATTTTCACTGAGCAAACAAACAATGGTGTGGTACAGCCAAAGGACGAACCAATTAAAGTATCATCTAAAAGCATTACAGATAGTATGATAGCTGAGCCTTTGCCGGACCCCGACTCAAACCGTGAGGAACAGCCACAAAAAGGCATTAACAACATCAGTATGACTAGCATTCCCAGCTTCTTTGTCTCCCTGCCTGCTCGACAGTTGCAAGAGCAATGGGTCCCTACATCTGCCAGATCCACCTCAATTGATTCACTGAGCTGGCCTTTCAAATTAGCAGTGGGTGCTAATACAAGAAACCAGAAATCAGTGTAATCAGCTGTTCCATCTGGCCCCTGGGTGGACTTAATGAGGCCACACGCCTCTATGGACGCCACCTTCACTGCCACCAACAGCGGCAAGATGGATTCTAGAGAAGAAAATAGTATTGATCCCTTTCAAGATCAGTTACATTCTGCCCACAATCTTAGCCAGACGGGCTTTCCAAGCTTTCAGCAGAGGCCAGCTCCATCTGTGCTTCAAACGGATGGTGGCCAGAGCAAGCTGCTGGCATCAATCAATGCAACTCTGACTGCTATGATGAATTCTCTCACCTGACAGTCAGATAAAGTTGAGTTGCAACTAAATCTCATGCTAGCCTTAGCTTCATCCGTCTCCAAGATAAAGACAAAGCTCGCTGCACTGGAACAAAACGGGATTAGCAGTCGCACCAGCACAGCCGGCAATGATACATTATGTGCTTGCCTCCTAATCATTGATAAATTATCCACCTTGTCGGAAGTATTGACTTCTATGATCTCGAAATGGACAACAGCTCTGCAAACCCCAGGCACTGCTTGGCAGCACTCACCTGACACTGCATTGCCGAACTCTCCAAACCAGACCTCAGTGCCCACACTCAACCCTACAACAGCCTTGAAAGGCCATGTATTTCCAACACCAGCCACATCTATAAGGACTCCTGTTAAACCTTTCAACCTTGGCATGGTCTCCCTTAACTTTTTGCCTTTGTTTCCCCGGTTGTTGATGTGTACTGGACTCAGTTTTTGCTGTTTTTGTTACCTGGGCACTTTACCACTGCTAACCAGTGCTAAAGTGCAAGTGCTCCTATAGAAAATGTGTATGTAATTGGTTTATCCATGATTGGCATATCTGATTTACTAATAAGTCCCTAGTAAAGTGCCCTAGAGGTGCCCAGGGCCTGTAAACCAAATACTACTAGTGGCCCTGCAGCACTGGTTGTGCCACTCGCCTAAGTAGCTCTGTAATCATGTCCCAGACCTGCCACTGCAGTGTCTGTGTGTGCTGTTTTAAACTGTAAATTCGACTTGGCAAGTGTTCCCACTTGCCAGGCCTAAACCGTCCCTTTTCTTACATGTACGGCATCCATAAAGTAGGTCCTATGTAGCCCCATGGGCAGGGTGCAGTGTATGGTTAAGGTAGGACATTTAGTAATGTGTTTTATATGTCCTCACAGTGAAATACTGCCAAATTCGTTTTTCACTGTTGCAAGGCCTGTCCCTCTCATAGGTTAACATGGGGGCTACCTTTAAATATGATTAAAGTGCAGATTCCCTTTGGGAGCAGATAGGCATGTGGAGTTTGTGGTCTCTGAGCTCACAATTTAAACATACATCTTTTAGTAAAGTTGGTTTTAAGATTGTGTGTTTGAGAATGCCACTTTTAGAAAGTGGGCATTTTCTTGCTTAAACCATTTCTGTGACTGCATGTTTGTTGATTCCCTGTCTGGGTCAGTTGGGCTGGTTGCACCTCTCACTAGACAGTGACACAAAGGGAGCTGGGGGATCAATCAATCAATCACTGCATTTGTAAAGCGTGCTACATACCCACGAGGGTCTCAAGGCGCTGGGGAGGGGGAGGTGCTACTGGTCGAAGAGCCAGGTCTTGAGGAGTCTTCTGAAGGCCAGCAGGTCCTGGGTCTGTCGTAGGATGGTGGGGAGAGTGTTCCAGGTTTTGGCGGCGAGGTAGGAGAAGGATCTGCCACCTGCGGTGGTTTTTCGGATGCAGGGGACTGTGGCGAGGGCGAGGTTGGCTGAGCGGAGGCTTCGGGTGGGGGTGTGGAAGCTGAGTCGGTTGTTGAGGTAGGTGGGTCCGGTGTTGTGCAGTGCTTTGTGTGCGTGGATCAGGAGCTTGAAGGTGATCCTTTTGTTGATGGGGAGCCAGTGCAGGCCTCTCAGGTGGAGTGTGATGTGGCTGCGGCGGGGGACATCGAGGATGAGTCGGGACGAGGCGTTCTGGATGCGTTGGAGTCGTCTCAGGAGCTTGTTTGTAGCTCCTGAGTAGAGAGCGTTTCCGTAGTCGAGTCTGTTGGTGATGAGGGCCTGGGTAACGGTTTTTCTCGTGTCGAGGGGGATCCATCTGAAGATCCTGCGGAGCATACGGAGGGTGTTGAAGCAGGACGCGGAGGCGGCGTTGACTTGCCTGGTCATGGAGAGAGTGGAGTCGAGGATGACCCCCAGGTTGCGTGCGTGGTCCGTGGGTTCCGGGGCTGTGCCTAGTGACGTGGGCCACCAAGAGTCGTCCCAGGCTGATGGGGTGGGTCCGAGAATGAGGACCTCCGTCTTGTCTGAGTTCAGCTTCAGTCTGCTGTCCTTCATCCAGTCGGCTACGGCCTTCATTCCTTGGTGGAGGTTAGCTTTGGCGGTGTGGGGATCTTCGGTGAGGGATATGATCAGCTGGGTGTCGTCGGCGTAGGAGATGATGCTGAGGTTGTGTTGTCGTGCGACATGAGCGAGGGGGGCCATGTAGATATTGAACAGTGTCGGGCTGAGAGAGGATCCCTGTGGGACGCCGCAGATGATCTCGGTGGTTTTGGAACGGAAGGGTGGGAGGCGGACGCTCTGGGTTCTGCCGGAGAGGAAGGATGTGGTCCAGGCCAGGGCCTTCTCTTGGATACCAGCGTCATGGAGGCGTGCTGATAGGGTGCGGTGGCAGACCGTGTCAAAGGCTGCTGATAGGTCCAGGAGGATGAGGGCGGCTGTTTCTCCTTTGTCCATCAGGGTCCGGATGTCGTCAGTGGCGGCGATGAGGGCGGTCTTGGTGCTGTGGTTACTGCGAAAACCAGATTGGGACGGGTCCAGGATGTTGTTGACTTCGAGGTAGCGGGTCAGCTGTTTGTTGGCAATCTTCTCGGTCACTTTTGCCGGGAAAGGGAGCAGGGAGATGGGACGGAAGTTCTTGATGTCCTTGGGGTCCACCTTGGGCTTCTTCAGAAGGGCATTGATCTTGGCGTGCTTCCAGCTTTCTGGGAAGGTTGCTGTCTCGAAGGAACAGTTGATTGTTTTCCGGAGGTGGGGCGCGATGGCTGCGCTGGCTTTGTTGAAGATGTGGTGAGGGCAGGGGTCCGATGGGGATCCGGAGTGGATGGAGTTCATGGTTTTGATGATGTCTTCGTCGCTGACGCTGGACCAGGTGGTCAGGCGACTGGTGCGAGTGGTAGTCACAGGGGTGGTGGACTCGGTGGTGGGTGCGGGGGGGTCGGGGTTGAAGCTGTCATGGATGTCGGTGATCTTGCGGTGGAAGAAGGTGGCCAGGGAGTCGCACAGGTCTTGAGATGGCGGGATGTCGTTGGTGATGGAGCTAGGGTTGCAGAGTTCTTTCACGATGCTGAAGAGCTCTTTTTTGTTGTGTGCGTTGTTGTCTAGGCGGTCCTTGAAGGCGGTCTTCTTGGCGGTCCTGATGAGTTGGTGATGTCTGCGGGTGGCGCTCTTGAGGGCTGTGTGGTTGTCTGGTGTTCGGTCATGGAGCCATTTCTACTCCAGCTTCCGACAGGTGTGCTTCGAGATCCGGAGGTCCTCGGTGAACCAGGCGGCTTTCTTGTTGGTGTGGTTGGTTGTAAAGGTCTTGAGAGGGGCGAGGGTGTTGGAGCAGTCGTTGATCCACTGTGTGACGTTGGTCGCAGCAGTATCTGGGTCGGTGGGGTCTGTGGGTGGTCTCAGGGCGAAGGCGGTAGTCATTTGGTCCTCGGTGACCTTGCCCCAGCAGCGGCGTGGTAGCTGTTGGGTGCGGTGGTGTGTGTTGGGTTTTCTGAAGGTGAAGTGGACGCATCTGTGGTCGGTCCAGTGTGGTTCGGTGGTGTGGTTGAAGGAGACGTGGGGGCTTGCGGAGAAGATGGGTTCGAGCGTGTGTCCAGCGGCGTGAGTGGGTGTCGTTACGAGCTGTTTGAGTCCGAGGTTGTCGATCAGGGCGGTGGAGTTGGCGTCGTTGTTGTTCTCGAGGTGGAAGTTCAGGTCCCCGAGGAGGATGTAGTCCGTGGAAGCGAGGGCGTGGGTGCTGATGAGGTCGGCGATGGTGTCACTGAACTGTGGGCGGGGTCCGGGAGGTCTGTAGATGAGAGTTTCTCTGAGGGTGGTGTTGGGGTCGGTGTGGATCTGGAAGTGCATGTGCTCGGCGGTGGTGAGGGTGTCATTGGTGTTCGTTGAGATTTTGATGGAGTCTTTGTGGATGATGGCGATTCCTCCTCCCAATCCGTTGGTGCGGTCTCTGCGGGAGATCTTGTAGCCCTGTGGGATGGCTATGGCGATGTCTGGTGCTGAGGTGGCGTTCAGCCAGGTCTCCGTCAGGAAGGCGACGTCGGGGGCAGTGGAGTCTAGGAGGTCCCAAAGTTCGATGGCGTGCTTGCGAGCGGAGCGGGTGTTGAGGAGGATGCAGCGGAGGTGGTTGGGTTCTCTGGCTGGTGGTGTGGAGGGTCAGATGCTGGTGAATCTGCAGTTCCGGCAGGTGAAAGGCCCCTGGGTGCGTTTCGGGGTGGCCCGGTAGCAGTGGTGGTCTCGTCTGGTGCTGAGTGCATGGAGGGTGCTTGCGTCATAGTGCAGTCTGGCATTGCGGGGGTGCGGGTTCGAGGGGTTCTGGTGCTGGGTGCGGTCCAGGTGCGGACGGGCGCAGACGGGCTTCCCTTAGGCGGTACAGAAAAAAGGGAGCGAGTAGTCAGGCGGCAAAAGCTGCAACGGAGGTTCAACCCACAGGGGGCTGCGTGGCAGATGGGGGGAGCGACCTGCCTGGTGACAGGGTCAAAGGGTCAGGGGATAGCCTGCAGATCCTGATGAGCCAACTGTGCTATGAGGGAGGGAAGGAGTGGCCACTTACACCTGAAAAGGCTGTGCCTGCCCGCACACAATGCAGTCTCTAACCCACTGGTGTGTGTCTGGGGCCTGGCCTGGGCAAGGCAGTATTTCACAAACAAAAGATATTTTTATTTGAAGTAAGCCTACTTCAAAGGGCAAAATGGGTATAAGTAGGGCACCTAAAACCACAGACTTTAGAACACTTCTGGAAACCAAGAGGAACCTCTGCCAGGAGAAGAGCTGAAGAGCTGAGGAAGAAGAGCTTCTGCCTGTGCTAGAGGCCAAAGACTGGAATTTGGGCCTGATTACAACTTTGGAGGAAGGTGTTAATCCGTCCCAAATGTGACGGATATACCACCAGCCGTATTACGAGTCCATTATCTCCTGTGGAACTCGTAATACGGCTGGTGGTATATCCGTCACATTTGGGACGCATTAACACCTCCTCCAAAGTTGTAATCAGGCCCTTTGTGTTTCCTCCCTTCTTTTGAAGAACTCTCCAAGGGCTTGATTTAGAGCTTGCCTCCTGTTGTAGTCTCAGGGACAGCAAAGCCTTCTCTCAGCCAGCACCAGGAGCCTCTGGAGAGACTCCTACTCTTCCAAGTGTTGCCCATCCAGTTCCTGGGACCCTGAGAAGAGAAGCTGGCGGCCCAAGAGTGAGAAATCCACACACAGACTGCCGGGCCGGGAAAAGATCGACGTGACTCCAATCTGCGGCTGAAAAATTGACGCGCCGCCAGCTTCGCGGCTGAAAATCGATGCTCACCTGCATCACAACCGAAAGATCTGCGGCTGCAGAAACGAAGCGCAGCATCACTGACGGAGATCGGGAAGATCGCAACCCGCGCTGCGGGGTTTTCGGAACATTGTGCAGCTGAATTTCTGACGCAAACACCGCTGGGCATGTAAAAATGATGCAAGGCCTGCCCGGACCCGAGAGTGCGGTTTGAGTCAACGCATTGCTCTCCTGCGGAGAGAAGATACGGCGCACGGCAACTCGACTGAAGGAGAAACGACGCAAGGTCTCGCTCATGAGTGAAATCGATGTATCACAAGCCCTTTGTGACGCACACTTGCCCGTGCAGGTTTTTTTGGACGCACCCAGGTACATTTTCACGCTAACAGCGTTAGCTTGTGTTTAAAAGTACATGAAGACTCTTTTTGGTTTTTCATTGATAACTTGACTTGTGTATTGTAATTTTTGACGTATTGGTCTTGTTTTGTTTTCTTTAGGTAAATATTTTCTATTTTTCTAAACCTGTGTTGTGTCATTTTGTAGTGTTTTCATTAAGTTATTGTGTGTGTTATTGTGTGTGTTGGTACAAATACTTTACACCTAGCTCTTTGTGGTTAAGCCTACTGCTCATTGCCAAGCTACCAAGGGTGTGAGCAGGGGTTAGCTGAGAGTGATTCTCCTGTACCCTGACTAGAGTGAGGGTCCTTGCTTGGACAGGAGGTAACCTGACTGCCAACCAAAGACCGCATTTCTAACAGCAGGACAAACCATCTAGGTATCCCAATATAGGGGCGGATGCCCATGTTGAGGCCCATATTATAGCCCAACAAGTCCCCGCTGTGCCTCAACACAATATGTAGGCAACAACAGATGCCAAGTGTAATACCAAAGATCATGTACGTAGTGTGGATTCGTATTGGTCAAGGGCTCTATCAAAGAGAGCCACAAATAGATTAAAAAAGACAAAGAATAAAATTGGAAAGGAACAACTGAAAGCTCAGCACCTGAAGGAACAAAGACTAGTGGACCACATTGGAACCAGTATATACCCCATGTTCAAGGATAGGAAGACTGACAAAAAGCACTTAGGAAGCCAGAAAGTGGTCCAACTGCCAGAGCACCAGCCTGCACAGAGCACCATAAGATACCATTTTCCTGTCCAGACTGGTACACACAACACTGGCAACACATTTCTGAAGCTTAGTGTGTCTCCAGGACGTCAGATTTTCGCAACATCCTCACCAGAATCCAAACACTTGGATACTCCTCACACAGTCTTATCCAAATCAACCAGCATCTTAGTCGGGTCCCAAGAGCCCAAACCTCATGCAGCGGCAGTTCCAGTAACCACTGGATTGCGCCATGGCAGCACAGATCGGTCCATTCTCGTGCAGCCAAAAGTCATTCATCTAAATTCTGAAGTGTCAAAAGAACTGGAAAGTAAAACAGTGCCCGCCAAGTTGGCACTTACACCCCAATATCAAACAGAAGGCAACCATGACATTTTGAACCGCTCAAATCTTCTACGGCTTTTTAAGGCACTGACAAATTTGATTAACATAAATTCTGAAGAAATCTTAAACGTAGCATTTAAAATATTACCAGAGTATAACATACATCGAGAATCAACAATATTGTCCCTAAGAACTTCAGCACTGGCTGACCAAATATCAGCAAAAAGGATGACTTGGAGGAATGGGGCACAGTGGTCGTCAAAATATACCCCTCAAATACCATCCACCCTCAAAAAAGCAAAGTGAATCCTCAAATTTGAAAGCTTACACCTATAGCATTCTAAAGGGGGAAGGGCAACTTAAAACAACTTTGTTGAATAATAAAATGTCCATATCCCACACTTACTCAAGCCCAATGGACCCAACCAGAATCTGGCAAAGAAAATAACACAACTGATTGGGCATGGTTGCCTTCCGTCCTTTCCAGCAACGCACAGAAGTACTCCTAGCAACAACAATCAAGCAATCAAGTATATGAGAAAAAACTCAAATTGTGTTATCGAATGTTGCTGGTCTAAAGATACTCCTTAAAACTGCTTCAGCACTTCAGCTCTTGAGGAATGCTGATATAGTTTGTTTCCAAGAAACCTGTGCAAGAAATCCCTTGGCAATCCTTGGATTTTATGAAGTGCATCGATCTGCAATAAAAAAGAAACATCTTTGGGAGGCCATCTGGTGGCCTCTCGATATACTTAAACATTGGCTTGGATTTAAAAGTGAATAAAGTTGCTGTCCACGATGACATGTGACAATCAATCACGCTAGAAGGGTTAATATATAAAGGTTGCTGGATAAAGTCTTTAAGAGTTAATCTCTATGGGGGCTGTGAGGATGTCTCAATTAGTTGAAACTTTAGATGCTGTGCTATGCGACCATGCTGGATATAATATTATCATCTGTGGTGACTTTAATCTCAGACACTTATGGATAGGGGTGGATGGCCTCCAGCCAATAAGCCCAGCTACTCAGTTGCTTCAAAGCTTGTTTACCAAACACAGTCTTGCTTCTATTCAACATATTCTTGAAACATGTTTTCTGGCACAAACGTATCCAACATCCTTCCAGGGGAAACTTTTCAAGTGTCTGGAGATCTTTGAAATTCCTCACATTGAAGCTAGCGACCGTTTACCTCTCCTAGTAAAATTGCACCTAGTCGTCCTGGACACCGAAAAGGCACTGGGGACTTCACAGGGAGATGGAAATCTACAGATGATCAAGCAAATAAAATGCTGCCAATCTCCTCTAAAAAATAGAAATCTGGAAAGCCTCCAAAGGACCCTCCATGTCATCCAGATGTGTGAATATCTGCAGAGCAAATGGACAGAAATTATCAAGGATGTCCTCCAGAGCATATGCTCCCCTCCACCACCGCCAACGGGCCCATCCAAATCGCCTGCCTCTGTACCCTCAGAATAGAGAAAAGCAGAGACTCAAGTAAGTCAGAACTAGTGCTAAAACTGTGAGGTCACGCTAAACAACATAAGAAACTACTCTGGTCCCTAAAACGCAAACAGGCAGAGAGGGAGTGGCTATACATCTATTCACTACTAGGTAAACATAACCAGACGGGCCTTTGGAGGTACATCAAAACTAAGATGAGCCAGGAAGGGCCACAAATCAATGTGGTCAACTAATACACCTGGATAAATCATGTCAATAAACTATATGCAACCGATTCTGCTACCTTAGCGGGTTCCTGGTTCAAAAACTGAATACAGGACACACATGCGGGCCACAACCTAGTCCCTTCTGCTGGAGAAATCCATACCATTTTGTGTAGCATTAGGGCTACTGGTGCCCTAGGCTCTAATGGCATTCCTACACAAGTCTTTAAGGAAGATATTAAGCAGTGGTTGTTATGTCTTTCTAAACGGTACTGCTCATGCCTAGACACTCAGGAGGTACCCACCAGCTGGAGAGGCTCTATTATACACACAATTTACAAGAAAGAGGACAGGTAAGACCCATCTAACTACCATCTTATTGCCCTACAGGACATTGAAGCCAAGATTTTTGCTTCAGTTCTCCTACAAGAATTGGAAAACTGGGTGGAAGCCAACGGGATTGTCCTTTTTTGCCAAATAACCTTTAGGGTGAATTCCAGAACCACAGATAATATAGTGACTCTTTCTTATTAAATACACTAGGCTGCCACTAAGAAGTCACCCCCTCTTTATGACTATTCCACTGCTTTTGGTGCTGTGGATAGAAACCAGTTATGGAAGAAGCTTCAAGGCTGGGGTATTTCCAAACAAATGATTACAGGCAATAGTCCCACATTATACATCAACTTGGGTGAGGGTGAAGCTGTCACATACTACCATTAGCAGGAAAATCCACACTGACAATGGCCTAGAGCAAGGGTGTGTCCTAGCCCAACTTCTATCTAACCTGTACACAGCAGACATACCCCTGGCCTTAAGACCTGCTAACTTGATAGTGCCAAAAACTGTGAACCTCAAAATCACCCTCTTAAAATATGCAGATGATATTGTACTGCTTGACCTCTCAAGAATTGGACTATAAAAAGCACTACCTGCCCTTTATGACTACAACATAACAAACAAAATGAAGGCAAACGTATCCAAGACCAAACCTTGTGGGGACGTCTAAACATCAGAACTGTCACTGGAACATGGGTTCCCTCAAGATCAGTGGAACAAACTTGTACAGTTACTTAGGAGTGTGATTGACTGCTGTGAGGAATACTAAAATTCCAAATTGCAAGAGTATGCCAGCTAAACAATCTAATAGAAAGCTCCTTTTCAGCACCGAACCAATGAAATATCAGGGCATCCCTATTACCAGCGCTAAACTACAGCCACAAAGCTTTTCTGGGACAACTCACTTAATTAGTGGAAAAGCTTCAAGTCAAAGCTTATAAAAGAGTGTTCAAGCAACCTCAATACAGAAGGAGGTCTTTGATAAGGCTGGAACTTAGCCTGCAAGGACAGAAGTGGGCTAATACGTGCTCTTATTTGAAATATTATTACAGGATTGTTATGGCTCTACCCAACACATTGAATTCAGCCCTTCGCCCAATTTTGAACTCAAAATGAATCATTGGTCGCAGTATCGAACTAAAGTGCTCAGCTGCCCCCAAGTAGATCAAACTGAACTAAACAAGTTGGCGCTTTGTCACACTGCCCTTAAGACTGTTGAAAAGGCAGATGAAAACACTCTCTAGGATAACTGACTTGGCAAAAAAGAGTAGTGCACCTGTGTTAGTGGCTGTGGCAGCTTCTTACACTAACAGCTCTCGCCACCTTACAGCACAACTGTATCTAATGTGTACGATTGGGAAAGCCTGCTTGACACAAATCAGGGCTGCAAAGTTGTTAGCCCTCAAAATCAAGGATATAAAACCAAAATGGCTGTCCTTTTCTATGGTTGTGAATTGCAGGCTCTGTGGATATAAACTGAGTCATTCAATCATCTGCTATGCTGCTGCCGGGCATTGATGAACGCACGTCACACTTTATTAAAACCTCTCTTTTTACACCCTGGAGTAAGAACGTGCAATGAGGCAAGGTCATTATTGTTCACTTTGAACGAGCAATCTGATCTTCCTAAATTTGAGAAGTTTGTTTATCAATTACAAAAGCCGCTGAACGAGAGCACCATGACCCGCCAGACTGCTACCCCTTAAAGCGGAAGGGTGTAGCAATGTTTGTCTGTAATCCCTGTATGGCCTTAAAGGGCTAATTAACTACTCACTACCTTTTTAACGTCTTTTAGATGCTGTTTGACCATCCTAGCTGTGCACTTTGCACATTTTAGCTGGAAATATTTATATTTTATCATGACAATTTGTTTTGCTAATTACTCCTTTTAGGTCTTTGATCAATAGCAGTCATGAGATGTACATGTGCTTTGTTATCTTTTCGGAATAATTACTCTGCTTGCAAAGTGTCTCACTGAGCTTTTTCTTTTGAATGAAAAAAATTATTTTAAAAAGTATGATTTTAGGTTCTAATTTATTGGTCGATGGCTGTTTTGACATAGGCCTATTTAGGAAAAGGTACGCACCTCCTATCCAGACTCATTTCCTTTGATTGTAAAGATTTTAAATAATCAAACAATAAAATGTGTTTAAACTGAAAACTGAAACTGCTCCACCTGGGTGCTTTTTACATTGCTTTTGCTGTGATTTGGATTGTTCTATGAATTACTTCATCACTTTTGTATGCCACATCTTCTGCCTGGGTCTTTTCCAAATATCCATGCAATCAGTTCATCTTGTCAGTCACCAATATGCACTTGGACACATTTTGTTGTGCTGCTTTATTTTTTCTGTTTAGGATTATTGTACAGAGGAGAGCTAATGTCTCTGTACCTGCTCGATCCAACTAGCATAATTCTTCGCTTGAATCTGAAGGTTTCTAACATTTTCAGATTATAACATCGAAGCCAGAGATAAGTATTTTTTAGATCTCACCAGTTAAACACATAGCGCCAATGTTTAAATCTAACTGGAGCTCATATGAACTGATTTAGCATTTAAAGAAATGCAAGCACTGTTCCAAAGGTCAGGGGCATGGATGAATATATAAACTAGCAACAAACTCCCAAATTAAACACAAACTTGGGAAATATGGATTTCTAAATTACATATTGGAAGCAGTACATTATTGTCAAGCAGTAAAAAGCTATTGTAGAACCTGTGAGAAATCAGGGCTGATTGCAGAGGCCCCCTAACTCTTTGCCCCCATTTTTCACTTTTTGCTGGTGTTTTTCTGACTCTGATGGTGTCCTGGGTACTGCTAACCAGTCCCAGGGCGTGTGCTCTGTGTAAAATCAGTATGCAAATTAGGCTAATTATAATTGGCTAAATCAACCTACCTATAAGTCCCTAGTATATGGTAGGGCATGTAGGTTTAGGGACCCCAGCATAGGTAGTGCACCCATAGGTGCACTGCTGAGGTGCCCAGTGCCCTTTTAAAGGCAGGCCTGCCTTGCTGACTGCTTTTAAATTAAAGTTACATGCAAATTCGACTTTGGAATTAAAAGTAGTCCCAAAGCCTTACACTACCTTTTTTTACATATACGTCACCCTAAGGTGTGCCCTATGTGCCCCTAGGGCTGGGTGCCATGTAACTATAAGCAGGGATCTTATAAAAATAGTTTTGTAAGCCCTGGTGAGGTAAAACTGACAACTTTGTTTTTCCCTCAGTGTAGTGAATGGCCTCCATAGGCTAGAATAGGGAGACTTTATTTTAATTTTAAAAGTCCCCTTAAGTAACAGATACAACAAGTTTGGTATCAAGTTAATTGTTATAATAAATCCCGCAACTTCCAGTTGTGGGATTTAATATAACTTGTTCAGGAAAGGAGTTTTAAACTTTACCTGAAAAGTTGCCAACTTCAGCTCTGCAGTGTTTTTGCTGCTTTGCTCTGATTGGCCAGCCTCTGGCAGCCTGGCCAGGCTGCATTGAGGAGGTGTGAAGTGGCCTGGCTCAACACAAACAGATGTGCCTGAGGGAGGAGATCTTCTCTCAGCAGATGTGGAAGCAGGAAGGGAGGAGGGCTGCCAAACTGGTCTTCACAGGCAATGAAGGACATTTAGAGCAACACAGCAACACCCTCACATCCTGCAAACCCAGACAATTAGGTGCCCCCTTGATTAGATTAGGAGAGGGCAGGAGAGGGGTGTGTTTAGGATTTTTAGCCACACCAGTGGGTGGGCTCAGCCAGATGTAACCTCCAAAAATCACTTTCAGCCATGATGGATCTTTGAGGAATGTTGCTCCCTGGGATTTATTTTTGCCACACTTCCCAGAACGTGGTCATCACAGGGGGAAGGACCCTGCCCCTGACTGGAGAACCAGGACCCCCCTGTTTTTCACCCAGGAGCAAGGATACAACTGGGAGACCTACACCCACACCTCAGATCCCTATCAGATTCCAACAAGGAAGAACTACAGAAGAAGAAGGACTACCCTGCTGGACCCCTGGCCTGCACCTGGACACTGCACTCTGGAGGACTGCACCAGCTGCACACTTGGGCTTCACCACAAGGAGTACTTTGCCTGGCTTCAACTGGTTCAAGGAGGGACTCCCTGTTTTTCTACAGGTGAAAACTTGCTAACCAGAGTCCCCTGCACCGACTCCGGAAGAAACTAACCAGCTGATCACTGTCCAGTGGCCGAAAAGGAGTTTGCACCAGGTGCATTCT
Source organism: Pleurodeles waltl (assembly GCF_031143425.1). Taxonomy (NCBI): domain Eukaryota; kingdom Metazoa; phylum Chordata; class Amphibia; order Caudata; family Salamandridae; genus Pleurodeles; species Pleurodeles waltl. Next base: position 350,681,942 of record NC_090442.1, read on the forward strand.
GGGAGTTGTAGTCCACACCCCCAAGGAGCATCTCAGAGCTTCTGGAACCTTGGGGTGAACTGTGGTCTCAAAAGAACCTTAGAAGCATATCTGGAAGAAGATCCAGAAGTTTGGAGAACTTTGGAGAACTTTTGGAAAAAAGCTCCGTAGAGGGACCGGCGCACAGCGGCAACTCTAGCCGGCTTGCCTTAACAGCGACCCGGCCTGACTTGCAGGTCCATCCCAGTGAAGAAAATCTCCAAAAAAGTGATTAAGTCCGAACGTAGGAAGTTGACTGGGACCACCCAGGCAGTGTATCCGAAGAGGGCTCCAAGGACGTCAGATCAAGATCCAGGTTTGCTCCAGTCGAAGGATTTTCACCTCGAAAAAATGACTAAGTCCGAAGTTACAAATCTCCACCGAGGGCTCTCGCAACGTGTATCCAAGGAAGAGTTCCAGGAGGTCAGATTGGACTGGCAGGTTCGTCCCGCTGAAGAAAATCTCCAGAAAAACGACTAAGTCCTAAGGTAAACTTATGACCGAGGCCTCTTGCGGGCTATAGCTGAGCCGGGCTCCATCGCAGTTGGTCTTAAACTTTGACTTTGCCCCGGTTGAGGTGCGACCAGATGACTAGATAACGCTTTTTGTTTCTATGTGCTAGAAAGCATTAATTCTTTAAAAATTCATATCTCCGGTTCCCCTTATCCGATTGTATTTGTTTTGGTGTAATTTTAAAGCTAAACATATTTCATATTGTTATAAATTGATTTTGGATTTTTAAACTGTTTCCTGTCTTTGTTTTAATTACTGTTTTGTGATATTTGAATGCTTTACGATTTGTCTCCTGAGTTAAGCCTTGTCGCTCGTTGCCAAGCTTCCAAGGGTTGAGCTGGGTTTAATTTACTGAGACCTAAGTGGAGGTTAGTGGCCTATTGCTAAGTGTAGGTACTTACCTGCCTTTACCAATAACCCATTTTCCAACAGAACCACTTCATCAATTATATATATATATGTATATATATATATGTATAAATACTTATATAAACGTAAGAGAGCACTAGCTTCCCTTGAGATGTGGATTAGGAGCCTATTTCCATTGAAGTTCTTTAAAGGATACTCTTTCATTTTTGCTAGAAGATGAGGTACTCTGTCAGGGCTTAAATGTTTCTCCCTAGGTATGAATAATTGCTAATTGATTTAATAATTTGTATTTGATGTTCGTGGCTAACAATTCAAGATGTTGGCACATGGGGTCAGGCCCCATGGCATTTTTTTCAGAGTTTGAACTGTACTCACTTTAGAAAGATGGAGTGATGGTACTTACAATAATTATAATGTTGTTTGGTGTTATTACTGCTGGATCTTCTGTTTTAATATTATTATTATGGGCTATTACCTTATTTAGAGTTTGGGGTAGGGCATTACTCCATCACAAACGTGATGGATATCCCGTCTGCCGTATTAGGATCTCCATAGGCTATAATGGAATCATAATACAGCGAATGAGATATCCGTCACGTTGGTGATGTACTAACTCCCTCTGCCAAACTCTAAATAAGGCCTTTTGTGACTGAAGTTTTAGCCATGTGCTTGTATCACATAGTTCTGAAACACTCAAACACATCTGCCTTCTGCCTCTGATGCGTTTTCGGGAGAGACTCATTGTGGCAGATGTGTAGCTCTCTTCTCCAAACGTCTTACGCTCTTCTGTACTCTAGTCATAGTATGGCGTAATCCTTATAGGCAGGTTTCCCCACATACCAGTGAGTCAGCACTTGATACCTAGCGGAACTTGTGAACACTTTGAAAATATAATTACATGTCCATTTTACATGTTTCAGGACAAATATTCCTGGCCATTGACTGTTGTCTGGTAACATGTCACCGTCAAGTGTAACTTCATCTCAGACTTTCAGTGGCATTACATAAAGGTTCTATGGTAGTAGAGTGCCAGGTAAGGAACCCATGGTGGAGGGACCGTTCACAATCCTTGCTTCTCAGGCAATAACCCCCATATTTTCCTCTAAGGACCGGACTGGGAAACAGAAGCAGCCTTGGCAAAAATGCTCAAACCAGCTTTGCCCCCTTCATCTCCTCATGGAAACTTGTTTTATTCCCATCAATCCATTCTCTTTCTGATGATCTCCTCTTCCTTTTCTCCCTCTCTGATCTCTCACTGTTGCTCTTGTTCTCTCCCTCCCTCTCTCTAGAAGCCACCCTGTGCCTGCTGCAATTAACCTCACATAGGTGAGGAAAGTGAAAGAGTACCCACAGGCGCCCCGATTTTCAATAATCCAATCTCTCCAGCTTCCAGTTCCTTCAGAAATACCTGATGGACTGAAATGCCAGTCTGGACCTGTTTTCTTAAGTACATCTGCATTCTTTTGTTGTATCATTTTTTTTTCAATTCTGATAAAATTAAACGTGCTGTTGGGTGACTAATAGGATAAGTAATTGTCCAGCCCAAAAGTTTACAGAACTTCCCTCCTTATTTTCCATTACCATAGCTACTCAACAGCACAAGACGACAGAGCCTAAATTGTACATAAGACTCATGAATCATTGAACCTTCAATGGTGTGTGGTATTAAGAGACAGGTGGCTCACATGTTGTGTGTGGAAGAATCACCTATGAACTCTCTTGTGCAACATAGGCACCGCCCTTGAATGTGCAGTGTTTATAAGCAAAAAAACATAAGTCCTTAAACTGCTTAATTGATTGTTGACCGGGTGCAGCTTCCTTGGGTCGGTGATGGGGAAAGGTGACAGCTAGAGGGAACAGTCACTGTTTGTGAAATTGTAGCACTCTCTGCCTTCCATTCCAGTAGTAAAGCAGGAAAACCAGAGAAGGAAGAATGCTGAGATTGAGTGATCGGGGAAACTACCAGGCAGGTGGCCTGAAGACAGGAGCTGGACCTTCTGTCCTCAATTCTGTATTTGTTGAGTGGGGAAACACCAATCTCAATTTTACCCGAGCAGCGCCCTCCGGCCCGACCCATCACCTGCTATAACACAGGGAGCATTTAGTAATGCTCCCTCTGCAAACCACACACTACCCTGCCACCTGCTATCTTCACCACACCTCTCTCTTGCCCCAATCCCACAACAGACCCGTTGCTGGTTTAAAGCTATTTGTTCACAACACATGCCAAATGTGAGCATTAATCCAGGTGGAATTTGACCTAGAATATTTGGGTCAACATGGTTCCATCCTGTGGGGATTAACTTGTAATTCATAATTACTAGATGGTAGTTACTTTAAGGTACCAGTATTTATACTTGTGGCGCTTCCAACCCACATGTGCCACGCAACTCATAAGCGGTCTCTTATTAGTCAAAGAATAAAAAACACAAAGGGTAAATATGTAGTGACCTTTTAGGGTAAGACCCACCGGGAAGCACAATAACATTGGTATGACGTGCAATCAGCAACTGTTAAAAGGTAATCACACAACAAAATGGGATATCAGCAGTAGATTGCTCATGATGAATCTAGTTAAACACATGTGGGGGGTAACTCACACAGAGATCCACAATCCCAGTGGGGACTGTGAGAAAGTCATCCCTTTAACATGTTCACCCCAATGTTTTCTGGCTGATACTTGTTGTAACTGACCAAGACTGTGTTCTGGGCTCTGCTAAACAGGCCCAGGACCAGTGCTCTAATTATAATTACAATTGGCAATGGCAGACTCCTGTAAGTCCCTAGTAGATAATAGGGCAAGGAGGATTTAAACTACCTATATGTCCCTAGTATATAATAGGGTAGGGAAGTTTAGAGGCCCAGTAGATTTCCTGCACTGGAGTGTGCACTGCTGTGTTCCCTGGTGTCATTGTTAAAGGCAGCCCTGCCTTGCAGACTGTCTTTAAAACGTAAAATATGTACAAATTCAAATTGGGATTTAAGGTACTTCCCAAGTGATAAAATACCTAATTTTTACATATAAGTGACTCCCAAGGTCTCCTCTAGATGATCCAGCGGTGGGGTGCCATGGAACTATAAGCAAGGACATTGTAAAATATGTTTTATATGCCCTGGTGAGGGAAATATTTTACCTTTCGTTTTGCCTCAATGTAGATACTTAGCTCCAAGGGCTGAAATAGGAATATTTTCCAAAAACATAGGTATGAATAGGAGGGAGTTAAATGTATTATGAAAGAACTAAAATGAATTGTAACAAGAAATCCAACAACTTGCCATTGTTGAATTTATCATAACTAGTACAGAAAAGATGTTATAAGACCTTCCTTCCTGTAAGCCAAATTCAAACCTGCTAGTGGTCTCTCCTGATTGGTCAGCTCTAACAGGATTAGCTAAATTGCTTTGATGAGGTGATGATTGGCTTGCACTGAGCAGAGGTTATCTGATGGGGGAGGTTGGCAGTTGCTGAGGCCAGGCCAGAAAGGGGGCTGGGTAAATCAAACTGAGTCTTCAAAGGAAACAGGACGGAAAGGAATGCTAGCCAGGCCTGCCCTCTTAACCCATACCCCACAGATAGGTAGTGGGCTCAGAAAAGAATTTTTCAGATGTCCAGAGGGGAAGTGGTAATGGAAATGAGCAACACCAGTGGGTTGGTTTAACCAAGTCTTGCTTCTCTGGAGAAAAATTGTCCATCTTGGGACAAAAAGAGGCCACACTTTGGAGGAAGTTGTCATGCCTTTGGGTAGCACCCTGCCTGTCCCTCAAGATGATTGAATAAAAATGGCTGATCTACATTGCAACCCTGATCTGCTGCTTTGAATCATAACAAGAAGATGGATTGCCCTGCTGGAACCCTGTTCTGCAACCCAGAGGACTGCACACTGAAGTACTGCTCCTGTTGCATACTGAAACAACAGCCCAAAGGACTTTGTCTTGATTCAAAAAGGACTCAGGTATGGACTCCGTGACAGCAACAGGTTAACAGTGCTTGTTTGCACCAACTATTACAAAAGTCCCCAGACTGCAGTATGTCCAGTGGACTTTTAGGATTTAACAAGGTGCATTGTGGGAATTGTGCTCCTAAAGTTCCAAGGACCATCTCAGAACTTCTAGACTCTTGTATTTGTGTTTTGGACACTTTGAACCCTCAGGAGGAACTTCACTTACAATAGCATTAAGTTTCAAATGCTATTACACACTCATATATGTTCTTGCATATATGCCCTCACTCATAACACAGTGCACCCTACCTCCTGGGCTATAGGAAGCCTGCCATATGGATTGCTGACCTGTACTATGGGCAGTGAAGGGACTTTGTCTGCACTTGGTATGGGCAGAATCAAACTCAAGAAGACAAGCTGCTCTTGCAGGCTGACATGGCAGCTCTGCAGGCTTTACTTTATCTTAGGCCAAGCACGGTGGCACAGTCAGTGCTGCAGCGCTGATGACCCCTTTACCATTCCCACCCTGGGTACCACAGGTGCCATTTATTAGGGCCTTCCAGGGTGGTAAAGGCCTTGTCAATTGGGTTTACTAAATCACAGTACCATTTAAGGGAAAGTGCACTGGCACTGAGGTATGATTAGCAGGCCTCAGTGCACTTTGAGGTCAAGAACACCAGCATTAGTAGTCTAAATGGGGGTAAAAAGTGGAGGGGGCATCTGCAAAGAGCTCAGTTTCTTACATTTAGATTTAGAACTAGAAAGCCCCAAAATGCTTGCAGAGAGGGATATTAGCATGCTTCCATATGCTTTCACCATATTTCATGAAGTGCATGGCATATATGCATGTGCCATGATATAATTTCTGAGTTTAGTACCTCCATTATTTTTGCAAAAAAATAGGTGGTTAAGTTGAACTTTCAGTCTTAGTAAGCCTCAAAAGGGTACACGTCCAGCTTAGCAACAATAATCACAACCCAGAGAGATAAAACAATCCACACTCTCATGATGATTGTTATGTGCCAATATATGCTTTGTTATAATGTTTTAAGCACCAACAGATGATTTTGACACATCAGGTTTTGGACTATGTTTGTCTAGTAAGAGCACATATATACATACCAGGCCCACCAGACAATTGTGGTTTGTGGAATTGAAACAGTATCATCTGTCAAAAGCCATAACAGAAGTGAACTATCACCCAGAAAAAATACACCCATGCCCAACTTCTTTCTTTGAACTCTCAGAAAGGCCCGAACTAAACTGCTAAAATAACCTATAAAGTAAAGAAAAAGAATATCAAGGTATTTCTCAACTCGCTGCAAAATTTTCCACAGCTTGGGCCTACAAATCTAATCAAGCACCGGGGACTGTTCCATGAACCACAAATTAGTGACTGTTTTACTATAATGACATATTTACTAATTGCCATTTAAGAACTGAATAACTGTTCCTGAACACTAACTGAACTTCATAAACAATAAAATCATTCTTTGTCCAGTTTTGCAGCCTGTGCAAAAAGATCTTTCTCAAAGACTTGACCACCGAGTCAATAAGGGACATTAGCCAATGATCTGCCCTTTCCCTTTTCTTGAACACTGGGACACTATTGGAAGAATCCCAGGTCTGAGGTAAGGTAAGTAATCTGCAAAAAACATGTAACACTATTCATCTCTGTTAAAATTAGAGAGGTAGCCAGAGATACAGGTGGACATTTATAGGTTGACATGGACACCATAAAGGTCTGGGATCTTGTTTGCAGGGATGCTCTAATTTGTCTCTGCCAATCCTGCAAATAAGATGCTATCTTTAAATTAACATGGTATGAGAATAATAATATGGACCAGTCACCCTCAGTGGAGCATACAACTGGCAAACTGATTAAGCCAGTAATGTTCTGTTGTATCAGACTAGTTACAGTGACTCTCCAACTCATCTCAAGCACTTTTGCTGAAGTCCTTTCTTGAACATCTATCCCTGTCATGTGCAGCGATGAATTCAAATGCACATTTTTTTCTGCATCTACCTTTAAACTACAGACAATAGTATTGGCTATTTTCTGTAATCAAATAACACAGAGTGATAAGCACCAGCTAGTTTGGCATTAAAAGTTACTCGGCTTAACTTGTGCAGGGGGTCCAGGGGGTTTTACATCTGTAAACCAACGTGTTGTTGGTTTACAGATGTAAAAACTACATCACCTAATGCTCTAAATTTTATAATAGCTTGGTTAGGAAGTTAGGTCAATCTTGGAGAAGTGAAAAGCATTTTTTGTACCCACAGCATCAATCATGCAACTCACACATTCAAAGGAATAACTCAAGACCAATTTATAAAAGCACTTCAGATTTTTTAAAATAAATTTTAGGACCAAGCTTATCAAAATTGGTTAAGTACTTTTGGAGATTTGAATAAAAATAGTATTTTTGTGCATAATTACGCACCATAGGAATCAATAGAAATTCACCTTTAAAAATTCATATAAAATCACACAGTTGCTTTACCAAGTTATTTTTTTGCAGGTTGGTCGAGGTCATCCGTGAGCAGACTGTGTCAGCTGGAGGCTCCTGGTTCTGGTGGGAGCAGCAGGGAAAAGTTTCTGGAGCTGGTGCAGGGCTACTGCTGGGGACCACTTGGAAACGGGTTGTCCAGGTAAGTTTAGAGCTAGTTCCTTGAGTTCATCTTGGAGTGTTGAGGTTGCAAGGGGTGAGTGACCCTTAGGGCACATCAGGTTCTTCGTTGCAGGACACAGGGTAGCCAGGTGCAGAGCGAATCAGCGAGCCAGGAGCTCTGTGCAAAGATGCCCTTTGGATCTGAAGGTAAGTAACTTCAGGGGTCGCATACAGGACAACGGAGGCACTCTGGCAGGAGGTCCAGGGTATTCTCGAAGTTCCTTGACTGAGGCTTCCACCTTGGCCTTTTTTAGCCCCAATGGACTGGTTTTCTTTGTATCTGATGTCAGCTGATCAGTACCCAGGGTATTAGTATGGTTCAGCCACTGGAGGGTGCAGTGCCACCAACCCTGACACACTTGCAGAGTTTCTTCTTGTGGTTGTTGGTGTGTTGTCGGGTCCAGCTGTGGCATACGGTTTGGGAGTTAGCGGCTGGTAAGTGAAGTGCCCCTCACAGGGTTGCTGATTTACTCTTTGTTGCAGAGAGGTACCTCACTCTGGAGGGAGTGCTTGAGCATTTGGTAAAACCTGGAGGTCCTCTGGGTTTCTTGAAGTCAGTCCAGTTGTCCAGCAGCTCCTCAGCAACGATTGTCAGGTCCTGGGTGCAGTGGGCAGGGTTTGGAGCCTTTTCTTTGTACAGCAGGTCCACAGTTCCTGTGCCTTGGATTTTCTTTGTGCTGGTCTTCTTTGTGATCCTTTGCATCTGATTTCTTTGTATAGGAATGCCCACTAAATACTGAATTTAGTGGGTGTTCTAGGGGGAACCTGGCACTGTCTAATGGGACACTTACCTTTGGGTGGCTACACCCACTATAGTGACCACTTCCTGTGGGAAGGGTCACTTCCCTAACCCTGACTGGCTATTTTCCTTCCATCTAAGATGGAGGAAAATGAAATGGAGTGTACACCTCGCAGCAACACCTTAGGGGTGATGCATGACAGATGGGGCTACTCCTACCCCTTGTGTGGTTTTCTGCCTTAGGTCCTACCAGAAGTGGGGGTTTGCAAAGGGGCTGACCATCTGTTGTTAGCAGCAGACCTGGGGGTCGAGTTTCAAAGGCGGTAAGCTCATTGAAGCTTACCGCATTCCTGAGGGAGGGGTTCCTGAGAGAGGGGTTGTTAGCACCTCCACCCAGGGAGGGCAAGGTTTTACAAACCAGAGAGACAGGGATTTCCCCAAGGTCTGTAGATTGGGTGTCTGGAGGTGGCAGCATGGATAGCAACCATGCCAGAGCAGTTAGCTTTTGCAGGGGTACATTTAGGGGTAAATCTAATACTGGTACCAGTTTGGATTTATGATTCTGGGTTGTATAATACCAAACAACCCATGGTTCAGAGTGGTCAACATCTAGCTGGGAAACTCGTGTTGACCAGTGTGCAGCACAACATATTAAAATGGCTGCTCTGCTCACTCACTATGTCCCAGGTTTGGCAAGGACACAGTGGGAGCACATTGCTCATGTAGTTATGTACCTTCATATATTATGGTCCACCCTGCCTTAGGGCTGTAAGACGTGCCATAGCCATGTTTTACCCATAGTAAATGCAGTTTAAGGTGGACAGGGCACACAGGCAGTGTGCCATGTCGAGTTTGTGTTTTAGGTTTGCACCAGGACACTCAGCCTGCAATGGCAGTTCAGGGTGCATCTGGATGCATGGCCCTAAAGGGTGGCACAATCAGTGCTGCTGCCTTTAGGGGTCTATCCAAAGTACCTCATGCCCTGGGTACCTAAGTACCCTTTTACTAGAGACTTATAGTGGTGGCTAAGGGTGTATCCAATTGTGCCAATGCATCACAACAGTTTTAGAGAAAGAGTTCTGGCCCATGGAATCTGGTTAGCAGGGGCCCTGGGCACCACAATTTCTAGGCTACATAAAACATCAGGCAAAAAGTGGGGACTAAACACATATATGTGCTTTCACTATATTGATTCTTCATTTCCCTTGTGCAGGATCTATAAGGAGATTTGGAGATGCTAAGAGGGGAATCAGATTTCTGCCATCAAGAATTGAGTCAGTTAGGAAGGTTTTCAGACAAGAAACATGCACTGTGTGAGAAAGGGGGTTGTGTTTTGATGGCCATTCTGCAGGGATTTGGAATAGGAAAGTCTCCAATCACTGGTTGGTATTTTGGACAAAATAGCACCAAGATATCACTTCCTCAAAAAGTCTTGGACCTACGTGAAAATATATGAAAATTTAAGAATCCTGCTTGACTAATTTGTGAAGCAGTCTGAGGTGCCTCATACTCTCCACTTTAAATTTTCAATTTGTACTATTCTCCTTACCGGTCTTGTGTAACTGGACACAAAAGCCAGATGAATGTGGAAGAACCAGCTGCAGTTAGGAGTGAACTGCAGGGGAAACATCCTAAAGATTTGCCAACAACGCAAACGATTTGTACGCAAGCATAACAATGCTTGCTGGAACAATGCATGCATTTTTCTCTGCCTTAACCATGCATGTGCCAAACTATGCATATGTGTGGTTAAGCCAGAGAGCTCCGGAGAGGATGCAGTGAGGTAAGTGGGGCTAGGGAAGAGTTGGCTGGTACTTTTTAGGCATGGGGAGTGGATTGAGGGCTTAGGGTTGGTGGGGGTGGACTATTTTCATTTTTAGGGGTGGGGTGGGGGTTTGGGGAAGTTTAGTTTTTAGGGCTTAGGGTGGGTTGGGGGTTGGTAGGTTTCTTTTTAGGGGAGGCGACACTGGTTTGGGGCTTATTTTTTTAGGGCTTAGGGTGGGGGCAGGATAGTTTACTTTTTAGAGGCAGGGAATGTTTAAGGAAGGGCAGAAGAAGAGGAGGAAAGATCGAGAGAGGAAGCGGTGAAGCAAGTGTGGCTGGGGCAGGGTTTGGAGGTAGTTTTTAGCAGTGGGTGTGGATTTAGGGCTTAGGGTGGGTGTGGTGGTCGGGGTAGTTTATTTGTTAGAGTCAGGAGTGGATGGGGTTGTGGTAGTTTATTTTTTAGGAGTGAGAGAAGGTTTTAGGGCTCAGTGTGAGTGGGGGTGTAGGAGGTAGTTTAGTTTCTAGGGGTGGGGGATTGAGGTAGTTTTTTTTAGGGCTTAGGGTGGGTTGAGGGGCAGAGTAGTTTTGTTATTAGGGATGGGAAAAGGTTTTAGAGGTCAGGGTGGGTGGGAGTGCTGACGTAGTTTAGTTTTTAGGGTCAGGGGTGGGGGTTGGGTAATTTTTTGGGGGGCTTCGGTGGGTGGGGGTGTTGGGTAGTTTAGTTTTTAGAGGCAGGGGTGGGGGGTTGGGGTAGTTTTTTTTTAGAGTTTAGAGCATGTGGGGGGTCAAGATAGTTAAGTTATTAGGGGTGGAAGAACGTTATAAGGGCTCAGGGCGGGTTGTGGTTTCAGGGTAGTTTACTTTCTAGGGATGGGAGGTGTCAGAGCTCATGGTGGGTGGGAGGTGTTGGGGTTGTGTACTTATTAGAGGTGGGAGTAGTTTTGGGCCTTGGGTGGGAGGTTGTGTGACAGAATCACACATGCCTTTTTGGCATATGCCTTTACTAAGCATGCTTTTACAACAACGTTTGTTGTAAAGGCATGCGTGGTAAAGGCATACGTGGAAAGGACGCAGTTGTTGTTTCGACCACATTGTTAAGGCATGCTTTGTTCCAGTATGTGTGATTCTGTCATACAACTGAACTGCACAGGACTTGTTGAAAGTCAGCTGGATGGAAACTTTGAGTCTTCCCCAAGGACCTGCCAGCTCAAGGAAAGATAAGGATTCCCTTTTCCACTATCAAACAACATTTTTGGATTCATCATTTGTCTGACCTCCCGGAGGACTGGTACAGGGAATAAAAGCTCCTCAAAGAAGGTATCTAGTTTCAGAATGCAAGTGTGAGCTGCACTGACATTTTTCTGTCTGAATTTGAGTTATAGTGAGCCTATCACAACCCCATGGAGCCCTCAACGACCAGAGCTTTCCTCCTTGTTCCCCTGCAATAATCAATGCACAAGAAATAGACTAATCTGAATGGAGGACTACGGACTAAACAAAATAGGTCCAGTGTCCAGTGACAAAATAAGTCCAGGTTTGAAGCACCTTTGATGGCTACAAAATTCAGCTTTATCCCGCTATGAGATTTTGGCACCAAAACAGGAGGCTTCAGTGGGAGCTTAACAAATGCATACCCAACTTTGATGATCATTCATCAGATTCCGCATCCTGCTTGCCCTGTATGAAGAAAGAGTCTTCCAGCACATAGTCTCAAGATAAAACATTTTGACTAGTGAGGCCGTCAGAGATTACATGATTCCTATGCACTCAATTGTGCCTATGTTCTGGTCTCCCACGAACATTGACTTTGATTGTGACTTCGCTGCTCTCATGTGATTTTGTCTTAATTGTTTCTAAATACTTCATATGTCAGTTTCCCTTAAACCTACTTTGGATATTTTAGCGATATATTGCTTCCTAAATTTTCCCTGATTTTTCCAAATTTGTTTGGGACATTTTCCTGCTCTATTCTTTTGTACCTCTTGGCTCTCTTACTCATTTCTCAAGGTAGCAAACATCTGCTTATGCAATAGCTACCAAGAGTTCAGCAGAGTTTCCTCGGTAAGCTTTGCCATAACCATACAACATTATGGCCCAGATTTATGAAAATGTGGCGCATCAGCTCTGATGCGCAACTTTTTCTGCGCCTTCCTACCAGCACCTAATAACATCATGGTTGCTCTGTATTTAATATATGGTGCACCATGTCGGTAGTTAGAATAATAGCAACATTTTTGCCACTATTGTGGTGCTTTGCTACACTAGCATCAAAATTGTTGCTGCAAGTGTAGAAACTGCAAGAAGGCCTATTGACTTAAATGGGTGCATCATTTTAACACCTACTCTGAGCAGGTGTTAAAAATGATGGAAAACATCTTTTAAGTTTCATTGCGCCATTTTTTCAGGCCTTCTATCACCAGAATGTCATCTTACATAGATTATACCTGGCACAGGCATAATGTGGCGTAAGGGTTTACAAAGTGGCACAATGCATACATTGTGCCGCTTTGTAAATATGGCGTGGGGAAAAGGCCACCTTAGCGCCACCTTTCAATAAAAAAAATAAGGCTAAGGGTGCGCTAAAGCTGCACAAGGGGCTCTAAATATGCCCCTATGTTTGATAAAATTGATACATGTATAGCCTCTCAAATTAAAGACCCACTTTCTGACAGTTCCACCAGGTGACCGTGAAATCAGCCTAAGGTTCAATAATAGAGCCACCGTAATATTTGAAACAGTGGCAAAAAAAGTAACCGAATATGTAAGACCAGTACCATCCAGAGAAGGACTCTCTTCCCAAACCCAAGGGACAACCCTTCACTGAGAACTGGGACAGTGTGGGGACAATGTAGCACTCATTCAATGGGGGCCTCTGAGCAAGTGGTAGTGCTTCAAAACAGTTGCCACTAGCCACATCCAAAGACATTTGTCATCCTGCCTTTGTTTCACAGAACCTAGAAAGAAAGCCTCCGCTATGCTACTCAGCTTGAATATGTTAATCGGTTAAGAGGAACAAGCATCATCAATTGGAGGCTAGCAATGGCTTTTGTTATAAATGGTAGCCTAATAGCAACAGTAATAGCAACGGTAATGCAATTCGTTGATGCACCTTTTTAGATAAATTCAAGGGACATGCCTTATCATGAGAAAACCAGGGTTGCCTACGTTAGTTGTCGCTATGCTAACTATTAACCATTAAAGATATTTATTTGTAATAGAGTACGCAGTCTCACAAGAGATCCCTTGCGGTGATAATATATTAGTGACATTTCAAAATTGGACATAGCCTGGAGAGGATCGTGGACGAGAGAACACGGATTCGGTTAAAATACATTTGTTAGCATCTGATGATTCTCTCAAAAATAGGTAGCTGGGTAGTTTTCAAAAGCTGAACATGGTCTTATTGGGCATCCATAATGATAACACATGAGTGAACGGGAATTAGTCTATGAGGGAAAACAAATAGGCCTCCAAATTCATGGCCAAAAGTGTAGGGGCAAATTAGCCTTGGTGACTTTTCCACAGCTTTCTCATAGGTAGAGGTGCAAGCAAATCACTGGACTCACTCTAATAATACACTCATTAATGCTAATCAGAGAAGATTCACATTTTTAAAAGGTCTAGATGAAATATTGACACTAAGCCATAGAGAATACTAAATGTCCAGTAATTACAGGTTCGATTTTATGATTTCATCAGCAGCAGATTTAAGCTGCAAAAGGAGAAAATGGCATTAGCTAAAGAGAATGTTCTTGCAACTGACTTCTGGGATGTGTTCAGTGCTCTTACATTGTGGGATCCTGGGCTTTGAATTTCGTGATGGGACTGCAGTATTGGGCACTTGACTTCTTAGACTTCAGCAAGGCAACACTCTATGGACTGGCATCAGGTAGAACAAGAAGAATGAGTACCTTAGGTCGTGGGCACAATCACACCACTTAAAATATTTTCTTGGTATAGTAGTCCTCTCTTGTACTTGCAGGTTACTCATTTTCTCTATTTTGCTCAATAGTCATTTGGAGTTACTCCTGCTCTGCTGTGCTGACCTGCTGCTCTCACTGCTTGGGACTGAGAAGTACTGGGCCTGCATCTCTCCAACCAAGGACCATAGTGACTCAAAGGGATTTCTGGCTTGCTTCCTGTTTTCTAAATTCTCAGGGACACAAAATACTTCCATTTCACCTGCGACAGCACCTGGACTATGCCAATCGTGAGTCTTGTCCTGCCAAGTGTTGCGACACCAGGCCTGGGCACTTGGCAGAAGCATGAAGTGCTGCTCCAGTCAAAACCAATGAATCGCTTCCACTGCGCATATCAGAAAAAGAGCATTTACCTCTGTTTTGTGGATTGGAATTGATTCATCAGCCCTCATTGTGTGGATAGGAGTTTATGTATCACCTCTCCAGCGTGAATCAAGCTTGACGTACCACCTTGGAATCCCTGCATCTCGGATACAATGCATTGGCGCCGCTGCATCGAGAAAATCCACCCATCTTCGCTACTGCATGGAAAGGACTGACGCATCACATCCACTTCAGAGATTGACACCGAAGCATCTCTTTAGTCTACTCCCCACATACTCAACGTGGAACAACCAGGATATAGGCACTTTTGTTCAGTGGACCTCACAGGGTCACTGTAGTCAGCCTGTGCTCCATCAAGGTCAGTCTGAACTTTTGACTTTGTCCTAGTCCAGCCTGACCAGATATCACTGGTTGGAGCTTCTTGCTTCAGAGCGTTATTTTGTTTGCAGTCTAACCTTTAAAAATTCACAACTCAAATTCTAGACAAAGGATTTGTATCCTTTTGGTCTTGTTTTAGTTATGAAATCATGCTCTATTTTTCTAACCATGTGTGGTATATTTTTGTGTGGTGTTTTCAATGTTTTATTACATGAAGTGTTGCACAAATACTTAACACATTGCCTCTTTAGTTAAGCCTGACTGCTCTGTTCCAAGCTACGAGGGGGCAACCGAATGTTAATTTAGGGTGGTTTATGACCTACCCTGACTAGGAGTTTGGTTCCTACTTTGAAAGAGTGCACACCTCTGCCAACCTGAAATCCAATTTCTAACAGGGAGCAATCCATATCTCACCACAGGGGAGTGATCATCATCAGGTGACACTGGTAGAAAGGCCTCTTTTGGCTTAGGCAGGAAAATTACAATTTTCAAAAAGTGCAATTTGCAAACTAGCAGTATAAAATCCGACAAGACCATTATTTGGATCTTACATTACTATTGAAATTAGTCCTTAAACCATGTTCTAACTGTTCCCAAATGAATTTAACCACTAATAGATGTTATAATGCAACCCAGCGTTTTCATATGGGACGGCCAGCTTTGCCACAGTGAAAAATAATCTTTGGTGGTGTTTTAATGTCTTCTCAGGGCAAATAAAAAATTAAGTATATATGTCCTAGTTTTGAAATACCATATATCCTTCCCTGGCATTTATGGCATACTTTATGTGTGACTTATAAGCTTTAAAAAGATTTAGTCCTGGCAGAAGGTTAATTTTGCTAGGTGCAATGGTTTAACAATGCACACCCAGGTTGCATTAGCATGCCTGGAGACATCTATTACAGTGCTACTTTAGTGGGTGGCACAATGAGTACCATATTAAATGAAACGTCAAATTATGTGTATATCAATTGTGGCTTGTTTGAACAAGAGGGAGAAGTAATTTACTACCAGTTAGCAAGGGTAAAGTGCTAACAGATTCAGCAACAGAAGGCAAAACATTTGGAGTGACCTTGCAGAAAGGGCAAATCTCCAACAATTCCACACATTTTCCAGCTTCTTTTAGCATGTGGAAAATGTGTGTGGAAAACCCATTGTTTTTAGCAGGTGCGTTCCTGCATTCAGTAAATCTTGTAAACATGCCTGGTGATATCACCAGTGATGAAACCACACCGCATGATTTATGATCGGTACTTTCAAGGGTGACTTTTAGGAAATACAGCTCAGAAGTGCAAAGTACTTGAAACAAGAAGTAGGTAGGCCTCCTAGGACACTTTAAGAGTTTGATGAAACGTATTTTGAGTAAGAGGTTTTTTTAAATTATTCTATGTAATCTAGGTGGGTAAAGTATGTTTTTCTCCCTTTATTTTCCCTCTCCGTGGAATACAATACATTCAACTTTAGCCTATCTGTCTGCCTTTTATTGGCGTCATATTTTCTACTCTGCATGTTTTTACAACGCAATTAGAAAAAAAACAAAACCGACGCATAGCTGGTATCCAGTTTTATCTAATTCCTTTTATCACTGACGTTAAATTCCTAATTCTATGCTTTTCACTAAGGCACCCTTTCACATATCTGCATTTTGTTACTGGCTGACATGCTTATTTTATTGCACACACCTGCATGAAGTTCCAACTCATTTACTAACACGTCTCCCCTGCAAATTCAATTTACACCATAGATGGAATCTCAGACTACATTATTCAATGTCTGTCACATGCCACTAACCTATGTATAGAATACTGACACTTATAATGAACCTTAACTGTTTTGAATCGTGTTGGCAAAAATACACTGTTGCCATGCTATTTCGAAGCAGAGATGTGCACAAACATGCCTTCTTCGTACACTACCCCCGGTCCCTCGGGCACAAGCATCAAGCAAAAACTGCTCAATGTTTTTTATTAAGAACCTAAAGATCTGCGGTCCAAAACTACCAAAGCAGAAACTACAATGCCCTTCAGTTCACATTTTGTTACTAATAAAAGTTACTTTAAGCCCCGCTGTGCTGTTTTACTTAGAATGTTCTTGGTGCAATAAAATAAATGTCACTTGTGGTCATGCTAGAACTGCAGCACATAATATTGAAGTCAAACGTACTTAGTTTAACTGAAAGTGCCTCTTTTTATTGCTAGAGATGGATCACACAGCTTATACTTGATAGGGGGTTCCCGAAGCCCTGGCACAGAAAGAAGTCATATAACATGGTATACTGAAAGTATTCATGTTTGTTTACTCTCTAAAAATGGCAGCCGTTCTTTTCATAGTAAAAGTGCTAGATTCTCATTCATCCCAAGGACATTATTATGGACTTAGTGTATACAATATTGCTGTTGAATGCCACTAGTGAATTTTGAAAAATAAGACGAGAGTGAATGCATGGTCGCAAAGGTACTTGTCTGTTGTAGGCAAAACTCAAGTGAAAAGTTGTTCTCCGTAATAGCACAAAACTGTTGGGTGCTACGTGATCGAGCAGGAACATTACATACCTAAACACTTGAAACTAATCAGAGATTTGGTTTCTATCGTTTTATGTGCGGGCAGAGAAAGGATGATTCCATGATGATTACATGATGCTCACTGATAAAATCAACAGTTCATAAAGCATAAAGATTACTGAAAAAAGGCAGGCCTCAAAATCATTGCATGAAACGTATAGTTCATCTATTGCTTATGTCATTTTCCATATGTAATAGAAGTTAAACTAGGTAAACATGGCCACAAATAACCAGCATTAACAAACATGGCAAACTGATGCTGCTCTATTTTTCCGTATCTAATAAGAAATGTAACAAACGTATATTATTTCAAGCTCAGAGGATGATCTAGTTCTTGGTGGCGGCACATCAGTGCGCTGGACCAGGTGAGGCCCCATGGCAGTCCAGTTATGAAACATCAGGGGTCGTAGCATTGCCCTAAAACCAGCAGAGCTACTATCACTGTGACCAAGTAACCCTGTGGCATATAGGTTCCTGGCCAAAGGTATCAGCCAGCTATTCTGTCTGAAACTCTGCTGGTGAAAAACCAAATGTTCCCCAACAGTAAATGGGGTGTGGAAAATGAGTTTAGAAGGGCTCACATCTATAGTGGTGCCCCTGCTCTAACACATTTTAAATGACCTACTAAGTTTCAGATTTGGCTTTTGAAAAGTGAAAACAAATGTAGCAACTAAATGTTTATTGTTATGCTCCATTACTGATTATGTAAGAAATTTAAGGAACATAAAGAAAAACAATGACATCAGATACCAGATTGCTTTGCCAGTCCCTAGAGGTGTTCAGTGTTATAACACCCACTTGATAAAACTGTGGCCAATGGCTACTTGCCTTAGAAATAAACCAGAAAAGCTACTGCTTCTATCACCTTTTCTCCATGAGGGCCGGTCATCTATCACTTCTCAATATTGTTCCCATAAGACAATCCAACCACTGTACAGTGAGGTGCTGACTGAGAAAACAAAATAGAAAAGTTGAGCATTTTGTTCCTGTTGAGCCATGAAAACTCTCAACCTCCAGAGCTTATCTATAGAATCCTGCAGTCCTTCACAAAGCCTGCCCAGGAACCAGCCATGACTATTCATAGCAGACCCCTGTTCTTACATTCACCTGGGTAATAACCCACGCCCAGGTAATTGCTGTGTTTTTATCTCAATAGCTACTTATGTTTACATTGCCAGACTGTGAAGTACTTGTCCTGCGTAGTAAATTGGGTTTCTAGTTAACAAGGGTAAAATCCAACTCAAACAGCAACCACAGCCTCTGTCAGGGCGAATCACAAGCAAACCATAAAGTAACCTTTGTTTAACACTCAGGTTGCTTAGCACAAAAGCGGTCAGGCTTAACTTGACAGCAATGTTGCAGCACTTCAAACAGTAATAAGGTGAAAACACAGCAGAAGAAAAATCCCACCCTAATTGAGAAACATCGAGTAAAATTGAATAAATTAGATAAGACACAAATGACAAAACTCCAAGCAGTAGAACAGAGTAGCAGTCTTCCTTGCAGAACAGAGCAGAAGCCCCTAAAAGTTGGATCTGAGGGTCCACTTTTTATACCTGGTGCCAGCTTTGTAGTGGGAAAAGGTTCTGGAGGTTTTCACTACCATGGATGTCTGGAGTTTCCTGTCTCTCTTTGTCATGACTCTTGAACTGGGAAACGTCTGCCTGATGGCTTAGGATGATGTGAACATCTTTGGGCCCACGTTTTGACAGTCTTGGTCTGCCAGAGATATGGGGAACCCTTTCTGCAGTCAACACTTTTAGCGCCTAAGCACATAATGCCTTCCAGAAAGTGCCCCAAGGATGAAAAAATCTGAAGGGCAAAAATCTCTGATGTTCATTGAAGGCTCCCAGATAATGAGGGTAGAGACAAAAGGACACAGGCGTTCCACTAGAGATACTAGCCAGGCGAGGGACCTCCAACAGGAGTCAAAAGCGTCAAAAGGAATGAGGAAGAATTCAGCAGGAGAAACAAGAGCAGTAAAATGAAAAACATCAACTAGAACGAGAAGGATCAATAAGAACATGGAAACACATCTACAAGAGCAAAAAAGTGTTCTTATGCAAAGAGGATAAGAATTCTACCCCTTATAGACCACTAGGACAAGAAATTACATCAGAAATTGATTCAGCCATATTTGATTGGGAAGATAATCAGGAATCAATGAGTAAGCCACCATGATGAATTGGGAATTAGAAAACTCCTCTCCACGAATTCTGGGAAGGAGGACTTAGTCCCCAGAGAGAGAAAATGGCAGATTGCACCAGCGGGCCAACCGCTGTGAAGAAGTACCCCTGGATGCCTGCGGTGATCCACCAGCACAGCTACCACCCCACAGGTAAGGAGACAGTGCATCCTACTGAATGTAGGGGGGCACAAGAGAATCCGTTGGAAGGGCATAGACTATGATGTAGCCCACCGTGTTACCCCCTGCCTTAGCCCCCACTTGTCTGGGGGCACAAAAGACTAGCGAGTGTGCCTCTTCCCTGATCAAGTCAGAGGAGGCCATCCTGCCAACACCTATCCTTTGTCTTACTGTCTGGGAGTACTATACAAAAACTAAAAGCCAGCTACACCTAATCATGTGACCCAGGATACCAACTGCAGGCACCAAATGGTTAGAAAAATCAAATAGCAACTTTCTAAAAATGACATTTTCAAAACTGCAACTTAAAAATCAACTTTAGCACTAAAGAGTGTTTTAAATTACAGATCTTTAGATACCAAACTCAACATTTCAGTTTGCTCACAATTGAAAGATATCACTTATTAAATGTAATATGGTATCCCAATTTTATCCTATGGCCTTGCACTAGTGGAAAGAGAAGTTTACAATGTTTTACTATCAGGACATGTAAAAGTTAAAAGTACATATCCAACTTTTAAATAAACTGCGCTCTTCCTTATAGACTATTTAAGGCCTACCCTAGGATGACATATGTATTAAAGGGGTGGAATATGTACTAAAAAGGAAGGTTTAGGCCTGGTAAAAAGGTTTATTTAGCCAGGTGGAGATGAAACTGGATACATGGGCTGTCATGGCAGGCTTGAGACATGTTTAAAAATCTACCTAATTGGGTGACACAATCAGTGCTGAGGGCTCACTAGTAGCATTTAATTTACAAGCCCTGGGCACATGTAGTACCACCTTACTAGGAACTTACGGTTAGATTAAATGTGCGAATTGGGTGTAAATCAATGTTACCACGTTTTAAGGAGAGAGCACAAGCACTTTAGCAGTGGCTAGCAGTTGTAAAGTGCACAGAGTCATAAAAGCCAATAAAATGTATCTAGAAAAATGGAGGGTGAAGGGTGAAGGAAAAAAATTGGAGTTAACCCTGCAGAGAGGGCCATGTCCATCATCCTGCCTGTTCAGTCCCCCCACAACACATAGGTGGTCATTGCAAATGTGGCGGTGTGGCCCGCCATGCCGGCGGTGGCGGATAAAACCGCCAGCCGGCAAGCGGGCCACACTGCCATATAAAGAACCCCATGAGGGCCGCCATCGGCATCCCTCACTCACCGCCAGACTGCCTCCGTCAGGCAACCTGGCAGCGGTCAGAAACATTATCCGACAGGGCAGCTGTGCTGCCCCTCGGATAATGATTCCTCAGCCACCAGCCTTTCCCTGGTGGGTTTCCACACCAGGGAAAGGCTGGTGGAAGGGGTGCACCGGGACCTCCCCTGGGGGCCCCTGCTCTGCCCATGCCACTGGCATGGGCAGTGCAGGGGCCCGGTGCAGTGCCCATTCGCGCAGGTCATTGCCCGATTTTCGGGCAGTAATCTGCGCGACGGGTGCAGCTGCACCCGCCGCACAGAGGCATTGGCGGCGTCTCCATGTGGAGCCGCCGTCAATGTCCCGGCCAGGCATTCCTGTGGGCTGGCGGGCAGAAACAATGTTTCCGCCCGCTGGCCCACAGGAATGTACAATATACGTCCAACGGGGATGCGGGGACACTGGCGGTCAGTGTTTTGACCGCCAGCATGAACACGCAGTTGCGACCGCCATGTTCATAATGAGGACCATAGTTTTCAGTGACTGAAGGAGTTGTATTATGCACATATTTAATGGTAAGTGGGAGGGGGGGCTGCCACAGCTTGAATTTACAATTCAGTTGTATTATTTTATAGTGTGACGAACAACAACAAACATAGGGTTATAAAGAAACGAAGATACTTACACAAGCAGCACACTGAAGACCTAAAAAGAGGGGACTGCAGTCACAAATGTAAGTTTACAGGTGAGTAAATATACATGTGTAAATTTGCTCTTACACTTTGTAGTAACTTTACTACTTTTTCTATTGACTATTTTGGAGTGTAAAATTACTACAAATTGGAAAAAATGCCAAACAAGACCAGTGACACAAATGGGGGGTGTTAGAAATGGGGTCTTTGGTTGGCAGTCAGGTTACCCCCTGTCAAGGATGAAAAGTCTAACAGGTGTCCCCCCAGCTGAAAGTGGGGAGCAACTACCCAACCTCATGGGTGTTCTCATCACTAAGGCGAAAGAACCTGGACAGACCATCAGCATTGGCGTGTTCTGTTGCAGGACGGTTTTCCACCGTAAAGTCCATCCCCTGTAGGGAAATGAACCACCTCAACAGTTTGGGATTCTCACCCCTCATCTGCACTAACCATCTGAGGGGCCTGTGGTCGGTCTGAACCCGGAAGTGAGTCCCAAACAAGTAGGGTCTTAGGTTCTTCAGTGCCCAAACCACAGCAAACACTTCACGTTCTATGGCACTCCATCTACATTCCCCGAGAAGTAACCTCCTGCTAATGAAGGCTACAGGTTGATCTAGGCCCTCTTCATTAAGCTGTGAGAGTACTGCTCCAATACCACGCTCTGAGCCGTCTGTTTCCACAACAAACTCCTTGGAGTAGTCAGGTGCCTTCAGCACTGGTGCTGTGCACACGGCAGCCTTCAGGACATCAAAAGTGGTCCTAAGTACACCACAGAACTGTGCCCTATTTGGCAGTTGCTTGCCTTAATAGTAAGCCCTGCCTTCTGCAGGGCCTCTAACACTCCCCAGAGGTGTTGAAGATGTTCCTCCCATGTGTAACTAAACACAGCATTGTCATCCAGGTACGAGGCACTGAACTCGTCCAGCCCAATCAACACCTGGTTGACCAGCCTTTGAAAAGAGGCAGGGGCATTCTTCATCCCAAATGGCATGACTTTAAATTGTAAGTGTCCATCTGGGGTAGAGAATGCTGACCTCTCATTGGCCCCCTCAGTTAAGGCAATCTGCCAGTATCCAGATGTTAAGTCAAACGTACTGAGGTACTTGGCAGCTCCTAACCAGTCAATGAGCTCATCAGCTCGGGGTATGGGCTGTGCGTCAGTCTTGTTGACCGCATTGAGTCTCCGGTAGTCCACACAGAACCGGAGTTCTGGAGTGGCACCTGGTGCAGCAGCCTTTGGGACCAATACCACTGGGCTGGCCCAAGGACTGCTGGAGTGCTCAATAACCCCTAGGGTTAGCATTTTGGATACTTCATCCTTAATGCAAGCCCTGAGCATGTCAGTCACCCTGTAAACCTTCTGTTTAATGGGTAGACTGTCCCCAGTGTCCACATCATGTATGCACAAGTGTGTGACCCCTGGGATCAGGGAAAACAGAGGCGAACTGTCCCAACACATAGCAACAGTCACTCTGCTGCTCTTCAGTCAGGGAGTGGGAGAGGATCACTCTCTCCACAGACCAATCTTTTACTCCTGCAGACAGGAGGTCAGGAAGAGGCTCACTCTCCTCCTCCACACCATCATCTGTTGCAAGGAGCATGGACAGTTCAGTCAGCTCAAAGTGAGGTTTGAGGCCATTGACATGCAGGCCCCCTAAAGGGTTCCTTGGAGACTGCAAGTCCACCAGGTAGGTGACTTCGTTCTTGCACTCCACCACCACAAATGTCCCTGTCCACTTATCTTGGAGCTCTCTAGGCTCCACTGGCACCATCACCCACACTTTCTGACCAGGTTGAAACTCGATCAGAGTAGCATTCCAGCCGTACCACTGTTTCGTTTCCTCCTGGCTTGCTTCTAGGTTCTCCTGTGAGAGACTCCTGAAGCATGCAGTCTGGTTTCTCAAAGTCAGCATGTAGCTAAATACATAGTGGGGGGGTTTACTAGGAGCTTTCTCCAAAGCCTCCTTCACCAGACTTAAAGGTCCTTTCACAGGGTGGCCATAGATGAGCTCAAAGGGACTAAACCCAAGTCCCTTTTGAGGCACCTCCCTGTAAGCGAACAGAAGGCATGGCAAGAGGATGCCCCCCTTCTGCCTCAAGGTCTCTAACAGGCCCAAGATCATGCCTTTCAAGGTGCAGTTGAATCTCTCAACCAGACCATTACTTTGGGGGTGGTAAGGGGTGGTGAACTTGTAGGTTACCCCACACTCCTTCCATATGAGGTTAGTACCCCATAAGATACCACTTCCTTGGGGAACCCCATGCGGGTAAAAACACCCATCAAAGCACGACCCACCACAGGGGAAGTGATTGATCTCAAAGGAATGGCTTCTGGGTACTGGGTGGCACTATCAGCACACGGGCTGACCCAGGCTCAGGAACCTTAGGCTCACTATACAGGAGGTCATCCTCCCAATAAGGCAGGTGTGATCCTGGCTCCTTGCCAGCCTCCTGGTCTGCACCCTGCTGTTGCAAACCTTCCAGAGTAGGGCATGTCTCCTGTGCTGCACAGAATGCTTTCATGGTAGGCTCCCCTTCCTGCTGGTACTATGACAGCTCAGGGACCTCACCCAGCTCAGCCACCTGTTCCCCTGTCGGCTCCGGGGCATCACTCTCAGGCTCCTCCTCCTCCCAGACCGTGGGAACATCTAGGGCCAGTTTCCCACGTCCCCTGCCCTTCCTCTTTTTGGTGGTCCCCTGGGCCACTGTTTCAGGCTCCAGGGGCTCTTGATCACCCTGACGGGCTGACATTGACTGGGTGGATACGCGTGCCCACCCAGGCAGACCCAACATCTCCAAGTAAGACCTGTGTTCCACCTCCTTCCAAGGGGAATCATCCAGGTCATTGCCTAGCAAACAATCAACAGGCATGGTTGGACTCACAGCTACCTTCAAGGAACCTTAGACCCCCCCCCCCGATTCAAAGGGAACCTGCGCCACTCTGCACAGGCACTCTGAGTTGTCCATTGCAACTACTTGGTGAAGTACCCAGGGATCAATCTGCTCTTCAGACACCAGCTGACTCCTCACTGTAGTCACACTGGCTTATGCGTCTCTCAGAGCCTCCACCCTCCGTCCATTGATGGTCACCCACTGCCAATACTTCTTAGTGTTCTCAGGCATGAGGGTTCTCTGGACCGTCTCACTGTCCCCTAGTGAGACAAGGGTCATCTCAGCTGGCTCCCACCCACCTGGAACCAACTCCTCCCCAAGAGCTACACTGGCCAAACCTGGGATGGCGCACCAGTGTGTGCTGGTGTACTTTTGGGGCATTTGGGGTCCCCCCTCACATGACCCCCTGGTCACATAGCACTTACGTGGGGGACCACCTGCCACTGTGGAAAACCATGGCTTCTTCTCACTGGGGGGCTGGGAATCCTTACCCTGGGAATCAGTTTGGGGCCCTTTAGAGAACTCCCCCAATTTACACTTACCCTCCCTTTCTTCTGAGAGGGACCCTACCCACCCTTGGCATGGTCTCCCCCATACCTCTTTTGGACCCTGGTGCTCTCCCAGCGGTCCGCCTCCTGCGCAAGCTTCCTAGGATCAGTCAGCCACCATGTTAACCTATGAGAGGGACAAGCCTTGCAACAATTAAAAACGGATTTAGCAATATTTCACTGCTAGGACATATAAAACAGATTACTATGGCCCTCATTATGACATTGGCAGTATGTTCTGCTTACCGCCATGCTGACTGCCGCCATCATACCGCCGCGGTTTACCACTACCCATATAATGACAAACACATAGCAATCCGTCACTATACAGACACACACACAAGTCAGTCTGCCCAAAGGTCAGTGATAAACTGGCGGTAGCAAAACCCACACTGTTATGCCAACAGAACTACACCCACAATATTATGACCCAAGAATCACCAAGGAGGACATTCAACCACAGTAAACCATTGGCAGTCCATACCGCCGCCCTCAAAATACACACAATTTAACAAAACAACACTACATTGGACAATTCAAACTACATACACCTGACACACACACACACCACACCCACACACTAACACCTAAAACACACACACTACCCACAACCCTTTATGACTAGAAAGAATTGCCAAGTGAGAGAGAGAGAGACACCAAGAGCACAAACAGAACCAGAGCCACATAACGGCAACACCCATACACCATCCACGCACCTTACAGCACACACCCCAACACATCACCAACACACCCTCACACACCACTCACACTACACCTATGGCACCACAATGACACCCCAGATTCTCAGAGGAGGAGCTAAGGGTCATGTTGGAGGAAATCATCCTGGTAGAGCCACAGCTATTCGGATCACAGGTGCAGCAGACATCCATTGCCAGGAAGATGGAGCTATGGCGCAGGATCGTGGACAGGGTCAACTCCCTGGGACAGCACCCAAGAACAATGGATGACATCAGGAAGAGGTGGAACGACCTACGGGGGAAGGTGCATTCCATGGTAGCAAGACACCAGATAGCAGTACGGAGGACTGGCGGTGGACCCCCACCTCCTCCCCCACAACTAACAACATGGGAGGAGCAAGTCTTGGCAATCATGCATCCTGAGGGCCTGGCAGGAGAAGCAGGAGGACTGGACTCTGGCAAGTCAACTCTTTACTACTTTCACTCCCTACCTGCATGCCATCACATACCACCACTCTCACCCTCACCCTAACTCCCATCACTCCACCACCTTTCCAAACACCCAACCATCACAACCCACCCCTCCCACAACCAAGCCCTGCATGCAACATAAATGCATGGACACCACTCATAGCCCTACAGGGACACCCATCACCAAAGCATGCACACTTGAGACAATCACCTAGCCCACCAAATCACCACTCACACAAGCCTAAGCTGCCAGGGCAATAACAACCATACAGGGAAACACACCCATGCACAAGATGGCACAGGCAGAATCATTAACACTGCATTTACATCCCCACAGGTCCCCTATACAATGTCAATGGAGAGGAGGTGCCAGCAACATCCAGTCCCCCCACAGAAGAGGTCCACAGTGATGGCAGCAGCTCTGCATGCCTGGATCAGGATGACCAACCTGGCCCATCAGGGACCTCCGGACATTCGGTTACCCAGGCACAGTCCCATACCACCACAGAGCCTCCCCCCTCAGGAAACACCAGCACAGCACCTACCCAGAGGGCCCATACCACTGTCCCCAGGACACGGCAATCAGCAGTGTGTCCACCACTACAGGGACCCCAGGCAACCCCACAAACACAGGAAGATCAGGGACGTGGGGTCAGTGGCAGTGGGCACACGGTTCAGGGGACAGAGGCACAGGACAACAGGGGAGCTGGGAGGACTGCTGTGCAACAGGGGGAGGACAGGCCCAGGGAACCGACTCTCCACGAGGCACTCACCAACATCCTGGGAGCATACCACCATTCCCAGGAGACGATGGGCCGGATACTGGCCAAGTGCAGGAGACCCAAAGGCTGCAGGAGGGAAAGTACCTGGGGATCAGGGAGGACCTGAGAGACATCCACACCGCCCTGTGCCCCATTGCAGGGGTGCTGGCAGACATGGCCAACACCATGAGGAAGGCAGAGGCACACCAATGGGCTCCTGACACTAGTCAAACCGATGAACAGCCTTCCACATCCGCTGACGCTAGTGGACAGGAGGACCCGCCAAAGGACCAACAGGCCATCAGCACCCCTCCCCCTCCAGAAGGAGAACCACCATGCAAACGGTCCCTGCGATCCAGGCAGAAGCCAGAGAATATTGCCAAGACCCCCTCCAGGAAATAAGACTCTCCTGAATGTCACCCTTGTGTTCCACTATGTCACCCTGTCCACCTTGAACTGCCATTGCTCCACTTCCTATGCCCCCTTGGACAGTGCCTCTGTGATACAAATAGACTGGAACTTTACCCTTGACTCTCCTCCACCACCACCCCAGCCCATTGCAATACCCCATCCACTTACTAGCACATGAATAAACACCCATCCTGCATCTGGAGTTGAGCCATCACAATGGGATGCTTCTATTCCTCAGGTTAAAGGCATCAAGCACAGAGCCAGGATGCTTTGCATTGACATGGGAGATGTATTGGTCCGCCAGGCACAATATCTGAACATTCATCGAATGAAAGCTCTTTCGATTTCTGAACACCTGTTCATTTCTCCAGGGGGAGGAACAAAGCCAATATGTGTACCATCAATTGCCCCAGTAATGTTGAGGATATGTCCCATTTCATAGAAGTCAGCTTTCACTGTGGCCAAATCCTCCACCTGGGGGAAAACAATGTAGCTGCGCATGTGTTTCATCAAGGCCGACAACACTCTTGTTAGCACTATTGAGAACATTGGCTGTGGCATTTCTGCTGCCAAGCCCACTGTCACTTGGAAAGAACCAGTTGCCAAGAAGTGGAGCACAGATAGCACCTGCATAAGAGGGGTTATCCCAGATTGGTAACGGATAGCAGAAAGCAGGTCTGGCTCCTATTGGGCATACACCTCTTGGATTGTTGCCCTGCCAAGTCTGTAGGTGAGGAAAATTTGCCTGTCCTCCATTGTTGCCAAGTCCACCAGGGGTCTGTACATGGGGGATGTCTCCATCTCCTATTCATCTTCAGTGGTTGCTATATATGGGGCAAAACAATGAGCATCTGGTCAGTATTCCACAATTCGGAAATGTACACTGCATTGCATGTTGTGACTGAAACAGTATGTTGTTGGATAGTCCCAAATGATGCCTATGTGTACTGTGATTCAGTTAGGTGCCATGGCCTGCCCCCCCTTGAAATGGCGTCCGCCTGTCCTATGTGGATAGACAGGTGGAAATGAGGTAATGCCGCTGATGTTGTGCGCCGCTGCGGGAGGCGGTCGAGTACGGCAGTGCAACTCCTCATTGGTTGTCTATGGGCCCTATGGGATACAGTGGCCAATGGTGATGTACGCCGGCAGTGACGGTGTGCACCGCCATGGACGTGACTGCCATTTCTATCTGTTCTCTCACTTGCTACCTGACCTTCAACAGGAGAGGACCTACACTGCCAGTGCTGCTGTGAGCTGTGTCTGGAACCAACCATGGCTCAAGTTACTGGGGAAAGTGCCCCTGCCTTCACCGCTGCAGAGTTGGAGAGACTGGTGGATGGGGTCCTACCCCAGTACTGAATGCTGTATGGATCTCCAGACCAACAGGTAAGTACACTGGGTGCACGATGCACGACGCATGAATGCATGGAGTGCTCTGTGTGAGGTCCTCGTGTAAGGTGGGGGTGAAAGGGTCCTGGGCAGCGTGCTGCATGTATGGTGGGCAATGTCTGTGTGTAAGGGGATGTGAGGGATATGGTGGGCCATGAGTGTAAGAGGCCGGACGGTATGGCTGATACCTTTTTTCTATGTTTATTTCTCTGTAGGTCAGCGCCCATCAGAAAAAGGGTATATGGCATGCCATTGCCAAGGACATGCGGACCCTGGGGGTCTACGGCAGGCGGAGTACCCACTGTCGCAAATGGTGGTAGGACCTGAGACTCTGGGCATTGAAGATGGCGGAGGCCCAGTTGGGGATGGCCTCCCAATGAGGAAGGGGTGCCCGTCAAACCCTGACACCCCTGATGTTCCACATACTGGCGGTGGCCTATCCAGAGCTGGATGGGCACTTGAGGGCATCACAGCAGCCACAAGGGGGTGAGTACAGTTTCCCAATATACTACTTGCGCGTGGTGGGGTGGACTCCGGGTGGAGGATGTGGGCCTGTGGGTGCCCCTAGGCCAGGCAGGACATTGCATGGTAGGTCCAATGTTGGGCAGGGTTCTGATGTGAAATTCCTCCAACCAAGCTAGTAGTCCTCCACTACTGGGCAGGGGTCTGTGGGTCTCAGGTATGCTGCTATTGGCTTTAGGTGTGCCTGTCCTAGGGTTGGTGACTAGCATTGTGACTTGTAGTGCATTGCATAGTGCTTAGGCCTGTTCCCTGTATGAGTTTGCTGTGTACGCCAACGGTGGTGTTGGTGCAGCCATTGACCAATTGTATCCTTTGTATCCTCCCATATTTGTTTTGTCACCCTGTCCTTGTGTGCATTAGCATCATCTGGCAGAGGAGCAGAGGCACCGGCGACGGAGGGAGCTGCATCCCACAGGGCCCAGGAGGCCGAATCCACCGACGGTGAGGGCACCAGTGGGCCAGAGGGCGAGGGGAGCACCATGGCAGATACTGGAAGTGACAGTGATACCTCCTCAGATGGAAGCTCCCTGGTGGTGGCGGACACCTCTGTGCCCACCCCAACTACAGGTACGGCCGCCACCCCCGTACCAGCACCACCCTCCCAGCAGCCCCTCATCGAGCTTCCGATGCCCTCTCACCCAGGAGGATAGTCATCTCCTTCGCCCCAGGCACCTCAGGCTCTGCCCCAGTTAGCCCTGCTGCCTTGAGTGAGGAGGCTATTGACCTCCTGTGATCCATCTCTGTTGGGAAGTCAACCATAGTGAATGCCATCCAGGGGCTGGCAGGCCATTTGCAACAAACAAATGCATTCCTGGATGGCATTCACTCTGGCATGGCGGCCCAACAGAGATCAATCCAGGCTCTGGCCTCCTTCCTGATGGCAGCCATTGTCCCCGTCTCTAGCCTCCCCCTCCAACTTCCTCTACCCAGTCCCATTCCCCTCAACCCCAACCTATCCCAAGCACACTTTCAGACCAGCATGCACCCAAGACAACACACAGGAGTGGCTCAGGCAAACACAAGCACCACATATCATCCCACAGAAACTCACACAAACACCATCCACATGCAGACATACCAACATCCACTGCCTCCACTGTGTCCCCCTCCTCCTCCTTGTCCACCACCCTCCCAGAAGCGTCTCCACTCATACCTTGATGCACTACATCCTCATCTACTACCACACCTATCACTACATACCCCTCACTGGCAGTCACCACCGCACTTCCATGCACATGTCCCCTGTGTCCGTGCCCATGCTCCCAAAGTACACAAACGCAAGTACTCAGACACCCAAGAGCCATCCACCTCACAACAGCATTCAGCCCATGCACCTGCACCCAAACACAGCAGACAGACACCTTCAACAACCACTCCCTCTTCCTCCACTCCCAAACCTTCACCCTCTTTCTGCCCCAGTGTCATTAAGAAGCTTTTCCCCTCTGCCGCTGCCCTCTTCCCTACCCCTACCCCCGTCCTTTACGTCCAGCCAGGGTGGTCAGAACCCAGGCTAGCACCTCAGTCACCCAGTCCACGGTCAGAGTAGTGTTGGCAGCTACTGCAGGTGGTAGAGGCTCCAGGGAACCAACCATCAGCACTGACAGTGTGCCTGCACCAGCTGCCAAGGGAAAGGGCAAGGAGGCACAACCAGCTGCCAAGAGGAAGGGCAAGGAGGCACCACCAGCTGTCAAGAGGAAGGGCAAGGAGGCACCACCAGCTGCCAAGGCGAAGGGAAAGGAGGCACCACCAGCGGCCAAGGGGAAGGGCAAGGATGCACCACCAGCTGCCAAGGGGAAGGGCAAGGAGGCACCACCAGCTGCCAAGGAGAAGGGAAAAGGGCCTGCACCTGCAGGCAGGAAGGACAGGAGGCCTGGTGCTGGGACTGATTCTGAGCCCACACCACCAACCATGGCGGTTCAAACGTCCGAGGCTGCAGGGGAAGGGCTGGAGCCTCCCCCCATCACTGGCATCCCCGACACCAGCACCGCCCCCAACACCGCCACCAGCACCACTGCCAGCAGCAGCAGCCCCAGTGGGCAGCTGTCCGAGACTGCAGGGGAAGGGCTGGAGCCTCCCACCACCATGGCCATCCCGCCACCAGCATCGCCACCAGCATCACTGCCTGCAGCAGTGCCAGCAGCCCCAGTGGGCAGCCGTCCGAGGCTGCAGGTGACATGCAGGACACTCCCCCCACCACTGGCATTCCCGACACCAGCCCCGCCACTGACACCGCTGAGCAGCCGTCGCCGCTAGCGGGCAGTGTGTAGTGTGTAGTCCTGCTGCCATGGACTGTAGTGTGTCCTGGCCCGTGCAAATCCTGTGGGTGTGACACCCAGGTAAGAGACTGTGACCGTGCACTCCCTAAGTGCTGCATCACGGGGAACAAAGTCCCCTCCAGAACCAGTGGAAGAAAGCATCCACTCACCTCCTCCTTCCCAGGATGAAGCACACTGGGCACAAAGCCCCCTCCAGAACCAGTGGAAGAAGGCATCCACTCACCCCATTCCTGCCAGGATGAAGCACACTGGGGGCTCCAGAACCAGTGGAAGAAGCCATCCACTAAAGAGGCTGTGGCCTTGCACTCCCCAGGACCAAGCAGTGGGCAGACCACCCACTTGAGAGACTGTGGCTTTGCACTCCCCAGGACCAAGCAATAGGCAGACCACCCACTTGAGAGACTGTGGCTTTGCACTCCCCAGGACCAAGCAGTGGGCAGACCACCCACTTGAGAGACTGTGGCTTTGCACTCCCCAGGACCAAGCAGCGGGCAAACCACCCACTTGAGAGAATGTGGCTTTGCACTCCCCAGGACCAAGCAGTGGGCAAAAAACCCACTTAGGAGACTGTGGACTTGCACTCCCCAGGACCAAGCAGTGGGCAGACCACCCACTTGAGGGACTGTGGCTTTGCACTCTCCAGGACAGTGCGATGGGCCTGTAGCCCCTCCAGGACCAGTGGTGTTGTTCCATTTTCCAGCTGAGGTGCCCTCCGTTCCCTGTTCACTGTCCCCCTGAGGTGCCTGTGTATTTTTGACCTGATGCCCCTGCAGTGTGCTCTCTGAGTTGATACATGAGTCAAGTGGGGCCTTGGCCTATGTGATGTGGCCCTGTGGCCCACGGACATTGTGGACTGGGCAGTGTCCCTCCATTTGTATATATGTTGTTAGAAATGGGGTTTTTGGTTGGCAGTCAGGTTGCCCTCTGTCCAAGCAAGAACCCTCACTCTAGTCAGGGTAAGTCACACACAATCCAAAATCAGCCTGCGCTCACCCTCCGGTAGCTTGGCACGAGCAGTCAGGCTTAACTTAGAAGGCAACGTGTAAAGCATTTGTGCAATAAATCATACAACACCATAGCATAACACCACAAAAATACACCACACAGTGTTTAGAAAAATATATAATATTTATCTGGGTATCTTCAGGTCAAAACGATCAAAGTTGCAATATGAATTTGTAAGGATATCACTGAAAAGTGATATAAAGGAGGTCATTCCGACTCCCGCCGGCGGCGGTAACCGCCCGCCCGGCGGGAGCTGCCGAATGACCGCACCGCGGTCAATTGACCGCGGTGGCCATTCTGGCTTTCCCGCTGGGCTGGCGGGCGACCGCCAGAAGGCCGCCCGCCATCCCAGCGGGAAAGCGCCTTCAACGAGGAAGCCGGCGGAGTTGAAGGCGTGCAACGGGTGCAGTGGCACCCGTCGCGAGTTTCAGTGTCTGCTTGGCAGACACTGAAAATCAATGTGGGGCCCTGTTAGGGGGCCCCTGCAGTGCCCATGTGGCTTGGGCACTGCAGGGGCCCCCAGGGGTCCCACGACACCCGTTACTGCCATCCTGTTCCTGGCGGTGAAAACCGCCAGGAACAGGATGGCGGTAAGGGGGTCGGAATCCCCATGGCGGCGCTGCAAGCAGCGCCGCCGTGGAGGATTCCCTGGGGCAGCGGGAAACCGGCGGGACACCGACGGTTTCACGTTTCTGACCGCGGAATGCTCATGGAAGCACCGCCAGCCTGATGGCGGTGCTTCCGCGGTCCCCGGCCCTGGCGGTCATGGACAGCCAGGGTCGGAATGACCCCCAAAGTGTCTTAAGTCTTTAGAAAGTAAACAAAGTCTCTTTCAAACACAAAGTACCTGGTTTCTGGTGGAAAATCTCCTCAGAAGGCCACAGGAGAAGAGGTACGTGGAAAACTGGTGTGTGCATCGATTTCTCCTCAGCACACACGGACTTGCGTCGTTATTTTCCACGCGGGGAGTCGTGCGTCGTTTTCTGGCGCGCGGACAGTCTCTTTCTGTGGTTCGCGGGGAGTACCAGATGTCCCGGGTCTGTGCGTGGATTTTCCTGCTTGTTTTCCGACTGCGCGTCGTTCTGCGGGGCTGTGCGTCGAAGTTTCGATCTCACGGCAGGCGTTGCGTCGATTTGTCCTGGGGAGTCGGGCGGCGTTGTCCTTGCAAGGCCGTGCGTCAAAGTTTTGATCTCACGGCAGGCGTCGCGTCGATTTCTCCTGGGAAGTCGGGCGGTGTTGTCCTTGCGAGGCCGTGCATCAAAGTTTCGATCTCACGGCAGGCGTCGCGTCGATTTCTCCCGGGAAGTCGGGCGGCGTTGTCCTTGCGAGGCCGTGCGTCAAAGTTTCGGTCGTCCCGACGGCGTCGCGTCGATCAGCGTCGGCGT
Source organism: Pleurodeles waltl (assembly GCF_031143425.1). Classification (NCBI taxonomy): domain Eukaryota; kingdom Metazoa; phylum Chordata; class Amphibia; order Caudata; family Salamandridae; genus Pleurodeles; species Pleurodeles waltl. Next base: position 350,715,747 of record NC_090442.1, read on the forward strand.
GCAGCGTTTTTCTTGCTGTGGAACAAGCTGTGCGTCAAAAATTTCGGCGCACGGAGCGTCCAAGAGGAAGAGAGAAGTCTTTTTGGTCCTGAGACTTCAGGGAACAGGAGGCAAGCTCTATCCAAGCCCTTGGAGAGCACTTTTACAGCCAGACAAGAGTTCAGCAAGTCAGCAGGCCAACAGCAAGGCAGCAGTCCTTAGTAGAAAAGCAGACAGGTGAGTCCTTTGAGCAGCCAGGCAGTTCAGCAAGGCAGCAGGCCAACAGCAAGGCAGCAGTCCTTTGTAGAAAAGCAGACAGGTGAGTCCTTTGAGCAGCCAGGCAGTTCTTCTTGGCAGGATGTAGTTTCTGGTTCAGGTTTCTTCTCCAGCAAGTGTCTGATGAGGTAGGGCAGAGGCCCTGTTTTATACTAATTTGTGCCTTTGAAGTGGGGGTGACTTCAAAGAGTGTCTAAGAAATGCACCAAGCCCCCTTTCAGTTCAATCCTGTCTGCCAGAGTCCCAGTAGGGGGTGTGGCAGTCCTTTGTGTGAGGGCAGGCCCAACACCCTCCCAGCCCAGGAAGACCCATTCAAAATGCAGATGTATGCAAGTGAGGCTGAGTACCCTGTGTTTGGGGTGTGTCTGAGTGAATGCACAAGGAGCTGTCAACTAAACCTAGCCAGACGTGGATTGAAGGGCACAACAAGATTTTAGTGCAGAGAAATGCTCACTTTCTAAAAGTGTCATTTCTAGAATAGTAATATTAAATCCGACTTCACCAGTCAGCAGGACTTTATATTACCATTCTGGCCATACTAAATATGACCTTCCTGCTCCTTTCAGATCAGCAGCTGCCACTTCAACAGTGTATGAGGGCAGCCCCAATGTTAGCCTATGAAGGTAGCAGGCCTCAGAGTAGTGTAAAAACGAATTTAGGAGTTTTACACTACCAGGACATATAATTACACAGGTACATGTCCTGCCTTTTACCTACACAACACCCTGCTCTAGGGGTTACCTAGGGCACACATTAGGGATGACTTATATGTAGAAAAAGGGGAGTTCTAGGCTTGCCAAGTACTTTTAAATGCCAAGTCAAAGTGGCAGTGAAACTGCACACACAGGCCTTGCAATGGCAGGCCTGAGACAGGGTTAAGGGGCTACTGAAGTGGGCGGCACAACCAGTGCTGCAGGCCTACTAGCAGCATTTAATCTACAGGCCCTAGGCACCTATAGTGCACTCTACTAGGGACTTATAAGTAAATTAAATAGCCAATCATTGATAAACCAATCAATAGTACCATTTACACAGAGAGCATATGCACTTTACCACTGGTTAGCAGTGGTAAAGTGCCCAGAGGTCAAAAGCCAACAACAACAGGTCAGAAAAAATAGGAGGAAGGAGGCAAAAAGTTTGGGGATGACCCTGTCAAAAAGCCAGGTCCAACATATGTATATACTGTTTTGATTTTAAAGGCCGTATTTCTAGCATTTTATCTTATTGCACTCACTTTAATCAATTCCTTCTGTCCTTGCATAATTCCTGAGGAGTACGGGGTGGATATGTAATGTTATTGCATCTGTTTGTGTGTATGGTGTTGGTGGTGGGGGTGTTGCGTGTTGCGTGTGTGTGTCACTCTCTTTATCCCCCCCTCCCTTGTGTGCTAGGCGGCAGTACTCACTGTGGTCGTCTTTGCCGGCGTTGCTATTCATGGTGAAGAAGGAGGTAGACGAGCATAGCGAACACCTGCCACTCGGGATCCATGGAGGCGTGGTTCTTCCTTGAGTGTCCAGAGGTGAGTTGTTTCCCTTCTGTGCACTATTTTCACCGTGCTTTTGATGTCGTTGGTACCATCCCAGAAAAGGTGGCGGATAGGCCTGTTGTACTAGTGTGGGTGGTACATTGTCTTCCGCCTGGCTGTTGGCGGTTACCGCCGTGGTTCTTGTTGCTACCGCTGTGGCAGTTGGTGTGTTTAAGTGGCTGTCTGTGTGAGCAGTTTCCGCTGTGGTCATAATTAATTTTTTTTTACCGCCGGCCTGTTGGCGGTGTTACCGCTGCTTTATCACCAACCACCAGGGTTGTAATGAGGGCCTATATGTCCTGCCTTAACCATACACTGCACCCTGCCCTTGGGTCTACCTTCTTACAAGTAAGAAAAGGGAAGTTTTAGGCCTGGCATCTGGGTACACTTGCCAAGTCGAATTTACAGTTAAAACTGCACACACAGACACTGCAGTGGAAGGTCTGAGACATGATTACAGAGCTGCTTATGTGGGTGCTGCAGGCTCACTAGTAGCATTTGATTTACAGGCCCTGGGCACCTCTAGTGCACTTTACTAGGAACTTACTAGTAAATCAAATATGCTAATCACGGATAAACCAATTACATATACATTTTATACAGGAGCACTTGCACTTTAGCACTGGTTAGTAGTGGTAAAGTGCGCAGAGTAACAAAAACAGCAAACACAGAGTCCAGCACACATCAACAACCTGGGAACAGAGGCAAAAAGTTAAGGGAGACCACACCAAGGATAAAAAGTCTAACAGGAGGCACCCTCCCTTGAGTGAAGTAGAGGGCAATTTTAAAAAGTTCATTAAAGTTTAAGAAAATTGTAAAAATAGAATACAAAATAAATTAATTTAAAATATTTGTTTAAAATGTAGAATAATATAAAAACTACCTCTCTACCAATAATGCAATATTGAATTAAGTGTTTACTTCATTTAAAAGTATTAAATTAAAATACAATTATTTTTTAAAGATGTATTAAAAAATAGCCACTTAAAATAAAAATTATATTTATTACATATGACAAATTACTTATGTTTAGGTATAAAATTAACTGTATAAATGTACTTGTTTTTTAAAATAATGTTGCATTTATTTTGAAATAAAATTGGTTATTAATATATTTTATAATAAAATAATCTTAATTTATATTGATATATTTTAAACATTAAATTACATTTAAATGTCTAAATCAATTTTATCATAAGTGCCTATGGGGTTTTATATTAAGAGCTTGCGTCTATTATATTCTGTGGTAGAGTTCTTGCAGTGCCAGTAGATGGCCATGTGTGGTACTAGACTTGCTCCCGGTCTGGTCTGAAGTGCAAATACTACTGTTTTGGCTTCCTTTAGACTATAATACCTATAGAAGTGCAGTTTGTGAATAGCCATGTGGTCACTCTTTTGTGGGTGGGAGATTGACCTTCCGGAACTCCCTCCCTAGATATCCCTTAACCCACCTTACTCCTCCATCAACACCTCCAAATTAGTAGTAAGATTTTCCCATGCTTGAGTCACTTCCCTCACCTCTGCCACATTGACTACTAAAACTAAGGTGTAGTTGTGTGACTTCTTTGCAGTTTGGGTGGAGCTCTCCACACAGAAAAGTTAGGAGAGGTGGAGGCGGGGACCTCCGCTTGTAATTTAGCAAATAGTATTTTGTAATAAGTGAGTAGTATTATTGCATGTCCAATAAGCCTATAAAGCAGTTTGTGAATAGGCTATTTTGTTCACAAATGTCATTCTTATGCCATTGTCCCAGCATTCCAAATACATTCCCATGAAAAATACAGTTACAAAAGATACCAGTAACTAAAGCTACTTATACGTGTAACGGTACACTTACAATGAAAAAGTATTTTTTCATTGTCGGGATACATATCCAAAAAAAAGGATTGTAAGAATTTACCCTCTGTTTTATTTTAAAAAACGAAGCACTTTTTGGGCAGAGATTATGAGAGTTTAAAAAATACTAAGCCGGGACCCACAACTGTGTGTAAATAGGGTTAGACAAGTGACTATAAATATAACATAACTTGGCCACAGTGGGTTAAAATGTGCTCGCTATGCATGGATCATTCCAGTTACATTATTTAAAGGCTTCTGAGAAAAGCGATGGTCTTCAAGAGTCAAAACAACTCAAATTAACGTACAACCCTTCATTTATGATATTAAAATATAAACAAAATAGCAGGATAATGGCATACTATGTTCACGGCTTACAGCAAAAATAAACCATTTAGGCTTCTTTACATAAAATAAATGTACATTAAAAACTTAATGCAGGTTAATGTATGTAAGTGAAAATAGATCCTACATACTTGTTTACTTTCCCCAGTGAAAAATATCTTTAAACATCTTACCAGCTGTTTAAATGAAATTATCCCTATTTTGTTTACATAGTACACGCTTGAGAGCAATTCGGTAATACTCCAGATGTTGTTCATTCTCCTACATGAGTTGACAGTTAACAGGAGAGTTTAGAAAATATTGTAAAAGCTTCTTGATAGGATAAAGTACATATACTCCAATTACTTAAGGATTTGGAGATAAAAACCAGCTTGCTAAAATAAAACAAAGTCATGGAGCAAGCTGATATTTCTCTCTTCGCGAATGAGAAAGAAAGCTCTACAATGACATTAATATAGAGAAATATCTACTTGCTTCCTCAGCTGAATTTTTACTTTGTGCGTACTATTACTTCCTGTAATGAGGTGGCCGAAAGCTAATAATAACTTTCTTTTAGAAAGTGTTACTTGTTTTTTTTAATTGAATATCAAAATCGGCCCACTATATAAAAAGTCGTCCACCAGAGAGAATGAAGTAAACGCCGTATACAAGAGGTCTAAGCAGTCCGAATTAATTTTGGAGTTACATGTATTCCTGTCTGGAGGAGACCTGGCTAGGCCGAAGGAGCAAGACTAACTTGTGTACAGCTGGTCTCTGTCTACGTGGCTCTGGGGGTGAAAAATTATGTTTTGGAATGTGCTCCCCTCCCACCCCCCTGGCAACGATTGACATAATTTATTCATTTCATCTCTCGTTTTATTGTTTTTGTTGCAGTATACCCCCAAAGGGCGACAGATTTGCCAACAAGAAGGGTCTGTGCTCATTTTACCGTGTGATTCAAGCTTTTCCACACTGACGAGGTCCAATCAGGTGAAATTAGTCTGGGGTTTCCTCTGTTCCTGCAGTAGCGCAGGAAGAATGAGCTTGGCCCTCGTGCAAGCAAGGAAAATAACCTCTTTGGCTGCTTTTGGAGACATAGACTGTAGTAACTATCAGTGTAAAATGGGCTCCACAAGCCTCTTTGCACTGGTGCCTCTGCACTTGCTGCACCAATGGTAGCTACTCCTCTGTTTTCCTGACTGATGGGGATCTGACAAGGCAGTTGGACCTGAGCTGTTCCTGTACAGTTGGTTTCTATCTTGAGTGACATAGTGGGTGAAAAAATGATGGTTTGAAATGACGCCACAAGCACGATGTTAGTACAGGATCTAATTCTGAGTATTACAATTAAAAACTTGACAATTATCAAATAGAAGGATGAAGATTGCCCCAAAAAGGTCTTTCTGTCTTGTCTGCATCAGCTGTTGAAGACTGGGTGACAGCTAATAGGATTAAAGTTTGTACACAAATTACCTCACTTTGAACACATAAAGCTGCATTCTGACTTTGATGTAATAGAGGCTAACCATTAAAGAATGAAATGTTTGAAAGTCTACACTCTCATCGTCTTCATTCCTGTGAGTTACTCATAATGTATTACCACTCTTTTGAACTGATCCCTTTGGTGTGATGTTGTGTAACCACTAGTACGAGCCTGCAACCCTAATTAAGTGATTTTTCAGGCACCTTTTTCACATTGAACACCATTCACTCGATTTAGAATATTACATTTCCTATTGACAATTGTACAATCTGTCAATGAGAAATAACTAGGCCTGGGTGAAAATTAATTACCCCAGAATAAATGGAGTGATATCAATGATTACACATTACTCTTGTGATGCGAAATTACAGAAAGTACGCAATTATGCTACCTTGAGTAATTAAGAATAATTTGAGGAGAAAGTCCTACCACAGGAGCACAGGAGCAACAAACTAAGAGAGAGTGAGGACTGCTGCCTTTACAACTCTGTGCAGTTAACCACTGCTAAACAATGTTAAAGTGCTTGTGCTTCCCCTGTAAACTATGTGCTGTACAATGAAACTCCCTATTTGACCTATTTAACTTTCCTAATTTGCCCTTGTATATTGTGTTTTAAGTGTGCCACTAGTATTCAAAAAGTGATGGATAGAATGCTTGAATTAATCTCATCCACTGATAATTACCAAGGCTGTATCCCAGTCAACTGTTATTTTGCACACCATGCCACCTCTTCTATTCTATTCTAAAGTTCTTCTAAAGAACATGGCTACCTGAAGGCCTTTCACCACTTAAAGAGACATCACAAGTGAAAAGGGTATTTTTGCCAAATTTTGAAGTTTGCCACGGCTTGTAAGTACAAAAGTGGTATAGGACCCCAATGAGTCAAAACAATCTAAACTTTCCTGGTTGTCTAGTTTTCAGAAATTTCTGGGTTTGATAGGTTTCATGGGGTGGAGGCAGACACCAGGTCCATATTCCACAGCTACCCATATCGCTGTCCCACATTGTCCATCTGGATTGTTTTTCTCTTTGATGCCTTCATGTCGTGTTTAGTGGAATTTTGTGTTTTGGGTGCTAGGCTGAGGCTCACCAGTGGGGTTTCTTTGCGACCTTTTTTTCATTCATGAGATTTCAATGTATAAATTGCAGCATGATAGGCACACAATGAATACTCATTATAAGCTGCAGCTTGGTTTTAGGTTCTGTATTGCATATTTTTGGAAAACCTACAAGCCCTATATATCCTTGTAACAAGAAGAATCTAATGAACATAATGGTATAATGCTTTGGCAAAGCGGCCATTGAGACAGAAAATTGCAGTTAGAAATGCTGCCATGAATTGCTATTTTTTCAACTAATTTTTGCTATTTTTGTATTTCAACAATTAGTGAAATCATTCAAGGATCTACACAAGGACCTCTTGCTGTTTTCAAAATGTAGCTTTCTTTTTAGAGATGTATAGTTGTGTGGGTCACCCATAGGTTTCACACCTGTTTCCCTCACAAACTGAAAATAGGTTGAAAGCACAAAAAATGGGAAAAATAATCTGCGAACAGTGGTAAAAAAGTGATTTTTAAACAATTCTTATGGTTCCTGAAATTTGGGAACGTGGAGATCCAGCACTGAAAACCTATTACTAATGTCATTTTTTTAATATAAATACAAATAAGTCCTTGCACAGCACTTTTTCGCATCGTCCCACTGCCCCCCAAAATAATGAGCTATATTTTGGCTTTTTTCTCAGGTCCTTCTATGGGTATCCACAAACCCTGTGTACAATATGGTATTCCCAGAATAAAAATGAAAGTAAACGTGCCCTTGATACCTTCTGTGGAAAAAGGTTATCAAGCCTAAGCACTAGGTACCTCAAAAATGAAACAGCATTTGCAATGCAATCAGTCTTGCATTTGCAAGAGTTCGAGGTATTGGCGCTCTAAATTAAAGTTTCTTTTACCCATGTATTTTAGTTTTGAGTGGAGTGGAGGAATGTGGTGTGGAGTAAAATTATGTAGGTCAAATTGGAATTGTTAGTTCTGGAAATGTGCGGGGGGAATTGTGTGGTGTGTAGTGTATTTGTGTAGTGGAATTATGTGACATGGTGAATAGATAGGGGTGAGAGCTGCACAGAATAGACAGAAAGGAAGACAGAGAGGGATATGTAGTTTGTGCACAAAGAGCTGAATGGACTCCATACAGAGGAGCAGAAAGAATGTGTGAGAAAGAGAGAAAGAAGGGGAGCGCAGGCCACAGACCCATAAAGAGGAAGTGCCTGTGTACAAAAAAGACACCCGAAGTAGAGAAGAGCATGGGTTTGGCGGACGGAAATCTTGAAATGGCACCGGAAAGAAACTGTGCTCGAAGACGTGAAATGCACCAATATGAGTAAATAGATGAGAACAGTGTGTGGGTGAGCGAGTAAGAGGTGTGAGATTGAGTAGTACGAGAGAGAGGGACGAGTGGGAGGGGCATCTGGGGCGGGAGATGGACCAGAGCACAGCACGAGGAGGTACAGGAAGGAAGAATGTGTGAGCAGGCAGTATAGGGAAGAGACTGGGAGTATGAGGGAGGGGTGAGAGGGGGCAGTCTAATTCCAAGATGAGAGGAGGTAGTTGTAGTCTGAGGGAGAGATGAGAGGGGCAGTGTGTGTATTGGCGAGAGACGAGAGGAGTAGTGGAAGTGCAATGTAGATATGGGCTGTATTGGAATTGTTTATTGTGGAATTGTGTGGTGTGGATTGTGTGGTATGGTGTGATCTGGAGTTGTGTATTGGAAATATGTGGCATTGTGTGCTGTGGAATAATGTTGATACTAATTAAATGACATTGATTGTAGAGGAATTATGTAGAGTGAGAGTGCGTGTTATTTAGTTAATTATGTGGAATGATATCTGGAATTGAATTGTGTTGTATGGGACCAAATAGCACTGAAGTTGAAGTACTATGCCATCAATGATCCTCAAATCACTAAGGTTATAAAAAGGAGATTTACAGGGAGAAAGGCATGGACTTCCAAGTTTTGTGAGTTAAATGTGTGGCAATGTTTCATCTTCATAACAGTACATTTGTTTTAAAAGTACCAGTACACAACAGGTCGCTAAGAGACAGCGCAAGCACTGTCTAGGCTCGACCTAAAAATGATGGAATTGAATGTTGTCTGGCCAACTGCCAGCGGTTTTCATGCATTTGAGCTTTTCCATCTATCTTGTCTTTGTTACCTGTCAGCGGTCACATGTCAAACGTGGCAACTTGAGCCAGCCCAGTGGATTATGGGACTTGTAGTTTTGCTTCAGTCATCACAGTCATGAGATCTGTACCGGCTAGCTTGAAAGTGTTGTTAGCCAAAACGTCAATCATGGTGAATGTTTCGGACATGGCATGACATGTAAGCAGTTTGTCATGAACACATGGGCTTATGTTGCCAGTTATTTCCTAAACGCATGTTGTATTCTGCTTAATTACGGCTCAAGCATCACACTCCTTTCTGAGGTGGGAAGACACATTTGACTCCGCACTTACCTTCTAATTGGAAGCAGTGTAAAGGAGTTGCCACACACTAAAGTATGTGCACATTCAGCATGGAACCTAAACTCCCGAATCATGCAGTCAATACCGGGCTAGCGCTCTGTCCCATACAGGAACATTCTACAGTTGTTCGTAATGCACTTGAATGGTGCACTTGCCAATGCTGGGCATGGAGCCTGCAGATCTGAAACACGTGTAAAGTATGAATCATCTCAAGCACTTTCTTTTCATTCTGTGGGCATGTAGTATTTCCCAATTTACCCCAAAAATAACATGGATAACTCATAAGTGCCAAATGGATATAAGTATTTGTCCCTCAACAACATCACTATACTGAGGCTGGCAGTAAAAAACTAATTTTACCCTGCCTGCTAGGTTATCTGAAAGCAAATATATTTGTGTTACATTTTCACTTGTCTAGAAAAACAGTGGGAACTCTGTGCCACTAGAATTTGATGAATGCTGTCTAGTAAGCTGCAAAGAGACCACAAGAAGGCAGCAACACCATCAGAACTAGTGGTGAGATGCCCTATGTAATAAGGAAGATTTTTTGGCAGGACTGTTTTCAAGAAAAATAGTTACATACACTGAACTTGCCAGTTTATTCTTAGGGATATGTGAAAGCTCAATCATGCTCGATGCTGCTAATGGACAAAAGTGCAAAGCTCTGACAAAGGTACCCTCATCCCAAGTGACCAGTGGACATTCATATTTTATTCAGATGGATGCAGGCACGATATGTAAGGAAGCCAGTTCCAGGACACTGAACCGGTAGCCAAATGAAATACCCCTGTTAAGACAATCAAAAGGGAAACATTACAAAATTCGCAATGAGAAACATTGATGGGACACTCAACGTCCAGGAAAATACCTTGACCGCAGCATTCACGCATATCTAACATGCAGAATACAAATGCATTAGTAGTTTGTTGCAGATGTTAATAGTTGCACAAACTCAAAAAGGCACAACAGCAGAGGAAACTGGAAATCCTGTTCCACAAGCATGCAAATGATGGATCAGTGATGATCCAGGATGCGTTATGATTAAGTCAAATAAAATAAAGTAAGTCAATGAACATGTGCACCTTTACGGGAATCTCATCCACAACACAACAAATCATCAAATCAGAAGCGTTTAGCCAACTTTGCTTTTGGACAGGCATTCCTTGTGTTTACTTAAGACACATAGGGGGTCATTCCAACCCTGGCGGTCGGTGTTAAAGCGGCGGCAAAACCGACAACAGGCCGGCGGTAAAAAAAATGCAATTCCGACCCTGGTGGAAACCGCCAACAGAGACCGCCACTTTAACACACCGCCCGCCACGGCGGGACAAACAAACAGTGCGGCGGTCACCGCCAACAGACAGGCGGGAGACAATGTACCGCCCACCCTATCACAACCCACCAATCCGCCACCTTTTCCGGGCGGTAGCCCCGCCGATAAAAACACGGCGGAAACAGCCATTTCAAACAGAAAACGCTCACCTCCATACACCCCACGAGGAATCTGGACAGCATGGAACCCAAACTCCACATCCTACCAGCCATTGTCTTCCTGCTCCTCTACCAGGAGCACGAACGCCGGTGCAGAAGACAACGGTGAGTACTGCACCTACGACACAGGGGAGGGGGGAGGAGAAAATATTACGGGGACACACATACGCGACACACCCACCCCCACCCTCACCCACTACAACACACACATCAATGCATAGCAACACATCACAGTTACCCCCCCAAACCCCCTGGAAGAATGCAAACACAAAAGGAAATGATTATAAATTTAGAATTATATTGTAAGACTGAGTATAAAATATATCACACACCAATAACTTTATATGCATAAATTGTCCAGTCCGATATGTGTATCAGCCATTAGTCGTGGGCCACTGGGCCAAAACACATGGGCAAAGCCCACACAGGATACCTGCCTCCAACGGAGACAACTCAGCCAGATGAGTCCACAACGCCAGATCCACGAGGGGCCTCCATGGCCACTGTGCCATCCTGGGGAGTGCAAAGCCACAGTCTCTCAAGTCTCTACAGTGGGTGGGTTGCCCACTGTGCCATCCTGGGGAGTGCAAAGCCACAGTCTCACAAGTCTCTACAGTGGGTGGGTTGCCCACTGTGCCATCCTGGGGAGTGCAAAGCCACAGTCTCTCAAGTCTCTACAGTGGGTGGGTTGCCCACTATGCCATCCTGGGGAGTGCAAAGCCACAGTCTCTCAAGTCTCTACAGTGGGTGGGTTGCCCACTGTGCCATCCTGGGGAGTGCAAAGCCACAGTTTCTCAAGTCTCTACAGTGGGTGGGTTGCCCACTAGACCATCCTGGGGAGTGCAAAGCCACAGTCTCTCAAGTGGATAACAGTCTCCACTGTTACTGGAGGGGGACTAGTGCCCAGAGTGCTTCGTGCAGCCCTGCCCGACACAGATGCGGGCCTGCCCCTTCCGCCAATGGGCCAGCGGTTCTTGAGATGAAGGGCCCAGTTCAGCGGTGCTTGAGACGGCGGTGCCCAGCGGAGCGGTTCTTGAGACGGCGGTGCCCAGCGGAGCAGTGCTTGAGATGAAGGGCCCAGCGGAGAAGTGCTTGAGATGAAGGGCCCAGCGCAGCGGTTCTTGAGACGGCGGTGCCCAGCAGAGCAGTGCTTGAGACGGCGGTGCCCATCAGAGCAGTGCTTGAGATGAAGGGCCCAGTTCAGCGGTTCTTGAGACGGCGGTGCCCAGCGGAGCAGTGCTTGAGATGAAGGGCCCAGCGGAGCAGTGCTTGAGATGAAGGGCCCAGTTCAGCGGTGCTTGAGACGGCGGTGCCCAGTGGAGCAGTGCTTGAGATGAAGGGCCCAGCGCAGCGGTTCTTGAGACGGCGGTGCCCAGCGGAGCGGTGCTTGAGACGGCGGTGCCCAGCAGAGCAGTGCTTGAGATGAAGGGCCCAGCGGAGCAGTGCTTGAGATGAAGGGCCCAGTTCAGCGGTCCTTGAGACGGCGGTGCCCAGCGGAGCATTGCTTGAGATGAAGGGCCCAGCGCAGCGGTTCTTGAGACGGCGGTGCCCAGCGGAGCGGTGCTTGAAACGGCGGTGCCCAGCAGAGCAGTGCTTGCGATGAAGGGCCCAGCGCAGCGGTTCTTGAGACGGCGGTGCCCAGCGGAGCGGTGCTTGAGACGGCGGTGCCCAGCGGAGCAGTGCTTGAGATGAAGGGCCCAGTTCAGCGGTTCTTGAGACGGCGGTGCCCAGCGGAGCGGTGCTTGAGACGGCGGTGCCCAGCGGAGCAGTGCTTGAGATGAAGGGCCCAGTTCAGCGGTTCTTGAGACGGCGGTGCCCAGCGGAGCAGTGCTTGAGATGAAGGGCCCAGCGGAGCAGTGCTTGAGATGAAGGGCCCAGTTCAGCGGTCCTTGAGACGGCGGTGCCCAGCGGAACAGTGCTTGAGATGAAGGGCCCAGCGCAGCGGTTCTTGAGACGGCGGTGCCCAGCGGAGCGGTGCTTGAGACGGCGGTGCCCAGCAGAGCAGTGCTTGAGATGAAGGATCCAGTTCAGCGGTTCTTGAGACGGCGGTGCCCAGCGGAGCAGTGTTTGAGATGAAGGGCCCAGCAGAGCAGTGCTTGAGATGAAGGGCCCAGTTCAGCGGTCCTTGAGACGGCGCTGCCGAGCGGAGCAGTGCTTGAGATGAAGGGCCCAGCGCAGCGGTTCTTGAGACGGCGGTGCCCAGCGGAGCGGTGCTTGAGATGAAGGGCCCAGTTCAGCGGTTCTTGAGACGGCGGTGCCCAGCGGAGCAGTGCTTGAGATGAAGGGCCCAGCAGAGCAGTGCTTGAGATGAAGGGCCCAGTTCAGCGGTCCTTGAGACGGCGGTGCCCAGCGGAGCAGTGCTTGAGATGAAGGGCCCAGCACAGCGGTTCTTGAGACGGCGGTGCCCAGCGGAGTGGTGCTTGAGACGGCGGTGCCCAGCGGAGCAGTGCTTGAGATGAAGGGCCCAGTTCAGCGGTCCTTGAGACGGCGGTGCCCAGCGGAGCACTGCTTGAGATGAAGGGCCCAGCGCAGCGGTTATTGAGACGGCGGTGCCCAGCGGAGCGGTGCTTGAGATGGCGGTGCCCAGCGGAGCAGTGCTTGAGATGAAGGGCCCAGTTCAGCGGTTCTTGAGACAGCGGTGCCCAGCGGAGCAGTGCTTGAGATGAAGGGCCCAGCGGAGCAGTGCTTGAGATGAAGGGCCCAGCGGAGCAGTGCTTGAGATGAAGGGCCCAGTTCAGCGGTTCTTGAGACGGCGGTGCCCAGCGGAGCAGTGCTTGAGATGAAGGGCCCAGTTCAGCGGTTCTTGAGACGGCGGTGCCCAGCAGAGCGGTGCTTGAGATGAAGGGCCCAGTGGTGCAGTGCTTGAGATGAAGGGCTCAGCGGAGCAGTGCTTGAGATGAAGGGCCCAGTTCAGCGGTTCTTGAGACGGCGGTGCCCAGCGGAGCCGTGCTTGAGATGAAGGGCCCAGTTCAGCGGTTCTTGAGACGGCGGTGCCCAGCGGAGCAGTGCTTGAGATGAAGGGCTCAGCGGAGCAGTGCTTGAGATGAAGGGGCCAGCGGAGCAGTGCTTGAGATGAAGGGCTCAGCGGAGCAGTGCTTGAGATGAAAGGCCCAGCGGAGCAGTGCTTGAGATGAAGGGCCCAGTTCAGCGGTTCTTGAGACGGCGGTGCCCAGCGGAGCAGTGCTTGAGATGAAGGGCCCAGCGGAGCAGTGCTTGAGGTGAAGGGCCCAGCGGAGCAGTGCTTGAGATGAAGGGCCCAGTTCAGCGGTTCTTGATACGGCGGTGCCCAGCGGAGCAGTGCTTGAGATGAAGGGCCCAGTTCAGCGGTTCTTGAGACGGCGGTGCCCAGCGGAGCAGTGCTTCAGATGAAGGGCCCAGCGGAGCAGTGCTTGAGATGAAGGGCCCAGTTCAGCGGTGCTTGAGACGGCGGTGCCCAGTGGAGCAGTGCTTGAGATGAAGGGCCCAGCGCAGCGGTTCTTGAGACGGTGGTGCCCAGCGGAGCGGTGCTTGAGACGGCGGTGCCCAGCGGAGCAGTGCTTGAGATGAAGGGCCCAGCGGAGCAGTGCTTGAGATGAAGGGCCCAGTTCAGCAGTCCTTGAGACGGCGGTGCCCAGCGGAGCATTGCTTGAGATGAAGGGCCCAGCGCAGCGGTTCTTGAGACGGCGGTGCCCAGCGGAGCGGTGCTTGAAACGGCGGTGCCCAGCAGAGCAGTGCTTGAGATGAAGGGCCCAGCGCAGCGGTTCTTGAGACGGTGGTGCCCAGCGGAGCGGTGCTTGAGACGGCGGTGCCCAGCGGAGCAGTGCTTGAGATGAAGGGCCCAGTTCAGCGGTTCTTGAGACGGCGGTGCCCAGCGGAGCGATGCTTGAGACGGCGGTGCCCAGCGGAGCAGTGCTTGAGATGAAGGGCCCAGTTCAGCGGTTCTTGAGACGGCGGTGCCCAGCGGAGCAGTGCTTGAGATGAAGGGCCCAGCGGAGCAGTGCTTGAGATGAAGGGCCCAGTTCAGCGGTCCTTGAGACGGCGGTGCCCAGCGGAACAGTGCTTGAGATGAAGGGCCCAGCGCAGCGGTTCTTGAGACGGCGGTGCCCAGCGGAGCGGTGCTTGAGACGGCGGTGCCCAGCAGAGCAGTGCTTGAGATGAAGGATCCAGTTCAGCGGTTCTTGAGACGGCGGTGCCCAGCGGAGCAGTGTTTGAGATGAAGGGCCCAGCAGAACAGTGCTTGAGATGAAGGGCCCAGTTCAGCGGTCCTTGAGACGGCGCTGCCCAGCGGAGCAGTGCTTGAGATGAAGGGCCCAGCGCAGCGGTTCTTGAGACGGCGGTGCCCAGCGGAGCGGTGCTTGAGACGGCGGTGCCCAGCGGAGCAGTGCTTGAGATGAAGGGCCCAGTTCATCTGTTCTTGAGACGGCGGTGCCCAGCGGAGCAGTGCTTGAGATGAAGGGCCCAGCGGAGCAGTGCTTGAGATGAAGGGCCCAGTTCAGCGGTCCTTGAGACGGCTGTGCCCAGCGGAGCAGTGCTTGAGATGAAGGGCCCAGCGCAGCGGTTCTTGAGATGGCGGTGCCCAGCGGAGTGGTGCTTAAGACGGCGGTGCCCAGCGGAGCAGTGCTTGAGATGAAGGGCCCAGTTCAGCGTTCCTTGAGACGGCGGTGCCCAGCGGAGCAGTGCTTGAGATGAAGGGCCCAGCGCAGCGGTTATTGAGACGGCGGTGCCCAGCGGAGCGGTGCTTGAGACGGCGGTGCCCAGCGGAGCAGTGCTTGAGATGAAGGGCCCAGTTCAGCGGTTCTTGAGACGGCGGTGCCCAGCGGAGCAGTGCTTGAGATGAAGGGCCCAACGGAGCAGTGCTTGAGATGAAGGGCCCAGCGGAGCAGTGCTTGAGATGAAGGGCCCAGTTCAGCGGTTCTTGAGACGGCGGTGCCCAGCGGAGCAGTGCTTGAGATGAAGGGCCCAGTTCAGCGGTTCTTGAGACGGCGGTGACCAGCGGAGCGGTGCTTGAGATGAAGGGCCCAGTGGAGCAGTGCTTGAGATGAAGGGCTCAGCGGAGCGGTGCTTGAGATGAAGGGCCCAGTTCAGCGGTTCTTGAGACGGTGGTGCCCAGCGGAGCAGTGCTTGAGATGAAGGGCCCAGTTCAGCGGTTCTTGAGACGGCGGTGCCCAGCGGAGCAGTGTTTGAGATGAAGGGCTCAGCGGAGCAGTGCTTGAGATGAAGGGCCCAGCGGAGCAGTGCTTGAGATGAAGGGCCCAGTTCAGCGGTTCTTGAGACGGCGGTGCCCAGCGGAGCAGTGCTTGAGATGAAGGGCCCAGCGGAGCAGTGCTTGAGGTGAAGGGCCCAGCGGAGCAGTGCTTGAGATGAAGGGCCCAGTTCAGCGGTTCTTGAGACGGCGGTGCCCAGCGGAGCAGTGCTTGAGATGAAGGGCCCAGTTCAGCGGTTCTTGAGACGGCGGTGCCCAGCGGAGCAGTGCTTGAGATGAAGGGCCCAGCGGAGCAATGCTTGAGATGAAGGGCCCAGCGGAGCAGTGCTTGAGATGAAGGGCCCAGTTCAGCGGTTCTTGAGACGGCGGTGCCCTGTTCAGCGGTGCTTGAGACGGCGGTGCCCTGTTCAGCGGTGCATGAGATGAAGGGCCCAGTTCAGCGGTGCTTGAGACGGCGGTGCCCTGTTCAGCGGTTCTTGAGACGGCGGTGCCCAGCGGAGCGGTGCTTGAGATGAGTGTCCTGGTCAGCGGATCCAGCCCTGGCATGGATGTCACTCGCCACCTGACATGTGGCTGGCGGGGCCTTCCTGCCCATCTGTCTGGTGGCTTGTGGGGCCCTCCTGGGCTGCAGTACCGGGCCTGTGGGTGTCCTTCTGCCCACCTGGGACGTGGCTTGCGGGTCCCTCCTGGGCTGCAGTACCGGGCCTGTGGGTGTCCTCCTGCACACCTGGGATGGGGCTGGTGGGGCCCTCCTGGCCAGCTGGCCTGCTGCCAGACTTGTCGGGCATGCTGCCCTTCCCACCCTTCCCTGTTCGCCTGTGGCCCTTTCCCACCTTTGGCGGTGTGCCAGGTGGCACCCGACTTCCTGCCGGAGCCAATTTAGGGATTTTTGTCCCTGGTGTCTTTGGTCTCTCGCGCCAGGCACTGGCAATCTTCGGATGCTTTTCCGGGGGTGGGCTGGTCGTGCCTTGGCTCCTAGCTGAACTGGCTGCCCTTGAGGGTGGGGGACTCCACAGTCCATGGCAAACAGTCTTTACAGGTCCCGGTTTTGTGGTGGCTGAGGTGCTGATTGGAGTCTTATGAGATGGACGGGGTGGGGGAGTTGTTGGAAAGAGGTCAAGTTTGGAAAAGAAAAGCAATTTGGAAAGAGAGGGACGGGTAGGTGTAGTGGGTATGGGAGTGGAGGAAGAGGATGTGGTTGTAGGAGTGTGAAGTCTGGTGTCTTTGGGTGCAGGTGCTTGGGCTGGAGGCTGTCGTGAGGTGGATGGCTGTTGGGTGGGTGGCTGCCTGCGTTTGTGTAGTTTGGAAGAGGGGGTGACAGACACACTGGGAGAGGACACAGGGGACGTGTAAATGGTAGTGGGGGTGGTGACTGCACGTGTGTGGAGTATTCTGGTGGGTGTGCTGGTGATGGACATAGTGGCTGAAGATGTTGTGCATGCAAGTGTGAGTGGAGACGTCACAGGGAGGGAGGAGGGAGACAAGGAGGAGGGGGACACAGTGAAGGCAGTGGGTGTTGTTATGTCTGCATGTGGATGTTGCTTGTGTGAATGCTTGTGTGATGTGTGGTGTTTATGTCTGGATGAGCTTCCCTTGGGTGTTGAGGTGTGTGCAGGCTGGTCTGATGGTGTGTCTGGGATAGGCTGAGGTAGAGGGGATTGGGTCTGGGTGGAGGAAGTTGGATGGGGGAGGCTAGAGACAGGGACAATGGCTGCCGTCAGTGCTGAGGCCAGAGCGTTGAACGATCGCTGATGGGCAGCCTGACCCGAATGAATGCCCTCCAGGTATGCATTACTCTGGTGCACCTCCCTTTCTACACCCTGGATGGCATTCAAAAGGGTAGACTGCCCAACAATGATGGTCCTCAGGAGGTCAATGACCTCCTCACTGAGGGCAGCAGGGGTGACAGGGGCAGGGCCTGAGGTGCCTGGGGCGAAGGAGATGCCCACCTTCCTGGGTGAGCGGGCACAGGGCAAACGCTGAGGGGCTGCTGGGAGGGCGGTGCTGGTGTGCTGGGTGGCGGCTGTACCTGTTGTTGCGGGGGGCACGGATGTTGCCGCCACCACAAGGGAGCTCCCTTCAGCGGACGAGTCGCTGTCACTGACATCAGCACGAGTCCCCGCTGTGGAGCTCCCCTCGCCCTCCGTCCCACTGGTATATTCGGACTCCATTGCATGGCCCTCCAGGGCCATGTGGGATGCAGCTCCCTCGTGCTCCAATGCCACTTCTCCTCCACCTGATGATGCTAATGCACACATGAACAGGAAAACCACAAAAAAGGGGGGGAGAAATAAAGACATGTTGAGTGCATGCATTGGCGACACCGTTGGCGGAGAGGACAGACACAGAAGCCCCCTGCACTACGCCGCGCACTTGGGGTCCACTACGCAATCCGTGGGACATGGCCTACAAGCCTATGGACGACAACTGCACAAATAGATGACACAGGGCCATGGATACCTGTACTTGGCACCCTACAGAGGTGGGGGGCGGGGGCACAGGGCCATGCCTTACCGAGGGGCCTAGCCTACAGAAATCGCCCTGGCCTAGGGATACCCATAGCCCTCCTCCTCCACCCAGACACCTCCACTGCGCGCAAAGTCAGCAGAATGTATTTGTACTCACCCCCTTGTGCCTGCTGTGATGTCCTCACGCGCCCATCCAAATCGGGGTAGGCCACTGCCAGGATCCGGGACATCAGGGGGGTCAAATGTCGACTGGCACCCCTCCTACGTTGGGAGGCCATCCCCAGCTGAGCCTCCGCCGTCTTCCTGCTCCAGCGTCGGATGTCCTCCCACCTCTTCCGGCAGTGAGTGCCCCGTCTGTTGTGGACCCCCAGGGTCCGGACGTCCATGGCGATGGCACGCCAAATAGCGACTTTCTGGTGGGCGCTGACCTATGTGACATGTACAGGGAGAGAAAAATTGTCATCACCTTCTGCATGCTCGATGTGAGTGGCCCCCCATCCCCACCCTTGCCATGTGGCACATGCTCTCATCTGTCGTTTGATGCATGCCTCAATCGCTCGCCTCCCCACCATCTTTCATCCACCCCACTCAACCCAGGCATTGCCCACTAAGCATGGTCCCTGTGTACTTACCTGTTGGTCTGGAGGACCGTAGAGTAGCGCATACTGGGGGAAGACCCCATCCACAAGTTTCTCCAACTCCTCCGCAGTGAAGGCAGGGGCCCTTTCCCCAGTCGCATGAGCCATTGTCTCTTCCAGACCGAGGTCACAGCAGCACTTGCAGTGTAGGTCCTCTCCTGTGGAAGATCAGGTATCGAGTGATTAAGCAGATAGAAAATGGCGGTCACGCCCGCGGCGGTGCGTACCGCGGCGGTGCGTACCGCGACCGCCGGCACACATCGTCATTGGCTCCTGAAACCCATAGGGTTCAATGTTAACCAATGCAGCTTTGCGCCGCGGTCTTCGACCGCCTACCGCCACGGTGTGCCACGCCAGCGCATTGACCTCACATCCCACTGCCGCACTTCACAGGTCAGGCAGCCGCAATTTCAAGGGCCCACATGGCTTAATTTCTACTGCGTCACACATACCTAGGCCTTGCATCAACACTCATACAAACCTTTCAATGCATTGGGAATCGTGTTATGTGCAAGCTGTCGTTACGTACCTGTGGGTTGATTGACTCTGTGCTCGCTGTTGTCCTTCATAGGCACCGTCCGCTGGCACATGCGAGGAGATGGAGGAATCTTCCTGTGTACAGACCGCTGGTGGACCTGTCGACAATGGAGGAACGACATGTCATACTGACATACAGGCTTGACCGAGCCACTATACAGGAACTGTGTGCCCAGCTGGAGCCAGACCTGATGTCACCCATCCGCCAACCCACAGGGATCCCCCCTCTAGTGCAGGTGCTGTCAGTACTCCATTTCTTAGCAAGTGGGTCATTTCAACAAACAACAGTGGCCATATCAACAGGGATGTCCCAGCCCATGTTTTCCAAGGTGTTGTCCAGAGTGTTGTCTGCCCTGCTCAAACATATGAGGAGCTACATCATTTTCCCTGAGGTGGGGAATTTGGTTACAGTGAAAGGAGACTTCTATGCCCTTGGACATATTCCCAACATCATTGGTGCCATTGATGGGACACATGTTGCTTTGGTCCCCCCCAAGAGGAGTGAACAGGTGTACAGGAACAGGAAGAGTTATCATTCCATGAATGTCCAGATGGTGTGTTTGGCTGACCAGTACATCTCCCATGTTAATGCCAAGTTCCCTGGGTCAGTGCATGACGCCTACATCCTGCGGAATAGCAGCATCCCGTATGTGATGGGTCAACTCCAGAGGCACCGGGTGTGGCTATTAGGGGACTCTGGTTACCCCAACCTGTCATGGCTATTGACCCCAGTGAAGAATCCCAGGACAAGGGCAGAGGAACGGTACAATGAGGCCCATGGGCGGACTAGGAGGGTGATCGAGCGAACCTTCGGCCATCTGAAGGCCAGGTTCAGGTGCCTCCATATGACTGGTGGATCCCTAATGTACTCACCAAAGAAGGTGTGCCAGATCATCGTGGCCTGCTGTATGCTTCACAACCTGGCTTTGCGACGCCAGGTGCCTTTTCTGCAGGAGGATGGTCCAGATGGTGGTGTTGTAGCAGCTCTGGAGCCTGTGGAGAGTGAAGAGGAGGAAGCCGAAGAGGATGACATAGAGAACAGGAACACAGTAATACAGCAGTATTTTCAATGACACACAGGTAAGAATACACACCGGCATATTACATATACTTAAACACTACTACCTCTCTACTGTCTGTCCTTTTCCCCCAGTGTATGGTAACTGAGTTGTGACTTTCCCTTCCGTTTTCAGAGATGTGGGCCCCACTGCATGGCATCTGCTTTGTTTCCCCACGGACTACAGCTGTGTGACAGCGGTTTGTTGGCATCACAATGTGAATGAACATTTTGGCACGGTCATGTGTAATACATTTGTTCTAAATCACAGCCACACTCCAGATTGTTTTGTGCAATAAGTGTGTTTATTCAAGTGCTCTAAATTGGATGGGTGGTTGCAAATCGGTGAGGGGTGATGGTGGAGGATTGTCCATGGCAGAGTCCAGACTATCAGTATCACAGGTGCATTGTCCCAATGCCTGTGGGAAGTGGAGCAGGGGCAGTTTATGGTTGGACAGGGTGACAATGTGGGACAGTGGGATGACAATCAGGGCGGTATCCTTTGCTGGCGGGGGTCTTGACATCTTAATCTGTCTTCTTCCTGGATCTCAGGGCCCGCTTGCGGGGTGGTTCTCCTTCTGCAGGGGGTGGGGTTCTGGTGGCCTGTTGGTCTTGTGTCGGGGCCTCCTGTCCACTAGCGCCAGCGGAGGTGGTAGGCAGTTCTTGGTGCATGCTAGTGTCAGGGGCCCTTTGAGGTGCCACAGTGTCCCGCAATGTGGTGACTACCTCATTCAGGGCCACTACGATGGTACCCATGGCGGAACTGATGTTTCTTAGTTCCTCCCTGAACCCCATATACTGTTGCTCCTGCAGAAGCTGGATCTCCTGAAACCTGGCCAGGACCATCCCCATCGTCTCCTGAGAGTGGTGGTATGCTCCCATGATGGAGGAGAGGGCCTCGTGGAGAGTGGGTTCCCTGGGCCTGTCCCCCCCTGTCGCACAGCAGCCCTCCCAGTTCCCCTGTTTCCATGGGCCTCTGTCCCCTGGACCGTGTGCCCACTACCACTGCCCCCAGGTCTCTGTTGTTGTTGGGGTGTTGGGTTAGCCTGGGTTCCCTGTAGTGGTGGACACACCGCTGATTGACGTGTCCTGGGGCAGAGGTATGGGCCCGCTGGGTGGGTGCTGTGCTGGTGTTTCCAGAGGGGGGAAGGTCTGCTGTGGCCTGTGGCTGTGTGAGGGGAACCGACTGTCCTGAGGTCCCCGATGGACCGGGCTGGTCATCTAGATCCAGGCAGACAGAGCTGCTGTCCTCACTGTGGGCCTCTTCTGGGGGTGGAGTGGACATTTGTGGACCCTCCTGCACGGTGACCTGGCGTTCGGGTCCTGCAGGGGTATAAAAGTATGGTTATTGCTTCTGTGTGTGCCATAGAGTGCAATGGGTGGGTGCCCGTGTACCCCAGTGCTGGCATTCCTTTGTAGGGGCTGTTGTGATGGTGGTTGGGGGGGGAGGGGTTGTATGTGTATGTGCAGTGGGAATGCTTAGGTGATGGGTGTCCATGCTTTGTGGACGCATGCAGGGCTAGGTGTTGGGATGGGTGGGTTGTGATGGTGAGACATTTGCAAGGAGTAGGTGTGATGGGGGTGGGGGTGAGGGTGGGGGTATGCGTTGGCATGCAGGTGGGGTGGGGGGGAAGAAGTAGTGAAGATGAGACTTACCAGAGTCCATACCTCCAGCTACTCCAGCGAGGCCCTCAGGATGCAGGATGTTCAAGACCTGCTCCTCCCATGTTGTATATTCTGGGGGAGGAGGTGGGGGCCCGCCGCCAGTCCGCTGCACCGCGATGTTGTGCCTGGATACCATGGAACGCACCTTCCCCCGTAGGTCGTTCCACCTCTTCCTGATGTCGTCCCGATTTCTTGGGTGCTGCCCCACTGCGTTGACCCTGTCCACTATTCTGCTCCATAGCTCCATCTTCCTGGCAATGGTGGTGTGCTGCACCTGTGCCCCGAATAGCTGTGGCTCTACTCGTACAATTTCCTCCACCATGTCCTTGAGTTCATCATCAGAGAACCTGGGGTGTCTTTGCGGTGCCATGGGGTGGTGTGGGTGATGTGTAGGGTGGATTGTGTGGTGCTAAGTGTGGTGATGTGTATTGTTGTGTTGTGTGAAGTGCGTGCAAATATTGCTGGGTGACAGTGAATTGGGCGTCTGGGTGCTCGGATGTCTTTTCTCGATGCGTGTTCACGAATCTCTAGGAGTGGAGGTTTGTGGGTGATGTGGGTGTGTATTTTATATTGTAATGGGTGTGTGGGAGTGGTGTGTGTATGTGTATCAGGTGTGTGTATTTTGAATTGTCCAATGTGGTTGTATTTTGTAAGTGTGTGAGTATTTTGAGCGCGGTGGTGTGTACCGCCAATGGAATACCGCGGTTGACAGACCGCCGCGTGGATTCGTGTGTCGTGATAGTGTGAGCGTATTTCTGTTGGCGTGACGGTGGAGGTTTGGTCATCGCCAGTTTCTCGCTGCCCTTTGGTGTGGCGGACTTTTGTGGATGTCTGTATTTTGGCGGTTTGACTGTTGTGGGTCAGAATGACCGTGGCGGTTTACCGCGGCCGCGGCAGTGTTATGGCGGTCTTCTGAACGGCAGTAAGCGCCTTTTACCGCCGAGGTTGGAATGACCACCATAAAGCCTAATTATGAGTACGGTGGACAGTTTTACCCGTCTGCTGAACTTCCGACGGGAAGGTTGCCACCATAGTGGCTACCTCCCTGACGGGCCCATTACGAGTTTCCCGCTAGGCAGACGGGCGCAAACCGGAGTTTCTACCTGCTAGCCTAGCGGGAAACACCCTACAGCATTGTCTCTGGCTCATAATCGAGCCAGCGGCAATGCTGTAGGATGTAGGGTGCACTAGCACCCTTGCAATGTTCACTGTCTACAAAGCAGACAGTGAACATGGCGACGATGCTGGCCAGGGGGGCCGTGCACTGCCCATGACAAGTACATGGGCAGTGCAGGGGGCCCCCTAGAGCCTCCTGCACCCATTACCCGCCAGCCTTTTCATGGTGGTGTTACTGCCATGAAATTGCTGGCAGAGAACGAAGTCGTATTCCCCAGGGCAGCTCTACGTGCAGCGATGCCGTGGTGGATTAGGACCGCCACAATTGCCTAATCTTAGCAGTGCTGGTATTGCTGTGAGTAGACCGCCAGACTCGTACTGAGGCCCATAGTAGCGTAGTATCACCTTTTTAAGAATATATTTAAACAAATAGCATAGCAGGTTTGGAAAGCAGCGAAGTAGCAGGTGGGGAGAGCACACGATGGTGTGCAAAACCGGATGGGGAGTAGCACAGAAGTGAGATACACCAACGTTGGGGGGGGGAGAAGAGGGTGGAGAAGCAGACTAGCAAAAGAGCAGCACAGGGCTCCTGGATGAGAGAGAACAACATGGAGTGGTTGGTGGGGAGGGATGAGAGGAAAGCACACAAGAGAAACAAACACTGGAAATCATGTGCATTCATGGAGTGTTTTAGCAAAAAGAAACCTGCAGCATCCTGGCGATGGGTAGCCTGCACTAACCACAATGCAGGAGGAGGGGGGCAGGGGAGGGAGGACGGGCAGGCAACCAGACAAACATTGCTATGGGAACCAATTCTTCAATTACATCGGGAGCAGCCGATGGGCATGGATTAAGTTGAATCACTCTGTGTTTGGTCCCTGCTCCACTGTAAGGAATGGATGTGTGCAGTGTGCAGTCCATTTAGTAGGATGCCAACAAATGGTAAGCGACAGGTGGGCTCCAAGCCTTTACTGTATGCAACAGTCTCGCAGACTCAAACCTAAAAAAAAGCTCAGCACTTGGGGTAAAAAAGCCTTAGCAGCTAAGGGGTTAAAGCTGTTTAGGCGCGTCGTCTTACTGCAATAAATATATTAAATTCAAAGATGGTTATTTGTACTGAAAATATGCCACTGGTTTAAAAAAACATACTTTACTTTTACAAGTCACATGGTCTACATTATTCATGTGGTTTATGAGTGTGACCCAACATATTACATTATACTGCAGCTTCAAAACATAAGTCCCAGTTTGAAAAATCATTACAAAGGCATCACGGGTAACAGGTATTACGGTCAACATAGTTAGCTCCGTGCTCTATCGACCTATACAAACCACTCCTCCTACTCCTCGAGCTTAGTGGTTTATTAAATCTCTACGACATTATACAACCCCAATACGCTGGATGACGTGACTCCATTCTGTTTGCATCCAGGAGAGAATATGTAAGCACTCAGCACTCCAATTAAGGCTGCACGGCTTATGATTTTTAATGCGTGAAACCAGAAGCCTTGAGCAGATAATAATTCCCCTAATGTTTCACACGCGGCAGCCCATTCAACGGCGTGGACGCAAACACTCGAACGCACCAGTATGTTACTAATGAGGAACATAAACAGAAAAGCACCCTACTTGAGTAGATATCAACGTTCCAATCTTTTATTGTAAACCGTGCGGAAATGCAGAGACTTTTAACGACCACAGTCCATAAACATTTATTTGATTTTACAAGCACTGTTCCGGTGGCTTCCGAATATTTTCTCACGTTACCATTTTCGTCTCAGACCTTTTTTTACCAGCCTTTGTAAAACTACTCCTGATTGAACTGACTTTCATCATATTTTAATTCTAGGGTTAAACATTTACGGTGTTTGTTAGCACTTTTGGAATTTACCACCTGAGCATACATTTTTGCAAAAACAATGCATTAATTCCTCTTCCGTCTTTCTCGCCACAGTCCTTATGTATTGAGGCTTTGCCTTGTCAGGTAGACAATGTTTACTATCCAAGAAACCAATAATAAAATATATTTTTCAAGAAACCCTAAGAGTAACTACTCCGCTCTAATCAAGAACACAAATAAAGGACTTCTGAAAGTGAACCTTCTTGTTTTTTTCATATCACGTTTCAGGTACGAAGATTTGCTCTCCAAGTAAGTGAGTATTTAAAAAGACCAGATATTTATGCAGATGTGTCTAATCAGTACTTTTTAACTGTTAAAAATCAACACTAGAGATCGGCTATAGGGGTGATTTTTTTATATTCTCTTGCCACACCTGTATTTATAAGTGTACACAAATGGTATATATGGAATAAATGGAATACTTTTGTGATCTTGTGTGCTTGTAGAGGAAAGTGTGGCCAAGAAGTCTGCATCGAGAAAACCCCTGATTTCGACAGTGGTACACATGAACATTTTTCTGCATTGCCATCTACTAATGTTTTACAAGTAATGATAAAAAAAAGTAGTGGATGTTGCTCTAAAAGCTTAGGAGAGCCCAATAAGCAAGGTAGATGAGAGTCAGGCCCTCATCCGTCAAAGAGCCCTTGAAAGAGGACATTCATCAGATGGGCAGGTATGTATAGGATGCATAGTTAAATAAAGTTTTAATTCACTTGAGAAAAACTGGAACATTTCTGAGCCAGCTGTCCAGGATGATGAAGACATCTATGCACAGTATCAGAGAAAGGTATCTGCATGCCTGCTGTTACACAGATCAGTTAGAAAGGTTCTAAATAAAGTGTGAAAAACCAGTGATAAAACTCTTGTCCCACATACTTTGGCTCAGAAATATCAGTTGAAGTGTTTTTCAAGATGAGTTCCACTTTGTGATGAAAGTAGATTCTCTGATGGCAGGTATCTTCACTCAGGGATCAATGATATCAGCAGATGCATCTCCATCAAATAAAGATGACAAGAAAGTTGATGTGGCTGTGATAAGAGCATACACAGTATTGAATTTGCAGTAAGAACGTTTACATACTCAACTTACACAGTACACACTTTGCTTAGAGATATTCAAAGCCTCTCTGAAGAGATAGCAAAGGAGCAGACTATTCTTCCAGACTGATTAGGCAAATTAGGCTAATTGTAATTGGTTGTGTCAACCTACCTATAAGCCCCTAGTATATGGTAGGGCATGTAGGTTTAGGGACCCCAGCATAGGTAGTGAATCCATAGGTGCACTGCTGAAGTGCCCATGGTCATTTTAAAGGTAGTCATGCCTTGCTGGCTGCTTTTTGGTTAAAGGTAACCTCAAATTCTACTTTGGAATTAAAAGTACTTCCTAAGTCTTAAACTACCTTCATTTTACATATGTCACCCCTAAGGTGTGCCCTAGGTGCCCAAAGGGTTCGGTGCAGTGTTACTATAAGCATTAACTTTATAAAATATGTTTGATAAGGCCGGGTGTGGGAAAAATAGCCACATTCATTTCCCCGAAGTGAGTGGATGGGTTCCACAGGCTAACATAGGGAACGTTTTGATTAATTAATAAAGTTTCAAAAGGAGCTAGATATTTAAAGTTTGGTATCAAACTTATTGGTGTAATACATCCAACAGCTTGCCATTGTTGAATTTAATATAACTAGTTCAGGGAAAGAGTTTCAGAACTCTACCTGAAAGAGGCCAACTTCAGCTCTGCAGTGCCCTTCTCTGATTAGCCAGCCTCTGGCAGCCTGGCTAGACTACCATGATGAGGTATAATGTGTCCTGGGCTAAGGACAAAGGAAGTGCCCGGGGGAAGAAATCTGCCTCAGCAGATGGTGAACCAGGATGGGGGAGAGCAGCCATACTGGTCTTCAAATGAGAGAAGGACATTTGGATCAGCTCAGGACCTCCCCCATTTAATGCAAACCCAGACAACCAGGTGCCCCTTGATTAGATTAAGAGAGGGCAGGAAAGGGGTGTGTTATGGAACTTTAGCCACACCAGTAAGTGGATTCAGCCAGACCTAACCTCCAAAATTGAATTTCGGACATTTTGGATTTTTAAAGAATGTTACTGCCCGGGATTGATTTTGCCACACTTCTCAGGAAGTGGTCATCCAAGTGATTGGACACTTGCCCCCCACACACTTTCCACCCCAGAAATAAAGATAATTATGGCAGAGCATCACCTACACCTAGGATTCATACCAGGAACAAGATGAAGAAGAAGAAGGACTGCTGTGCTGGATCCCCTGACCTGCGCCTGGACAATGCACTCCAAAGGTCTCACCAGCTGCACAATTGGGCTTCAATACAAAAAGGACTTTGCTTGTGTTTAACTGGTTCAGGAAGGGACTCTCTGTTGGCTACAGATAGAAAGCAGCTAACCAGAGTCCCCTGCATCAAGCCCTGAAGAAACTGACCAGGTGACCAGTGGCTAGTGGTCATTTTGGGATTTGAACCAGGTGCTTTCTCGGAGTTGGAGTCCTAACCCTCTGTGTTAACCAGGTAATTGATTGACACCTGATCTGTTCGATATAAGTCAATAAGGACGCTCAATGTAGGACCACACGCCAATAATGAACATGACTTAGCTTTAATAGAATTTCAATAAAATATATGCATTTGACACATCAACGAAGTAGAATGAAAAATAGCAACAAAGAGCATCTATTTATATATGAGCACACGATAAAGAGCATCTATTTATATATGAGCAAAGGGTTCACCGATGGAAACGAGGCATTGGTTAACTGTCTACGAAACGCATATTTCAGTTACTGCCTCATGTTCACATTAAGACGTTCAAGGAAAAAGCAAATATAAATGGGCAGAATACTTCGGATTATAAACATAGTGCAAGTATGCTAATCAATCAGAATAAAGCAGAGAAACAAAGGCCTTTCATCCCTGGGTGGAACTTATCTTTATCCACAATGCTGGGAAGCCCTCTCCCGCTTGCTCGAACCTCTATCCCCCTCGAGCGTCAAGGTCTAAGAACAGCACAGCCAGGGAGGCAGCGATGTGGGCGATGGCATCTTGCACAACTCCATCTGCGAGCTTCAATCCCCTCACCCACACTTCAGTGCTTAACTAACCTGAAGCTTGGATTCTATACCTTTCTCGCATCTTCTAGCTATGTTATCAGCACATGTCCCTTGGCTGCTCTGTTGTTCACTAGCCATTGTTTTTTCCGTCCTTTTCCTGTACTCCCTTTCTCAGGGTTAGAATGACCTTTGTGTCTCTCTCCCACACTTCCTGCTTCTTACACATGCAGCTGCGGATAATTTTATCTATGGAATGTTGGAAAACAGACTTGAAAGCGTCATCGTGGACTTTTCCACGTTGTTTCAGGTTTCTGCAGGCTCATCTACACTGTTCAGACTAATTAACCCTTTGCGTCACAAGGTCTTCCGCACCTTTCCCTACACTGATCACCCTCCAAGAGCAAATCAGAGATTCTGGAACTTTGGGTTGAGCTGTTGACACTTCCAGGACCTTCAAAGACCTTCTGGAAGAAGATCCAAAAGTTTGGAGAAGATTGGAGAACTTTTGGTAAAAAGCCCCATAAGTGGACCTACTCGACATCGTGAGTCAAGCCAGCTTACAATGACCATGACCCATCCTGATTTGCAGGTTCCTCCCATTGAAAAGCTATGGAGTTCTGGGCTTCCAGGATTTCATCCGGGGCTTCTGGAAAGGCAACCAGAGGACATTGACTCAAAATCCATGAGCTGTGGAAGGTCATCAAATATTGGTGCGAAAAAGTTCCAAAAAAGTGAGAAATTCTTAAGGTAAAAAGTTGACTCGTACTTCCCGCACCTAGTATCTAAGAAGGTCTGCAGGGACGTTGGACCCAATTTCAAGTACGACCTGGACAAACATTTCCATCACGAAAATTCCTCTAAGTCTGAAGGTAAAATTCTTCACCGAGGTCTCCTGTGATGCACATCCGAAGAGGGCTCCGGGTAGCCTTCATAGCTTTGGAGGCAGAGCGGTTGGTCCTAGAGAAGAAGACGTGGGCAAAGAGTGAACAAAGAGATGGTGGCATCTATATAGAAGTTGAGGTGTCCAGGGATGGTGGGTTTTTCCCCAGACTACCCAAGTCGGTTGTTCCTGCTCATGAAGAGGGTGATTACATAGACAAATGGTTGACAGCCTTTGAGAGGGCTCTCAGGATGGGGAGGGTTAAGCCTCAGTACTGGGGTTCACTTTTAGGGAAGTTGTGTCAACACCAGAGCAGTATGCGCTCTATTGGCGACAAAAATGCAAAAACCCAGCACTCTCAAAACAACGTAATTTATGCATTGTGCTGATATGTTGTGGTTTAACCTTTTACATTGCAGAGTTCAATCCTGAAAACTTATTTTTAATATGCTTGCAAATACTGTTCCTTTGCAACGTATTGCTGCAGGTTTTCAGAGTGTGTTAGGGTGTGGCCCCTATCAAAGGCCTTCCAGAGACTTTCCCTGCAACATGCCTGGGCGTGGTTCTGGGCTGGGCCAAGACTCTAGAAAAGAGAGCCAGCCCAACTCCCAGTGCTCACTATTCAGAGGTCCCGGTGCAGAGCAGCAGCTTCTTCCTGAGCTCCTGTCCCGGCGGCCTATTTGGATCTTCCAGTCTTCTTCCCTTCATCCTTCATTGGTGATCATTGTTCCAGGCGGTAGGACGGTGGTTGAACTGTTCCGACACCGTTATTGAGAATTTTCATATTCTTGGTTTAATTCTTAAATGAGTAACAGATTACTTGCGCGCTACCATTTCTTGACATTTATATGGTAGTTTACAAATAGGCAAGACGTGCAATTTGTTTCATAAAGGTTTGACTTTGTTATTCATTGCCTGCTACCATTTCTTGACATTGGCATGGTGGCTTAAGAATCGGCAAGACGCGCAATTTGTTTTATGGTGTTTAAACATTGTTGTCCATTGCACGCTACTATTTCTTGACATTTACATGATGTTTTACAAATTGGCAAGACGCGCAACTCGTTTCATGAGGATTTAACTTTCTTCATTGCGCGCTACCATTTCTTGACATTTACATGGTGGCTTAAGAATCGGCAAGACGCGCGATTCGATTAATGATGATTTGAATTTGATATTCATTGTGTGCTACCATTTCTTGGTATTTTACATGGTGACACTCGAATCGGCAAGACGCACGATTCTCTCCTTGAGTTTATTTCATGTTGTTTATTATATGCCACTATTCTAAGATATTTATTATGTAATATTCGAGTTGACAAGTTATGTGATTTGTTTCCTGAATCCATATTGTGTTATTCATGGTGCACAATCCTTTTATGGTGTTTAATATATATATATATATATATATATATATATATATATATCTGCAATATGCGCAATTTGTGTTGAAACATTTTAAGAGTACACAGAAGGCCAGAGTTTCTAGATGCAATATTGTATGGGCCTAGTATACATTCTCAAAACAGGATTTATATGACTGGTTTAAAATTTAGTCAGAATGTTTTTCTGATTCTCATGTAAAGGAAAGTACTTGAATAAGAAAGTTTTCATTTAATTCATCTTGATTCCCTTACAGGTATCCTGCCATCTTGAAACTTAGTCATTTTAAACTTAACTCTTAGATTGTTCATGTTTTCAGAGTGACTAGGCTTAGAATCATAGTCTAGTATTGATTTCAGGAGATATAATTTTCATATTGTGTGTTCTAACCTTTTTCTTACTACAGGTCTCCTTCCCAGCTGTTCCCTTCCTAATCCCCTCTTCCCCTCTTGAACTCTCTCAGTCTCTGTGATTTATCTATCAGAGTCTTGGAGCTGTTCAGTGGTGGACGTGTTGGGAACGTGCACAGACCCCAAGGATCTGGTGACTCTGACAGAATAATGAGCCCACTAATTATTATCCTCCTGGCTTGTGTATGTTCTCAGCATGGCCACGCTAGACGAGTTAGTCAAGGCTATCACCCAGCTCCAAGCAGAGGTGGTATCATCCAAAGAATTGACAACTAGCTTAGCAGAGAGAGTGAGTCAGTTGCAAGATAAGGTAGAGAAGAACGAACAAAGTCCCACAGGTGTGTCTTGGCCAGGTACTTCTTCTCAGGCTTCTGGAAGTAATCCGATTTCCCTAAACGTTCCTTCTGCCATTCCTTTAGCTCCCCCAGAAACGTTTCTCATGTGACTCTTTGAAAGCGCAATCTTTCCTGGTTCAAGTGTAACTACACTTCACCTGCAGACCAAATACTTTCCCCGATGCCTAGTCCAAAGTAGCTTTCTTGTTATCATATCTGTCTGGGGATGCAGCTACTTGGGCAATTCCTCTTGTGCGTAAAAATAGTCCCTTGTTGTACAACTGGAGAAATTTTGTTCGTGAACTTGAAAGAGTTTTTGATCGTAGAACTGTAACACAGTCAGCAGATCGTGAATTATTAGATTTACGCCAAGGGAATCAAGACCTAGTGTCGTATTTAGCCAACTTTAACCGGCTGGTTGCCAAGACATCCCAGTCTGAAGAAAAACAAGCGGTCTTGTTTTACAAGGGACTCAAAGAGGAACTAAAAGATATCTTAGCGCAAATCGACCCACAACCTACAGACTGTCAAGAATTAATAAGTCTTGTCTTGAGACTTGATCATCGTTTAGCAGAACATAAAGGAATGCGCAAAAAAGATTGAAAAATATTCATGGCGCGTTCATGATAACAGAGACTCAAGAACTCTAAAAGAAAGAACGCCGGAACTCATGGAAATTGGAACCATCAGAAGACCTTTGACCAAAGCTGAAAAGGACTTACGCAGAAAAAATTTACAATGTCTTTATTGTGGGCGAAAAGGTCATTTTGCCAAAGATTGTCCAATCAAACCAAAGAACAAGCAAGGTCCAGTTCAGAAGGTCGCAGGCAATGCACCAGTTGAGTTGGAAAACTAAAACACCCAAGATGCAGAGAAGGGTTGCTCTTGGGTGTCACCGTGGACCCTTCACAATCTAGACATCTTAAACTGGGAATAAGAGTTCAGGTCAAGAAAAAGATCTATTTAAAAAAAGCTCTAGTCGATTCTGGGGCTACTGGGAACTTTGTTGATGTCCAATTGGTTTGTGCTTGGGGGATCCCATGTATTGAAAAGAAGACCCCAGAAATCATCCAAGCAGTCAATGGAAAACTCTTGACTGGAGGTCTGGTAACTCTTCATACTATCCCCTTGATGATTTGTGAAGATAAGAATCAAAGAAAGAAACATAAAGAGAAAATCATCCTTGACGTGATCCATGCTCCCCAATATGGGATTATCCTTGGCTTGCCATGGTTAATTCATCACAATCCGGAGATCAATTGGGCAGAACGAAAAATCATTTTCTCATCTGCGCTATGTAACGAACAATGTCTCCAAAAGATTCAAGTACCAAAAGTTTGCAATTCTTACATAGCTACTGCCGCGGAGAAAGGAATTCAGCTGCCCAAACAGTATTAATCTTACAAAGATGCATTTGATGAGAAAGGAGCAGAGACTCTACCTCCTCATAGATCTTATGACTGTCAAATTGATCTAGCCCCAGGTGCGATACTTCCCAACTGTCGTACATATGCCCTGTCAGAACATGAAAATCAACATTTACGAAAATACCTAGATCAATTTTTGGAGAATGGCTTCATTCGCCCCTCTAAGTCTCCTGCAGCTTCGCCTTTGTTTTATGTTTCAAAAGCTAATGGAGAACTTCGAACTTGCATCGACTATAGGGGTTTGAAGAAAGTCACCATCAAGAATAAATATCCTTTACCCCTAATTCCAGTCTTATTGGAACAAGTAAAGAGAGCAAAAATCTACACGAAGCTTGACCTTCGAGGTGCTTATCATTTGGTCAGAATGAGAGAGGGTGACGAATGGAAAACAGCGTTCAAGACAAGATATGGCCTTTTTGAATACACTGTCATGCCTTTTGGTCTTTGTGATGCTCAAGCAGCATTTCAATTTTTCTTGAGTGACGTTCTTAGAGAGTACCTCAACATATTTGCCATAGTCTACATCAATGACATTTTGATCTACTCAGACAATGAAAACGAACATGTCCAACATGTCAAGAAAATTCTTGCAGCCCTTCAAAAACACCATTTATATTGCAAACTAACTAAGTGTGAGTTTCATGTTACCACAGTTGAGTTTTTAGGGGTTATTCTTACCCCTCGAGGTATGGTGATGGCAGAAAAGAAAGTAAAAGCCGTATCTGATTGGCCCACCCCAAAGACTGTTCGTGATGTACAATGTTTCCTGGGGTTTGCAAATTTTTACCGGAGGTTCATAAATCATTTCTCCCAGACAGTGGCTCCAATCACTAAGCTACTAAGAAAGAAAGAAAAGTTTGTATGGTCCCCAGAAGCTGATCAAGCCTTCTCGACTTTGAAGGAAGCTTTCTCCAGTGCCCCAGTCTTGACTCATCCTGATGCGAATCAACCTTTCATAGTGGAAGCTGATGCTTCAGATGTAGCAATAGGAGCCGTCTTATCACAACCAAATAAAGACTCTGGTTAACTTCATCCTGTAGCTTATACGTCTCGGAAGTTGAAGGAAGCCGAACAGAACTATGTCATTGCTGAAAAAGAGCTTCTGGCGATTCGTGATGCCTTTAAAGAATGGAGACATCATTTGTTGGGTGCCAAATACACTGTCACAGTATATACTGATCATCGTAATCTTCAATTCATGAGTTCCGCCAGACTTTTGACCTCTCGGCAATTACGATGGATGCTTTTTTTTGCAAATTTGATTTTGTAGTAACCTTCCGGCCTGGTAAAGATAATCGCAAGGCTGACGCCTTGTCCCGTCAAGAGTCTACCAAGTTGCCTGCATTTCAAGCCTCCAGAGCTATTATTGCTCCTGACAAGGTTCTATGTATCATAAAAACAGAAAATTTCTTTGAAGAAATTTGCAACTCTTTCACTGTTGAAAAATGGCAAACATGGGCCCAAGCAGATCCCAAAAGGTCAATCAAGCAAGGTTTACCCTTTCATGACGCTTGTTTGTTCGTACCCACTACCAAACTTCGCAAGATAGTGTTTCATTGGTTGCATGTTATACCTACGGCAGGTCACCCAGGTACTCCTAAAACTCTTGAACTGATCCAACGCTATTTTTGGTGGCCTACCCTAACAAAAGATATAAAAGCATTGATAAACAACTGTGAAGTTTGTGCTCGCATTAAAACAAGTCATTCAAAGCCAAAAAGGTTGTTACATCCACTTCCAACCCCAAGTCGTCCATGGGAGCACATTTCTTTAGACTTTATTACCGGTCTGCCAGTGGTTCAACAGCATTCAGTAATTCTGGTGGTAGTAGATAGTCTCATGAAATATGGGCATTTCATCGCCTGTAAAAAATTGCCCACTTCTAGTGAATTGGCAACTATTTTACTGAACAGAGTGGACTGCCAAAGGTTATCCTCTCCGATCGGGGGTCACAATTTTCCTCCAATTTCTGGAAGACATGGTGTAAAACACTCCAAGTGACATCTATGCTATCTACTAGTCACCATCCTCAAACAGATGGTCAAACAGAGAGACTAAATTAGACTTTGAAACAATACCTACGTGCCTACGCTGAAAAGGCACTTCATTCTTGGACATCTATGCTCTGGCTAGCTGAGTTAGCTTACAATAACTCATTCCACACTTCTATTGGCGTTACACCCTTTTTTGGTTTATTTGGCTATCATCCTGACACCTTGCCCATCACAATTCCTCAAGAAAGTTCTCTTACTCCAGCTGTGTCAGAAACCATTCAGCATTTACATCAAACCCAGAAACTTATTCAACAGCATTTAGAAAAAGCCAAACAAAAATATAAAAGGCATTATGACAAGAAACGTTGTGAGGGACCGCAATATTAACCAGGTGACAAAGCGTGGCTTTCCACAAAACATGTAGACTTCAAGAAGAAGCACACGTTTAACCCCCAAATTCATAGGTCCTTATTCTGATCTTCAGCAAATCAATCCGGTGACCTATAAACTATAATTGCCCAGATCCTTACGGATTCATCCAGTGTTCCACACTTCCCTCTTAAAAAAGGCAGTCCCAAAGGTCCACCCTCATCCAGCTCCTGTTCTAGTACAAGGGGAAGAAGAATACAAAGTCAAGAAAGTGTTGGATTCTAAACTGAGACGGCGTAATCTATGGTACTTAATCTCATGGAAAGGTTATGGTCCTGAAAGTAACTCATGGGTTTCCGCATCTGATGTTCATGCTCCAGTACTTGTGAGATGCTTTCATCGTCTTAATCCAAGCAAACCAGGCCCTAGAGCGCGTCTGGGAGAGGGGAGTACTGTCAACACCAGAGCAGTACGTGCTCTATTGGCGACAAAAATGCAAAAACCTAGCACTCTCAAAACAACCTAATTTATGCATTGTGCTGATATGTTGTGGTTTAACCTTTTGCAATGCAGAGTTCAATCCAGAAAACTTATTTTTAATATGCTTACAAATACTGTTCCTTTGCACTGTATTGCTGCAGGTTTTCAGAGTGTGTTAGGGTGTGGCCCCTTTCCAGGGCCTTCCAGAGACCTTCCCTGCAACATGCCTGGGCGTGGTTCTGGGCTGGGCCAAGACTCTAGAAAAGAGAGGCAGTCCAACTCCCAGTGCTCACTATTCAGAGGTCCCGGTGCAGAGCAGCAGCTTCTTCCTGAGCTCCTGTCTCGGCGGCCTATTTGGATCTTCCAGTCTTCTGCCCTTCATCCTTCATTGGTGATCATTGTTCCAGGCGGTAAGACGGTGGTTGGACTGTTCCCACGCCGTTATTGAGAATTTTCATATTCTTGGTTTAATTCTTAAATGAGTAACAGATTACTTGCGCGCTACCATTTCTTAACATTTATATGATAGTTTACAAATAGGCAAGACGCACGATTTGTTTCATAAAGGTTTGACTTTGTTATTCATTGCGTACTACCATTTCTTGACATTGGCATAGTGGCTTAAGAATCGGCAAGACGCGCAATTTGTTTTATGGTGTTTAAACATTGTTGTCCATTGCGCGCTACTATGTCTTGACATTTTCATGATGTTTTATGAATTGGCAAGACGCGCAACTCGTTTCATGAGGATTTAACTTTGTTCATTGCGCGCTACCATTTCTTGACATTTACATGGTGGCTTAAGAATCGGCAAAAGAAGCGCAATTCGTTTCATTGTACTTTGATCTTGTTATTTATTGTGAGCTGTTATTTCCTGACATTTACATTGTGTTTTACGAATCGGCAAGACGCGCAATTCGATTAATGATGATTTGACTTTGATATTCATTGCGTGCTACCATTTCTTGGTAATTTACATGGTGACACTCGAATCGGCAAGATGCACGATTCTCTCCTTGAGTTTATTTCATGTTGTTTATTGTATGCCACTATTCTAAAATATTTATTATGTAATATTGGAGTTGACAAGTTATGTGATTTGTTTCCTGAATCCATATTGTGTTATTCATGGTGCACAATCCTTTTATGGTGTTTACTATATATATATATATATATATATATCTGCAATATGCGCAATTTGTGTGGAAACATTTTAAGAGTACACAGAAGGCCAGAGTTTCTAGATACAATATTGTATGGTCCTAGTATACATTCTCAAAACATGATTTATATGACTGGTTTAAAATTTAGTTAGAATGTTTTTTCTGATTCTCATGTAAAGGAAAGTACTTAAATTAGAAAGTTTTCATTTAATTCATCTTGATTCCCTTACAGGTATCCGGCCATCTTGAAACTTAGTCATTTTAAATGTAACTCTTAGCTTGTTCATGTTTTCAGAGTGACTTGACTTAGAATCATAGTCTAGTATTGATTTCAGGAGATATAAATTTCATATTGTGTGTTCTAACCTTTTTCTTACTACAGGTCTCCTTCCCAGCTGTTCCCTTCCTAATCCCATCTTCCCCTCTTGAACTCTCTCAGTCTCTGTGATTTATCTATCAGAGTCTTGGAGCTGTTCAGTGGTGGACGTGTTGGGAACGTGCACAGACCCCGAGGATCTGGTGACACTGACAAGTTGGTCCCAATATCTGGGAGGAATAGGATCCTGACCATAACGGGGGAGGAAACAGAGACCTACTCCAATATGAAGAAGTGCCTTATCCATAAGTTTGGTCTCCCCCAGAGCAGTATAGGAACACCCAGAAGATTACGCCAACATCTAGTGGTCTCTAAGCTGGCCAACCCAACAGATCTGGGGGAAGCAGCTGATGAGTGGTTGAGAACCAGAGTGGTTGTCAAATCCCAAGGGAGAGACTCCAAGAAGAGGGGGTCAGGTCCCCACAAACCTAAAGAGGGAGGTAGTAGGCCCACCACAGACACTCCCTCAGTATCCCAGAACCCTAAGAAGGGAGAAAGTAGATCCCACTCAAGCAGGTGCAGGAAGACCCACGGTTAAAGAAGCTCTTGGAGAACAAGGCCTGCTTTGATTGTCAGCAGGGGTTCACTTCAGGGAAGATGCACCCTGTTTCAAGAAGGTAGTTAGCACTGGACTGCCCAGTGTCGCCATAGAGGAGGATGCTTCAGATGGTGAGGTCCTCATTGCATTGGGCTGGGAGGCAGGACCAGATGGTAATCTGATGATCCCTGAGGGTAGGAGCAGACACTTTCACCCCATTCAGGTGAATGGGATCCATACCACTGGCCTGAGAGACACATGTGCCAATCACATTATAGTGAGTGACAGGTTGGTGTCCTCAGACATGTATGTCCCAGGGGAGACAAGGAGAGTCAGGGTAGCCACAGGTGAGGTACCACAAAACCTGTAGCCATAGTGCCCCTAGAGAGGGAAGGTATCAATACTGACCTCCCCCTAGATTGTATCCTGGTCAGTGACCTTACAGAGGTGAGTCTGATCCCAGAGGGGGTGGTCACCCAGGGTACCCTGATCCCAAAGTCCTGGGAAACTGGTCCCTACAGTTAGGAGACAGGGATCCACAAGAAAAGGGAAACAGAATAGGAAGGATAGGCCACTCTTAAAAAAGAGTTGCAGTGAGCCAAAGGCCTTCTGCCCCAGTAGGGTGGGAGAGCCCAGAGTTGGCATTGGTGAGGCCTCACCTGACCCCAATGAAGTCCTGAGTAGTCATGCAGCTGTAAAGCAGCAGGGTGGTGCCCCTGCACTGACAGAAGGGAGAGTGAAAGAAGGGTGTATGCCACAGGAGGTGGTAACCTCTCACTTTAAATAGCAGGAGGGGTTCCAGGACCCCCATGAATTGCCCCTTAAGCAGCTCACCACCTGTCAGTGGAGAGCTAGGGTCTGGTTCTGGCTTCTGACAGCTGTCAGTAGCCTCTGCTGGGTGTTGTCCTTCACTGCAGCACTGCACTTGGCCTGGGAAGCAGACCCCAGGGCCAAAAACAAAGTAGGTCCCCATGACCCTGTTGGTCATGGTGGGATTGCTTAAGTGTTGGGTAACCTCTTTGGGTAAGCTAGGTGTTGCCCAGGCAAAATTAGGGATAGAGGAAGCGGGCTCCTCATTACCCAATGAGGCAGAGAAAAAGGGGGAAGACCCCCAGAGGGAAGTTGCAGTTTAAAATTGGTCCTTTACTGTTGGGGTAGGTTCACAACCCAGAGGGGCTGACAATGACAGGAGGATGCAAGGCAGAGTAGGCCCTGCAACAGGACCACCGGTTTTCCTCACTGTCTACCTCGCCTGACAAGCCAGGAAGACTCTCCCATGGTTGGGCTGAGTCTCCCGGGTGTGTTGGCTGGGGAGAGGCTGTGCGAGAAAACTGGGCTGATTACAGAAGCACCCTAACTTTTTACCTCCATTTTTCAAGTTTTGCTGGTGTTTTCCTGACTGTGATGGTGCCCTAGGCACTGCTAACCAGCCAAGGGGCTTGTGCTCTGATAAAATGATTATGCAAATTAGGCTAACATCGACTTGAAATTGGCTTGCTGTGGAGGGTCATCTGACGTCAGACAGAAAAAGCTAAAAAAAAAAAAAAAGTGACAAAGTCCTAATGTAAAAAGTTGACCGAGACTTTCTGCACAGCGTATCCGAGGAGGGCACCAGGGACATTGGATCAAATTTCAATTTTAGCTTGGACGAAGATTTCCGTCACGAAAAATCACCCAAGTCAAAAGGTAGAATTCTTCACCTAGGTCTCCTTCGAATGTAAAGTAG
Source organism: Pleurodeles waltl (assembly GCF_031143425.1). Classification (NCBI taxonomy): domain Eukaryota; kingdom Metazoa; phylum Chordata; class Amphibia; order Caudata; family Salamandridae; genus Pleurodeles; species Pleurodeles waltl. The sequence goes on from NC_090442.1 coordinate 350,754,902, forward strand.
GCTCCAGGGAGGTCGGTTCGGATTTCTGACTTTGTCCCGGTGACCAAAATCTTCAAGAAATAGACTAAGTCTGAAGATAAACTTTTAACCATGGCCTCCTGCTTGCTGTAGCCGAGCAGGGCTCCATCGTGCCTCAAATGTTGACTTTGGCCCACTCGAGTATGACAAGATGTCCAGATTGGTGCTATTGGTTTCTGTTGGACTTAGCCCTCTTTGCAGGGTCATCCCCAATCTTTTTGCCTCATTCCTCTTATTTTTTCTGACCTGTTTCTGTTGGCTTTAGTTCTCTGTGCACTGAGCCACTGCTAACCAGCACTAAAGTGCATATGCTTTGTGTGAGAAATGTATGTGTAATTGGCTTTCCATGATTGGCATATTTTATTTAGTAGTAAGATCCTAGTACAGTGCACTAGAGGCATGTAAATCAAATGCTACTAGTGGGCCTGCGGCACTGGATGTGCTACCCATATGAGTGGCCCTGTAAATATGGCTCAAACCCTCCCTTGCAGTGTTTGTGTATGTAGTTTTAAACTGTGACTTCGACTTGGAAAGTGTACCCACTTGCCAGGCCTAAACCTTCCCTTTTCATACATGCAAGGCACCCCTAAGGTAGGCCCTAGGAAGCCCCATGGTCAGGGTGCAGTTATGTTTAAGGTAGGACATATACTAGTGTGTTTTTTTATATGTCATATATATACTGCAAAATTCGGTTTTCACTGCGCAAGGCCTATCTCTCTCGTAAGTTAACATGAAGGCTGCCTTTAAATATTAATAAAGTGCAGATTCCCTTTGGGAGCAGAGGGAAATATGGAGTTTAGAGTCTCTGAACTCACAATTTAAAAATAGATCTTTTGGTAAAGTTTGTTTTAGATTGTGTGTTTGAAAATACCACTTTTAGAAAGTAGGCGTTTTCTTGCTTAAACAATTCTGTGACTCTGCCTGATTGTGGATTCCCTGTCTGGGTCAGCTTGACAGTTGGGCTGTTTGCACCTCTCCTCTAGACAGTGACACAAAGGGAGCTGGGGTATAGCATGCATATCCTGATGAGCCATCTGTGCTGGGAGGGAGGGGAGGAGTGGACACTCACACCTGAAAGGGCAGTGTCTGGGGCCTGGCCTGAGCAAGGCAGGATCTTACAAACAAGAGAGACTTTCCTTTGAAATTTTCCTACTGGAATCAAGAGAATTCTCTGCCAAGGAGAAGAGCTGAAGAGCCGAGGAGAAGTGCTGAAACTGCCTGTGACTATGCTTTGTTGGGCTATCCTGCAGTTGCTGCTTCTGCCTGTGAAAGGGGACAAAGACTGGAATTTATTGTGCATTCCTGCTTGAGAAGAATCTCCAAGGGCTTGAACTGAGCTTGCCTCCTGTTGTTGAAGTCTCAGGGCCAGGAAAGACTTCCCCTGCCAGCACCTGGAATCTCTGCTGAGATTCCTGCCCTGCCAAGTGGTGACCTATCCAGTCCCTGGGCCCTTAAAAGGTGAAGTTGGCAGACAAGAACTGAAAATCCATGCACAGAACGCTGTGCAGGGAAATTTTCAATGTACCTTACGCTAAGCGGCTGATAAACAACGTGCCGCCGGCTTTGCAGCTGAAATTGACACTCCACCTGCATTGCGGCTGGGAAATCGATGCACTGCGGCAGAGGAAACAATGCACAACACCTGCTAATGGAGGCTGATGATGCAAACCCGACGCAGCGAGGTTTTCTGACATTTTCCACCCATCGTCCTTGGGCGTCAACCTAATTCTGCGAGGATCCGAGACGCCTGTCTGGAAAACACTGCATCACTCTCTTGCAAGAGAGAAAAACGACGCATTGTCGACCCAACCAGAGAAGGAAACTGCGCACAGCCTCACTGTGAGAAAGGAATCAGTGCATCACTACCCTTTTCGGACACACGCTCGCCCGTGCGGTTTTATATTTTACGCTAACCAGGTATTTCGTGTAACAACAGCATTCTCACTGTTTTTTAAGGATTAAGGGACAAAGGATTTTACCCATTCTGTGTCTATGGGAAAAAGGTTTCGTACATATGCCCTAAGACTCTTAGGCCCTCATTCCGACCTTGGCGGGCGACTACCGTCGCCCGCCAGGGGGGAACCGCCAAGTGGCCGCCATGCGGCCACTTTACCGCGCCCCACATTCCGACATTCCCGCTGGGCCGGCGGGCGCTAACTATGTTAGCGCCCGCCGGCCCAGCGGAAATGAGGCCGCAACACAGGAGCCGGCTCCTAATGGAGCCGGCAGTGTTGCGGCTGTGCGATGGGTGCAGTTGCACCTGTCGCGCTTTTCACTGTCTGCCATGCAGACTGTGAAAAGCAGGCCGGGGCCCTGTTAGGGGGCCCCTGGACACCCGTTACCGCCAGCCTCTTCCTGGCGGTGTACACCGCCAGAAACAGGCTGGCGGTAAGGGGGTCATAATCCCCAGGGCAGCGCTGCTTGCAGCGCTGCCCTGGTGGAATATCACCGCCGGGGGAAAATTGGTGGGACACCGCCGTCCCCGGTGGTGCAACCGCGGCTTTACCGCCGCGGTCGGAATGGGGTTTGAAGCACCGCCAGCCTGTTGTCGGTGCTTCCGTCCTTGGGTCAGAATGACCCCCTTATTCTTTTAATACGTCATTTCTTGACTTGTGTATGTTAAATTTTTTTGTTTTGCTCCTGTTTGATTTAGATAAATATTACCTATTTTTCTACACTGGTGTGGTGTCCATTTTGTAGTGTTTTCACTGTATTACTATGTGTGGTGCTACAAATACTTTACACATTGCTTCTGAAGTGGCCTGCTAGTGCCAAGCTACCAAAGGGGTGAGTGGGGGTTAACTGAGCGTGGTTCTCCTTTACCCTGACTAGAGTGAGGGTCCTTGCTTGGACAGGAGATAACCTGACTGCCAACCGAAAAGACAATTTTTAACAGTTTCTATGCGCTAAAAAACATTTATTCCTTAGGAATTCCTATCTCTGGTTCCCCTTATGCGATTTTAATCATTCTGGTGTCAATTTAATGATAAAAATATAATCTCATTTTATAAATTGGAGTTGGATTTTTATTATGTTTTCTGTTTTACTTATGTACTGTTTTGTGATTTTTTAATGCTTTACACACGTCTCCTAAGTTAAGTCTTGTCACTCGTTGCAAAGCTGCCAAGGGTTGAGCTGGGATTAATTTATTGAAACCTTACTGGACCTTTCGGGGGTGAGTGACCTATTGCTAAGTGTAGGTACTTATCTGCCCTTACCAATAATCCACTTTCCAACATTAAAGAATATTTCTATCTAATCCCAACTTTCAAAAATTTTTGTTGAAGCAAGCAACCATGAGGGAGGTCTCAGATCAAACCATTTGCAAACCTGAAAAACTTTGTTTTGGGAAGACATTTTGAAAATGTTTCTGTTAGTGTCAAGAAAGTAACAGAATGACTCTCCAGACTGGGAAAGCAGGACAGTGCACTAGCAAAAGAATGGTTGTAAGTCCAGGGAGAGATGGCAGTAGGTTCCTTGTGCTTATCTGCACCTTCAGTCTTTTGTTCAACATCTGTTGTCACATTGAAACCCATGGCCCCATTACAAGAATACAACCAATAGAATCTTTCAACAAATAAAACTGGACTTGGGTTGGCAGTTGGAGGCAACCAATCTGTAGAAGGGGGTTTGTTTGCTTTTCTATCCTTAGTTTGAGAAAAAACCCTGATTTTGAAGTGATCATCCACATCAAGGGACCTGAGTGCTATATCGTAGCACAGTTCCCACGGACTGACCAGCAGGAATGCAAATTGCAATCTTCCTGCCAGTCAGCCCAACTGGAACATTGTAATACACTCGAGGTAGACGTCCTCCCCGCAAGTTTGGCCATCTCGTGGTGGACGGCCAAACTCGTAATGAGGGGCTATGACTTATGAAGATGACCCATTAGAAATCTGAGCATGTGACATGACTATAGAGCTAAAGTAGTCATAGAACTAAATAACTGAAGGTATCTATGTAAAATGCAACAGTTAATCATTTTAATGTTGCAGTGACAAAATACGAATGCTGTATTAGTATCACCGTGACATTAGCAAAGTCACATAGGGTCATGTTGCTAACTATGCACACACAATAAATATCATAAATGTTTCTCTAGCCAAAAAACAGCAACAAAGAGAACAATGGAAATGCTTCATTTTAAGGGACATATGTATTAATAGGTCATTTTGCAAAATCTCCAGTTGCATGATGTCACAAAATTACCCACCTAATGAATATAATTAATATTAATTAGGCAGGTTACACTTTGTGATGCCCTGTCACTGGTTGAGGGGACACTTTCCTCTTTGCAAATCTATGATGTGAAGGCTGAATTTATTATTAATGAATGTTATGTATTTTAGATTAATAATTTACATAGAAATTTTCTAACCTAGAAAATAATGTGCAACCTAGAAAATGTGCACATTTGAGTGGCTGACGTAAAATACGTAACGCCTTTAATAAACAAATGTTATTATTATTATTATTAATTGAGGTGCATGCATTAAGATAATTGTAGTAGTGTGATTCTACATTATGTATTAGCTTTAATAATTATAGGCCTTAAGTTAGCAAGGTTTGGGCCTAGTCTGCATAGCCTCGTATTATGCTGCACTGTTTAATAAAATTGTGAGAATGTATGTCCAGAGAAATTAATACATGCATTGTTCACACTTTGTTGACCAAACGTTAGCAGATGTCTTTAACTTTTTCATGACAACTGCTTGCTAGAATATCTTCTAGTAGAAATCGTTACAATGTATAGTTTGATGCGTGAGACAGTGATGTTCCCAGGAGCTAACAATGGATGCACTGACTGGAGTATGGATTGATACAAAAAGGTTACCTGATGAGTCTGAAGATGGGAACAGTAGAAGAGGAGTCAATCATCGATGTGCGAAAGACAGTTTAGTCATATCTTAGAATTTGATTTTTATTTTTATTGGATTAATTGCAATTGCACAACTTTCTGACCAGTGACAGGGTGGGAAGTTCTTTAGGTGATTTTAACATAGCTTGACTGCACAGAGGGAGGAGAGGCTTATTCCATTCTGTTTGAGGAGCTGAACAGTTCCTGATGAATTGTTTCCTATCTTTGACTTTATTTGCTGAACTTTCTAATGCTGAATCCTGATCCCTTAGATTTTGCTTCTTAAACGATTCAGATGTTTAGAGTCCCCGCCTCACAACCATTCCTTTTCACTCTCCGTTGCTGATGCTGACCGAACAGATGTCCAACTGACAAAGAGGATCGCAGCTTGCTGATCCGTATGAGGAGAGGTATAACAAAATGCTATTTTTCTTGTTTGTTCTTTGTTTCTAGGTACCAACTGCTATTTTGATAGAGCCACAGCAAGATGTTTTTCCAAATTAATTTGACTAAATTGTTTTGCATGAAGTCCAAACATACTATTCTAATGAGGAGGTTGTTAGGGAGACCCTGAGAATGCTAAAAAATTATTATTAAAGACTTGGGCCCTCATTACAACCCTGGTGGTCGGTGTTAAAGTGGTGGTAATACCGCCAACAGGCCGGCGGTAAAACAAAATGGGAACACGACCATGGCAGAAACCGTCAACACAGACAGCCACTTTAACACTCCAACCGCCACGGCGGTAGCAACAAACACCGCAGCGGTAACCACCAACAGACAGGCTGAAGACAATGTACCACCCACACTATTACAAGGCACCAATCTGCCAGCTTTTCTGGGGCGGTACCAACGCCATAAAAAGCACAGTGAAAATTGTCCACAGAAGGGAATCCACTCATCTCTCGACACCCAAGGAAAAACTAGGACCCCATGGTACCCAAATTGCAGATCCTACCCATGTTGGTGTATCTACTAATACATCACGAAGTAGAAAGAAGGCGGCAACTACGGTGAGTACTGCACCTAGCACACAGGGGAGGGGAGGAGGGAAAAGAGTGTGACACACAGAAGAGACACGCAACACCCCCACCCACAACAACATACACACACACATATCCAACAACATCACAGATACACCCCGTCACCCCCGGAAGAACGCAAGGACAAAACGAAATGAGTTTAACTAGTGTTATATTGGAACAATCGGATAGATCAAGAGACAAGCAAATAATCAGTATACACAAATGTTTACATAAAGTACACAAGTCCGTACACTGTCCCATGAAATATCCGTGGACCAGTGGTCCCAAAAAGCATGGGCGAAGTCCACACATGACACCTGCCTCAAACTGGAGATAACACTGCAGGGGCATCAGGTCGGAAAAAAAACAGGCACCTCAGGGGGAAGGGGGGGGATCACCTCAGCCGGATGATGGTACAACGCCACTGCTCCGCGAGGGGGCTCCATGCCCACTGCTTGGTCCTGGGGAGTACAAAACCACAGTCTCTCAAGTGGGTGTTTTGCCCACTGCTTGCTCCTGGGGAGTGCAAAGCCACAGTCTCTCAAGTCTCTCAAGTGGGTGCATTACCCACTGCTTGCTCCTGGGGAGTACAAAGCCACAGTCTCTCAAGTCTCTCAAGTGGGTGCTTTGCCCACTGCTTGGCCCTGGGGAGTGCAAAGCCACAGTCCCTCAAGTGGGTGCTTTGCCCACTGCTTGCTCCTGGGGAGTCCAAAGCCACAGTCTCTCAAGTCTCTCAAGTGGGTGCTTTACCCACTGCTTGCTCCTGGGGAGTAGAAAGCCACAGTCTCTCAAGTCTCTCAAGTGGGTGCTTTGCCCACTGCTTGGCCCTGGGGAGTGCAAAGCTACAGTCTCTCAAGACTCTCAAGTGGGTGCTTTGCCCACTGCTTGCACCTGGGGATAGCAAAGCCACAGTCTCTCAAGTCTCCCAAGTGGGTGCTTTGCCCACATGCTCTGGAGGGGGCTTTGTGCCCAGAGTGCTTCATCCTGCCAAGGATTGGGTGAGTGGATGCATTTCTCCACTGGTTCTGGAGGGGGATGCATTTCTCCACTGGTTCTGGAGGGGGCTTTGTGCCCAGTGATGCTGCACCTGGGGTGTGGCAGTTGACATCCTCTCACCTGGGTGTCTTAGCCACGCGATGTACCTGGAACAGGTAGCATGATACTCCATGGAGGCAGAGCCACACTCCATCCTGCGGTGACTTAGGCTGCCAATTTCTGGTTTGTGTCAGTGCTGGAGGTGGTGTCTCAAGTGGCGTGTCCAGGACGTCACCTTCAGACTCGGACGGCTTCTCACTGGGGATGGTGCTAACGTCCGAGAGAGTGGTATCGGCTGTGCATGTGGCGGTGGTGGTGGTGTAGGTGGCGGTGGCTGTGGCGGAGATGCTGCCAGAGCTGGCCGTGGTGCAAGTGTCTGTTGTGGTGGATGGAGACACCATACCGTCTTCGGCAGCCTCGGATGGCTGATCCTTGGGGGGGATGCTGCAGCCTGACATTGTGGCAGCAGTGGTGCAGGTGGCGGTCGGAGCGGCGCTGGCTGCCATCCCTGATGATATGGTGGTCACCAGCCCCTCACCAGGAGACATCGTGCCCTGAGGTGACTTGCCCTTTGGCTTGTGGCCCTTCCCTACCTTGGCAGTCACTGCAGGGACCTTGTCACTGTCCTCTCTGTGTTTGGGCGAGGCCTTGCTGGGTGGGTGGTGTGACTTTCCTCTGCTGGAAGCCAGCCCATTTTTGACCTTTGCAGGTGGTGGAATAGGGTGGTCCTTCTTATCTGTCGGTGGCACACTGGCAGCTCTGACGGGTGCCCCCTTCGATCGTACCGGACTAGCAGGGACCACAGCGGATGCAGATTTGGTGGCTGAGGTGCTGGGCTGGGATCTAGACATCCTGGCCCTAGGGGAAGGACGGTGAGGGAAGAGGTTAATGTTAGCTAGGAAACGTTTTTTAGACACACTAGGATGGGAAGATGGAGGCAGTGTGGGAGTGAGGGAATAGTTGGTGGTTGTAGGAGGTGTACAGATGCTGAGTTTGGGTGAAGTTGCATGTGCTGAAGGCTGTTGTGAGGTGGATGGCTGTTGAGTGGGTGTTTGCCTTCATTTGTGTACTTTGGGAGGAGGGCTCACAGACACACTGGGAGAGGACAGTGGGGACATGTGAATGGTAGTGGAGGTGGTGATTGCATGTGAGCGGTGTGTAGTGATGGGCGTGCTGGTGATGGAGGCAGTGGCTGATGATGTAGTGCATGCAGGTGTGAGTGCAGAAGAGGCAGGGAGGGAGGTGGAGGACGTGGAGGAGGGGGTCACAGTGGAGGAAGTGGATGTTGGTATTTGTGCATGGGTATGGTGCTTGTGTGTGTTCCTGTGGGATGTGTGGTGCTTATGATTTCCTGAGACACTTTTGTGTGTTGATGTGTGTGCATGCTGGTCTGATGGTGTGCTTGAGGTACGGTAACATAGAGAGGATTGGGTCTGGGTAGTGGAAGTTGGAGGGGGGAGGCTGGACTCAAGGACAATGGCTGCCATCAGTGCTGAGGTCAGAGTCTGAAATGCTCTCTTTTGGACCACCACGCCAGAATGAATGCCCTCCAGGTATGCATTTGTTTGCTGCAAATGCCTCTCAACACCCTGGATGGCATTCAGAATGGTTGACTGCCCAACAGTGAGGGATCTCAGGAGGTCAATAGCCTCCTCACTGAGGGCAGCAGAGCTTACTGGGGCAAGTGCCTGGGACGAAGGAGATGCCCACCCTCCTGGGTGGGCGGGCACGGCAAACTCGCTGAGGGGCTGCTGGGAGGGCAGTGATGGTAGGGGGGGCGGCGGCTGTACCTGTTGTTGGGGTGGGCACAGAGGTGTCCACCACCCCAAGGGAGCTTCCATCAGAGGAGGAGTCACTGTCGCTGGTATCCCCTCCTGTCCCCGTCGTGGAGCTCCCCTCGCCCTGTGTCCCACTGGTGCCTTCACCCTCTGTGGATTCACCCTCCTGGGCCATGTGGGATGCAGCTCCCTCCGTCATGGGTGCCTCTGCTCCTCCACCAGATGATGCTAATGCATACAAGGGCAGGGTGACAAAACAAGAAGGGGGGAAACCCAGAGAACACACATGGTCAATGCCAGCAACACCACTACCGTTGACAGACACAACACACTGGGAGCATCCCTTTGCACTAGGCCATGCACTACCAGTTAGTAGGATAGTCACCAGGCCATGGGATACAATGCCTAATGCCATTAGCTGAACACTTGAAACCCACAGGTGCCTGCCCACTAGTAGATGCCCACTAACACTTTTGGGGTTGGAGTGCCTCAGAGCCTGCCCAACAAGGGACCTACACTGCCAAGTTCGCCCTGGCCTAGGGGCACCCACAGCCCACATCCTCAACCCAGATACTTCCTAAAGTGTGCAGAGGCAGCTTTATGACACTGTACTCACCCCCTTGTGGCTGCTGTGATGCCCTCAAGAGCCAATCCAACTCCGGATAGGCCACCACCAGGATGTGGAACATCAGGGGGGTCATGGTGTGACTGGCACCCCTTCCACGTTCGGAGGCCAGCCCCAGCTGGGCCTCCGCCGTCTTCTTGCTCCAGCGCCACAGGCCCTCCCATCTCTTGCGGCAGTGGGTGCTCCGTCTATGATAGACCCCCAGGGCCGCACTTCCTTCGCGATGGCACGCTAAATACCCTTCTGGTGGGCGCTGATCTAGAGGAAAGGTACAGGAGGAAAGGACATTAGTCATCCGTCCGGACCGTCAGACTCATAACCCAGCAGTTCCCAACCATGCCCTGATGCACCTACACTGACCATCCTCACATGCAGCCCTCAGCCTGCCCCAACATGTACCTTCTATCCACACCACTCAGACAGGCATTGCCTACGCACCATGCTCACAGTGAACTCACCTGTTTGTCTGGAGCACCGCAGAGTAGCGCGTACTGGGGGAGGTCCCCATCCACCAGTTTCTCCAACTCCTCCATGGTGAAGGCAGGGGCCCTTTCCCCAGACACTCAAGCCATTGTCGCTTCAAGACACAGGTCGCAGCAGCACTTGCAATGTAGGTCCTCTCCTGTTGAAGGTCAGGTTTCAAGTGAGTGAACAGATAAAAAATGGCGGTCACGTCCGTGGCGGTGCGTTACGTCACCGCCGAAGTACATTACCATTGGCTCCTGGAACCCAGAGGGCCCAATGATAACCAATGCTGAATTACGTGGCGGTCTTCGACTGCCTACCGTGACACAGCACAACGCCAGCACAGTTACTTCATTTCCCCCTTGTCCCTCCTCACAAGCCAGGCAGCTGCCATTTCAGAGGGGCACATGCCATGGCACCTAACTGCCTCACAGCACATTTTGGCACATGTACAGACTAACTACGCCACACACGGATTTACTAACATTACTGCAGACACACTTGTGAAACCTATGTGGTACATGACCCTCTGCTCACCGTTCTCCTCCATAGGTCACAACCGCTGGGGCAGAGGATGAGATGGCGGCATCCTCCGGTGTGAAGCCCCCTGGTGGACCTGTCGACAATGGAAGACAGACGCATCATTATCACCTACAGACTTAATCGTGCCACAATCCAAGACCTGTGTGCCCAATTGGAGCCAGACCTGATGTCATCTATCCGTCATACCACAGGAATCCCCCCTCTAGTGCAGGTCCTGTCAGTGCTCCATTTCCTGGCAAGTGGCTCCTTTCAAACAACAGTGGCCATGGCATCAGGGATGTCTCAGCCAATGATTTCTAACGTGTTGACCAGAGTGCTGTCATCCCTGCTGAAACACATGCGCAGCTACATCGTGTTTCCCCAGGTGGTGTATTTGCCCAATGTGAAGGCTGACTTTTATGCCCGGGGACATATCCCCAACACCATTGGTGCCATTGATGGTACACATGTGGCATTTGTCCCCCCACAGAAATGAACAAGTTTACAGAAATAGAAAAAGCTACCATTCAATGAATGTGCAGATGGTGTGTTTGGTGGACCAGTACATCTCTCATGTGAATGCCAAGTATCCTGGCTCTGTGCATGATGCCTACATTTTGAGGAATAGCAGTATCCCTTAAGTGATGGGCCAACTCAAGAGGCACCAGGTGTGGCTAATAGATGAGCCCAAGGTCCCCACACAGTATGAGTAGGTGTCTTCGTATGGGGTAGTCCCTAAGGGTTAGTGTGTGTCTAACAGTTATCCCTCAACATTTGCAGGTGACTCTGGTTACCCCAACCAGTCATGGCTACTGACCCCAGTGAGGAATGCCAGGACAAGGGCAGAGGACCGCTACAATGAGGCACAAGGGGAACTAGGCGTATTATTGAGAGGACGTCCGGCCTCCTGAAGGCCAGATTCTGGTGCCTCCATCTAACAGGTGGCTCCCTATACTACTCACAAAAGAAGGTGTGCCAGATAATCATGGCATGCTGCATGTTGCACAACCTGGCATTGCAACGCCAGGTGCCTTTTCTGCAGGAGGATGAGCATGGTGATGGTCTTGTGGCAGCGGTGGAGCCTGTGGACAGGGAGGAAGAGGAGGCAGAGGAAGAAGATATTGACAACCGAACTGGGTACCCCATTCTGCCTTCTGCTATGTGTACTGCTGCCCAACCACTGTCATACATTGGTATGAGCAAATGAACATTTACATTGCTATTTGTAACTAATGTTGTCATTATACATTTGTGAAAGATCAGACCGAATTCAGATTGGTTTGTGCTTAAAGGTTGTTTATTTAGGGGCTAATGAGCGTTGGGGCATGTGCAAGGGGATGGGTGATGGTGGAGAAATGTCCAGGGTAGAGTCCAGTCTCTTGGTATCACAGGAGCATTGTCCAATGGGGCATAAAAAGGGGAGTAATGGCAGTTCAGTTTGGACAGGATGACATAGTGGGACAGTAGGGTGACAATCAGGAGAGTCCTATTTCCTGGCGGGGGTGTTGGCAATGTTCTCTGTCTTCTGCCTGGATCGCAGGGACCCTTTGCGGGGTGGTTCTCCTTCTGCAGGGGGTGGGGTGCTGGCGGCCTGTTGGGGGGCCTCCTGTCCACTAGTGCCGGCGGAGGTGGAGGGCTGTTCCTCGATTTGACTAGTGTCAGGGGCCCTTTGTTGTGCCACTGCCTCCCTCATGGTCTTGCCTATGTCAGCCAGCACCCATGCTCTGGTGACCAGGATAGTGTATATGTTGGTGAGGTCCTCCCTGATCCCCATGTATTGTCCCTCCTGCATCCGCTGGGTCCCCTGAAGCTTGGCCAGTACCATGCCCATGGTCTCCTGGGAATGGTGGTATGCTCCCATGATGTTGGAGAGTGCCTTGTGGAGGGTTGGTTCCCTGTGCCTGTCCTCCCCAAGTCGCACAGCAGTCCTCCCAGCTTCCCTGTTGTCCTGTGCCTCTGTCCCCTGAACTGTGTGCCCACTGCCACTGACCCTAGGTCCCTGATCGTCCTGGCTTAGTGGGGTTGCCTGGGGTCCCTGTAGTGGTGTTCCTGGGGACAGTGGCATGGGCCCGCTGGGTGGGTGCTGTGGTGGCGTTTACTAAGGGAGAAGGTTCTGTGATGGTTTGGGACTGTGGCAGGGTCACCGACTGTCCAGAGGTCCTTGATGGGCCAGGCTGGTCATCTTGATCCAGGCGTGCAGAGATGCTGTCATCACTGTGGGCCTCTCCTGTGGGGGGTACTGGATATGGCTGGCACCTCCTGTCTGGTGACGTTGGGTAGGGGTCTTGTTGGGATGTAAATGCATTGTTATTTTATCTGTGTGTGCCATCTTGTGCAATGGGTGTGTTTCCCTGTACTAATGTGCTTGCACTATCGCCTTGGCCCTTGTGTGAGTGGTGATTTTGTGGCCTGTGTGAGTCTCTCTATTGGACATGCTTTGGTGATGGGTGTCCATGCATGTCTGGGATGGGTGTGCATACATTGTTGTTGCATGCAGGGCTTGGTTGTGGGAGTGGTGAGTTGTGATGGTGGGGTGTGTGGGAGGTGGTGGAGTCATGGGAGTGAGGGTGGGAGTCTGTGATGGGATGCAGGTAGGGATTGGGGAAATATTAGTAATAATTTGACTTACCAGAGTCCAGTCCTCCTGCTACTCCCGCAACGCCGTCAGGATGCATGATCACCAAGACTTGCTCCTCCCATGTTGTTAGTTGTGGGGGAGGAGGTGGGGGGTCCACCGCCAGTCCTCTGTATGGCTACCTGGTGTCTTGATACCACGGAACGTACCTTCCTTGTAGGTCATTCCACCTCTTCCTGATGTCATCCCTTGTTCTTGGATGCTGTCCCACTATGTTGACCCTGTCCACAATTCTTCGCCATAGCTCCATCTTCCTGGCAATGGAGGTCTGCTGCACCTGTGATCCGAATAGCTGTGGCCCTTCCCGGATGATTTCCTCTACCGTGACCCTGAGCTCCTCCTCAGAAAACCTGGGGTGTCTTTGAGGTGCCATGAGGTGGTGTGAGTGATGTGTGAGGTGATGGGTGATGTGGTGTGTGGGGTGATGTGGTGGGGTGTGTGGTGTGAGGTGCGTGGATGGTGTATGTTTGATGGTGTTCTGTGCCTCTGGATGATGGTGTGGTCTTTGCTTTTTTCTCTCTCTGCTTCTTCAAAATTGTTGCACGTAAGGGGTTGTGGTTAATGTGGGTGTGTGTTTTATAGTGGTGTGAGTGTGTGGGTGCGGTGTGTGTATGTGTGTCAGGTGTGTGTATTTTGAATTGTGGTTGTGTTTTGTAAATGTGTGTGTATTTTGAGCACGGTGGCTTATACCGCCAATGGTTTACCGCGGTTAAAAGACCGCTGTGTTGATTTGTGGGTCGTGGTACTGTGGGCTTATTCCTTTTGGCATAACAGTGTGGGTTTTGCTATCGCCAGTTTATCACTGACCTTTGGTGTGGCAGACTTGTGTGGGTGTCTGTATAGTGGCAGATTTCTCAGTGTGGGTCATAATACCCGTAGCGGATTTCCGCCGGGGTCACAGTATGTTGGTGGCTGTCGGCACAGCGGTAAGCAGGATTTACTGCCAGGGTTTTAATGAGGGCCTTGATGTTGTTCACCTGTTATTCACCTGTATTCACCTGTTGAATCTAGATGTATGCTATTTCTATTGCACATTTATTCTTGTGTATTTGTACTGTGATTCTTGAATGCTTAGTTGTCAATGCTTTGGCTAAATTGAGATTCTTTAGTGTTATTCTTATACGCTTATGAGTTAGTTTTAGGAATAATTTACATGACATTCGCATTGGTATTATAAGGAAATAAACTTTCTAACTTTTACCTAAAGGTGTGGTTATTCATGACCTAATGGGTCATGGAGCATGAAGATTACTGAATCCAAAGGTATATGTTTATTAATTGTATTGTATTTGGGATTCATGGTGAAATCACTCTAAGCCTAGTCAAAAGGTCTATCGAACCTCTAAAGTGCCCCCTTATGAATCACATCTAAAAGAACAAATAAGGACAGATGCACTAATAGAAATGGTAGCAGAGTAGGATGGTTTGTTTCCTTACGAGATCACCATAAAGTCTGTGTTCCCTTTGATTGTGCTAGAAGAGTTTGATAGGTGGTTTCCTTAATCCGACAGACCCACTGAACGTGATAAACTGTTGGTACTACCACCCATACCGTTACACCACCAAAACAACGCTCTCCAAATAATGAACCACAAATCACCACGGCAGACATTCAACAGCGGTAAACCATTGGCGGTGCACATCGCCGCGGTGGATATGGCCACCCAACAACATTGGCCAGAACCCAAAAAAAAACACACCTAACACAAATACACACATCTCACACACCCACCAGCAGCACTATAAAACACACCCACAATCCTTTGCCAGCACAAGAAGACCACTTCACTTTGCCACTCCAATCCTAGAGAAAACTGCGCACACATATCACAACTACCCATTCATCCATTATGCACCACACACCACACACCCCACCACTTTACACGTCACCGTCTGCGCAACACTCCACACAACACCCATGTCCCCACAAAGGCACCCCTGGTTCACTGATGAGAAGTTGCGGGTCATGGTGGAGGAAATAGTCCGGGTAGAGCCACAGCTGTTTGGAGCACAGGTGCAGCAGATCTCCATTGCCAGGAAGATGGAGCTATGGCGGAAAATCGTGGACAGAATGAAAGCCGTAGGACAACACGCACCAGGGACGACATAAGGAAGAGGTGGAACAACCTACGGGGGAAGGTGTGTTCTATTGGAGCAAGGCAGCAGCTCGCCATCAGGAGGACTGGTGGTGGACCCCCACCTCTTCCCCCACATCTGACAGCATGGGAGGAGCAGATCATAGTAATATTGTATCCTGAGGGACTCACTGGAGTAGCCGAAGGACTGGGCGCTGGTGAGTCAACATTTACTATCACTCCTCCATACCTGCATGCCACCAAGACCCCTCACCCTAACTCCTATCACCCCACTCCATCCCACACAGTGCACTACCCTGATTACCAAACTAAAATGCAAAGCCCTGCATGCCATACCCACTGCTTGCACATCCCTTCCATCTCTGCATGAACACCCACCATCAATGCATGCACAGCATGGAGACCTAACAATCCCACAATCTATCACCACACACAACCAAAGGTGGGAAGACAACAGCAATAACATTGGGAAAGATTGTAATGCAGAATATGTCACAGGCATGTAGCATAATACATTACTTACATCCCCATAAGTGCCCCAGTCAATGTCAGTGGCGAGGAGTTGCCACGGCTACGCAGTACCCCACCAGAATATGCCCCCAGTGATGACACCAACTCAGGCGCTCTATATCTGGATGAACTACATCACCCATCTGGGACCACTGGTCAATTAGCTACACCATCCCACAGCCAGTCCACCACAGAGTCCCCTCTCAGAATCTAACACCACAGCAGTCATCCAACGCCCCCAGACCTCTGTCCCCAGGACACGTCAATCAGTAGTGTGCCCACCTATACACGGACCCGAGTCCAGACCACACAGGCAAGACAATGAGGGTCCTGGTGTCAATGGGAGTGGACACACCATCCAGGGGACACAGCCACAGGGGGCCAGGGGCACTTGGAAGACAGCTGTTTGCCAGGGGGAGGACAGGCCCAGGGAACTGACTGCCCAGGAGGCACTCACAAATGTCCTAGGGGCATAGCAACAATCCCAGGACATGAGGGGTCAGGTGATTAACATCATGCAGGAGACCCAGTGGCTTGCAGGGGGTACACCAACAGGAGGTAATGCAGCAGTTGCAGAGCCTAAATGCCAACATGGCCTCCATTGTAGGGGTGCTGGGTGACATGGCCAGCACCATACAGGAGAACAGAGAACCCCAGCAGGCCACTTCCACTAGCCACTCCACCCAGCAGCCATCAACATCTGCTGAGGCTAGGGGACAGGAATCCCTGCCACATGATCCACAGGCCACCAGCACTCCTCCCTCTGCAGATGGTGAACCACCCTGCAAACGTTCCCTGCGACCCAACCAGACACCAGAGACAGTTGCCAAGACCAAGACCACCACCAGGAAATGAGCCCCTCCAGAATGTCCCCCTTGTGCTCCACTGTGTCACCATGTCCAGTATGAACTGCCATTGCTCCCCTTCCTATGGCCCCTTGGACACTGGACCTGTGCAACAAACAGACTGGCCCACTACACTGGACCTTTCTCAAACATCACCCCACTCTATTGCACTTTGCATTATATACCAGATTCATTAATAAACACCCTTGGACACAACTTGAGTAATAGTGCTTTATATAAAGGTAATGTACAATGTATTGAACTGTATTGAACTGCATGATCCCGTGCAAATGTCCAGTAATATGTTGATCCATCCTACATATGTGTCTCAGCAGTCTGTACACATCACAGCAATACACTTTATAACCACACCAACATCTGCAATAAGGGAAGGCATAGGTCAGTTGGGATGCAAAGGTAGTGACTGGCATTATACTACAGCCACACAGCACAACACTTAAATGGAGAAATGTTTAGTTCAACAGTCTTACCTGAGTGTCATTGGAAGTACTGCTGTATCATATGTGTCCTGTGGTCCATATCCTCCTCCTCACTGTCCTCTTTGTCCACCCACCTTCTCCTGCAGATAGGGCACATGGCATCTGAGGGCCCAACTGCACAACATGCAGCACACAACAACAGTCTTGCGGACCTTCTCAGGGGAGTAGCATAGGGATCCACCTGTCATATGGAGGCACCTGAACCTGGCCTTCAGGAGACCGAAGGTCCTTTCAACAATCCTCCTGGTATGCCCATGAGCCTCATTGTACCTATTCTCAGCCCCTATTCTCAGATTTCTAACAGAGGTCAAGAGCCAGGACAGGTTTGGGTAGCGGAGTCACCTGGAAGACGTGAGGGACACACATTAGCCTTGCACAATGGCATGAGGTATGACTGCTGAAGGCATACACTGACATACAATGGGTTGGGACTCAGGCTCACACATAAGGCACACTCTGTGTCTTTGTAGTTGTGCCATCAGCTTTGGGACGCTGCTATTCCTCAGGACAAAGGCATCATGCATCGACCCAGGATACCTGGCAGTGACGTGGGAGGTGTACTGGTCAGCAAGGCACACCATATGGACATTAAGCCACTGGAAACATTTCCTATTCCTGTACACCTGTGCATTGGCCCTGGGGGGGACTAAGGCAATATGGGTCCCATCAGTGGCCCCAGTCACATGTGGTATGTGTCCCATTGCATAGAATCCAGCTTTCACAGTGGGCAATTCATCTACCTGGGGGAATGCGATGTAGCTGCACATGTGTTTGAGCAAGGCAGCCAAAACCCTTGCAAGCACAATAACAGAACACTGGCTCTGACATTCCTGCAGCCAGGCCCATTATCACCTGGAAAGCGATTGTTGCCAGGAAATGGAGCACTGACAGTACCTGCACAGGAGGGGGTATTACTGTGGTACAATGGATAGCAAGTAGCAGATTAGACCACCAATTGTGCACACAGCTCTGTGATTGCGGCCCTGTCCAGACGATAGGTGAGTATGATATGCCGGTCCTCCAGTGTAGCCAAGTCTACAAGGGGTCTGTACATGGCTACTTGCCCCCTCCTTCTATTTCTCCACAGTGGTTGGTACCTAAGTGACCCAAAAGTAAGAAGGGAGTGACAACAGGAACTATGGACACACAACATCCCTGTACACAGAGCATGTTTGTATGTTGGACACTGGAATTGTCTAGGTGTGTACATGCGACACTAATGACGCACTTTTAAATCAATACATGTGTACTAGCAGTAGAAAATGGCAACCGCCTGTACTGTATGCAGGGACAGGTGAAAGTGACCTCACTCCGCCGGCGTTAGGCGTCATGGAGGGAGGCGGCCTGCACTGCTGTGCAATTCCTCATTGGCTAACATGGGGCTCTATGGAATACAGGAACCAATGATTATCAACGCCTGCGATGACGGTGTTCACCGCCAAGGACGTGACCGCCATTGACTTCCTACAACTTCACTTGATTCCTAACTTTCCACAGGACTACATCTCCACTGCGTGTGCTGGTGTGACCTGTGTGTGGAGCCTGCCAAGGCCCGTGCAATGGGGAAAGGGCCCCAGCCTTCACATCAGAGGAGTTGGAGAAGTTTGTGGATGGAGTCCTACCCCTGTATGGGCAGTTGTTGGGGCCTCAAGACCAACAGGTTAGTACATGATGGGTACGTTGCATGTGACATGGCTGCATGTAGGTGTGTGAGTGCTGGCAGTGTGTCATTTGGGGGGTAAGGCTGGTGGCAGTGCTAATGCAGAGTTTTGGGTCATGTGTGTGCCTGATGAGGGTAAAATGTAGTATGTAGGCCATATGTGTGCCAGACTGGACGGTGTGGTTCATGGTGTCCCTCTGTCTGTGTGTCCTCTGAAGGTCAGCGCCCCTCAGAAGAAGGGGTTGTGGCATGCCATCGCCAAGGACGTGCGGACCCTGGGGGTATATAGCTGGCAGAGCACCCACTGCAGGAAATGGTGGGAGGACCTGAGACGCTGGGCCTGGAAGACCGCGGAGGCCCAGCTGAGGATGGCCTCACAACGAGGGTGCCCGTAGGATCCTGACCCGCCTTGTTGGCCCACATATTGGCGGTGGCCTACCCAGAGATAGATGGGTGCTTGAGGGCATCACAGCAGCCACAAGGGGGTGAGTAGAGTGTGCGTGACCACCATCTTTGTTACCTGGCATGGGATTTGGGTGTAGGGTTCTAGTCAGTGGATGCCCCAAAATGCCAGTTT
Organism: Pleurodeles waltl; assembly: GCF_031143425.1. Classification (NCBI taxonomy): domain Eukaryota; kingdom Metazoa; phylum Chordata; class Amphibia; order Caudata; family Salamandridae; genus Pleurodeles; species Pleurodeles waltl. The sequence continues at coordinate 350,774,051 of NC_090442.1, forward strand.
AGTGGTCCAGCTTCGGTATTTTGGCTGTAATGCATATCTGTGATAGCTAGGTAGCTGGCTTTCCATGTCAGACAGGGCTTAGTTGGTACCAATTGGTGTGCAGATGGCAGTGTTTGGCTCCTACCTTCTGTGGTACCTAGCCAATGGTATGCCAGTGTGGTCCATACTGCCCACTCGTAGTCTCAGTAAGTGATAGTGATGTGTATACCATCTGTTCTCTTGGTGCTGTGATTGACCCCGTGGTCCCTTTCTTTCTCCCCCCTCTCTATTTTTGTCATCCGGTCCATGTGTGCATTAGCATCATCTGGCAAAGGAGCAGGGGGGACAGGGAGTGAGGGAGCTGCAGCTCACAGGTCCACCGACGCCAGTGGGATGGAGGGTGAGGGGAGCACCATGGGGGGACAGGAGCTGATACAACTGACTCTGATTCCTCCTCTGATGGGAGCTCCCTGGTGGTGGTGGAACCCTCTGGACCACCCCAGCTACAGGATCTACCACCACCCCTGTACCACCACCACCCTCCCAGTAGCCCCCCACTGAGCTGCCTGTGCCTGCTCACCCAGGAGGGTGGGCTTCTCCTTTGTCCCAGGCACCTCAGGCCCTGCCCTGGTCAGCCCTGCTGCCCTCAGTGAGGAGGCTATTGACCTCCTGAGATCCATCTCTGTAGAACAGTCAACCATAGGGAATGCCATCCAGGGGCTGGCATCCCAGATGCAGCAATGTAATGACTTCCTGGAGGGCATTCACAGCGTCTTGGTGGCCCTATAGAGATCATTTCAGGCTCTGGCCTCCTCTCTGACGGCAGCCAGTGTCCCTGTTTCTTCAATCCCCCCTCCAACTACCACTTCCCAGTCCCAGTCTCCTCTCCCCAAGCCAATCCCACGCACACATTCTGACAAGCATGCACCCAAAACAACACTCAAGACTCGCACAGACAAACGTGGGCAACACACTTCAGTCCACAAGCACTCACATAGCCAACACACAGATGTAAACACAACATCATCCCCTGTGTCCGCTGTCTCCTCCTTTTCCCTCACAGTCTGTAGGAAAGTCCTCCTTTTTGCCCTGGTCACCCCCCCAAACGTTTTGGACAGATACTGGTGGTTACTGACTCTTGGCTGTGCCCTGGGTACTGCTTACGAGTCCCAGGGCATTGCTCTATGTAAAGTGAATATGCAAATTAGGCTAATTATAATTGGCAATTTTAACCTACCTATAAGTCCCTAGTATATGGTAGGGCATGTAGGTTTAGGGACCCTAGCATAGGTAGTGCACCCATAGGTGCACTGCTGAGCTGCCCAGTGTCGTTTTAAAGGCAGGACTGCTTTGCAGGCTGATTTTGAACTAAAGTTAAATGCAAATTCGCCTTTGGAATTAAAAGTACTTCCAAAGTCTTAAACAACCTTATTTTTACATATACATCACCCCTACGGTGTGCTGTATGTGCCCCTAGGGTTGGTTGCCATGTAACTATAAGCAAGGACCTTGAAAAAATAGTTTTATAAGCCCTGATGAGGTAAAACAGCCACATTTATGTTTTACTCATTGTAGTGAATGTCCTCCATAGGCTAGAATGGGGAGACTTTATTTTTGACAAATAAAGTCCCCTTAAAAGTTAAATATCTCAAGTTTGGTATCACATTAATTGATATACTAAATCCCACAACTTACAATTGTTTGATTTAATATAACTTGTTCAGGTAAACAGTTTTACACTTTACCTAAAAAGATGCCAACTTCAGCCCTGTAGTGCTCTGCTCTGGTTGGCCAGCCTCTGGCAGCCTGGCCAGGCTGCCTTGATGAGGTGTGAAGTAGCTTGGCCTGAACAAAAGAGATGTGCTTGGGGGAGGAGAACTTCCCTCAGCAGATGGAGAAGCAGGAAGGTGGGAAGGCTGCCAAACTGGTCTTCAAAGGCAGGGAAAGATATCTGGAGCAACCCGGACAATTAGGTGCACCCTTGATTAGATTAGGAGAGGGGTGTGTTTAGGATTTTTAGCTACACCAGTAGGTGGGCTCCGCCAGATGTAACCTCCAAAAAATTGATTTTTGAGGAATGTTGTTCCCTGGGATTGATTTTTGCCACACTTCCCAGGAAGTGGTCATCACAGGGGGAAGGACCCTGCCCCTAATTGGAGAACCAGGACCCCCTGTTTTGCACCCAAGAGCAAGGATAAAACTGGCAGACCTGCACCCACACCTCAGATCTCCACAAGGAAGATCTACAGGAGAAGAAGGACTACCCTGCTGGACCCCTAACCTGCACCTGGACACTGCACTCTGGAGGACTGTACCAGCTGCACGCTTTGGGCTTCACCACAAGAAGGACTTTGCCTGGCTTCATCTGGTTCAAGAATGGAGTCCCTGTTTGCTACAGGTGAAAAATTGCTAACCAGAGTCCCCGGCACCAACTCCTGAATAAACTGACCAGCTGACCACTGTCCAGTGTCCAATTTGGAGTTTGTGCCATGTGTATTCTAGGGGTTGTAGTTGCACCCTTGAGGAGCATCCCTGAGCTTCTGGAACCTTGGGATGAGCTGTGGACCTAAAAAAAACCTTAAAAGAACATCTGGGAGAAGATCCAGAAGTTTGGAGAAGTATGGAGACATTTTAACAAAACAAAAGCTCCTTGAAGGGACCAACCCGCCACGGCAACTCTATCCGGCTTGCCTCAACCACGACCCGGCCTGACTTGCACTTTCGTCCCGGTGAAGAAAATCTCTGAAAAAGTGACTAAGTCCAAACGTAGAAAGTTGTCCGGGACCTCCCAGGCAGTGAATCCGAAAAGGGCTCCAAGAACATCGGATCAAGATTCAGGTTTGCCCCGGTTGAAGGATTTTCATCTAAAAAAATCATCTAAGTTTGTATGTAGAAATCTTCACTGAGGCCTCCTGCAACGCACATTCGAGTAAGAGTTCCACGAGGTCGGACTGGACTGGTAACTTGGTCCCGCTGAAGAAAATCTTCAAGAAAACGACTAAGTCCAAAGGTAAACTTTTGACCAGGGCCTCCTGCTTGCTGTAGCTTAGCAGGGCTCCATTGCGGTCGGCCTTAAACATTGACTTTGCCCCAGTTGAGGTGCGACCAGATAACCAGATTAGCGTTATCCATTTCTAAGCGATAAAAAGCATTACTTCTTTAAAAATTCATATCTCTGGTTCCCTTTATCTGATGTTATTCATTTTGGTGTCATTTTGAAGCTAACAATATTACCTATTGGTATACATTGGTTTTGTCTCCTACGTTAAGCCTTGTCGCTCATTGCCAAGCTACCAAGGGTTGAGCTGGGGTTAATTTATTGAGACCTAACTGAACCTAGTGCGGGTTAATGGCCTATTGCTAAGTGTAGGTATGTACCTGCCCTTACTAATAACCTATTTTCCAACACAGTCACATCAGCACTCACACCTGCATGCACTGCATCAACTGGCCCAGAACCTGCCACCTTCACAGCCTCGCCCACAGTCACCACAACAGCAGACCCGCAGACATGCACCCCACACACCACATGCGCAGTCACCACCACCACCATCACCACCTCATACAACACGCCCACCTCACTTGCAGACACCACCACAACATCCATCCACCTGTCCTGTTTGACCTCTCCCACCCTCTCTGCGCCCCTCCAAAGACACACAAACTTTCGCACTCAGACCCCCAACAGCCATCCACCTCACACATGCACACTATCCATGCACCTGCACACAAGTCCAGCACACCTCCTGTTCCTCCTACAACCACTCCCTCCACCTCTACTCCTATACATCCTCCCACAGCCTGCCCCACTGGTCCTAAGAAGCTTTTCCTTTCCCACCTTGAACTTATCCCTCCCACTCCCCCTGTCCTGCCCATAAGAGAAAAGTCCCCCCCACCCAGTACCTCCAGCACCAAGTCTAGTCTTGTTCCACCCCCTAAGACTTTAGCTGCCACTAAGGGGTACATGAGTGGAACTCCAGCCCACTGCCTAAGCCCACTCCTCCACCCCCAAAACAGAAGGGTAAAGACCTGCCCTCTCCCAAACCATCCCAAAAAGAAGCCTTCCCACCCCCTCCTGCCCCCTGAGGTGCCTGCCTATTTCCAATATAATGCCCCTGTGCAGTGGAGTCCCAATGTTGTCAGGAGTCAAGTTGGGGCTTGGACTTTGCCCTGTTGGCACTTTCAGACTTCGAACTGGCCAATGGCCCTGCATGCAAATATGCAATTCTGTATTTGTTTGGATTTGGGCTCTTCATCCTACTGGAGTACTGTGGTTGGAACAGAGGTATGTCCTGGCTTTCTTTGCTCCTGGGTCTTGTTACTCTGCAGATGACTCTGGGTGTGTAGTGTGTGTTGTGTGTGTGTGTGTGTGTGTGTGTGTGTGTGTGTGTGTGTGTGTATCACTCTCCCCTCCCTTCCTCCCTAGTGTACTAGGCGGCTGTACTCACCATCATCATCTTCGTTGGCGTTGGTGCTCCAAGACAGCGATGGGGTGGTACAACTTCGAGAAGACTTCCAGTTCAGGTTCCATGGTGGCTGCTGACTCCTCTGTGTCCCTGGAGGTGATTGCCTCATTTTATATGATGTGTTTCCGCCAGGCTTTTGGTGGCAGTGCTAACGCCCGGAAATCCTGGCAGTGTGTTATGTCATAATATGCTGGGTGGATCTTTGTCTTCCGCCTGGAGATTGCTACCGCAGTGTTCAGTGGTCATACTGAACTGGCGATTGGGGTGGTACATTGGCTATCTATGGGAAGGATCACCGCCATGGTCATTATTTGGCAGATATTACCACTGGCCTGGCGGCGGTACTACCACCATCACCGGCGTGGTGGTCACATGACCACCAATGTCATAACGACCACCTATGTCTCCCTAAGAACCCACCATGACTATCCTAGAATCTTGGAGCTTGCCAATGCTTATTTGAGGATGTTCCCAAAATTCTAGTGACAGTGTGAATGAAATAGCTTTCGCGATTGCACAGCTTAAGCAAATCACAGGTGAATTGTGATGTTTGAGAGTGTTTAGGGAGTTTGCTTATTGCAGATGAAGTTGTTTAGGAAGTTTGCGTACTCAAAAGTGTGAGAGTAGGGAAGTCATCAAACTTCTCATGTGTGGCGCTTTGGGCTCAACAATTGTCCACATGGCTGTTGGTAAATGGACCCTGCGTGGTCTAAGACTCTGGAGTATTGAATAAGTGTATGAGACACTTGCTTTATGTTGTAATTTGTCTGTGTAATAGGTCAATCGGGCGTGGCTGACAAAGTCAAGGGTGCGTGTTAAAGTAAGTGAAAGGTTTTCAACTAAGATTTGGCGAGTCCTTTGTAAACCAGGATAGACCCAATGATAAGCTTGGAGTGAAATTTGCTAGTCAAATTTTGCTTTGCAGCCAGGGAAGCTGAGATGGAAGGAGTATCTGTTAGTGCCACAGTGAAAAATCAGTAAGGTTTCTGAAGCAATTGTGTTACACTAACTGTAATAAACAGACAAATTGGCTTTTGATTTTATTTAGTGGTTGCAATATTTTCATTTAGTTTTGCGTGAATTTGAGTTGAGGAGGGCAAGCCGAAAGACTTTGGGGGTCATTCTGACCCTGGCGGTCATGGACCGCCAGGGCCAACGACAGCGGAAGCACCGCCAACAGTCTGGCGGTGCTTCCGGGGACATTCTGACCGCGGCGGTAAAGCCGCGGTCAGAAAAGGGAAGCCGGCGGTTTCCCACCGGCTTCCCGCTGCCCCAGGGAATCCTCCACGGCGGCGCTGCAAGCAGCGCCGCCATGGGGATTCCGACCCCCTTCCCGCCAGCCTGGTTCTGGCGGTTTTCACCGCCAGAACCTGGCTGGCGGGAACGGGTGTCGTGGGGCCCCTGGGGGCCCCTGCAGTGCCCATGCCACTGCAGGGCCCCACATTGATTTTCAGTGTCTGCGTGGCAGACACTGAAAATCGCGACGGGTGCAACTGCACCCGCCGCACACCAGCAACTCCGCCGGCTCCATTCGGAGCCGGCTTCCTCGTTGCTGGTGCTTTCCCGCTGGGCGGGCAGACGGCCTTTTGGCGGTCGCCCGCCAGCCCAGCGGGAAAGTCAGAATGACCGCCGCGGTCTTCTGACCGCGGTACGGTCTTCTGGCGGTTCCCGCCAGGCCGGCGGCTTCCGCCGCCGGCGGGGGTCAGAATGACCCCCTTTGTCTGCCACTGTATGTTTGAGTGTGACATCTCTGGAGTCGTGCTGGGATAGGTTGGTTAGTGAGAAAAGCCACAACGGATTGATGGACAACCGTGAAGCATAATTGGTTGAGAAGGTCAGCAAAAAGGATTTTGGGATTGAAAGTCACTTCCTTTTTTGATTGAAAGTAGTGTAAATTACAGAAATTATTTTCTTTTTAAAGCTTTAAAGAGTGCCCTAAGGGGAAATACGTTCATTCCAACTAGAATAGGAGAGATTACACAGGCAGAATGTACTCTCGCCTATATGGTATTTGAAGAACAGGGTGCTGCACAATGCCCTTGGCTGAAACAATGGTGCAAAGGAACAGAGAGGGATGGGAGCTTAGCATTCCCTGCCCATGAATCATTTAATTTGAGGATTTTAGAAAATTTGAGGAGAGTACTGTATGAATTGAAACCTCCTCCTAGACCAGCCCAGTTTAAAGCATTAGCTATTTGGGAACTAGTAGCTAGTCAGCAACAGCAACTGAAATGTGAGAGAAGAATGAGGAAAGCTGAAAAGACCTTAGCAGAGACTAGATGGGAGAGTGAGCAGACATTTTGGATAACTGAGACTTTACGGGGAATTAAGCTGTTTCCAGGAATTACCCAAGAGAACGGGGACAAAGCTAAAAAGAGTACTAAGAAGGATTCATATCCTTCAGACCACAGAGAGAAGATATCCACAGAGTCTAGGAAATCTATAACACATGATGAAGAGTTAGATCATGATGAGTTTGTCTTGCAGTTACTGAGAAATGTCCCCCACCATTTGCAGCACATAAGAGAAGTTCAAGCACCAGTGTAGAACCTACAGCTCCGATACCAATTGAATTGACACAGAGCCAGATACAGGTTAGTCATAGTGTTCCAGTTATTTCAGCGATTCAAAGGCCTATGCCGCAAATGGATATTCCCAGAATTTATCCAGATGTACCTATTGTAGAAACAGCAATAAACTTAATAGTGCAGACAGGACTGGCTTATCAGAAACCGACTTTGGTCCACATAGAGTCTACCCCGAATTTGATGTCCCCAATACAAACGCAGAGGATCCCGAGATACACTCCCATAATAGGACCAAAGACAGAAATGTATGCATTGATAAGTCAGAATACAGGAGCACCCGAGAGACTCAAATGCCCGATCAAGTCCAGATGCAGTGTCAGTATCAGTTACCATAGGTCCAGTCATACCGCTGTTTTCCTAGGGAAACGATAGGAGCATTGAGCAGAAAATCCTGAATCCTAGCATATAGAGGGAGATATTCTCTGAGAATGCAAGAATGATGACTCCCATGAGATCGACATTTGAAAGAACAGGTCCCTTAATTGATTTGAGTTCTAATAGAATTCCTCCAAATGATCAGGGAAGATTCAAAACAGTTTCCAACCCAAGCATGATGATACCAGAGACCCTGAGTGTAATGTTACAGCAAGTACCAGGTGGAAGCAATAACAGCATTTCATTACAAGGTTTGATGGCTCGGCAGTTAACCGAATGGTTAGAGAAGCTGAGAAGCAGTCAAGGAGATTCCAGCAGAGGAAATGCACTCAATTTGACCACGCTTAGACTAGAAGAAGAAGACTTAATTGAAGGAATGATGGGAACAGACAGAATTGACTCATACTGTGAAAAGGAGTTGTGTTACTTGTGCAAACTGATTACTAACAAAGCAGGAATAGTACATCAGAAATTGGCAGACTTGGCAGAAAAATATGATGTAGAAATTGAGAAAACAAAACATTTAAAGAGGAGTTACGGGTTAGAATTTGACTCAAAGGATTTTGAAAACATGAGAGTACCGGGAATGAAAATTCAAGGTAGGAAACTAATTCAGAGCATTCAAACATGGGAAGCATTAGATAAATGGGAGGACAGATGACCAAAGAAAAGAGACCAGAGGAAAAGGAATTTTGCAAATCTTACTGCGAGTGTGCAGCAGGCTGAGGATCTAGTGAAAATGTTACCCAAGAGAGAGATTCACGGAGGGAATTTTGTGCATGTCCCTTGGAGCAGAAGCAACATTCTGTCCTTTACAAATGATTATCCCAGGTTGAGAGAGAAGCCAGTGGAGTAGTATCAGCAAATAGATATGTTCATGAAACTCGCTAAATGCATGTGGGAAGACTTGAACACCCTGTTATAAATAGTGGTTCCGGCAGAGATATGGGTCAAGTGCAAGAGATGTGTAGATTGGCCGATAAGAGAACCTCAGAGAGATCCAGCAACAGGTGCATAATCTCCTGATGTGATGAAATACTACTATAAAGTGATTCAATTTTTTAAAACAAGAATTTCACCCAAGAACATTAACTGGCAGAGAATAGACAGGACAGCCCAGGAAGCGAAGGAGTCAGTACATGCATACTATGAGAGATTGTTGCAGGCGTTCAAACATTACAGTGGTACAGAAACAATTGAGCTGAAAGACATGATTCACTTTGAGTTCAGATTTGTTGAAGGATTGAGACCCAAAATTAGCCAGATGATTAAGAGTCACTTGATCTTGAGTTGAAGCAGAGAAAGCTAAAAGAAAAGGCAATGGTGATGCAGATTAAAGTGGCAAAGACAGGAATGCAGGAAAGTTTCCCGCAACAACAGCAACCAGAAAACATGTGGTTGCAGAACTAGGTAAAAGGTAGAGGTAGAGGTGGAATTGAAAACATGAACCATGGTCCTGATTTGAATACTGTGGTTGTTCAAAATGATGCTCAAGGAATGAAAAGAATGTTACCATGCCAAGCTTGTGTAGGCCTCGGACACTAGGAACGGGAGTGTCCGATGTTAGGTCAGGAAGGTGTTGTTCAGCAGATGAACAAAATAAATGATTTCCCGAATATGAGAGGACCATGAGTGAGAGGTCAAAATCCAAATTTAAAAAGTAATGTGAGTCAGATGCAAGATGCTCAGCCCATGCAACATATGCAGATGCCTCGTTTGCAGATGCCACAGTCACAGCAAATGCAACCTCATGTGCAAATGGTACCTGGACCGCAAATTCAAATATCTCAAGCCCCATTGGAGCAGCAACAGGTGATACTTCCTCAGCAGGTCACAGGTCAAAGGGTTAACCAGAGTAGTAACACCGTACACCAATTCTCACTATACAGTGATGATTGGGGTAGTGAGAGTTTGGATGAAGAAGAATGTGTGTTAGCAGCTTCACTAGAAGTAGATCAGAAAGGTCGATTTGTGAAAGGAAAAGTGATGGGTCACAAAGTCAAATTTTTAGTTGACACAGGAGCTACACGCTCTACAGTGAGGACAGCAGAAGGTCCAAACCTGCCCCTTTCAGGGAAAATCATACAGATTGTAGGAGTTACATATCAATATATGACAAACCAGATTACAGAACCAGCTCAGGTTAAAATTGGCAGTTTCAAAGGACAAATAGTTATGTTGAAGATGACCCGTCTACAGAAACAGATTGTGACAGAGTAAATGAGGAGTACCCCCTGATCAGTTTCATTCCAGTTTTCACAATGAGAGATCTTCCTTGTGACTTACAGGGAACAGTTAAAGTGAAAATGTGTGACTTTCATGGAAAAGACATTAATCTAATCAAAGGAGTTGAGCCAGTTAAGGTCCCAGTCAAGTCAAATGCGATTTTTCCCCAGATTCCTCAATACCATGTGACACAAGATACAATTGAAGGAATTGCACCTATAATCACAGAATTTGTAAACCAAGGTGTTTTAATAGAAGTGCTGAGCAGCCCATGTAATTCACCAATAATGGGATTGCGAAAGCCATGTGGGAAATTTCAAATTGTTCAGGATTTGAGGAAAGTAAATGACATTGTGATTAAATATTGTCCTGTGGGGCTAAATCCAGTAGTGATGTTGTTTCAGATCCCATGTGATGCTGAAGACTCCCACTGTAGTGGACCTGTCACAAGCATTCTTTTCTATACCTCTTCATGAGGATAGCGGATTTCTTTTCTGTTTTACATTTTTGGATCGAGTCTACTGTTGGTGTAGAATTCCTCAAGGGTTTTAAGAGTCACCGTCCGTTTTCAACCAGATCCTGAAGAAGAACCTGGAGTCATTGGGAATGCCTTTCCAGTCGATGCTGGTACAGTGCATTGATGATTTGTTAGTCACATCAAAGACAAAAGGGGTATATAAGTATGATACTATTGCCTTCTTGATTCCCCAGCAAAATTACAGTACCTTCAGAAAGAAGTCAAATATTTCGGTCATCTAATTGAGATGAGAACTAGGAAAATCTCCAAAGAAAGAGTCACCGCCATATTGCAGATGAATCCCCCCAGCAACACAGAGAGATGTCAGAACGTTTTTAGGGATGGTGAGCTATTGTCCAGTGGATTTCCAACTTTTCAGTCATTTCAACGCCATTACATAAGTTGACTCAAAAAGAAGTTACTGATCCCTTAGTGTTAGACCAAGCGTGTTTGAAAGCCTTTACTGAATTGAAAGAGATTCTGTGAAAAGCCCCGGCTTTAGGAATGCCTGACTATACAAAACCCTTCATGTTGTTTTGTCATGAGCATGATGCTTGTTCGTTGTCTGTTCTGACTCAAATCCATGGTGGTATGAACCACCCAGTAGCAGATTTTTCAGCTACTTTAGACCCAGTTGCAGCAGCTTTATCTGGCTGTTTACATACAGTTGCAGCATTTGGACTGAGCCTCACTCAGAGTGAGAGCATTGTGATGGGACATCCTTTAACTTTCATGGTCCCTCATTCCATTGAAGTTTTACTCACCAGAACCAAGACTCAGCATTTGACTAATGCTAGGCTGACGCATTATGAGACTGTCATCCTGGGTTCCCCGAATGTGTCATTGAAAAGGTGTACAGTACCTAACCCAGCAACTTTACTTCCAATAGAGAATATTGAAGTTGACAAATTGAAAGAAACTGAACATGACTGTCTGGAGGTTACTGGTTTGTGCACAAAACCAAGACCTGATATTTGAGACATCAAATTGGAAGAAAATGGCCATATTATTCTTGTCGATGGTTCCTGTTTAAGAGATAACATGGGAACATTGAGAGCAGGATATGCTGTGCGCACAATTTCGGGTACACTCGAAGCGTACTTGCTCCGAGGAGTGTATTCTGCACATGTGGCTGAGTTGGTAGGCCTTACAAGAGCATGACATGTCTCTACACAGCTTAAAGTGACTATTTAAACAGACAGCCAGTATGGATTTGGAATAGTCGATGACTTTGGCCAGCTATAGTCACAGAGAGGTTTCCTAACCTCTTCGGGTTTACCAGTTAGAAATGGGGACAGGATTCATGACTTGTTACAATCTTTACAAATGCCTGAAAAGATTGCTGTGGTGAAATGCAGTGCACACCTGACATCTCAAGATTTTGTTTAGATGGAAAATGGATATGCCAATCAAATGCAAGGTTTTGCACATTGAACTGCATATCGTTCAAAGATAAATGGGAACTGTTACCTGAAGAAGAGGAAATGTACCCAGATTGGGCACTACATGTCATATATACTTGAGAATAATTGAAAGGATAATGTTGGCAGAGATGAGAAGAAAAACTGGCTAAAATTGAAATGTGTTCAATGTGAGGACGATGTATGAGTATCCGGGGAGGGACAATTGGCTCTGCCGGACAGTTTGTTGGCTCAAATGGATAGATATTATCATGGTCAACCACATGTTGGAAGGGATGCCATGATTCAAACCATTAAGCAATTTTGGTCCAATCCAACATTTTGACAGGTTGCCGAAGCAATTTGCCACTGATGCATCATTTGTCAATAGATGAACATGGGTAAAGGGACTGTGGTGAACATGAGCTACAATGGAAGAGGGGGAGGTTCATTTAGCTGAATGCAGATGGATTTCATTGAAATGCCTGTGTGTGGAGGATTGAGTTATGTGTTGGTGATTGTTTGTATCTTTAGCAACTGGATTGAAGCGTACCCTACACAAAGAAATGACAGGCTTACATTACAAAGTTACTGTTTAGGGAACTGATACCTCGTTTTGGGTTTCCAGTATCTTTAGAATCAGATAGAGGAATTCACCTCAACAATGAAGTAATTAAATTACTATGTTCAGCTTTAAACATTGAGCAAAAGTTGCATTGTAGCTACCGCCCTGAAGCCTCAGGACTTGTTGAGCAAATTAATGGTACCTTGAAGTCAAGAATTGCAAAGATGTGTGCGTCTATGAATCTGAAATGGCCTGACGCACTGCTGTTAGTTTTGATGACCATGGGAAGCACACCTGATAGGAAAACTGGACTGTCGCCACATGAAATCCTCATGGACAGAGCAATGAGGGTGCCAGCGGTTCCTGCAAATTCCCTTGTGAACATGACAGATGATATGTGGTGGATTACTGCAAAGGTCTGGCTGATGTGGTTCGCTCTTTCTCTCATCAGGTGGAAGCCACCACATTGCATCCACCTTAAGATCAAAGCCACAACCTGAGAGCGGGTTACTCATATATACCTAACAATAGTAAAGCTAATTAGAAGCCTTATTACAATCTGACTATTGATAGTGCTGACCTGAAAGAGCTCAAAGAACCTGGAGTCTGGGAAAATGTTGGCTGGGCAACCTAAGAAAAGGGATTATTTTTAAAATATTGCAAGTAATATTGATTATTGTGATTGAAATGAGGAAATTGAAAAATTATCAGAGGAGGGTAGAAACTAAAATGGAAAAGCTCTTTAGGGAAAATTCAAAATGGGAAAGAAGAAATAAAAGTTATAGGGAGAACAAATTTTAGGGAAACAAAAATTTGTATGGGATGATGTAAAGTGTGATGACATATTTAGTCATCAGAGAAGGGATTGTGAATGCTGATTTTATCACTAATAAATGTTATGTATTTTGGATTAAGAATTTGAATACAAATTGTCTAACCTAGAAAATAATGTGTCACCTAGAAAATGTGCCCACTTGAGTGGCCCCCATATTATGTAATGCTTTTATTAAATGAATATTATTATTAATTGAAGTGCATGCATAGAGAACATTTTAGTAGTGTGTCATATTAGTGATTCTACATTATGTATTAGCTTTAATAATTATAGGCCTTAAGTTAGCAAGGTTTGGGCCTAGTCTGCACAGCCTCATATTAAGCTGCACTGTTTAATAAAATCGGGGGAATGTATGTCCAGAGAAATTAATACATGTATTGTTCACACTTTGCTGACCAAACGTTAGCAGATGTCTTTAACTTTCTCATGAGAACTGCTTGCTAGAATATCTTGTAGTAGAAATTATTACAATGTATAGTTTGATGCGTTACACAGCGATGTTCCCAGGAGCTAACAATGGATGCACTGACAGGAGTACGGATGGATGCAAAAAGGTTACCTGACAAGCCTGACGATGGGAACAGGAGAAGAAGAGCCAATCATCGATGCATGAAATACAGTGTAGCTATATCTTAGATTTGGGTTTTTAGTTCTATTGGATTAATTGTAAACGTACAACTTTCTGACCAACGACAGGGTGGAAAGTTCCTTAGCTATTTTTAACTTAGCCCGACTGCATAAATGGAGGAGAGACTTATTCCATTCTGTTTGAGGAGCTGTACAGTTCCTGATGCTTTGTTTCCTATCTTTGACTTTACTTGATTAGGTTTCTAATGCTGAACCCTGATCCCTTAGATAGTGCTTCTTAAATGGTTCAGATAGTTATAGTCCCCGTCTGTGAACCATTCCTTTTTACTGCCCATTGTTGATGCTGACGAACAGATGTCCAACTGACAAAGAGAATTGCCGCTTGCTGATCCGTATGAGGAGAGGTATAAAAAAATGCTATTGTTCTTGTTTTAAGTTTGTTCTTTATTTCTAGGTACCAACCGCTATTTTGATAGAGCCATAGCATTATGTTTTTCCAAATTAACTTGACTAAATTGTTTTGCATCAAGTCCAAACATGCGACTCTTGAATGTTCAGTTGTCAACGATTTGGCTAAATTGAGATTCTTTAGAAGATTTGGTCAACCGGTGTTATTATACACCTATGAGTTGGTTTTGAGATTAATTTACATGACACTAGCATTGTTAATATAGGGAAGTAAACTTTCTAACTTTAACCTAAAGGTGTGATTATTCGTGACCAAATGGGTCTTGGAGTGTGAAGATTAATGACTCCAAAGGTATATGTCATGTTTATTGATGATGATGATGATGTAATTGTATTGTATTTGGGATTTATGGTGGAATCACTCTAAGCGTAGTCAAAAGGTCTCTCGAACCTCTAATGCGTCCCCTTATAAATCAAATCTAAAAGACCAAATAAGGACAGATGTGCTAACAGTTACCAGACACAGAGGTCAGTAACATTTTAGTTATTTGCCTTTGCAAACAACTGATGTATCTCATTGCAAATTGCAAGAAAAAGGAGGAGGCCACCTTTTCACGTCCCCTTCTATTTGCGACTCCGAACGAGTTGTTCTAGACATTTTTGTAATTCAGCAAGGCTTTCCCAAACCTCAAAACCGGTTCATTACATGACGAAACACCACGTTGTGGTCACAAAGCCCGAGATAGAACAGGGTTTGCAAAAGCAAAATGTTTTATTACATCTTGCTTCAAGTTCCTTGCCTGCCATGATTATTATTTCAATGCCATGGGCAACGTTTCATCATTCATCAGTTTATCTCTGCCTCTAAAGAAATGGTTCAACCACATATAAAACAGTAGTATTCCACTGCTAGGGACATATCAGACTTCATATGTCATAACTCCGCAAGATGACAAACAAACCAGCTGAGCTTTTCAAAGAGATGTAAATGGAGCTTCTAAGCATAGACAGCAAAGGAATTCGTGTTTGGGTTTTCCCAATCCCATTAGTAGATTCCCATTAGTAGGAGCCTTCCAAGAATAAACCATAGCACATAATAAATAACATGGATGTCCGTTTTCGTCTTTGCAGCATTACCCCTTCAATGATTTTTTTTGTATCTGTGTGTGCTAGTACAATAGGGATTGTGAATATGCACATCACGATAACCCTGCCACAAAAGGTAAAATCTTGCAATCTGTAAGATCACATCACTTCTAAATGAAAGTACATTCAAATGTCATATTTATTCTCCTCAGTACTCCTCTATCAGTGAGGTGTTGTTTCAGTCTCTTGGCACAACAATCAAGGGTTCCATGTCTGAATCTGAACATGTACCATCTGTAGGCTATATTTCATGATTATAACTGATCGAGCGGAAGCTTTTTCCCTTAATCGTGCACTTCAGGTTCTTTGTAACTGAGGCACTGAACCTACAATAAACCCAGGCACTGTACCTACTGTTCTTTGCTACAGAGATGCAAGTTTTGTAGTATTGCATCCCGCTCCTGATAATACCCTAAGCAGAAAGTGAATTCTAAACATGCATGAGAGAGGTCTGATTATAAGTTGGTGGTGACTTCAGGTAATTACTTTATAGTTTTCAAATAAAAAGTTATTGGTGCGCACCTCTGACTGGCATGGGGCAATATGCCCACAAGCACATCCACCTAGTGGGAGCTCTATTATTGTGGAATAGGCATGTGAACTTCTTTAATACTTGGTTCCGCCTTCCCCTTTCTCCTTCCACTTTTAGGTGAGCCCTATGCTGATGACAGATGAAGAGGCATGTTAAAGATCATGGAAAAATAGCTCTATATATACGGTTTTCACGGTATCTCTGGTTTAATCACTTTGGGTGAATTTCTGTTGCACACCTCTGGGCACGGAATCTGATGGTAAGGTTTGCGATATGTTGTTCTTTTTCAGGCACAGTTCGCATGTTTTGCGTTTATGGTTTAATATGGATACTAAACACTGTATTACCGTATTTTTTCATAACAAAAGAAGTCTCTACATATATATATATATATATATATATATATATATATATATATATATATATATATATATATATATATATAAATATATATATCTGTACGATGCTTATGACAATAATCTATACTGTTTCCAGCTTTCTTTTTTTAAAGCGGGGTCACATTTTCCTTTATAGTCCTGAAGAGAGGGGAAATTGATTGGCTAACATACACCGATTATTCCTCGAGCCCACATTGATATTGGAAAAGGAATATTGATGCAAAAATGATCAGCCTAATTGCATTAGATATTCAGCATGTGAATATTAGGTGACGGATATAAAGAATGGAAAGTGGACTATCGCATGACGGACCCAACTGGGAATTACATTTTGATAATCTGTTTATTGCCCAATATAAGAGTACAGTGTGTCTGTGGTTTTAACCGTTTTTGTAATTTTATTTAATATAAGCATTCACAAATAAACTATTGATGTATTACAATATTAAAGGAGGCATCTGGATCGATTAATAGATTTGATAAATGTATTACCAAATCATGATATGATATGATCCAATAATAATTCAATTATTATTTTATATTAAAATGTGTCTATCTATGCTGCTAGAGTTATTGTCTTTTTGTTTTTGTGTGTAACTACCTAAAACTTTAGAGGGTTATTTGGGCTTACACCCAAAGATAAGCACTCCATTAGGGTGCTTGTAGGAAATGGCCATCTTTTGGGTGAAGCCTCCTTAGGTTTATTCTTCCGCTATCTGCTTTGCTGGCTTTAGAAATCCGTGCATTTTACCCTTGCTAACCAGGAGTAACATCCCTATGCTCCCCCTTTAAACATTGTGAAAACATGGCTACAGTTCTACCCTGTGTAGCCTAACTGTGGCAGTGTAAAACCTGCCATGTGACCTGCAAAAAAAAACCTTTTTGACAGGTAATGACCTCCCTTTTAAATATTGTTAGCTTACCTCTATCCAGGCCTTGTAGCCCTCAAGGCAGGATGCATGCTACTTAAAAGTGGGGCACTTGGAGCATATGCATTGACACTCCAGCAGTCCGGCCTGTGCTTATCCCTAAAAAAGGTGTGAAATTCCTCACAGAAACACACAATAGGCCGACATGAAGGGGCAGAGAGGACTCCTCTTAGTTCAACATAATATGCAGGTGGGGGCATCAGTGTCAATTCCTGCCTGGTCTGTTGAGCCACAAGTAACACTTTGGGACACTTGAAAGGGAAAGAACGGGATGCCAGGACAGTTCTTGTGTATAGCCTGTCAGACTCCTGAAAGTCCCTGCTTTTGTATTACCAGTATTGTTTCTCTGGGTTTGTTGTAAGTACAGTGCCTGCTTCAAACTGGATTTTATTGTTATATGTGGGAGAAGACTAGTAAAACTCCCCTACAAACCCACAATCCTCAGAGCACTCGAAATGTATTGTAGCTGAAGTCTTTCACAAGCTTGAAAAGCCCTGATACATAACAGAAAATACTGAAACGGTTGTTAGGGTTGACCCTGGGTAGTTTTACCCCATTGGTTAGGGAGTGTCCAGGAAACATCTTCACCTTGTCTGACACCATGAGCGTCTCTAGTTGCCCCATCACCCCAGGGGCACAGAAGTTTACTCCTGTGGTTGCTTAGGCATTGGAAAAAGGTTGTAAAGTTTTAAAAACATTTGCTCATCAGCTAGGCAGACCCTCCACTAAAAGTATACGACAGGGACTTGCACAGCCTCACATTGAGTTTCATACTCATCCCACAGAAAGGCTTCAGAATCTATGAAAAATCAATAAAGTCCCAGTTACAAATGGGGTCTTTGGTTGGCAGTCAGGTTA
Source organism: Pleurodeles waltl (assembly GCF_031143425.1). Taxonomy (NCBI): domain Eukaryota; kingdom Metazoa; phylum Chordata; class Amphibia; order Caudata; family Salamandridae; genus Pleurodeles; species Pleurodeles waltl. Next base: position 350,791,861 of record NC_090442.1, read on the forward strand.
CTCTCTGTCCAAGCAAGGACCCTCACTCTAGTCAGGGCAAAGGAGAATTACCCTCCGCTAACCCCTGCTCACCCCCCTGGTCGCTTGGCACGAGCAGACAGGCTTAAATTCAGAGTGCTAGGTGTAAAGTATTTGCACCAACACACACAGTAACTTAAGGAAATCACTACAAAATGACACAACACAGGTTTTGAAAAATAGAAAATATTTCTCTAATCAAAACAAGACTAAAATGACAAAAATCCAACATACACAAGTCAAGTTATTGATTAAAAAGCAAAAGTAGTCTTAAATCCTTGAAAAAACAGGTAAAACACTGTTACCGTTGAAAAGTACCTGGGTAGCGTCAAAATAACTCCTTCTCCCATCAGGTCATTGTGCGTCATTTTTCCTCCCTGCAGGGGAGCAATGTGTCGATTCGGGCAGCACTCGGGTCTGGGCAGGTGTTGTGTCATTTTTCTATGCCCAGCAAGGTTTGCGTGGAAAATCCTGCCGCCCGGTCTCAGCAAAACCACACAATGTGGGTTGCAACGTTAACAACCTCCGTCAGTGGGTGTGAGCGTTGCTCTTCCAACTTTGTGTGTCGATTTTCCAGCCGCGATGCCGGTGGAGCGTTGATTTCTGACGCGAAGCTGGCGGCGTGACATTTTTCAGCCATGTCTCGGAAGGAGCGTCTGTGCATGGATTTTCAGTCTTGTACTGCCAGCTTCACCTTCCAAGGCCCCAGGAACTGGATAGGGTACCACTTGGCAGGGCAGAAGTCTCAGCAGAGAGTCCAGGTGTTGGCAGGAGAAGTCTTTGATTGCCCTGAGACTTCAACAACAGGAGGCAAGGTCATGACAAGCCCTTGGAGATTTCTTCACAAGCAGGAAGGCACACAACGTCCAGTCTTTGTCCTCTTGCACAGGCAGAAGAAGCAACTGCAGGATAGCTCCACAAAGCACAGTCTCAGGCAGGCAGCACTTCTCCTCAGCTCTTCAGCTCTTCTCCAGGCAGAGGTTCCTCTTGATTTCCAGAAGTGATCTAAAGACTGTGGTTTTGGGTGCCCTTCTTATACCAATTTTGCCTTTTGAAGTAGGCTTACTTCAAAGGAAAGTCTCTCTTGTTTTTTAAATCCTGCCTTGCCCAGGTCAGGGTCCAGACACACACCAGGGGCTTGGAGACTGTATTGTGTGAGGACAGACACTGTCACGTTGTAGGTACTCCTCAGACTCGGTGTGATGCAAATAAGGTCCACCTCCCGACACCACCAAGTCACCGATAAAAACCACGGTGTATTGGAGTCATCAGGTGAGGGAAGGAAGGGGAAAGGAACAGCAGGGACGGGATAACTGTAAAGAAAAAATACACAGTGTTAAATATCACATTGCCTATCTACTCTCATAAAGTCTCACTAAAATACCCACGACCGTCCCTGCCGATAACTCATGCGGGCAGAACTAGTCCAACGCCTGTCTATTCTCCACCTAAATCATCGATGGATGCCCAAATGCAGACTACACCCCAGATCCCTTTGTGTCACTGTCTAGAGAGAGGTGCAAACAGCCCAACTGTCAAACTGACCCAGACAGGGAATCCAAAAACAGGCAGAGTCACAGATATGGTTTAAGCAAGAAAATGCCCACTTTCCAAAAGTAGCATTTTCAAACACACAACACAATCTTAAACCCAACTTTACTAAAATATGTATTTTTAAATTGTGAGCACAGAGACCCCAAACTCCACATGTCTATCTGCTCCCAAAGGAAATCTATGCTTTAATCATTTTTAAAGGTAGCCCCCATGTTAGTCTATGAGAGAGATAGGCCTTGCAACAGTGAAAACCGAATTTGGCAGCATTTCACTTGTCAGGACATATAAAACACATTAGTATATGTCCTACCTTAACCATGCACTGCACCCTGCCCATGGGCCTACCTAGGGCATACCTTAGGGGTGTTTTACATGTAAAAAAAGGGAAGGTTTAGGCCTGGCAAGTGGGTACACTTGCCAAGTTGAATTGGCAGTTAAAATCTGCAAACACAGACACTGCAGTGGCAGGTCTGAGCCATGTTTACAGGGCTACTAATGTGGGTGGCACAACCAGTGCTGCAGGCCCACTAGTAGCATTTTATTACAGGCACTGGGCACCTCTAGTGCACTTTACTAGGGACTTACTAGAGAGGAAAGCTGGTGGAAATCCAAGGAAATCGACTCCGGACGTCTTCGGACCGACGCCGCTGCTGAATCCGGTGACGCCGCCTGCAACCGACTCTGTGATCTTTGCTAGAACGCGATGACCTTCGCAGGTCCAACGCCACTGTAGCCCCACTGAAGTCCACGACTCTGTGGAAGTCGCCGCACCACGTCGTGACCGACGCCGCTCGAAGTGCGGGGATTTAAAGTTTCGCACAGACACCACGATCCCCAACTTCATGCATCGAATGGTTTTCATTCTTCACCAAAGGTACAGTACTTGGGAGTCTACGTGACTCCGTATCCGGCGCTGCTCGTGTCGGCTTGTTGGGAACTAATCCATCACGACGCCGTGTTACCACCTCATCGAAGTATTTTGTGTTTCTAAGCGCTATTTTTGAGTTTAATCTTTAAAAATTCAGAACTTGACTTGTGTATGTCAGATTTTTGTAGTTTTGGTCTTGTTTTGTTTAGATAAATATTTCCTATTGTTCTAAACTGGTGTTGTGTCATTTTGTAGTGTTTTCATTAAGTTACTGTGTGTTTTGGTACAAATGCTTTACACCTAGCACTCTGAAGTTAAGCCTACTGCTCTGCCGAGCTACCAAGTTGGTGAGCGGGGTTAGCTGAGGGTGAATCTCCTTTACCCTGACTAGAGTGAGGGTCCTTGCTTGGACAGGGGGTAACCTGACTGCCTACCAAAGACCCTAACACAGAGCTACACACACTTTCGGCTGATCATGAAAATATGGATGAAACGGAAAAGTGAGATTAGTTTGCGGATCTTAAATAGTACACCAGAGAGCATAAACTGTTGAGAAGTAATATCAAAAGCTTTAACACCAGACAATTGCTTGATGGAAATAAGGAATAATAACATTGCAGATAACATTTTAGGGAGGTAACATAATTATTTGTTCATGACAAAAGCAATTTTAACACTTTATTCACATCTCATAAAGAAGTGTTTTTTTGGAATAGAAGGATTAGAAAGTGTTTTACCCTTTAAAAGATGGCACACTAGAGGGTGTTCTCCAACTGGCATTGCATTGATCAAAGGGTGGTTGATGGAAATGGACGATCTGGCCTCAGCAGCAAGAAAGTTAACAATATACACTATATCCACTGAAAGGGGATTGATAGCTATTCCCACACACCAGCTTGTCCATAAAGGCCAAGCTGATCTGTAAACTTTGGTTGTTCCTGGAGCCCTATGATTTGTTAATGTACTAAGACGCTTCTGATGAAAAGAATGGTAGAGATTTGGTTTACCTGCAATTTTCCAAGCGGAAAGCCAGAGAGAGATGTCCAGCACCAGACTGTGGGGACATCCGGAAGAGTTGAGAAGAAGATTGGGAAGCCATGGAAGAAGGGAGGAAAATCAATGTTCAGCCCCAGGAGTGAAGCAAACTAATCTTGAGACTCACCAAAGGGGGTGACTATGACCAACATTGCTTATTGACGGCTTACCAGCGCTAGTACTCAGTTTATCATGACAAAAGGAGGGAAGGTGTAGTTTACTGATAGAGACCAGTTCTGAAGAAAAGCATCTAATGCCAAAGCTAAGGGATCTGGCTGCCAACTGAAGAATTTAGGAAGCTGGTGGTTCAATCTTGAAGCAAAAACGTCTATCTGGAAGGTGGCCCATTTGTGAAGTAAGGACCTTAACACTGCAGGATAAAGTTTCAAGCTGCTTGAGTCCCGAAGGTACAGAGGGTGCAAGTCTGACACTAAATTTAGATCTCCCGGTAAGTATTCTGCTCTTACAGATATTTTGTTGAGGAGACAGGATTCCCAAAGATCTTTTACTAGTTTGGCTAGTGGTTTGTATTTGGTGCCCCCTAGATGATCGATATACCAAACAGCAAAATGCTGCCCACGGGAAGAAGAACGGATCAACAGATCCTGTTCTTTGCAATGCTTTTGATTACAAAGGAGTTTGCAAGCATCTCTAAACAATTGATGTACAATTTGGACTCCTCGCGTGACCACATACCTCCAATCGAGATTTGCCCACAACCTGTCAGTCTTGAATCTGATTCTAATACAAGATCTGGGGCTGATGCAAAGTTTGTCCTGCCGTTCCAGGTACCTACATGGTCTATCCTCCATTGAAGTTCTAAAATAGATTCTGTATCTACACTTACCGTATCGGAGTAAGTTAGGCCGGTGCGTAACTGATGGATCTTTAATCTTTGGAGGGATCGATAAGGAAGAGGTCCTGGAAGGATAGCTTGAACGGAACAAGAGAGAAGTCCTACAATTCTTGCCAGAGTTCTGAGAGAGATGGAGGACTTCTGAAGAGTTTGAAGAATCTCTGATTTGATGGTCTTTATATTTGGAAATGGAAGATGAAGAGTGGCGGAAGAAGAATTTATTGGGAAACCTAAAAATGATATTAGATGTGAAGGAATTAGCCTAGATTTTTCCATGTTGATGATGAATCCTAGATCTGACAGAAGGGAACATGTGATATGAACTTGAGATTGAAGCTTGTGAATTGATTGACCCATTAGAAGAATGTCATTGCAGTAGATCATTAATCTGATAACTTGAGCTCTGAGGAAAATCACAACTGGTTTCATCGGTTTGGTGAAACACCGCAGGGCTGAGAAAAAGCTGAAAGGGAGAGAAAAATGATAAGTTTGTCCTTGGCAACTGAAATTGGAGAAACTTCCTGTGATCAGTGTGAATGGATACAGAAAGCTAGGCTTGCTGAAGATCCAAACGGACCATCCAATCATGTTGAATAAAATTATCTCTGAGATGGACAATCGTTTCCATTTTGACATTTTGGTAAACTATGAACTGATTGAAATGCCTGAGGATTATTACAGGTCTCATCTTTTGAACCAGAAAGCGAGAACTGAAAAATCCTGATGGATCTGGATAAGTAACATGAATTGCTTGTTTGGTTAGAAGACATTTGGGGCCAGATGTAGCAAGCAGTTTTGCCTATTCTGTGTCTATGGGAAAATGTGTTTGTACATATGGCCCTTGATTTCTAGAGAAATCAGAATGGACATGTCTACTGAACATTTTGAAGGTAAATGAACACTGTTTGAAAGTGAATTAAGCAAAGGTCTATAACATAGTCTTGTGCAGTGTTTAAAGCCCATGTGTCTGACTTCATGGATGTACATTTTGAAAGGAACAGACTGAGAAGACCTCCTACAGGAGGAAGGCCAGAAGGTACATTTACCCATTTGAGAATTATGGCCCTCATTCCGAGCCTGGCGGGCGGCGGAGGTCGCCCGCCAGGCTTCCCCCCTCCGAAATACCGCTCCGCGGTCGTAAGACCGCGGAGGGTATTCCGAGTTTTCCCCTGGGCTGGCGGGCGGTCTTCACAAGACCGCCCGCCAGCCCAGGGGAAAACTCCCTTCCCACGATGACGCCGGCTCGTAATAGAGCCGGCGGAGTGGGAAGGTGCGACGGGTGCAGTTGCACCCGTCGCGTATTTCAGTGTCTGCTTTGCAGACACTGAAATACTTTTAGGGGCCCTCTTACGGGGGCCCCTGCCGTGCTCATGCCATAGGCATGGGCACAGCAGGGGCCCCCAGGGGCCCCGCGACTCCCCCTCCCGCCATCCGGTTCCCGGCGGGAGAACCGCCAGGAACTGGATGGCGGGAGGGGGAGTCGGAATCCCCATGCCGGCGCAGCATGCTGCGCCGGCTTGGAGGATTCCTTTGGGGCAGCGGGAAACCGGCGGGAGACCGCCGGTTTCCCTTCTCTGACCGCGGCTGAGCCGCCGCGGTCAGAATGCCCCGCGGGGCACCGCCGGCCTGTCGGCGGTGCCACTGCGTCCCACGGCCCTGGCGGACTTGTTCCGCCAGGGTCGTAATGACCCCCTATATCTGGTATTCCTTTGTCCTCTGCCTCTGAAGCCTCTATCTCTTTGCAAGTAAAATTGTGCTTTATAGTCTTGAAGCCTGTTGTTTTAGGAGCCTTGAAATCCTTGGTGCTAGGTGTTGCGGCCAGTAAAGTGGCTCCTGCTTCTACCAGCCCAGGAGAAAACACTTTGTGAAAAGTCCTTTTGAGCCTTATCAAGTGAACCAAAAGTGGACACATATTTACTAAGTTCTTTGTTGAAAGAATCTCCAAACAAGAAACCCTCTTCTTTGATACCAGACTTCATGGATGCCAAGTTGACTAGTTTAGGATCCAGTTGAGAAGTAGTCCTTTTCTGAATTTGTGTGTTATTTCTAAATTCGCATTGGCTAACAGACAAAAAGCTCTTCATACCCGGAAGGAAATATCTTCTGATTCAATTGAAGGCCCACTATATCCAACAATTTATCCTGACAAGCTTTGTCAATGCCCTTGTAAGAGTCTTTCCCAAATTTGAAGAAAATAAGTCAGCATAGAGGGGTCAGTGTTAGAGGAAAGTGATATTTTGGGAGAAAGCAAAGGTCTATGGCATTCAGATTTGAGTTTAGCCTTAGGTTGTTTATCTAAAGGCAAACATTTCTCAGTCGTGGGGCATTCACGCTTGGAGGCTTGAAGTTCGGTGGTGAACCAGGGGGCGGTGTTGATGTTGCGGGTGGTTTGTTACTTTTCAGAGGGGCGAGAGAGTCTGTGTGATGTTGTGGGCGGCGATGTTGGGGTCGTTGGTGAGGAGGGATTTGTGAGAGCTTGGCGTGCAGGTGTTCTGTGGGGATCTTGTCCCACGTACGGTTGGGTGTTGTGTGCTGTCGGTAGCGGGTGGGGGGTTTCGTGAAGGAGAAATGGATGCAATGGTGGTCAGTCCAGTAGAGTTCAGTGGTGTCTGTGAATGTTATGTGGTTGCTGGAGATGAAAATTGCATCTAGTGTGTGTCCTGCTTAGTGGGTGGGTGAGGTGACCAGTTGTTTGAGTCCTAGGTTCGTGAGGTTGTCTAGCAGGATAGTGGAGTTGTGGTCGTGGGGGTTGTCCAGGTGGAAGTTGATGTCACCAAGGAGGATGTAGTATGTGGAGGTAAGGGCGTGGGGGCTTATGGTGTCAGAGAGAGCATCGCAGAAAGGGGGGCGAGGTCCTGTTGGTCTGTAGATGAGGGTTCCTCCTTCCCAGTCATCCCTGCTCTAGGGTGGAGATGAGGCACTGCTAGTTAAACGGACAGAACCCGGATTAGGCTAACAGGTGTCACTTGTAGTGGGTTCAGACTCAGTCCCCCGCAATACAAGTGATTTTGCCACAGGAATCCAGTAGACTCATTAGGATAATGAGAACATACGCTACAGCTGTTCATGTTTGGTGTCTTTAGAATTGTAATGGAAAATCGTCTCTTATGGTAAAGTTGGATTTGAAAATTACAATTTTGCAAATACTACTTTAAAAAAGCTGGCATTTTCCTGCGTTGGCTATTTAGAGCCTGAAGCTTGTCAATGGGTCACATGACTGGGTGTAGTTGGCATTTGGCCTTTGTGTAGTCTTCCTAGATAGCCACACACAGTAGATTGGTTGATTACTGGCAGGATGGGAGGGAGTCGCTGGGTCCAGTCCGAGTCAAATAGGTTGTGTTGTGCCTCTACACAAAGGCCTGCATATCTCTTGCAGTTAGCCTGGAGACAGGAAAGGCAGGATGCTTAGAGACTTCAAAGGGAAACCTCTAGGAGTCTCTCCTACTTCAAAGACAGCACCTGCTATAAATATTGGACTTCAGACACCAACTCTTTATAACACTTCTTTACCAGTGATGACTCTGCCAGGATGAAGGCCCGCTGTGCTGATGATAGGACTACTTCTCTGCTGGACTGATGCCCTGCTAGACTACTGCTTTCTTGGACTGCTGTCTTGCTGGATTGCAGTGCTGCCTTCTACCAGAGTCAGAGGAACTGGATCTGCACCTGAACTCAGGAGTCCCAGAGTGACTTCAAGTGCTTGTCTGCTGCCTTTCAGTACTGAGCCAAAGGGACATAACATGCTCCCAACCACCTGAACCAGCATCCAGATCCAGCTGGATTAAACCCCTAAATCGAAAGTGGTGCCCATCACATTCTGGACCCTTTGTGTGTTCTCTCTGGAGCTGAATTGAAGTTTTTGGGCTCTTCACAATTGGTGCAAAGACCTTGTCGCTGCACTGCCCACCAATGCGAAGTTCAGTCAACCCTATCCTTCGCTCTACAGAATTGACCACTCGTGTGGAGCATCACCACGAAGCTCCATCAGAACTTTTTCAATGACAACAAGATCTTCGAGCTAAAGTGATAACTGTCTGCAAAGCCAGGCCAGCTGTTTGCACCACAGTGACGACCATCCACAATGCTTCCTTGCTCCTTGTGGCACCCTCTGCCGCAAACAGGACTACTTTCTCTGGGCTGGGAAGGTAGATTTTAAAAGGGACTAACCAGGTCCCTGTATTCAACTGGTGTTCCATTGCTATTGGCCTCAACTTGTGACCTTCTCTCAGTCTCACCAACAACCAGACAGCCGCGAGTGGCACTTTGGGCTTTTTGGTGCTATTTTCACTTAAATCTGTAAAACTGCATATCTCCAGTTCTAATGACTGATTGTTTGTTGTTTTAGTCTTGATTTATGTATTACATTGACTCTGTTTTTCTAAATTGGTGGTTGTTTTTCTTGTGTTGTGTTTTCACTATATTACTGTTTGAACTCCTGCATAAAAACTTTACACATTGCTCTACTTTAAGCCTCACTACTCTGTGCCAAGATACCAGAGGGTTCAGCACAGGTTAATTTGGGGTTTGCTTGTGCCCCACGATAACAAGAATTGTGGTTGCTGCTTGAGTAGGATTTCACCTCCCCTCAACCAGTAAACCAGTTTCTCACAATGCCTTTTCTATTAAATGTTAAGTAGTGCATGAGTCATCTTCAGCCTTTATGCTTGCTTCTAAGTAGCCTTAGGACTGAGTAAAAAAGGTTGCTGCAATGCAGAACTGTAAGACTAAGGTCCTGATTTATACTTTGGTGGATAGGATACCTCATCCGCTTTACCTCTTGGGCATCACATACTGTTGTACTTTTAATAATGCAGACAAGATATTCATCACTTTTATGGTGGAGTATCCATCTATGGTGGGTTCCTTTTGGTTATTGTTTTAGGAAGATAAAAGAAAGGACTCAAACTCTGTTGATGATATATGGATGTTCATTTATTGAGGTCCAGTATGCAAAGGAAAACGCGTTTTACTGTCCTTCTTCATTATTTTATTTTCTGTTCATGTCTCTGGATTTGTTCTTGATGTTATCCTTGTCTTTGATTCCTCTAGGTGTTGTTTTCTGGGACATCCTCCACGATAACTTCCTCCAACGCCGTCTGGGCCACAAGAACAAAAATAGATCCAAACGGGAAAAGGTAAGTGAACTCTATTTTCTTTTATATTTTGTTATTTATTTTAATGGGTGGGGAAAAAGGGATAAAGAAAGACTGAAGAGAAGAGGAAAAATGTCTGTGTAGAAGAAAAAGGAATTTTAATCTCCTCTTGTTCCTGTCAGGGTAGTATTCACCTCCAATGATAGTGCTTCAGTGGTGAGTCCTTTTATTTAAAACAAGTGACAGTGTAGAGCCCGGAAACACTGGTAACCTCTTGCTTCAGTTAATTTCTGTTCCTCTCCCTTCCCTCAGTCTATCCTCCCCTCCTCCCCACCTCCACCAGTACCCTTTAGGATTTTGTATGCAGGCACGTTCCTGCGTGAGCCATGTCCCTCAGGGATGTGGCTGGTTCTCTCGCCTTCCTTGGTGTCAGGTGTTTCTGTCATCAAGTTGCTCGGCTTGCTCGGCCCTCCTCTGTGATGCTCGTCTCCTCCTGGAATGGTCGGTGTCCTTGGCGTTCACGTCGTCCGGATGTCCTCCTCTCTCGTGTATCCTTCTTTCTCCACTTCTTCTGTGTCTTTTCTCGTCCAGCTGCCTTCCGTTGCGCTCTCCTCCTGGATATCCGGGTTTGCGAGGAGAGCCCAGCCCCTTTTGCTTTTCAAAGTGCCCCTGGGATACAAAGGTGTCGGCCCAGTTTTCGTATTGCGGGCAAGGGTTTTCACAACCCTGTTGCACCATCCTTCAAACTCTAAATCGGGCCTTAAGAGTACCAGAAACAGGCATGCTTGAAAGACCAGGGAAAACTTCCTCAAGTCAGGAATTCAATAATATGGGAGACTTGAGATGCCTCTACAAAATATATATGGGGACTGCTGCCCTCCTGGCAGCTACCAGCACAAGTATCAAATTGCTGGTAGTTCCCCTGTCTTCCATAGTGCACCACAGATAGGAAATATGCAAATGTCAGTCTTCTTGCAAGGGTTAATGAGTTGATCTATCAGCAAGGCAGTGGAAATCTCTTGCACTTTTTGTTTTTGAAAAACTACACTCTTGGGTGTTTTTACATTATCCACGAGCTCCAACCCTCCAAAGCAGGTTCTCATGACAGTATCATTGGGGTCACAATTGGGGTCACACAGGAGCTTGAAAGCTCTCACTGAAGAACCAGTGGAGGTAAGAGCTGCACAGTCGTCTCTTACCAGCGCTGTCCATGGGTAGGGATCTTCTGGATGGCATGCTCCCAAGAAGAGCGGTAAGAAGGTCAGTGTGCTCCTGGGGTTTTTTCCCTCCACGAGAGTGTCATGCCATGGAGCAGTGCGGTGCTCACATCTTCTCTTCACTCCCTAGACACTGAGGCTGCTCAGGGACAATAAAGTAAGAGGCAAAGGAATGCCAGGCATCCATTCTCAGATTGGTCTGCAAGGGGACCACACTCCCGCAGGCTTCCCGGAGGTACTGCTTGTTGCCTTCTTCTCGTTTCTCACCACAGCTGCCTTGGGGACCCACAGGGCAGACCCAGTACAAAGGGGCTCAACAAATGAAGATTTATCTGGCCTTATTGGGCACATTTCATGGATTGTGGTATACTTTTGCTCCTGGTGAAGTGTATCAGCCACCATGATTGTTTGTTTAAGGGCTCTTGACCTGCAGATGTTCTACAGCTTTTAGGAGTTGGGCTATTTATTTATCTCCCTCAATGAGGGAAAGCACAGTACCAGCCTCCTGCCTATCAAGGTGGGCCACTCACCTGAAAAGCAGGATGTCTGCAGGGGTGATGGTATGCCCGACCTCCTGAAACACCTCTTGGCACTTCCTGGTGGACACAGAAACCCCTGCAGGTGTCCCAAAAGGAAAGGGGGAGTGGAAGAGAAAGTGACAAAACACTGCCATGCCTCCCGACATCCTGGAACACCTCTCAGCACTTCCTGGTGGACACAGAAACCCCCTGCAGGTGTCCCAAAAGTAAAGGGGGAGTGGAAGAGAAAGAGACAAAACCATGCCACGTCTTGCCAGTCCAGACAGGCACCCTGTATCTTCGGGGAGGGCAGGTCGTTGTTGACAGTAGAGTTAGTGCACTTAACTTCCTTGAAAGTGAATCTCTCTTTCTGATATGGGCACAAGAGCAGTAGAAGAACCCCGGGATGCTCCAGCACTTTTCTTGGATAATAATAACTGTTGGCACAATTACTAACACTGCATTACCAAAAACCCAAACTGAGTACCATAACAATAAGTACTGCGACACTAGGACTGGCTTCACAGAGATTCACTGTTGCAGACTACAATTAGAACTGTGGTTGCACTTATCATGCACAAGAAAGACAAACAAGGGTATTCATTATATCACATATAACTTTCCTGCATGCATAGGGTTAAACTGAAAGGAACAAAAACAATCAGAGAAATGCAAATGTCCACTCTGGGTTCAACAGTTAGGGTGGCACAGTTTGGTTTGGTTTCACTATGTGTGTGAAAAACCCTTCAAAAAGCAAATTCATCAAATCTGAAACACAGGCATGAATGACACTATTTAAATCCAAGAGTTATGCTATTAGAGAAAGAAAAGACACAGTAATGCTCTTTTAAAATTGCACTGTCAGATTTCCTGAAGCACATTTAGGCAAGTAACTATGATAATAATGTAGAATGTTCAGAAATGCATTTCTCACTTCAAGATAAGCACTCTGCCAATATATGAGGTCTGAAATACACCAGGTGTTCTAGGAAAGCACGGTGCTCAAAGAACAAACTCCCTCGAGAATACTAGTCACTTAGCTGCAGTCTTTTCCGGAGTGCAGGAGAAATGCCTGGTGTCAGCTGGTACAGGAACAAAGAAAATAATTGCCTCAAAAGTCCTGAATAAGAGGATGACAGCAGGGGCTGGACTGCCAAGTCAGATGCTGAGATCAGAAAGCAAAACAAAGCCAAGCACGGAGGCATGCTTCACTCTGCTATTTATAGCCAATCAGGAAAGCAGTTGAGTTTCTCCATGTGGATGAGTCACAACACCCAATAAGAAGCACATGTCTACACCTGCTCACATTAGCAAACAAGCATTGATAAAACAAGCATTGATAAAACCAATTGTGTAACACAGCACATTATGTTTACTTAGAAACATAAAGGTTTAACCAAGAACAGAGATATGATTTAACCCTAATCCCTGGGGATGCTGACAGATAATGCAGGAGGCACCTTGGGGATTCCTGACACTGCCCTTAAGGTCTTCATATGGGACCTAACCTTTGTCTGGGCTCTAATTTTTCTCTTTTACTTGGGGTCTCCTGCCCAATTGCAAAGTGGCTGTGTGTCAGCAGAAGTCAGTCCAAATCCAGGTTGGTTTCTCAATCCAGACAGGCATTCAATCATCAGGGTTTTGTTTTCCTTATTCCTCTCTAGCTAACCTGTGCCAGTGTTTTTTAGTGGGGTGGTAAGCTCCTGCAAATGGGTACCTCTGCTCAAACCACTGATGACACATCATCATACCAACCATGTTCCAGCCATCCTGCACACCATTTTGAGGCTTTGCAAAATAAAAACTTTATGTGTTCTCTGAACAGAGCTTTGAGGCAGTCTTAAGTTACGTGTCTGACAGAAATGTTTGATACCTCCCATCCAAAACTTCATAGAAGAACCGCTCCTGTGGTTGCCTGTAGAGGTCTGGTTGCCTCCATTTGGTTTTCTGAGGTTGAACCTTCTCAAGCCTGTGACAGTGTGAAAGTTTATTAGGGTTAGACCTGAGAACCTTAGGGGGGTTTCCCTCAACCTTGTACCTGTCTCCCTCCATTTTTCTGACCTAATTCTTGCTGGCTTTAGGACTATGTGCACTTTACCACTGCTGACTAGTGCTAAAGTGCTTGTGCATTCTCCCCCTAACATGGTAATATTGGCTCATACCCAATTGGCATATTTATCTTACATATAAGTCCCTAGTAAAGTGCACTACATGTGCCCTGGGCCTGTAAATTAAAATGCTGCTAGTGTGCCTACAGCACTTATTGTGCCACCCATATAAGTAGCCCCTTAACCATGTCTCAGGCCTGCCATTGCAGGGTCTTTGTGTGCAATTTACCACCACTTTAACTTTGCATTTAAACCCCTATGCCTAATCTTAAACTTCTCTTTTATTACATAAAAGTCATTCCTAAGGTAGGCCCTAGGTATCTCACAGGACAGGGTGCTATGTAACTAAAAGGTAGGGCATGTACTTTTGAGGGTTACTCGTCCTGGTAGTGAAAATCTTCAAAAGAAATTAGTCACTAATTTGGAACCTACTCCTCCTATAAGCTAGCATTAGGAACTCCTTAATATACTTTTAAGCTGTAATGTCTGATTAGAAAGGAGTACTTGCATCATGTTACATATCCTTGGAATGGTAATGATAAATCCTTTTTAATGGTAAAGTAGGATTTGACATCAATATTCTAGCAACAGCACTTTTAGAAAGTAGATATATTTCTGCTCTTACAGCTTTGTGTAGCTGCAGCCTGTCTCCAACACACATCTAGGGTGAGTGACAGCTGTACTTTGTACAATCCCTGTAGATAGCCACAAATATAGAAATATTAGGTGTGTCTGAGTAGTCAGTCACATTCATCTGCATTCAGATGTCTCTTCTTGGCCAGGAAGGGTGGGAAGGGCTGACCCTTACATAAGTACTGGGTCTCTGACCCCCACTGGACCAGATACTTCTGGAACTACAACTGGAACCTATCAGAAGAACAGCTGTGCTACAGCAAGGACTTTTACTCTGCTGGACTGCTGACCTGGAAGGACTGCTTTTCTGCTGTACTGCCCAGCTGCCTGCTGCCCTCTGTCCTTGCTGAGGGATAGTTGGACTCTGCCTTTGCAGCTCAAGTGATATCCAAGAGCTGTTGCTTGAGATTCCGAGATATCAAAATCTCTACCCTTGCTTCTGTGCCTGTTTCTCTGGAAGTGGACCCAGATACTTGCATCCTGGAAATTGACATACTGTATCTCCTGTCTGCGTGCAGCAGAAATGGTGCATCAACCCGGTTGCGGGAACAGAAATGTTGCATTAGTCTTGGAACCAACACTTTGCCTTGAGAGTCCAATGAATGGAAACTGCACTTCATGCCACAGCAGTCTACAGAGATCGACGCACCCCACAACTGCATGGTGAAATCCGGCACATCCTGCTTCGAACCCAATGCATCTCGGCTCCAGCACTTGTCTACGGAATGATGCATCGCCATCACTGCGTGAGACAGATTGATGCATCGCCCTCCCTACAAGGACCCAGTCAATGCATCTCACTGCGCATCTTGCTGTTGCAACCAGGAATGGTACTTGGTTCCCCAGGGCCAGTGCTCTCTCGGTCTGCCCAAACTTTGGCTTTGCTCTTGTCCAGCGTGACCAAATGTACCCCCTAAAAGAGCTATTTTCGTCTAAGCGCTATTTCATATTTATTCTTTAAAAATTAGGATCTCGACTTGTACACATTGAATTTTTATTGTACCAGTCTTATTTTATTTTAAAAAATAATTATATATTTTCTAACCTGGTGTGAAGTCTTTTTGTGGTGCTTTCACTGTGTTACTGTATGGGTTATTGTATAAATACTTTACAAATTGCTTTCTAAGTTAAGCCTGCCTGCTCTGTGCCAGGGTGTTGTGAATTATCCTGACTACGATTGTGGTCCCTCCTTGGACAGGGTGCATACCTCTGCCAACAAGAGACCCAATTTCTAACAACTGGCATACATAGATTCTGTCTCTTCAGCTCCTATCCTCCACCACGAGCAAGCCAAATCTCCTCCAGATGGCCATATTGTGTGAAAAATGCTATTGCTGGCAAGAAGAGAAATTAAGTTGGCCCTGCAGGATGTTTAAATGCCAGAATCTGAGTAATAACTAAGTCAGAAAATTATGATAAATAATGGAGTTCCAGAAGGTGTGCAGGTAGGATGAAAATAATTATCTCTACAATTGGGACCCTTGCTTACCATCACATTTCTGCCTCGCACTCTGCTCTAGGTCCAACTACTGGAAAACTGTAATTTAGGGTGGCAGAACATACTTCAGTGAATCACTACAGGTTACACCATGAATACCCAGTTCAATTATGTGGTCTGTGAAGGCCATAAACAATTTATTATGGGTCCCGTCTGTGACAAGCTATCTGTGCCCAGGTACTGGGATGAGTTAGATGGTAGTCTCACTTGCTTAGCCTGCATATGTTCTCGGGCAACCATCCCAGAGCCTATTTTCTCAGCTGTGCCACAACAATACTTATTTTAAAAGGCTGGTACCGACAGCTAAAACTCGAAATCCATTTAACGGATGTTATGTTGAATGACAGTTAGTGAGACTCACTCACTGCAGAAGTCCAAAAATTTGGTAGTCCAATGGTCAGAGACCACCATTTCGTACAGGTGCGTAAGATGATTACTGCAATGGGTTACTCGGTCACTAAGGGAAAGAAGTTCAATCTTTTTCACTCAAGCCTGCATCCCACGTGGACACATTGTTTGAGAGCCTACAGCTTCATGATTAAAAAACAGTTTGCACGTCACTGTGAAGTATCTCTCATGCTTCATAGTTTCAAATAGATTAGTTTAACTCTTTTAAATGTCATAATGTGTGATTCTAGATTATTATACCTGGGTAAAGGTTCCACCAAATTAGTTTGCCTGTACTGGTCCACCATTCCTTACATGGCGGTCACAGACAGGGAAATTGAGTGCCAATCACCCTACCCTAAATAGATGAAAGCCCATGGAGGGCAGGCTGCTGGGTCAGATATTTACATCAGTGGAAGCATCTGAGGCACCGATGATGTGAACCTGGCACTTTCCACTCCTTTAAGTGAGACATGGAAACCACAGTTTTGATGGAGTGGAGTAGGTTTATAGTGCTACATCCAAATTGAAATGATGCAATATTTTTTTTTATGGAAGTGCAAATCATCCATGGGGGATGGCAAGCTGATATAGCAGGCAACTGACCCTCAAGATCAGATACAAAAAATTCAAATCCCCCAAAGCTAGGCCTTCAGTTTGCACCAAAATCTTAGAAAGAAACAACATTTGAAAAATGTATCCTCTGGAGTCACTTCACTTCCAGGTGTGAGATTTGAGAGTTAAAGGATATATTTGATGGATTACGATATTAATACCCAAGACTCTACCCCTGGAGTGATGTGCTTTGAGTGATAACATTCTCAGTTGGAGTAATCTACAGATAAAGGTTAGGGAAACACCAGAGGGGGTGGTTCGGTACCAGGTCACAGGTATTGATAACTTTTCAGACATGAATAAACTTTCAAATGTCCTCTCAGAATCTCCAGATTCTCAGTAGTAAAATTGCTAGTAATGAGCCAAGAGTACTGGTAACCCTCTGGGTACTTAGAGAGCCTGTGGTCTTTAAATAAGCTTAAGGACTGGCAGCTGTGGAGCCAGCGTTGTATCATGTGAAAAAGTATTGTATGAATACACCAGCTAGGTATATTCAGAGTGTAACAGGGTTTGCTTCACATCAAATGCAGGAGTGAATAGACCACATCAGGTAGATGAGTGCAGAGGACAGCAAACGAGGGAGGGAATAAGGAAAGCAACAACGGTGCAGGCAAGGAGCAAATAGTGGGCAAGACTATGAAACACAAAGTGATATAACTAAGCAGATTTCTAGGCAATAGACAGTTCTTAAATTCCACTGGAAGTTCCCACCAGCCCTCAGTGCTTCGCTCTGATTAGTCTTTTAGTGATCTTGATCTTGAAGGCCCACCTGACAACCTTTGTGCACCAACTGCCACCAACCAGCCTTCCACATCTTCCAAACCCATGGTTGCTGTTTTTTACCTACTCTGTCTGTCTCCTGATCCTCTTGATCCTGTGTGTTTCATCACACTTGATCCATGCACTAGGGTAACTTTTAACTTGTACAAGGTTCAGGTTTTAGTTACTTTTTGGAACTCAATAGTCACCATAGGAGCAAATTTAAGTGCTGCGGCAAGACAGGGAATCTCAAGGCCAATACATTCACTGTGAGATCCCACTGAAGCCTTGTTCTTTACTTTCAAAAGCTCTGAGTCGACGAACCTGAGAATCTTGCCCTCTGAGTTGTGCCTTTCTCAAATATTCACAATACCTTAGTCAAAAAAGGCTAGGTTCTTCCTTTATAGGTTCTGGACTTACTTCTGGGAGCATCAATCAAGCTACCAGAATATTAGTCAGTGCTTTCAGGCATTGTTCGGGTCACAGATGCCAGAGGGAGGCAAGATCAATCACTCACACCAGTTAGGGCTCCAGCAACATCCACTCCACTTCTAAATGGTCAGTCCATTCGTACACAGAGCAGGGCTTCAATGCCAGTGATTTGAGATATTTTCTTACCTAAGCCCAATACAATTCTTACCTGTTGGAAAATGGGTTATTGGTAGGGCAGGTAGGTACCTACACCTAGCAACAAGCCACAAACCTCCACAAAAGTACAGTTAGGTCTCAGTAAATTAATCCCAGCTCTACCCTTGGTAGCTTGGCATCGAGCGTCAAGGCTTAACTTAGGAGACAAAGTGTAAAGCATTCAAATATCACAAAACAGTAATTAAATAAAACACAGGAAACAGTTTAAAAATCCAAAACCAATTTATAAAAATAGCTTATATTTTTATCTTTAAAATGACACAAAAACGATTAAAATCGGTTCAGGGGAACCGGAGATATGAATTTTTAAAGTATTATTATTTTCTAGCGCATAGAAACAAAAAGCGCCAATCGGGTCATCTGGTTGCACCAGGACCGGGACAAAGTCAAACTTTCAGGCCGACCGCGATGGAGCCCTGCTCGGATACAGGTCGCGGGAAGCCTCGGTTAAAAAGTTACCTTCTGACTTAGTCTTTATTTTGAAGTTTTTCTTCACCGGGACGAACCTGCCAGTTGGATCCGACCTCCTGGAGCCCTTGTCCGGATACGCGAAGTCGGTTTCCTCGGTGGTGATTTCTACCTTCGGACTTAGTCGTTTTTTCGAGATGAAAATCCTTCGACCGGGGTAAACCTGGATCTTGATCCGACGTCCGTGGAGCCCTTCTCGGATACGATGGCTGGAAGGTCCCGGTCAACTTTTTACGTTCGGACTTAGTCTCTTTTTCGGATGTTTTTCTTGACCGGGACGAACCACGAAGTCAGGCCGGGTCGCGGTTGAGGCAAGCCGGCTAGAATTTCCGCGTCGAGTCGGTCACTTTATGGAGCTTTTTTCTAAAATTTCTCCAATCTTTTCCAAACTTCTGGGGCTTCACCCAGATGTTCTTTTAAGGTTCTTTTGGGGTCCACAGCTCACCCCAAGGGTCCAGAAGTTCTGTGATGGTCCTTGGGAAGTGCGGACTTCAACTCCCAGAGTGCACCTGGCGCAAACTCCTTTTTGGCCACTGGGCAGTGGTCAGCTGGTCACTTTTTCAGGAGTTGGTGCAGGGGACTCTGGTTAGCAATTTTTCACCTGTAGCAAACAGGGAGTCCCTCCTTGAACCAGTGGAAGCCAGGCAAAGTCCTTCTTGTGGTGAAGCCCAAGTGTGCAGCTGGTGCAGTCTTTCTGAGTGCAGGGTCCAGGTGCAGGCCAGGGGTCCAGCAGGGCAGTCCTTCTTCTCCTTGTAGTTCTTTCTTCTTGAAATTTGGTGGGGATCTGAGGCGTGGGTGCAGGTCTGCCAGTTTTATCCTTGCTCCTGGGTGAAAAGCAGGGGGGCCCTGGTCCTCCAATCAGGGACAGGGTCGTCCCCCTGTGATGACCACTTCCTGGGAAGTGTGGCAAAAATCCATCCCAGAAGGCAATAGTCTCCAAAAAGCCAAAATGGATGAATCTGATTTTTGGAGGAGAGATCTGGCTGAGCCCACCCACTGGTGTGGCTAAAAATCATAAACACACCCCTCTCCTGCCCTCTCCTAATCTAATCAAGGGGGCACCTAGCTGTCTGGGGTTGCAGGATGTGGGGGGTGTTGCTGGGTGCTCCAGATGTCCTTCTCTGCCTTTGAAGACCAGTTTGGCAGCCCTCCCCCTTCCTGCTTCCCCATCTGCTGAGGGGAGATTCTCTCCCCCAAGCACATTCCTTTGTGTGAAGTCAGGCCACTTCACACCTCATTAAAGTAGCCTGGCAGAAGCTGCTGCAGGCTGGCCAATCAGAGCACAGCAGCAAAAACAATGCAGAGCTGAAATTGGCAACTTTTTAGGTAAAGTCTAAACTTTTTACCTGCACTAGTTATATTAAATCCAACAACTGGAAGTTGTGGGATTTATTATAACAATCAATTTGATACCAAATTCTTGGTATGTAACATTTAAGGAGACTTTAAAATTTAAAATAAAGTCTGCCCATTCTAGCCTATGAAGGCCATTTACTTCAATGAGGGAAAAACGAATTTGGCTGTTTTTACCTCACCAGGGCTTATAAATCTATTTTTATAAAGTCCCTGCTTATAGTTACATGGCACCCAGCCCTAGGGGCACATAGGGCACACCTTAGGGGTGACTTATATGTAAAAATAAGGTAGTTTAAAACTTTGGAAGTACCTTTAATTCCAAAGTCGAATTTGCATATAACTTTAATTTAAAAGCAGCCAGCAAGGCAGGCTTGCTTTTAAAATGACACTGGGCACCTCAGCAATGCACCTAGGTGTGCACCACCTATGCTGTGGTCCCTAAACCTACATGCCCTACCATATACTAGGGACTTATAGGTAGGTTAACTTAGACAATTATAATTAGCCTAATTTGCATATCCATTTTACACAGAGCACAGGCCCTGGGACTGGTTAGCAGTACCCAGGGCACCATCAGAGTCAGGAAAACACCAGCATAAAGTGGAAAATGGGGGCAAAAAGTTAGGGGGCCTCTGCAATCAGCCCCAGTTTCTCACACAACCCCCCCCCAGCCCACACGCCCAGGAGACTCAGCCCAACCCTGGGAGAGTCTTCCTGGCTTGTTAGGCGAGGAAGACAGTGAAGAAAACTGGCTGTCCCTTTGCAGGGCCTACTCTGCCTTATATCCTCCTGTCAGGGTCACTCCCTCTGGGTAGTGAAGCCATTCCAACAGTAAAAGGACCCAACCCAAACTGAAACTTCCCTCTAGGGGGGTCTTCCTCCTCTCTCTCTGCCAACTTGGGTAGTGAGGTGCCCACCTCCCCTACTCCTAACTTTGCTAGGGCAAGACCTAGCTTACCCAAAGAGGTCACCCAACACTTGAGCAACCCCACCATGACCAACAGGGTCAGGGGGCCTACTTTGCTATTGGCCTTGGGGTCTGCCTCCCAGGCCAAGTACAGTGCTGCCAGGAAGGCTAGCACCCAGCAGAGGCTACTGACAGCTGTCAGTACCCAGAACCACACCCTAAGCTCTCCACTGACAGGTGGCTGAGCTGCTTTAGGGGCATCTTTGGGGTCCTGGCACCCCTCTTGCTGTCTAGAGTGGGGGGCTACCACCTCCTGTGGCAGACACCCTCCTTCCACTCTCCCTTCTGTCAGTGCAGGGGCAACACCTTGCATCTGGACAGCTGCCTGACTACTCAGGACTTCCTTGGGGTCAGGTGAGGCCTCACCAGTGCCAACTCTGGGCTCCCCCCCTACTGGGGCAGAAGGCCTTTGGCTCCCTGGAACTCTCTTTAAGAGTGGCCTACCCTTCCTTTTCTTTTTTCCTTTTCTTGGGGACCCCTGTCTCCTAACTGTAGGGACTGACTCCCCAGGACTTTGGGTTGGGGGGGCGCCCTGGGCGACCACCCCATCTGTGACCAGACTCACCTCTGGGAGGTCATTGCCCAGGATACAATCTAGGGGAAGGTCAGCACTGACTACCACCCTAATCCAGTCAAGGATACCCTCCCTCTCTAGGGGCACTATGGCTACAGGTTTGGAGGTGACCTCCCCTGTGGCTATCCTGACTTTCTTTGTCTTTCCTGGGACATACATGTCTGGGGTCACTAACCGGTCACTCACTACAGTGTGACTGGCACAGGTGTCTCTCAGGCCAGTGGTAGGGATCCCATTCACTTGAATGTGGTGGAAGTGCCTACTCCCACCCTCAGGGATCACCAGCTTACCATCTGGTCCTGTCTCCCAGCACAATGCTAGGAGGACTTCATCATCTGAGGAATCCTCCTCTATGGCTACACTGGACAGCCCAGTGCTAACCACTTTCTTTGGACAGGCTGCATCTCCTCTGAAGTGACCTGTCTGCTGACAGTCAAAGCAAGCCCTACTGTCCAAGAGCTTTTTTAACCCTGGGTCTCCCTGTCTCTGCATGTCAGAGTGGGAGTGGGATTTACTCTCCTCCTTCTTAGGGTTCTGGGGTACAGAGGGAGTCTCTGTGGTGGGCTTACCACCTCCCTCCTTAGGTTTTTGGGGACCTGTCCCCCCCTTCTTGGAGTCTCCCCCCTGGGACTTGACAACCACCCTGGTTCTCAACCACTCATCAGCTGCCTCCCCTAGCTCTCTAGGGTTGGTTTGCTTAGAGTCCACTAGATGCTGGCGTAACCTTTCTTGGATACAATTGGTCAAGATGTGCTCTCTCATGATCAGATTGTATAACCCCTCATAAGTATTTACTTTGTTGCCAATAATCCAGCCCTCTAGTGCCTTTAGTGAAATGTCCACAAAGTCAACCCAAGACTGGGTACTGACCTTCTGGGTGTCCCTGAACTTCATTCTATATTGCTCTGGGGTCAGACCAAACTTATTGACTAAGCACCTCTTCATACTAGGGTATGAATCTGCCTCCTCCCCCCTTAAGGTCAGAAGCCTATCCCTCCCTGAGTTGGGGACCAACTCCCACAAAAGGGAACCCCAGTATTGAGGCTTAACCCTTCTCATTTGGAGTGCCCTCTCAAAGGCCCCTAGCCACTTATCTATGTCATCCCCCTCTACATAAGCAGGGACCACCCCCTTGGGTAATCTGGGGCAAACTCCCCCACCCATGGACACCTCAGCTTCTTTATCGCTGCTTCCATCTCTTTTTTCTTTGTATGCCCACTTTTTCTTCTCTAGGGCCAGCTTCTCTGCTTCCAAAGCTATGTAGGCTAGCTGGGCTTCCAGCTCTCTTTCCCTGATGGATGGGTTCTCTCCTCCTGAAAGGACCCTCTTCCTACCACTAGCTTTGGGTCTGCCCCTAGTGACTGTATCCAGTGAGGACCGTTCCTCCTCTTCCTCACTTGGGGTCTGATGCTTTCCCTCCCCTGAATGGTTAGAGTTAGCATCTTCCTCTTTTTCTTCCTCCTCTGGAGCTTCCTCTGTCTCTACCTCTTGGGCCTCAGCCCATGCTGTCAGGGATTTAATTAGGATTTCCTTCCTGAGATTAGTGGTTGCAGGCAACCCTCTCTCAACACACAACCCCCTAAGCTGGACTACTGTCAGTGTAGGTAGGCTAGCCAGATCAAGCTCCATGGTTCCCTAGTTTTGTGTCAACAAAAACTTTTTGCAAAAATTGGTAACAGGAATTTAGAAAAATTACAAAAATTCAATAATTGAAATTAATCCAAATTAATTTTTTTAAAAAAATTAAAATTAAAAATTAAAAACAATTTTTGCACTAGGACAATTTAAAGGATTTTTAATTTGTTTTATCTAAAACTGTAACGTGATATTGAACACAAGTACAGGATCCCGTCGCTGCTTCCAATTATGTTGGAAAATGGGTTATTGGTAGGGCAGGTAGGTACCTACACCTAGCAACAAGCCACAAACCTCCACAAAAGTACAGTTAGGTCTCAGTAAATTAATCCCAGCTCTACCCTTGGTAGCTTGGCATCGAGCGTCAAGGCTTAACTTAGGAGACAAAGTGTAAAGCATTCAAATATCACAAAACAGTAATTAAATAAAACACAAGAAACAGTTTAAAAATCCAAAACCAATTTATAAAAATAGCTTATATTTTTATCTTTAAAATGACACAAAAACGATTAAAATCGGTTCAGGGGAACCGGAGATATGAATTTTTAAAGTATTATTATTTTCTAGCGCATAGAAACAAAAAGCGCCAATCGGGTCATCTGGTTGCACCAGGACCGGGACAAAGTCAAACTTTCAGGCCGACCGCGATGGAGCCCTGCTCAGATACAGGTCGCGGGAAGCCTCGGTTAAAAAGTTACCTTCTGACTTAGTCTTTATTTTGAAGTTTTTCTTCACCGGGACGAACCTGCCAGTTGGATCCGACCTCCTGGAGCCCTTGTCCGGATACGCGAAGTCGGTTTCCTCGGTGGTGATTTCTACCTTCGGACTTAGTCGTTTTTTCGAGATGAAAATCCTTCGACCGGGGTAAACCTGGATCTTGATCCGACGTCCGTGGAGCCCTTCTCGGATACGATGGCTGGAAGGTCCCGGTCAACTTTTTACGTTCGGACTTAGTCTCTTTTTCGGATGTTTTTCTTGACCGGGACGAACCACGAAGTCAGGCCGGGTCGCGGTTGAGGCAAGCCGGCTAGAATTTCCGCGTCGAGTCGGTCACTTTATGGAGCTTTTTTCTAAAATTTCTCCAATCTTTTCCAAACTTCTGGGGCTTCACCCAGATGTTCTTTTAAGGTTCTTTTGGGGTCCACAGCTCACCCCAAGGGTCCAGAAGTTCTGTGATGGTCCTTGGGAAGTGCGGACTTCAACTCCCAGAGTGCACCTGGCGCAAACTCCTTTTTGGCCACTGGGCAGTGGTCAGCTGGTCACTTTTTCAGGAGTTGGTGCAGGGGACTCTGGTTAGCAATTTTTCACCTGTAGCAAACAGGGAGTCCCTCCTTGAACCAGTGGAAGCCAGGCAAAGTCCTTCTTGTGGTGAAGCCCAAGTGTGCAGCTGGTGCAGTCTTTCTGAGTGCAGGGTCCAGGTGCAGGCCAGGGGTCCAGCAGGGCAGTCCTTCTTCTCCTTGTAGTTCTTTCTTCTTGAAATTTGGTGGGGATCTGAGGCGTGGGTGCAGGTCTGCCAGTTTTATCCTTGCTCCTGGGTGAAAAGCAGGGGGGCCCTGGTCCTCCAATCAGGGACAGGGTCGTCCCCCTGTGATGACCACTTCCTGGGAAGTGTGGCAAAAATCCATCCCAGAAGGCAATAGTCTCTAAAAATCCAAAATGGATGAATCTGATTTTTGGAGGAGAGATCTGGCTGAGCCCACCCACTGGTGTGGCTAAAAATCATAAACACACCCCTCTCCTGCCCTCTCCTAATCTAATCAAGGGGGCACCTAGCTGTCTGGGGTTGCAGGATGTGGGGGGTGTTGCTGGGTGCTCCAGATGTCCTTCTCTGCCTTTGAAGACCAGTTTGGCAGCCCTCCCCCTTCCTGCTTCCCCATCTGCTGAGGGGAGATTCTCTCCCCCAAGCACATTCCTTTGTGTGAAGTCAGGCCACTTCACACCTCATTAAAGTAGCCTGGCAGAAGCTGCTGCAGGCTGGCCAATCAGAGCACAGCAGCAAAAACAATGCAGAGCTGAAATTGGCAACTTTTTAGGTAAAGTCTAAACTTTTTACCTGCACTAGTTATATTAAATCCAACAACTGGAAGTTGTGGGATTTATTATAACAATCAATTTGATACCAAATTCTTGGTATGTAACATTTAAGGAGACTTTAAAATTTAAAATAAAGTCTGCCCATTCTAGCCTATGAAGGCCATTTACTTCAATGAGGGAAAAACGAATTTGGCTGTTTTTACCTCACCAGGGCTTATAAATCTATTTTTATAAAGTCCCTGCTTATAGTTACATGGCACCCAGCCCTAGGGGCACATAGGGCACACCTTAGGGGTGACTTATATGTAAAAATAAGGTAGTTTAAAACTTTGGAAGTACCTTTAATTCCAAAGTCGAATTTGCATATAACTTTAATTTAAAAGCAGCCAGCAAGGCAGGCTTGCTTTTAAAATGACACTGGGCACCTCAGCAATGCACCTAGGTGTGTACCACCTATGCTGTGGTCCCTAAACCTACATGCCCTACCATATACTAGGGACTTATAGGTAGGTTAACTTAGCCAATTATAATTAGCCTAATTTGCATATCCATTTTACACAGAGCACAGGCCCTGGGACTGGTTAGCAGTACCCAGGGCACCATCAGAGTCAGGAAAACACCAGCATAAAGTGGAAAATGGGGGCAAAAAGTTAGGGGGCCTCTGCAATCAGCCCCAGTTTCTCACATTACCATTGCTCAGCCCCTTTTTACAGCACTTCCCCTCTATTTACTGTGCAAACATTTCTGGAAAATCAAGTCCTTGTGTTCATTCAAAATAGCAGGTCCCCCGTCAGCATGTTGTGGCATGAATCCTCACCAAGCAGCTTTCTAATAGCAGCGAGTAACACCCATGGCTCTGTGACCTGCCCCTCCAACTGGGGTGAGATGAAACAAAGTGGCTGGGAGCACAACAACTTCAATGGCACTCCTTACATTGCACTCTTTGCCATCAACAGGCAAAGCTGGAAGATTCCAATCAGTTCCTTGTGAAGACATCTGTTGTTCCTGTTCATTCCCAGATTCCAAGATAAAACCTAGTTGATTGCCTGCAATTTACTTCTCCATGACTTTCTGCCAGCAGATCAAATGTATTGTATTTTGGTTATTTACTTTTTAGATTTATATAGAGTTCTTTCATGATTGTTGACAACAGTAGAAAGAAATCCCTATTAACATTTCAGACGAGAAGAAGAGTGGGTGTGTGAGGAGAGGGTAGGGGAAAAGCAAAGTTTGAAGGGTGAAGAGTGAACTCATACGATAAACAAGCTGATGGAATACTGTGTTCATGATAATCTTTGTGTCACTTGCCGAGATCCTGGGAGCCTATCAACATTATCAGGGCACAATGGGCCAGATCCTGGACAATGTGCAGGAAAACAGGCGGCTGCAGTGGGGACAGTACCGGGGGATCAGGGAGGACTTCCAGGCCATTAACAAAACCCTCATCTCCATTGCAGGGGTGCTGGCAGACATGGCCAATATTATGAGGGAGGCAGTTTCACACCAGCAGGCCCCTGCCACTAGCCAGACATCTGAACAGCCTTCCATCTCCGCTGCTGCTAGTGGCCTGGAGGCCCTTCCAAAGGACTCACAGGCCACCAGCACACCTCCCCCTGCAGAAGGTGAACCATCCCACAAACGTTCCCTGTGATTCAGACAGAATACAGAGACACTTGCCAAGACCCCTGCCAGGAAATTAGATTCTCCTGATTGTTACCCTTGTGTTCCACTCAGCCACCATGTCCACCTCGAACTGCCATTGCTTCACTTCCTATGTCCCCTTGGACAATGCACCTGGGCTACAAACAGACTGCACCAATACCCTGGACTTTCCTCCATCATCACCCCATCCCATTGCACTAGTCCTTCTTCATATTAGCACTTCAATAAACACCATTTGAAAAAAATCATTTTGGAGTATGTCATGTATATCAAATATGTGTTCATTGTCACAGGTACAAACATTGCAAATCAACTGTACAGAGAATGAGCATAGATGAATGACCTGTAGCTGGCTGTAATGATCACACCAGTAGTATATGTCAGGTCACCAACATCTGCAAACTGAATTCCCAGAGGGAACAGTAAGTGGGCCTAGAAGTTGAAAATATCAGCATGCCACACAAATTAAAGCAAAAGTAATTGAAATATTAAGTAGCTTTGTCCTACCTGTGTGTCATTGGAAATATTGTCAGATCACATATGTTCTGTTGTCCTCATCCTCATCCTCTGCCTCCTTTTCCTCACTTTCCACAGGGTCTACTGCTGCCATACGGGCTTCTCCAGCCTCCTCCTCCTACAGGAATGGGACATGGCGTCTGAGGGCCCGGTTATGCAACATGCAGCATGCCACCACTATCTGGCAGACCTTCTTTGATGTGTAGCACAGGGATATACCTGTTAGATGGAGGCGACGGAACCTGGCCTTCAGGAGGAAAAAGGTCCTTTCAATTATCCTTCTGGTTCGCCCATGTGCCTCATTATAACGTTCTTCTGCCCTTGTCCTGGCATTCCGCACAGGAGTCAGTAGCCAGGATAGGTTTGGGTAACCAGAGTCACCTGCAAATATTGAGGGACAACATTTAGCCACAAACTATCCTATATGACCCACAGCATACCCATACACCAACATCTACTGGGTAGGAACCAGGGCTGACCTATTAGGCACACTGTGTGCCTCGGTAGTTGTCAGGAATAAGGCTGTGCGCGGTCCAGGTTCTGCCCGAAACTCCGCTGCGCGGATTTGCGGCGCTTCATGTGCACCACTTGTCATCCCCTTTTGTTCTAAAAGTGGTCATCAGCGTTGTCAGCCCTGTGGTAAAGCTCATGTAGCTGCAGGGTCAGGACATTGGTGGTCAAGATGCACTTATCAGTGATATTCTATGAAGGGACTACAATTCCATGTTTTTAGAGGCAGCAGCCATCTTGGGGTGTGGCAGGCCTATAAAGCCCAGCCATACCCAAGCACATTTCTCACAATTTTGAAGACTTTGAGGCAGTCAGACCTCGTGGGGGTTCCTCTGAAGAAGAGCAGATTTCCTGCAGGGCAGATTGACAGCAAATTGGAGTATCCTTGTTTCCATGGTGAATTCAGATACGGGTAGGTCGTACTCGTAGCGGTAAGGTCTTGATGAGTCCAATCTTGAAGGGAGTTGTTACTTCCAAAGGTAAAGCTCCTCTTAGGAAAACGAGCAAAGCGATTTAGGCCACACATGTAAAGCGCCCTTGGTACGGTAATCAAAGCGCTTCAGTCCACATGAGTAAGGCGCCCTTGGCACAGCAATCAAAGCGCTTCAATCCACATGAGTAAAGCGCCCTTGGCACGGCAATCAAAACGCTTCAGTCCACATGAGTAAAGCGTTCTTGGCATCGGAATCAAAGCGTTTCAGTCCACATGAGTAAAGCGCCCTTGATACGCAATCAAAGCGCTTCAGTCCACATGAGTAAAGCGCCCTTGGCACAACAAAGTGATTTAGGCCACATGAGTAAAGCGCCCCTTAGCATAACAAGCGTAGCGCTTCAGACAAGACAAGTAAAACCACTTTCTGGCATAAGGAACAAAGTGCTTCATGTATAATAATCAAAGCGCTTCATGAACAATAAACAAGGCGCTTCTTCCTAACGAATAAAGCGATTCAAGTTCAATGAGTAAAACTTTCAGGTCTATAATTGTAAATGTGAAAGCATTTCGGAGATAAGTAAATTCTAGTTTCATTGTTTTTTGGAAAGCATAATATGTGAGATACATATTTAAGTCTTTGAGAATTTCTAGGCTGTGATCAAACGTTTATGTTATGAATGTATAGTTGTTACAGGATTGATATTCAGAGTTTGACCATAGTCCAAAGCTCTTGCCATCTCTTGGTTCAGAGGTTGTAGTTTGTTCTTGTTCCATGATTCAAAGAAGGGGCTTCGCCCTTACTTCAAAAAAAGGGGTCTCAATCTGATATCATGGAGACGACTTTATTCAAGAGTCTATTGAAGTTATAGAGTATAGAGTTATACTGCTATGAATGAGTATATGCATATTTGTTCTAACTTTTTCTTTTCAGATCTCTTCCCTTGGGTAGTTCCCTACCCTAATTCCCTTCCCCCTCCTGGCTCCATCATAACTCTGTGCTAAATTAGCTTTCTGAGTTGGTGATGCCGGGAGGTGAGCCATTTGTTCAGCAGCGTGAAGATCCCAAGGAAGGGACACTGTGACAGTAGTTGGGATATCACATTTGGGATGCTGCTATTCCTTAGGACAAAGGCATCATGCACCGACTCTGGATACTTAGCATTGAAGTGGGAGATGTACTGGTCTGCCAAGCACACCATCAGAACATTCATGGAGTGAAAACTCTTACTATTCCTGAACACCTGTTCATTCTGCCAGAGGGGGGGACAAATGCAATATATGTTCCATCAATCGCCCCTATTATGTTGAGGATATGTCCCATTGCATAAACCTCAGCCTTCACTGTGGCCAAATCTTCAACCTGGGGGAAAACAATGTAGCTGCACATGTGTTTTATCAGGACAGACAACACTCTTGTCAGTACCATTGAGAACATTGGCTGTGACATTCCTGCTGCCAAGCCCACTTTCACTTGGAAAGAACCAATTGCCAAGAAATGGTGTACTGATAGCACTTGCACAAGAGGGGGGATCCCAGTGGGTGACGGATAACAGATATCAGGACAGGTCCCAATTGGGCACACAGCTCTATGATTGTGGCCCTGTCAAGTCTATAGGTTAGGATAATGTGCCTGTCCTCCAGTGTTGCCAAGTCCACCAGAGGTCTGTACATGGGGGTATGTCTCCATCTCCTATTCATCGCAGCGGTAGGAATCTAAAGGACAAAAGAGTGAGAAAACTTCTATGACCACCCCAGCTACAGGTACAGCCGCCACCACTGTACCAGCACTGCCCTCCCAGCAGCCCCTCATTGAGTTGCCTGTGCCGGCTCACCCAGGAGGGCGGGCATCTCCTTCGCCCCAGGCACCTCAGGCCCTGCCCCACGGAGCCCTGCTGCCCTGAGTGAGGAGGCTAATGACCTCCTGAGATCCATCTCTGTAGGGCAGTCAACCATTGTGAATGCCATCCAGGGGCTGGCAGCCCAGATGCAACAATCTGATGCATTCCTCAAGGGCATTCACACTGGATTGGCAGCCCAACAGAGATCAATTCAGGCTCTGGCCTCCTCTCTGATGGCAGCCATTGTCCCTGTTTCTACTGTCCCCCCTCCAACTTCCACTACCCAGTTTCATTCCCCTCAACCCCAACCTATCCCAGGCACACAGGTAGACGAGCATGCACACAAGACGACACCCAAGAGTGTCACAGGCAAACACAAGCACCACTCTTCATTCCACAGGCACTCACACAAACACCATCCTGTTGCAGATAGAACAACATCCACTATTTCCACTGTCTCCCCTCTCCACCACCTCCCTCCCAGCCACGTCTAAACTCACACCTGCATGCACTACATCATTGTCCACTACCAGCATCATCACCACACCAAGCAGAACACACACCTCACTGGCAGACACCTCCACAAAATCCATGCACACGTCCCCTGTGTACTCTCCCACTGTGTCTGTCCCCCCTCCTAAAGTACACAAACGCAAGCACTCAGACACCCAACAGCCATCCACCTCACAACAGCATACAGCCTGTGCACCTGCACCCAAATCCAGCAGACAGACTCCTCCAACAACCACTCCCTCATCCTCCACTCCCATTCCTTCTCCCTCTTCCCGCCCCAATGTCCCTAAAAAAAGTTCCTATCCACCATTGACCTCTTCCCTACCTCTACCCCACCGCCCTGCATGTATGGCCAGGGTATCACAAACCCCGCCAAGCACCTCAGCCACACAGTACGCTGGCCCAGTCCTAACCGCACCCACTTGTGGTAGAAAGGGATCAAGGCCACATGTACTGAAGGGCAAGGAGCCTGCACCTGCCAGTCAAAAGGCCAAGGAGCCTGCACCAGTAGGCAGGAAGAGCAAGGAGCCTGCACCAGCAGGCGGGAAGAGCAAGGAGCCTGCACCAGCAGGCAGTAAGGGCAAGGAGCCTGGACCAG
Organism: Pleurodeles waltl; assembly: GCF_031143425.1. NCBI lineage: Eukaryota > Metazoa > Chordata > Amphibia > Caudata > Salamandridae > Pleurodeles > Pleurodeles waltl. Next base: position 350,822,772 of record NC_090442.1, read on the forward strand.
CAACTGTGATGGAGACCCCACCACCAACCATGGTTGTGAATCCGTCTGAGGGCGCAGGGGGTGTGCAGGAGCCTCCCCCCACCAGCAGCATCACCACTGTGCAGCCGTCCGAGGGTGCAGGGGATGTGCAGGTGATGTGCAGGAGCTTTCCCCCACCAGCTGCACCACTACTGTGCAGCCCTCCGAGGGTGCAGGGGATGTACAGGAGCCTCCCCCCACCAGCAGCACAACCAGTGTGCAGCCGTCACCGCAGGCGGACGCTATGTAATCCTGCCTCCATGGGATGCTTTGCGGCCTGCCCCCTCCAGAACCAGTGGGCAAGGCACCCACCTAAGAGACTGTGGCCTATCACTCCCCAGGATCAAGCACAGGGCATGTTGCCCCATCCTGAACCAGTGGGCAAGACACCCACCTGAAAGGCTGTGGCCCATCACTACCCAGGATCAAGCACAGGCCATGTTGCTCCAACCAGAACCAATGGCAAGACACCCACATGAGAGACTGTGGCCAATCACTCCCCAGTGGTCTTGTTTCATCTCCCAGCTGAGGTGCCCCCCATCCCCCTGAGGTGCCTGCCTATTTATCAACTGATGCCCCTGCAGTGTTCTCTCCGTGTTGCAGCAGGTGATAAGTGGGGCCTTGGACTTTGGCCTGTGGCCTTGTGGCCCACGCAAATTGAGGACCGGGCTGTTGTCCCCTTTTTTCTATAAATATGTATATATCTATTATCTTGACTAACTTATTATTTCTACTGTGTTGATCTTATTACAAACACAAGCGAAATCGTTTTTGTCCTTGCGTTATTCAGCCGAGTTACAGGGTCAAATTGTTTTTGTAGTGCATCTGGTTGTGTGAATGGTGTGTGTGTGTGTGGGGTGTGTGTTGTGCGTGTGTGTGTCACTCTCATTTGCCTCCCCCCTCCCTTGTGTGCTAGGCGGGCGTACTCACCGCCGTCATCTTCTCCGGCGTTGGTGTTCGTGGTGGAGCAGAACATGGAAGATCATCGGAAAAACATGCAGTTCTGGTTCCATGGTGGCGTGGTTCTTCCAAGTGTCTCCAATGGTGTGTCCTTTCACTTCTGAGCTCTGTTTCCGCCAGGCTTTTGATGTCTTTGGTACCGCCCCAGAAAAGGTGGCGGTTTGCAGGGTCTTAAAATGGTGGGTGGAACATTGACTTCCGGCGGCTACCAACGTGGTGGCTATTGTTTCTGCCCTGCCAATGTACCACACCATGTAGGTGTGGTACATTGGCTGTCTTTCAGAGATCTTTCTGCCATGGTCATAATTTGGTGGCATTACTGCCACTTTATCACCGACTGTCAGGGTCATAATGAGAGCCAATATGCTTACTATTTAGCAGTACCAAAATAATTTAAAAGTGAAAACACAATGCAATCAAAGTCCCACAATCAATTTCTAAAAATAAAAAAATGTTAAGGAGAAAACTGATGCAAAAATAATAAAGGGAAACATAGGTATGTGTTGTTAGGTTTTTTAAGATAAAAGGTGGAGAAGAACACCATAGCATTTATGAGTGTGTTTGGCCAGGACCTACGCACAAGTTGAGGCCAATTGTGATGCACCAGATGCCAGCTAAGCCTGGTGGGTTGACATTGATCGAAGTTTTAATTTACCTTCTGACTTAGGGCCTGATTTTAACCTTGGCGGACGGCGGAGGCCGTCCGCCAAGGTTCCGCCGCCAAATGACCGCACCGCGGTCACAAGACCGCGGCGGCCATTCTAACATTTCCTCTGGGCCGGCGGGCGCTCTCCTAAAGAGCGCCCGCCGGCCCAGAGGAAATGCCCCTGCAACGAGGACGCCGGCTCAGAATTGAGCCGGCGTAGTTGCAGGGGTGCGACGGGTGCAGTTTGCACCCGTCGCGTATTTCAGTGTCTGCATGGCAGACACTGAAATACTTTGCGGGGCCCTCTTACGGGGGCCCCTGCAGTGCCCATGCCATGGGCATGGGCACTGCAGGGGCCCCCAGGGGCCCCGTGGCACCCCCTACCGCCATCCTGTTCCTGGCGGGAGACCCGCCAGGAACAGGATGGCGGTAGGGGGTGTCAGAATCCCCATGGCTGCGGAGCGCGCTCCGCAGCCATGGAGGATTCCCCTGAGCAGCGGAAAGTCGGCGGGAGACCGCCGACTTTCCGCTTCTGACCGCGGCTGAACCGCCGCGGTCAGAATGCTCGTGGGAGCACCGCCAGCCTGTTGGCGGTGCTCCCGTGGTCGGTGGCCCTGGCGGCCACCGGCCGCCAGGTTCAGAATGACCCCCTTAGTCTTTTTATATGGAAGGAGAAATATTCCAGTAGGTTATGGTTGGAGGCTCTATGCAACAAAGTCCTCTGAAAATCAGATAACTTTTTTATGTGGTCCCTCCAAATCTGTTGGTTTTGGTAGGAAAACTCTGAACAAGAAAGTTAAACGTTTGGGCACACTGAAGCCCTCCCACCCACTGGATACTTTTCACTCATTTTCCCAGTCACAGTTGCCCCAGTGGGACTTAGGGCCTAATTTCGAGCTTAGTTGATGGAATACAGAGGACATTACCTGTGCTACCCAAATGGGCTACCGTCCACCAAATTTAAAGATGGCTGAGGGTCCAGCTGTCATCTTTGTACATTGAGAGGAACCATCATCACAGCAGTTCCTTTCAAGGTACAAACATTTGATGAATGTCTACCATTGGTTCTGACAGTCATTCACCAAGGTTTTTCAAATGTTTTGTTTTCAAGAAACAAACTCCAAAAGCGGGAGATGTTTCACAAAAAACAAATGATCCCCAAACCCTAGGAGAAAACTTCCTTTCACAAGCGCATTCTCTTGGTAAACAAATAGAAATAATTCAGTGCATCTCTACTGAGTTAAATAGATTACAGGGGAGCTTGGTGCATGAAAATCAAGTTCCTGAATGTCTTGAAGAGTGAAGTATATAGTTATTAGCCTCTGTGATCTCAGGCAATTTTTACATTCCATCGGCAACTCATGTATTGAACCAAGATTCATCTCAGATCATTCATGTATAAACCTATCTCAATCAAATGATGACATCTTTCGATTTCGCGACAGCAATAGCGAAGTATTCAGAGTAACTGCTAAGGATAAAGAGAATCAAGAAGTATCACCATTGTTAAGTTCCAGCATTTATCTAACCCATAAATTACACAAAAAGGGCATACTATATTAAAAACCCATTCACTTCTACACACCAAGGGGGTCATTTTGACCCTGGCGGTACGGGACCGCCAGGGCTAAAACGACGGAAGCACCGCCAACAGGCTGGTGGTGCTTCCAGGTGTATTACGACTGCGGCAGAAGCGCCGCGGTTGGACCGCCGGGGCCGGCGGTATTCCGCCACTTTTGCCCCGGCGGTGGTAATCCGCCTGGGCAGCGCTGCTTGCAGCGCTGCCCAGGGGATTACGAGTCCCCGACCGCCAGCCTTTTTCTGGAGGTTTGCACCGCCAGGAAAAGGCTGGCAGAACGGGGATTCGTGGGGCCCCCTGACAGGGCCCCATGCAGCTTTCACTGTCTGCTATGCAGACAGTGAAAAGCGCGACGGGTGCAACTGCACCCGTCGCATGGCTGCAACACCGCCGGCTCCATTTGGAGCCGGCTCCTATGTTGCGGCCGTGATCCCCGCTGGGCCGGCGGGCGGAAACCAGGTTTCCACCCGCCGGCCCAGCGGGGATCTCCAAATGGCCGCGGCGGGGGTGCGGCCACATTGGCGGCCGCATGGCGGTCAGATCTAGGCGGGCGGCAGACCCCCTTAATCTTTTAAGCTGGTAGTACAAATTCAACCCCAATGCGAACATGAATGTAACACAGGTATATCTAGTATTACGTAATCAAAAATATGGAGGTCACCTCCTCCCTAGCACAGACCAAATTTCAACTAATTCACAGAACCTTCTGGACATCCCTTTTTCTATACAAATAGTCCTTAACACCCACCCCAGTGAAGATGTTTCATGTCTAATCAAAAGCTCTATGTACCCGAACATTGAGAATGAATCACATAAGCATCTTTCAGACTTCACATTAGGCAGCAATACAATCCATGTAACAGGAAAACCAACAACAAAAAGCTTCTTTTTACACCTGTAATGAATGACTCACTTCTACATGCGGTACTCTCCTCCAGTCTCCTAGAAGAACCAAAACGCAGGCCATTTCAGACAACCTTGACATTTACCTGGTAAAACTACATCTTAAACTCCTTCTACAGTTTAGCAGCTTGGAGGCATGGACAGAACAGACCTTCCACTTTTCATTACTTATAAATAAAGGTGCCTAATTACATTCTTTACCTTCATATGTTGAGTCTTTTAATATATAATGATTCCAAAAATGAATAACAGTAATATAATAATTCTAAAGTCACAATTAACCCACCTTTAATTAGTAAATACATTTTTATTCATTTCTGTTATGCATTTTTGTCCCCACTTTGCCATCCCTGGTGTGGGAGTGATCATTGTGTTTAAGGGTCTTGGGATTCTTGCTGCATGGGTGCCCTTTCCCCTGCATTTTGACATCTCTGGGTAGAAGGAGGGGCCGATCATTGAGGTTACAAGTGTTTGGAATCCCCATGGCGGAGGACATGTCGGGACATGTGCCCGGGTGAAGACCAGGCCAACAGTGGGCCCATCCGTGGCCAAACTAGGCTGCGCCACCCCTCTGGACTCTCCTGGCCTCTCAATGATTTCACATTGTGACTTTGCTTGGAGTGTTTGGCCCCTGAAGGCCCAGGCATAATGGGTAAGTAGTATTCTGCAGCTCTATCCTCCAAGGTGTGACCCCTGACAGCAACCATCACAAACTTTCTTATGAATGCCCTAGGTGCTCTCAGTACTGAGATATTGTAAATGGAAGATAGGCTGCCTCAACAAAAAAAACACTCTTAATGGGCCCGGGCAATGGCCCTATGGTGAGCCCTTTTTCCCCAGACCATACAACAGAGAGCACTAGAGAGTCCTCTAATCCATGTGATTGACAAAAGTACTGCCTAGATCGACAGTAATGAGAATATGGGGTCTCCCTCATTTAAAAAGAAAAATGGCAATGGCCAATTGGACAACACATATGTTAGTAAGCCTCCAAGCACTGTCAAAGCAGCATCCTCATCAGAGATTAATGCAGCTTTCCCGAGCTGTGGAAAGGGGCATTTGCCAGCAAACATATCACATTTGATGCGGGGAGGTGATCCAACATGTTCATCAAGGCACTTGAGGCAGCCTTGGTCAATTCATTTGACCCAGTGCTTGCCTTACTTAAGAACATTGATTTCTCATTAAAGCTTTTAATAGGAAATCAGGCGCCTAACATGGTAGACAAAGGAATGGGGGCTTTGGATTTGTTAAGTAACAGTCTCTCTTGAGTAGAATCCGCCCAGATAGGAAATACTGGTAACTTAGCAACTGTTTCCACGAAAGATAAAACCTTTATTAAATCCACAGGTGCCAGTAATGATTCTCCCCCTATACACAGATCTATTCCTGTATTAGGGTATATGGAGACAGCCTGTTGCTCATCAGTTACAGATCGAAGGAGGAAAAGAATAGATGATCATCTGAGGAAGACCTTGGATCAATGACCAGCCAACAAGGCTTTGCATTTGCTGCCAGATGCCACTCATTTTGTGATAGCGCCTCAAAATATCATTAAACAAGAATCAGGCTGACGATCACATCTAACTAAAAAATAAGGTGTCTGGCTAAATCATAGGACTCATATGGCTGTGAAACTCTAACACCACAATCAACATGCAGTGAGTAAACTGGCTAGAGAACAGAACTAAAGAGGAACCTGGGGTCTGTGTGGTAATTCATTCTAGGGATGCACAGATAGTAGGTTCTTTAATGAATAGGTTATCCTAGGTTTGATCATCTTACAATTGTATTAAGGCGGTGCCTGTGGGATACATTAATAGGCCAGCTAACAAAGCGTTTCCTAGACTTACCACCAATTCTGCTTCCATGTGCAGACCATTTTATATACTGACATACTCATATTTCACATCCCTTGAGCAGGTGGATTGACTGATGGGTTTGAAAGATATGTGGACTCATGCTAGAAAAGCGCCTGCTCTTTATCTCCCAGGACTCAAGACATAGCTCCCCTCATGAGTGAGGAGGTAGGCTCTACTGATACAAATCTTTTTATGGTCATGAACATGACAACACAATCAGGGACTGTTTCAAAAGTCACCCCACTGATTGTTGCACCTCAGCACAAATTTGAATGTTTGTACTGGAATGTGACAGGACTTTTGAGCAATGTGAATAATGTTGATAGGACAGATTTCATTAGGAATTTTCAAATTCTGTATCTTCAAGTGACCTGGCTAATGCAATTGATCAAGAGACCTGGGCTTGCAAAATTGTTCATCTTGATGGGTTTGTCTCTTTTTTTAAACTAGCCACCTAATAAAAAATGGGGAACAACAGAGGTGGACTGCTAATGCTGATATCCACCATATGAGATGGAAGGATTCTTATAACCTATCTTGATTCACCAGATTTTCAAACCATTTGTCATGAGATTAGGGAAATGCTTATCATTGCTAATTTTATCAAACTTTTAACTCTGGAAATACAAACATAGTAGATATTGAAAATGTTTTACCTGGATTTTATAGTAATTTGGGGGCAGATTCTAAATGGAGGCTCTCTCCAATTTCCAGAAGCTCTGTTTGTGGGTTTTTGGGATGTGACACTGAGGAGTACTGTCATTTTGAACAGAATCTATGTGGTGATGTTCTTAATTCTATCATGAGTAAGCACTCCCTTCTTCTTGTGTTAGACTTTCCTGCTCCTCCAGTCCATAGACACATTATCCTTACTGGTAAAGGCCGCGGTAGTATGAATGCTTTTATTGCCCTCTCACAAAAATACATACTCATGGTTGTAGACTTTTCTATCTTACAGAACTTCCTGAGTTATCCCAACCCCATGGCGCTCTTCCTTGCTCTAGGTTACCTGCAGCAACAGGTTTTACCTTCAATTTTACTAATATCAGCCAATCTATACAAGGATATCCTATGTACATGGGTGCTAGCGCAACTGGTCCATAATAAGTAAACTTACAAGGGGACCCGCATAGGTCGATGAACCTTTTGATTCACATGGAGTATCCTAGCTATGATGTGACCAATGTTTCCCAATAATTAATACAAAAAATTCAATAACCATTAGACAAGTAATTAATCATTAATCAATGAAGACAATAACAACACACCATGACTCTCCAGCCATGAATAACCGCAACTCAGTATACGTTTTAATAATTTTATTCCCTATTAGTTACAATACTAAGCCAAGAGATTAGTTCGAACTTAATTCAGTTCAAGTAAAATCTGCATTAATTCATTAGAAGGTGCCAAAAACATAACCAAATCAAAACGTGCATCAGAGTACGTTCGAAAGCATTAGCATAAGTCAACAAATGAATCAAAGGCAATAAGTCAAATTGTGTCATGGAGTTAAGCAAATCAGTCCGTCAACCATTTGTCTCCGAATCTGTCAATGTCATGTAAGGAAAACCTCATCTAATTCAGATTAGCATCAGCATGTGGGACTTGATGCAAAAACAATTTAGAAACAGGAATTTATAAAACATCTAGCTAAGAAGACTATTTAGACAGCGCAGTTGGTACCTAGAAAGAAAAGGCACCAAAATATAATTCAGTCACATTATCATATCTACCTATCCTTGGTATGGATCAGCAACAGAGTCAGTCTTCGTCTTCAGGTCATCAGCCGATCAGCATCACATCAGGCTCTCAATCAAGAGTATGAGCCCAATTACAGGATCTCAAATCACCTCTATAAGTTTGCAGTCTTGCTCCCCTAGCATCTTCTGAACTCTCTTCTCTCTGTTGCATTGTTATATCAAAGTTACCCAGACTATCCCCCAATTTCCAATTGGTCAATTAATCACCAGTTATGACTTTACCCAATAGTTGTACTATTCGAAATCTATTTATTCTAATATTTCACAGTTCACATGTCGTTGATTGGTCCGCTTTACGATGTCCTCATCATCCGGCTCGTCAGGTATCAATAATGTTGCATCTTCTTCTCCATTCAGTGCCTTCATTGTTCGAGTCCTGGGAAAGTACATCTCATGCACGTTATACATTATTGGTTACATTTCTAGAACATCATCTCCTGTCCGTCAGTTCTCACAGAAGGCCTGGTTAAGCATTTAATTAAAACAATGAGCAGTTCACGGTCAGTTCATCTCATCAATACTTTTCTATTAGACGCTAATAAATTTAGCTTTATGCAGGAGGCTTGGCAAGGCTGGGCCAAGGCACTCGCTAAGTTAAGGCCTACGATTATTGCACAACAAGGGTTATAACTCTTAATTATGACATATTACTACATAATTCTAATGCGTTTTCAATACTTCATGTATGTTAATCACTCTTTTAGTAAATTTCGTGAATCCTGGTGGCCATTCTCCGAGGTCACAATTTCAAACGTGAACATTATTTTAGTTCGTTAATAATATTTTATCAAATTCATTATTCAGAACACATAAACATTCATCAATTTATTTTTTAATGAAGTAATTTGCGTTAACATGGGTAATGGTGGACTCATGGCATCTGTTAGCTGAGATTTTAACCAGAAATGAGGAGCAGAGTGCTTTCCCCGTGGGTCTTCATAAACCATGGTAGAATTCCATCATCGTCCCTCTCTATAAGAGGGATGTAAGTCTCAACACAACCCAAATTATCCTGTGCTCACCCTGTGGTAGCATGGCACAGGGCAGGCAGGCTTAACTTAGAAGGCAATGTGCAAAGTATTTGTGCAGTAGCTCATAACTCATAATAACTAACACACCTAAAACACAACAAAAATACACCACACAGGTTTAAAAAAATAATTAATATTTATTTGAATAAAATAAGGTCCAAATGACAATAATCCAATGTACACAAACAAAGTTATGAACTTTTAAAGATTAAATCCGACTAAAGAGCTTAAAAACACAATAGCTCCAACTGGGGCTATCACTGTGTCGTTGACGGTGTTGTTCCCAATAGTCCGACGCCACAGGCACCGGTCATGGAGTCACATGGATCCCCAGGCACAGTACCTTTTGAAAACAAAGAAACAAAGGCGTCACACGGAGTTGTGGAGATGAAGCGTCGCTGGAGCTGATGTGGTGTGAGTTCCTTAAAGCTTCCGGGAAGGTGAGGAGTCGGTTCTGCACTGCGAGGCAGGGGAGGTGAGGTGTTGGTTCCGTCCGGTTGCAGAGTGAGCTGGTGCAGCAGTGGTGGCATGGCGTCGGCTCCTTGTGACCTGACAGGGTCGAAGGATCCAGTCTGTCAAGGCGTGATGTGTTGACTTCACAGTGCAACGATCACACTGTGGGACGTCAGCGGCATCATGGTGACGTCAGACTTACATTGCAAGCTGCGGGTGTTGCATGCAATGAGGACCACGGAGCCAGAGCAGGCAGTGGTCTGGCGTCAGGCAGCAGCATCTGTGCTGGAGTTGCTGAAGACAGTACGGGAGTCGCTGAAGTCAGTGAACTAGCTAGAAGCTAATTAATGATGTCTTTGTTGGCCCTGAGACTGCAGAAAAAGAGGTAAGGTCAATCCAAGCCCTTGGAGAGCACTTATGGGGAAGGCAGAGTTCTTCCAGCTAAGTCAGAGGCCAGCAAGCAACAGGGCAACAAGCAGGGCAGCAGTCCTTCTCAGCAAAGCAGTCCAGATGTGTCCTTTGGGCAGCCAGGCAGTTCCCTCTGACAGAGTTCAGGTGTAAATTCCGAAGTGTCTGATTTGATGGGGTCAGAGACCCAGTTTCAAAACCCAAAAATGCCTTTGAAGTGGAGGAAACTTCAAAGAGTGATTTTGAAGTGCACAAGTTCCCCTTTCAGACCAGTCCTGTCTGCCAGGATCCTGTTGGGGGTTATCGGTCCTTTGTGTGAGGACAGGCCACTGGAATTTTGTCACAAGCGATATCTATTGCAAATCTTCACAGGAGCAGAATGATGCCTTGAACCCAATTCCTCTCTAAAGTTCTCAGTCCCCAACTATATTCTTATCTGGAGACTAAAGTCATAGAGGGGAAAGGGCTGGGGATGAAAGAAAAGACTGTCTCATCCTCTGTGCCTATCACTTCGCCTGTTGTTTTTGAGGACTCAATGGTTATGTTACTCGAGTTGGAAGATAAAGCAAAACACTAATACTCTCTCCCACTAGTTCATACCTTCTCTGTTCCTTTTAACTAGGATGAATCTTTTCTTTGTAAAAGGTAACTTTTAGTGTGACCTACCCCAGTGTAGAGAGGTGTTAGCTTCTCTTCTGTGTTTGCAATTAATGGAAAATTACAATGAAAGTTTTACTTGTGGAGTTTTTTGGTATGCGATTATACAACTTCTGTTTTCATATTCTTTTCCTCTTTAGCATACTGGATTTGATTGAAAATGAGTATTGTAGGAGAAAACCTGTTCTACACAATTTTCACATGACAGAAAATGAATGCTCTTGAAATAACTGCTCTTTCTGCTCTTCACAGTTTTTTCTTATGATTAAAATGAATGTTCTTGAAAATACTGTTTTTCCTGTTCTTTACAGTTTCCTCATGACTAAAACGAATGTTCTTGAAATAACTTCTCTTCCTGTTCTTTACAGTTTTCTCATGACTAAAACGAATGCTCTATGAATAACTTTTCTTCACTATTTTTTAATATGACAGAAAACGAATGTTCTTGAAAATACTGTTCTTACTCCTGCGTGCACACTTCACATCACTCAGCTGTCCAAAAGAGCTCCTCCAGCCACAACACTAAAGCGGCAACCTTGAATATCAGCAGCCACCATTTTGAGAGCCCTCTGCTTCCAGGAAACTCTCCATAACGAAATGTGCAGATTGCGCGGGTGTCGCCAACTTCAAAGAATCTCCAAAACCTGGGAAGAGTGAGTTGGAGAAACCAAGGATTTCCTGACACCTTTGAAGTGTAGGAGAGAGCTCCTCTACCCTTCTTGCCCAGAGAGACCCATTCAGTATGCAGATGAGTGCAGATGTGACTGAGGCCCTCATTACGACTTTGGCGGTTTTTTTGCAAGACCACCGAAGCCGCTGCCCTCCACAGACCACAAGGGTTGGCGGTCAAAGGGCGCCATATTTTGAGTTACTGTGGATTTCTGCCCATTTACAGATGGAAAGCCAACCCCGTCAACCTACCTGACGAAGGAAGAGAGGCGGTTCCACCACCAGCACTAACGACAACACGTCTCCCCCCGTATTATGATGCGTAATACGGCACAGCTGTGGCATGTTCATTGGTGTGGTGCTGGCAGTGGTGCAGTGCTGACTCCTAATACGGCTGTCAGCCTTAGGCCTGCCGCCAGCCCGGAGAAGCTTACCGCCGGCTGCTTCAGTGCCACTGCACCGGGGAGCCGGGCGGGGTTGTGGCGGTTTGGTTTTGGCCAAATCCCACAACTTGTAATACGGTGGTCTTTATCGCTGAGTCCACAGCTATAAGGCCGCCACCCTGGGTGTGGCGCTCGTAATGAGGACCTGAGTGTCATGTGCTTATGGGTGTCTGGGTGGAATGCACAAGGGAAGCTGTCAACCAGCACAGACCAGACATGGATTGGAGACAGGGCTGTAAGCCACAGATGGCAGTGAGTGCAGAGAAATGCCCACTTTCTAAAAGTACTTATAAACCACAGAGGGTAACCCAAAAACCCAATCAGGCTGGGTAGAAGATAATCATTAAATACAACAATGCTCTAACGGGAAAAGATCGACAAATTAATTATATATCATAAAGCAACATAGGTGAAAACAAAAACACTATTTATTCATATAAATATATATATTCATTTATTTACTTATACATAAATATAAATTTAATATATTCATCCTATGTGGACAACTAATCTATTATTAACTCCATTCCAAATCCTCAGAGACTCTAAATCAATTTCTTTAATCCTCCAAAGATCCTCTGCAGAAACCAATCCAGACTATGATATATTCGTTGACGTTTCGACCCCTCTATACCTTGGGCCAAATCCCAGCTCCACAATGGGTCTTCTTCAGGACTAGTATGATGGGAGTCCCTTAAATATGTCCTCAGACTTCTTCACTTCTTTTACTTGTCTACTTATGAGGAGATCATATCAAATTTTGAAATATCATTCCTCCTCATATACCAGGTCACCAATCAATTCCATTGCACTCTTCCTTCATGTGTGAGCCTTCAGAAGACTAAGCGTTCACAAAGCAAAAAAAGGAGATTAAAGGAATTGATTTAGACTCTCTGAGGATTTGGAGTGGAGTTAATGCAGCAAACTGAAAAGAACCAACCAACTGTTTTTAATGTTTTTTGCATAGGTTTTTGATTCATAGGAATATGTATTCTTCTTTCTATCTATCACAAGCACTTTTTCTCACGCTATCTGTTCTTTGGTGTGTTGTTTTACTAGATGGTTTGTCGATCTTTGCCCGTTAGGGCATTGTTGTATTGAATGGTTCACTTTCTAAAAGTGGCATTTGTGAAATAGTAATATTAAATCCAACTTTACCAGTAAGCAGGATTTTCTATTACCATTCTGACAATACTAAATGTCACAGGGGTACCCCTTCCAGATCAGAATCTACTACTTAAAAGTATATGAGGGTACTTCTAATGCTAGTCTATGAAAGGAGCAGGCCTCACAGTAGTCAAAAACAAATTGGTGAGTTGGTCACTACCAGGACATGTAAAACACATAGGTACATGTCCTGCCTTCTACTTAGGGGTGACTTGTATGTGGAAAAAGGGGAGTTTAAGGCTTGGCAAGTATTTGTAAATACCTGGTTGAATTGGTAGTGAAACTTCACACACAGGCCTTCCAATAGCAGGCCTGAGACATGGTTACGGGCTACTTATGTGGGTGGCACAATCAGTGCCACAGGCCCACTAGTAGCATTTAATTGACATGACCTGGGCATATGTAGTGAACTTTACTAGGGATTTACAGGTAAATTAAATATGCCAATTGCGTGGCAACCAATGTTTCCATGTATAGGGGAGAGAGCAGATGCCCTTTAGCACTGGTCAGCAGTGGTAAAGTGCTAAGAGTCCTAAAAACAGCAAAAACAGGGTCAGAAAAATTGAAGGAGGCAGGCAAAAAAAGTTGGGGGATGACCACCCTGAGGCTCTCAGGTCTAAGAGGGAACCACAGCGGTGGTCTGTTAATGCTGATTTCCACCATATTAGATGGCAGGATTTTTAAAACGTATATTAATTCACCTGCGTTTCAAACCACTTGTCACAAGACTGGGGAAATGCTTATCATTATTAATTGTATCATAATTTTAACTCTTGCAAGACATAGTAGCTATCCTTAACCAGACCCGTAGCAAGATATTGAATGAGTTCAACTGGGATTTTACAGTCATTGGGGGGCAGATTCTAATTGTAGGCTCTCTCTAGTTTCCATATGCTCTGATTGTAGGGTTTTGGGATGTGACACTGAGGAGTACTCTCATTTTTAACATAATCCCTGTGGGTCTGCCTACATCATGGTAGAATTTCGTGCTTATTTGCTTATTAATGCATTATATGCATTTATGAATTTCACTTCATCATTTGATTCGGCGAGCAGAGGGAGCCTTTTGGGAAAATGTTGGAAATGGGTGTGGAGGCCCTATTGGTGCTTTTAGCTCAGATGCATGAAGATGTGTCTGGGTGCATAAAGTATGGTTGTTATGGTGAATGCACAATGAAAATAAATCGTACTGTGAGAACAGGTTGTGTGCTGTCCCATTTTGTTTTTTGTCCATACATCAATGCGCTTAATACCGCTTTCACTCTTGGTGAGGCAGATACACTCAGGGTTGGTCCAAGGAAACTCCTTATATTGGTATACGCAGATGATTGTGTTCTAATATCGAGGACCGGTGTGGGTCTACAGAAGCTGTTGAATAAATTTGTCCAGCTCATGAGTGACCTGGGACTGGTGATGAATATCGCCAACTTGCACACTATGGCCTGTGAGTGCATTTGTTTCAACTCAAGACCTCATTTTATTAATGTTGATAAACTTCTCAGAGTCTAAACCTTCACATATTTGTTGCTACCATTTAATTACCAAGATACATGGATGTATTAAACTAAGGTTAGAAAATCCCACTTTGAATAAACACTTTTTAAGGTAGCTGTGAAACTGGGTTCTAAACAGTTGGATGCAATGTTCAACATTTATAAAGCTTGCTGTTGTTCTGTTATGACATAAGGCGTTGGTGTTTGAGGTTATTGTGATACATTGCACTTATAGGTCAGCGAGAATGTGTTGTTGTGAAGACTTTTATCTGTTCCCAATAGTGAGCCCACTTTTCTTTGTCACACAGAGTTGAGTTTACCTTATTTGGAGGATTGAATTTTATTAGCCCCCACTTATGTTGTGGTACTTAGTCTGGTCCAAACAAGAAATGTTTTTAAATCAGAAAGTAATCACTAACTGTTTACAGCTTGACCATGCTCATAGAATGCCATGGTTGAGATAGGATAAAGAACAATTTGTTTTCTTAGAAAGGTTGGAATGTTTATTTAGCCCACAGGACATCACTGCTCTTTATAAAAGCTGACTAATTGGTGAAGAGAAAACCAAGATCTTGGAACGAATAAGATGGCTGCTTGTCATCTGACAGTGGCCACAGACTGTATAAAGCCCTATCTTTACTCATGTTAGACTAGTCAGTTCTTGCGTGGGTTCCCCTGTCTTTTTGCTTCTGACTTCCCATTTTGATCCTGTGCTGAATTTTGTTTTTGCTGGCTTTTTGGACTGTAGGCACTTGTCCACTGCTGGCCAGTGCTAAAGTGTAAGTGCTCTCTCTGTGAATGGTATTGGTGATTGGTTAATCCATTATTTCCATATTTGATTTACTTGTAAGTCCCTAGTATAGTGTGCCATATGCGCTCTGGGCCTGTAAATCAAATGCTTCTAGTCGGCCTGCAGCACTGATTGTGCCACCCACATGAGTAGCCCTGTAAACATGTCTGAGACCTGCGACTGTAGTGTCTGTGTGTGAAGTTTTAAACTTCCCTTTTGACCTGGCAAGGGCACCCACTTGCCAGGACCAAACCTTCCATTTTACTACATGTAAGTCACCCCTAAAGCAGGCCCAAGGCAGCCCCATGGGCAGAGTGCAGTGTATTTAAAAGGTAGGGCAGATACTGGTATGGTTTACATGACCTGATAGCGAAATAGAGATTGCCTTAAAATATATTTTAAGTATAATTTCTCATTTGGAGCAGATAGTAATTCGGAGTTTGGGGTCTCTGAACTCACAATTTAAAAATACATCTGTGGGTGATATTGGATTTTGAATTGTAAGTTTGAAAAACTTTTAGAAAGTGGTCATTTTCTTGCTTAACCATTCTCTGCCTCTGCCTGCCTGTGGAATACGCGTTTAGGTCAGAATGACTGTTGAGATGTTGGTAAATTCACTCTAGGCAGTCACACAAAGAGAGATGAGGTTGAGATGTTGGTAAATTCACTCTAGGCAGTCACACAAAGAGAGATGAGGTTTGCCCTGCATATCCTGATGGGTCGTCCTGGGCTAGAGTGGTAGAAGGAGCTGACACTGGCACCTGAATAGGGCTGTGACTGTCCTTACACAAAGCAATCTCCAACCCTGTGGAGTATGTCTGGGGCCAGGACTGGAAAGGCAGGGCCTTGTGCACTACAAAGTCTTATCTTTGAAGTTTGCTTTCTTCAAAGACAGACCTCTGACCCCACAAAGTTAGGGTCCTTCTGGACAGAGGACATTCTGCCAGGAAGAAGAGGTGCATGCTGTAGGAGGGGCTACCACTCTGCCTGTTGCATTGCTGTGCTGCCCTGCTGCTTGCTGCTTTCGTCCTGGAAGTGAAAGGACTGGACTTTGCTTTCTACATTCTGCTTCCAAAGGTTCTCCAAGGGAGTAGACTGAGCATGCCTCCTGTTAAGAAGTCTCAGGATCATTAAAGACTTTGTCTGCCAGCACCTGGGCTCTCTTGATGAGAGTCCAGACTTACCAAGTGATGCCAAATCCAGTTCCTGGGCTCTTGGGAGTGAGTTCTGATATAACCAAACAGAAACAAACACATTGACTACAGAGCGACTTTGGAACTGGCTCCTCTGTCTGACTCCATGCAGCTGCCTGCTCCGGAGCCATTGTCACCACTGAGCGCTACGACTGCAACCAACACCGCAGATCTGACTCTACCACATTGCCTCCAAAGTTCGACCAAAGTGTGAATCCCGAGTGCTGTGTCACTGACATCCATGACACCCGACTCTGACTCCACTGCAGCATCTGTGGTCCAGTGGTGTGTTCACAACACCGTGAAGGTGACGCCTTGCATCTTGATCTGCGGGATTCCTCGACCCCACCTTGCTATAAGGAACTAGTGCCTTGCCACCGATGCTGCATCACCACCCGTGCATCCTAAGGCACCACCTCCTCACCTCTCCTGCCTAGCAGTAAGGAACTGACACCTTACCTCCCCAGTAGCAGCAAGGAACCGATGCCGCACCAGCTCCAGCGACTCCTCACCTCTCTGACTCTGTGCAATATCTTTGTTTCCTCGTTTTCCAAAGTACTGTTCCTGGGGTTCGTGCCACTATGTGACCTGCCGACCCTTCCTCGCAATGAGCATCAGACTGTTGGGAACGACTCTGTCAAGATGTCATGATAGCTAAAAATACTTTGGACATTGCCTCTAAGATAAGCCTGATTGCTCTTGCCAAGCTACCAAGGGGGTGAGCAGGGGTTATCTCAGCTGTGTGGCTCCCTTACCTTAATTTTAGTGAGGAGCCCTACTTAGACAGGGTGCAAACTACTTCTAACAAGAGACCTCATTTCTAACAGTTCTCCACTGTATTATTATCAGAAATTGTATATGCTTAGGTTTAGGTTCAAGATAGTTCATTTTTTGTTTTCCTACCCAAGGTATGCATACCGTGATTCAGATCTTGAAATATGTCCTTGAGATTCCTGGTCAGCTCAATCCGTGCTACATTTCTTTTATTCTGCAAATTGTATGCTGTACCAAGGAGGCAGTTTTTAATTCTATTGCTTAGGTACTTGAATATTAGAAGGTGTTTACCAGCTTTACTTCATCTGCAGCTGCTAAAAACCAAATACATTTGCACAAACCAAATACATTTGCACAGTGGTTCATAACTTGATCTCTGCTGCTGTAAGTGGGGAAGTAATGTTTTAATGAAGATTTATTCATTGCGTTTTTGAGATGTTGAACATACTGGCTGTCTATTTACACAAAAGTCACTTTATGGCTTTAATAGATGTAGTGTGACATCTGGCTTAATTCATTTGCTGTGGAGGACATATTATATTTAATTTTTCTTGCCTGTTTTTATTGTGCAATTGTTATGATGGATTATAATCTAATAGTTGTATATGCTTTGTATTCTTTTTTTTTACAACTAAATAAAGATTGTCTGACTGACTTATTGCAGTTACATTCTCTTTCAGTGTGTTGTATCATTCTCTGTTTTGAAAATAATTTTAAATTGATAAACTAAAAGTGAAACTCAAGAAAACAATGTGCACTCAAGCACAAGAAAAGGAATGAGCATATCTGTAGCACTTTGCAACATCCAGGCCATTGTTAAAAAAAGAGAACAAGCATTTGTAATGCAATAAGCATTTGTGAGAGTTCACCCTGTTACAAGTTCCATAGAATATAATGGAATTTGTAATACGGTGGACGGGATACCTGTCACATTTGGGACGGAGTAATCCCCTCCGCCAAGGTTGTAATCAGGCCCAATGTCTTCAACCCATGTGTTTTGGTTTGGAGTATAGTGCATGTGTGAAAAAGACACATCTGCAGCACTGTCTAGAGGACTAAGAATGAAGAATTACCACTGGTGCCAGAGAATCAGCTAGCAGCACTGCCTACAGGACTTGAAGTAATGAATTACCACTCAGTCCAGAGAAACAGCTAGCAGCACTGTCTAAAGGATTTATAATTATGAATTACCACTGGGACCAGAGAAGCAGCTTAGAATGAGGAATTACCAACGGGACCAGAGAAGCAGCTTGTAGCATTGTCTAGAGGACTTAGACTAAGGAATCACCGATGGGACCAGAGAAGCAGCTAGCAGCACTTCCTGGAGGACAATGAGTGAGGAATTACTACTGGGACTAAGAATGAGGAATTAGGACTTGGACCAGAGAAAGCTGCAGCACTGTCTAGCAGATTAGGAATGAGGAATTACCAACAGGATCAGAGAAAGAGCTAGCAGCATTGTCTAGAGGACTTTGAATGAGGAATTACCACTGGGACCAAAAAAGCAGCTAGCAGCAGTGTCTAGAGGACTTAGAATGACGAATTACCACTACGACCATAGAAGCAGCTAGCAGCACTGCCTAGAGGACTTAGAATGATGAATTACCACTGGGACTAGAGAAGCAGCTAGCAGCACTGTCTAAAGGACTTAGAATTATGAATTACAACTGGGACCAGAGAAGCAGCTAGTAGCACTGCCTAGAGGACTTAGAATGAGGAATTGCTGATGGGACCAGAGAAGGAGCTTGCAGCATTGTCTAGAGACTTAGATTGAGGAATTACCAACGGGACTTCCTAGATGACTAAGAATGAGGAATTACCATTGGGACCGGAGAAGCAGCTGCAGCACTGTGTAGAGGACTTTGAATGAGGAATTACCACTGGGACCAGAGATTCCGCTGCAGCATTGTCTACAGGACTAAGAATATGGAATAACCACTGGGGCTAGAGAAGCACCTTGCAGCATTGTCTAGAGACTTAGATTGAGGAATTACCAACGGGACTTCCTAGATGACTAAGAATGACAAATTTCCACTGGGACCAGAGAAGCAGTTGCAGCACTGTGTAGAGGTCTTAAAATTAGAAATTACCAATGGGACCAGAGATTCACGCGCAGCATTGTCTAAGGAATGACCACTGGGATCAGACAAGCACCTAGCACCACTGTCTAGAGGGCTTAAAATGAGTAATTATCTAAGGGTCCAGAGAAGCAGTAGTATATATGTTAAGGTACTTTCTAGAGTACGTAAAGGAGAACCATAAATTGAGAAACAAAAAACAAATGGCATGTTGCTTTCTAATGGCATGAAACAGATGTGACTTTCAATATTATACTATGCAGTAGAGTATTTTATTTATTACACTATATGGTCACACCATTGCATTTACCCACAATTATGTAGTTGCAGGTACAGTCAATAAGGTAACTGCACTGTGAAAATGAAGACTTCAACATAATATTTTAATTTGGTTGCAAAATCTATTTTATGCAGTTTAATATTCATTTCAAATGTGACTTAGAATATGTGGTAACATGTACATTTCTACTTTCTTGCAATGTGTTGCACTGGCGCAAGTAAGCCTACTGCCATAAATGTTTCAGGGAAAATATTCCAGGTAAAAGAAAAGCAAGCTGTGAGAAACCCAACAGGTCTGGGGTTAGCTGCCAGACATTTGGCTTTGACAATGCTTTTGTAAAACGCTGTTGTTGGACAAGTTGTCGAAGCACAGAAGGGCTCTTCATTGTGTTTGGATGTGTTCATTGGGAAAGATTAAGATGTAGTCACTCATCTAAATTAGCCAATGGCTGACCATGTGCCTCAACATATGCTGTATTTATTGGTGGAAGAAAAATGTGAATGAAAGGAGTATGCTAACCCAAAACCTAAATCAAAAGGTCTTTGCTAAAACCAGGTCTATACATCTAGTTACTACTTTCATTGTTAGGTGTTATTTTAATTTCTTTAACTTGGTCTGCCTTTCACAGCAGGACTTGTGAAGTCAGAACTTTAATAGTGGTAAGTGGGGATCAGACAAGTCCCTACAGAGATAGCGCCTAAATATTAATATAATGTTTAATTGTAAAGCACACACCCAGCACCCAGAGCATCTTGACGCTGAATATGCCATGTTGGTTACCCAGATCAATGGCATTTATTTTATCGACTTTCGAATGATGAAAGGCTGAGTGGATCTGCCATGATACCTGCTTGTCACAGTGCGGCCAAACAGGCATTAATTCACTGAGCCACCAGCCCCCTGCTGTCAGACTGTGTGCCGGTGCTTACTTTGAGCTGGTGGTTGCCGGTGGGGAGCACCGGCACTTATTTTGGGGGGGTGGCGCTTATTTTTTTGTATCAGCCATTTACTGCAAGCAAAAGACATATGGGAAAGATGTAAGAAGAAAAAGACGGAAAATCGCCACAAAGGGAGAAAGCAGAAAGCTGTAAGAGTGAGCTGAAGGGGCATGGCGTGGCTCTAAATGGATTTAAGAGGCCTGAGATGGCTTCAGTCTTATGCTGCCTCAGTCTTCTATGCTTGAATATTTAATTGCATGTCTCAGAGGAGATCCTTGGTCACAGGCACGTTTTGATTTACAAACTAAGCACTGTTGTATGCACATGCATGTCCATTTGTACATGAACACTCAATCCCATAGATAAATTATTCTTGCCTTCAAGAATGCAGGTGTTAACATCAGAATGGACATGGATATTTCCCAGTGAACAGGTGAAGCATGCATGAGGTTTACTAGTCAACCAGTGAACACAGCCTGTCGTTTACATGTTATTATTGAATACATTTCTGACCTAAACAATAAACGTTTTCAGGATAGCAGCAAACTTGGCGCCACCTACCCATGGGACACTTTAGCCAAACAAAAGTTTAGCACTGGAAGGAATTTGTAAAATCATTGAGCCCAATCCCTCTCGAACACGGCAAGCCACTAATTGAAGTAGGGTGTCTAACGGCGACCTAAAAGGCCTGAGCCAAGTTAGCACTACGTCAAACATAACTAATGATATCCGCTTTATGCTGCCCATATTTATGCAAGAGGTACATAAAATAAATATTTAGCTGCAAGGAAAATTAACGGATAAAGTAGTCCAGAAACCAGGCTCAAAACATCAAGCCTCGTATGTTTCTAGTAGTTTACCGGTGCTGTGTAGGCGGGCTAAACACCGGAAAAGGCATGACGTATGCATGCCTTTCACAAATGAAAGCAAGCAGATTTTAAAGAGCAAGCCCAGGAACCAATGAAAGAGACTGACGTGACCTGGGTGTGGTTTGAAACTTAAAGAGAAATTACTTTATGGACGGAGCGCTTTGCACTCACCCATAAAAATGGTGGGTGGGAGGGGAAAGCAGTAACATTGCAAACATCATCTGCACATGTTTATCGAAACTTTAGCCAAACAATTGTTTACCTCTGGAAAGATTTTTTAAATCACCAAGCCCGATCCCTCTCAAACATGGCAAGTCACTGACCGAAGTAGGGTGTCCAATGTCAGCCTAAAAGGCCCAAACCAAGTTACTGCTAAGCCAAACATAACTAATGATACCCACTCTGTGCTGCCCATATTTATACAAGAGCTACATCAAAATAAACATTACATTACGTGCATGTGCACTCGATACTTGCAGTTGCAGAATTACCTCTTTAGCGTACAGTGTTCCACTAGTGCAGAACAGGAAGTGGTTTTTCTAACCCAGAAGGGAAATACTCTCTCGAAACAGGAAAATGGAACTTGAGTACTTCCCATGCTATGGGTAAAACAAGCAGGCTGGCTGTCCCTTCTTGGAGTGCAAAGTGAATTGAGAGTGCCAGCTGTTATAATAGAAACAAACAAGAATGGGGAAGGGGCTGATGTGAAGGGGACAGCACATGGAGAATTGGTGGGTGGGTGGAGAAAGAAGTAACATAGCAAACATCAGCTGCACGCATTTGCCGAGAACACGAGCTGAGGCAATGTAAAACAATGACGGGGAAGAGGGTGGTGCAAAGGGGGCAGCACACGGAGAAACAGTAGGTGGGAAGGGAAATCAGTAATGCTGCAACCATCAGCTGCATGTGTTAGGACGCAATCCTAAACAACCCGAGCCTGGGAGCTGCCTTTTGTTAGGGGTTAATGGTGGAGCAGATGTTCGAGGAGCCAGAGAGAGAGGAGGACAGCACTGGGATGAATGCAAAAGAATGTCAGCAACATGGGAGGAGGTAGGAGTGATGAATAAAACAAAAATTCAAGCAGCTATGTGCCTGAAACACCCACAGTGTAAGAGGAGCAACAAAGAAATGATAAAGTAGTCCGTCAAGGCAAGAGATGAAGAACCAAAGTGGAATTATTCAGTAGTTAGTCCCTGCTCTGAAAAAGAAAGACGAGGGACAAAGAGGCAGGACTGACCACTAGGGAGCAAGGATTTTAAAAAACACTGCAACCATTAAATGAAATCACTTTAAGCCCAAAAGAAGTACACTAAAGTATACAAGAGGCTATATGCTTACGCTGGACCTAAAAAGTAAAAAAGCAGGGGAGAGCAATGAAACATATGCACTCTCATGGAGTGTTGAGACATAAGGAAAAGGAGCATTGGTCAATGCAAATGTAAATCAGGGAAGCAGAGACCTAAAAATGTTAACATTGTGATTGCAATACCAAATACAAATGGCACCTCCCTTCATCTCCCTCCATGAATAATTGGGTAGAGACCATCCATTTTTTTTCAAAGAAAACAGAACATCTGGAAAAGCTTCAATTCACAGAACCAATTACTTCCTTGGGTGACTGGATCAAGGTTTAATTTTCTTCACTTTTGTTAAGCCCCAAAATCAGACTGCTTTTCCTCAGTATATTGGCTCTCACAGGTTAAATTGCTTTATTGGTACTGCACATCCTATTTTGGCACTGGGTGTAAGGAGAGAGAATCACAGTGTCAACATAACATATCTAAAACTGCTAAAAGAGCCCTGTGTTAAGCTCCTTTCACTGGGGACCTCTCAGAGGCACTGGTACCGGCAGATGAGGCCCAGCAGTGGTGGCTCAGGGCTCCCACCCCGACTGAGATAAGAGTTGGTCCCAGACCCACAAGACCGGCAGAGAGCATTGAAGTCTCCTGCCTGTAATGCGCCCTGGTGGCCTCTGAGGCAATGCTACCAGGGGACAAGCATGGAGGCTGTAAGTCTCGTCCTATCGACTCTGTGCCTCTCTGTATGACCTCCGAGGGGTGGATGGCAGCAGCCCCCATTGGATTGTTTTCTCCATTTTTATGAAAAAAATTACAGATTTGCAACCCCACCTTTGCCACCAAAGGTATGTATGCACTTTTTGACCCTGAGGTGATACTCATTACTAGTGACTGCTCTTCCGCTATGGCGGAGGAGCATTGCCCCCTAACCCCCACCAGCAGCAGCAGTGGCAAAACATGAAAATGCCAGCAGCATGAGAGGAGAGATAGGATTGGCCGCAGGGTAGTCTGGGAGCCTGTGCCTACCTGCAGTGGAGACAGAAGTGCGGTGATGTGGCAATGTGGTGGATGGAAGGTACGTTTTTTATTGTTTTTGTGTTTGTGTTTTTGTTTTGTGCCCCACCACTTTCACCCGACACCTTCTGCGACAGCTCATTACATGTAACAGTCACACACTGGAATTCCATGAAACAGACACCTTGGCAGGTTTCCTGGCCACATAGGGACTTGACCATATGGATATAGCATACCCCAGCCCACTGCTGGCTGATAAGAGTCAGCATGGCGATGAGCAAGAGCAGCTGCCTTTTTGGGTGGACCCTTGACCCCGATACCTCACATCACACCTCAGTCAGCCTGAAATAGTAGGCCTTTGAGTTTGACACCCTAACATAAAACAGAGATGAGGTGCGCTCGCTACTGAAAGACAAGGCAGTGGATTGGGAACCCCTCACAGAATGTTACCAATTGTCAATTTTGCCCCTAATGGAGAGGACCCACTACGGTCAGCTTCCTTTCCCCCTTGAGGAATCATCACTGACTCCTTGGGTGGTGAAGGGTCTGAGCCCAGTACCACTACCCCTGGATCATGATGTCTCGATGATCTCTGGACCAACCTGGCAACTATAGACAAATAAGTGTTAGAGACAATAGACAGAAAATATATACCTGACAGATCCCAAATAAATTGAACAACTAGATGGACGAAAATAACATCTTCACAGCTTACCAAGCTGGGTTCAGAATTCACGTCAGCACAATCGATAAGGTGAGGGTAGGGCACTTGTATGCCTCATTTGTTGATGTAAAGGTGACTTTAGACCTTGTCCTGAGAGGCCTCTTATGGGCTACACTAAAAAGCCAAGGTGTACCTGATGAAACTATATGGCAGATAATTAGGCTACTTTAGGATAACTTTGCATAAGTCCACTGGGGCCTGCATGGTGAACTCACAGGACCCATTCCTATAAAAAGGGGAGTGAGGCATGGATTTGTGCTTGCACCTACTCTGTTTTCACTGTATGTCAGCAAGGTTTTAAAGCATCTACAGGAGTGTGACGACATCTCTTGAAAGCTTTGTTGGGGCCCCAGATCCTGCATTACATTTTGCAGATGGTACTATTTTGGTATCAGAGATGTCTAAGAGTTTACAAAAGCTATTCAATTGTTTCAAATTAGTATTTTATAGCCAAGGGTCTAGAAATTAATCTCAGCAAAATGAAATACAAGGACATTGGACCCCAAAAGACTTCCAGGAAAAACATTGTAGCACAACAGCAAGAATTTGAGGATGTAACCAACTTTAGTTATCTGGGTATAATGATGGACACTAGACTATCATGGCTTCCACACATTAATAACTCTAAAGCTGGTCTCTGCCATAGCTCTATGGCTATCATGAAAAAGCACCAGGTCACTACTAAAGTGATTTCCCGGCCATTATGGTTTACAAGTATAAGGCCAAGCAGCAGTACTTTATGGCATCAAAAGAATTGAGCAGTTAGTCATCCTGAGACCCATGCTTTACTGGATACGGGTATGGGTCATGCAGAAATTGATACACTGTGGTGCCGTTCCTATTATGAAACAGAACTGCTTGTTTGGAATGGCAGAACTTCAGAATGTGGGGACTGAGTCCTTCCACATAATCAGAAACTGTCAAGGTAGACTTCTGGCTAGCTCACAGCACATCACCCAAACCCCTAACCTTAAAGGGAGAGGCTGATTTGTGGCAACCTGAAACATGACACTTGGACTCCCCAGAGCAATATTGTGTAAGCTTGTGCATAAAAAATAATACTGCTTAAAACGTGATGTAGTTAAAATGTAAAATGTGAAAAATGTGCAATGTGAAAAGCTAAAAAACAGGGGGAACCAATTTGGACTTCACTACACACTCTCCTTGCTAGTTACAGGACAGATTTGAAAACTGTATACACTAAAAGCATGTACAGCTAGTAAAATGATAAAATGCTCATTTCCACAACCAAAGCGAACAGACTGAATTAAAAATATGTCAATTTAGATAAAAAACAGAAGCAAAATTCAAACATTCATGGACGCATCCAAGTTGTCAAGTTCATTAGAATCCAGGATGGATCCCACATCTGAAGACGATAGTACTGGCAGATCCTCAGTAAATAGGTCGAAGGGACACACATGGTTACTGGCATTAGCTGTGGGTCAGACAGTGGCATCCTGTGTAGTGCCCGTTGATGATGAGCCAGCAGGAACATATCCTAAAGTTATATAAGGAGCAGCTCATAAATGGAATCTTGAAGCAATCATATTCTCTAAGGACAATACCAAAATGGACCTGTAAAGGGATCATCATCAGATTCATGTCCATGGATAGTACCAATTACATTGCAAGAAAAATATCCAGTGTGCTTTCTTAAGGGCAACAGGCCATAACATTGACACCAGCTCCTAATTGAGATGGTGTCACTGTTATGGTTTGTGGGATGTGACAGCACCCATCACTCTTTTCACTGTCTGTAATTCAGGCGGTGAAAAGCGCAACGGGGCTGTTCATGCAGGCCCCTGCACTGTCCATGCCAAGTACATGGGTTGTGCAGGAGCCCCCATGGGACCCCCAGCACCCTGCCTCTGCCAGCCTTTGCATGGTGGTGGAACCGGCATGCAAAAGCTGAAAGAGAAGGGACTCGTAATCCCCAGAGCAGCGCTGCTCTGGCAGGATAAGACAGCGGGCACCACCAGGCTGTCGACCGGCGGCAAACTGGCAGTGCCCGCAGTTATAATGTGAAGGCCAGATCGCTGTTTTGGCAGTGGTCCGATCGACACCGCATGTCCGGCGGTTCCAGGACCACCAGAGTCGTAATAAGGGCCTTAGTGTTGGAATGGAAGGACACCAGCTGGCTTGTCTAATCTTATGCGTCGGAGGACAAAGCGTGGTGCCTCAGCAGGCCATTATTTGAGAAATAGAAACCACATATGCAACACCTGATCTCATCCACAAAAGCCTTGATCATTCAATATAAAGTAACTTCCATTTGAAAGTAACTCAAACACTGGTTGAATCAAGGAAACTGGTACTCCCTTCAAGTAACAAGTCAAATTTGCCGTCCACTGTTTACACATGTCACCTGTTTACAAAGCATAGAGTGGTCTATCGAAGTTTCAGATTCATTTCCTCTTAGAAAAACTTTCCTTTCCCCACTAATACACTTGCCCTAAAGCCTCATTTCTGCCCATGGAAAATGTTTTAAACATGCAGTGAATTGAAACAAAGAGATAGGCAATGAGATAATTCCATGTATTAGCCATACTGCTGAAGGTGTTTCTGCTACAGTGGAAGACAATTTATTTGACTTTTCAGTGTTAAGCATTGTGTATGTAGCATCCCTCTTAGCCATCACTAGTTGTTTCTGTGTAAAATTATAGGGTAAAAACAACTTCTTACAGTTGACGTGCTTCATAGGCATGCGATTTCCCTTCAATACTTAAGTATCCACCCCAAATGAATAATACACCTCTGACTCTGCCCATGTTGTAAAAAAGGCATGTCATTTTGTATGATGTCAATTGCAGAAGACACAATGTTATTTAATGTATAAATGTAACTGGATAATGTGTTCAATCCATTATCAACCACAGTCAATGCAGTCTCCAAATTATCCTGATCTATTTGCCTCAAACGTGCAGCCACTTCCATTTGCGAAAGATTCCATATTTCATTGTAAATGGCATAGAAGAATCTTTTCGATTTCGGTAACTTAGGACCTAAAAGAAGATTTGCAAGTCAATGTCATAGAGGAGAGAGAGGCACTCTTTTACAGCTGACAATGTGGAGTTTTGCAACCATTGTTGACATAACTTCCTCTCGCTGTGAGTTGTAATCACCCCTTTGTATTGAGAGATGCAGTAAGGGTTTAGTCTACTAGCTTTAAAACCCAGCCAAAAAATGAGTATGACAAACATGTGTGTCCACTGGCCACAATAACTACCTGTTGGGACCTGAAAGTGTAGAATTAAATTTGAACCAGCACAACAAGTTGTTCCTGTGTGTAATTTATTAACTGTTGCCAATTATCAAATCAGGCAATTGAGGGAATACGGGGAAAATTAATTTCCTTAATTTTTGCCAGACCTAGGCAAGTAGTCTGGTGCATCGTGTCATTCATGACAATAATCTGTAATGCAATCAGACATGCTTTAAATAAGGCATCCATGCCCTATACCTGCCAGTCTTATTTTGCCTGAAACGAATTGTATCTTTCCAATAGTCGTGGCCTTTGACAGATAGTTGGGAAATAAAATGAATTTAAATAAATTAATTTGGTATTGGTCAGCATGTTTTTTTCTTCCTTTTGAAGGTGTCAAGTGGAAATAATAGGACACTAGATCTGTAGTTTCATGCCCAGAAAAATATGTAAATTTGTCTGAATGTGTTTTAAAGCTACCCAGTGGTGAAGTCGGGCAATGTCCCCATTGTGTAGAATTTAAAGCTGTGTGTGGAATGTTAGCTCTAGGCTAAAAATGGTGTCCATAATGATGGTAACAGAACATTTCCCCATAATTGGCACTGTTCATATATCTATCTTTACTATCAAATATATTATAGTGTTCCAGCTTAGCTAGCATGAGTTAACTGTTTTTACTTCCCAATCATCTGACAACACACTAGGTGTAAAGATATCATCCATTGAAATCTTAAGGACATAAGGTAAATGAATTGTTTCTGTAGGAACAAATGCATCATAAGGAACTTTATCCCATATAAGCCCATCAGGAACTGTAACAGCACAAATGTTTACAAGGAACAAGCCACTTTCTACTTTGTGAGAGGGTAAGTAGGGCTTTAACACCTCACCTACTGTTGAGCATTCAGGAAGATAATCTCCATTTTTAAGAAAAAAGAAAACAGTCACAAATCTAGTCCCTAAATGTTCTGCAAGCAAAGCAAGAATAATCCACAAATAGGAACATGGGCAGATCAGTTAGGTGTTTTTTTAAGTGGACATCTCCGCAGCCAGCAAGCAGTGGTAGTACCAAAGTTCTGGAACCGTGAATTCAAAAGACTGGCACCAGTGCATGATATGAAGGACCCAATTCCTTCTTCACAGATATATTTTCACAAACCAATTCCCCAAATTTTGAAATCCAACTGGTAGATGATGGCTGCTTCTTCACTTCATCATCAGCAGCTTGTGTTATAAAGCTTGCGTTGTGAAATGCTTGTAACTCCTGTAAGACAGTTAGACGTTCATTTATGTGAAAAGGTGTATCTGCTGCCACTGTGCCAGGGCTATCTAGATCCGGAATGTACGTCTGGATGCTAAACAGGACTTCATAAGGCATTAGGCCACCCAAGGATCTTCTAGGCAGAGTACTTAATGCTCTTTGGACACTATTTAGTTGATGGACTCAACTGCAACCTCAACCTAATAATCTACATATTATGGACTGCATGGGTCTTCCTCTTCACAATGGAATTTCCTTCAGGAAAGCATGGTGAGGAATAAAACACAGCCACATCAAAAGTTCCCATGGCGTCCCTGTAAGCCTTAGAGGAAAAAGCATAGCCCTGGAATGGAATGCAACAACTGCAAATGTTCCTATGAACACTTGCAAAGCTTTAATAACAGTGCAACCGTCACTCAATCGCTGTAGCCATGCCAAAAGAAATCTGAAGCATGAATCTAGTGCAAGTAGAATATATTTGAAAACACCATCAGTGTTCAGGGGCCACATTGGTATATGTATATACATTGAAATGGTTTGTTGGAAACTAGGAGGGGTATCTGAGGTGGGCGTTTAATGGTGGAACCTTTTATTGGCTGACAGATATCACAGCTTAGGACATACTGCTTGGTCTGTTTGTACAGATCATGCCACTAATAGAGTTGTTTGTAATGAAGAGACTGTAGCCACCAAACCAGCATGGGCAGATGTAACTCCCTCATGTTCTGGTTTTATTATTTCTGGCCTGCAGTCTTGATTGGAGATAACTTGATCTCCCACTCCTGATATAGTTGCACATCTGGGGGCATCAAAAAGTATAAATACGGCCCCAAATGTTTTGGGCACTTAAGTAGTAGGATTCTTTAGCTGGATATGCTTTTGGTAATGCAAGTGTTATTGGCTGAAACATTAGTAGCTGCTATAATGTTTTCTTCTACCCTTGTATGGGAAGGAGTAATCACAGCTACTGTGGTATGCCGGACTGCACTTTTTGTAACTTCATCAGCCATTGAATTCCCTACAACGTGCATTCCAACACGTTGGCGGCTCAGTGTGTGGATGACGTGAGCCAGTGGCAGTCTAGCTTTTAGTTCTGGCAATTTTCCCCAGAGCATAACATGCTTGATATAATTGTCTTTAGAGTCTCTAAATCCATTTAGGTACCAATAATATATATTTTTATTAAAAGCGTGGACACAGTAATATGATTCACACCCTATTAAAGTGGGGAATTCAGGCTCTGTATGATCAAGCCAGAATTAGTGTTTTTATTTCAGCAAGCTGTGCTGTGCAGTCCCCCAAAAATTGTGTATATGTTTGTTGAGCGTGAAGCTTGCCACGGTCCATTACTCCATATACAGCTGTGCAAGATGCAAAGTAGTGGTGTTTAGAACCTATCGCAGGCTGGACAG
The DNA here is from genome assembly GCF_031143425.1 of Pleurodeles waltl. NCBI lineage: Eukaryota > Metazoa > Chordata > Amphibia > Caudata > Salamandridae > Pleurodeles > Pleurodeles waltl. The sequence continues at coordinate 350,852,660 of NC_090442.1, forward strand.
ACCCTATGTATTTATACTGATCAAAAGGCAAAATGTTTATGGGCACAGGGTACTCTTGTTCATATTGTAAAAATGATTGAGGTTGTAGTATCGGGTCAAAGACATATGGCCCGATATAGAGTTCGGTGGAGGGGATACTCCATCACAATGGTGACGGATATGCCGTCCGCTGACATATAAATCCCATGGGATTTCAGCTGACGTAGAGATCTGTCACCATTGTGATGGAGTAAACCCTTTGTCATACTCTAAATTTGACCCATAATCTACATCAGTGGCAGTCAAGGAAGTGGCCCATTGTGTCCATTGTGGATGCAGTGTTTACGCATTCAGTACACTGGCTTTAATAACAGCCTCTTCGGCTGGCACAGGATTAACATCAAAGCACCAAAAGGGCCCCTGAAAAGATAAGGAAAGCACACCCAGGGAAACATGTAATAATGCTAGAAACAAAATGACCTCTCTTAAACTATTGAAATGGGTACGTAGACCTTGTTCTTTATACTAAATATAGTATTCTTGAAGCCTGAATTAAAAACAATTACACATGATGTAAAGCAAGAAAAAATGATTATCAGTGCTTATACTTTTTTCAGAATACTGTTTTTCTGTTTTGGCTAGTTTGGTGAAATATTATGAACCTGTTTTTGTGCTAGTTGTTCTTATTTTTTCTATTATGAATGTAGGTTCAGTATGTGTGGTGGTATGATTGAGTTGTTTTCTATTTTGGACCTTTTGTAGTTTTCTTTATTTTTTAATTTACATTTTCATTCTTAGTTATTCCGCTTAAGTTTATATTTCGTTGTATAGGTGACATTTAGATACGCATATAAAATAATGTATCTTGATTGGAACATTTTTCCTTTATGACAGCCATCTGTACTGCAGTCAGTATTTTTTTAGTGGATGCAAAAGGCATTTCTGCTGGAGAATATAAATGTGATTTATATGCACTGTGTTACCTTTATCAAATGTGACATAGTTGAAGCCAATTGCACCAGGAATTTATCCAGATGACTACATTTGTTTTGTTTACATGTGTGCGTTGATGTTGTGCTGCAAGCATGTCACTCTATAATGATCTCAGTACATGTGAATGTTCTGCAGTCCAGGGCTTACTGTAAAAGTCTAGATGTATTAAATCACACAGCAGTTTTAGCCATCATGCATAGTCTGAAGTATAAGTTCTGCCAGAACAAAAGAATCGCACTAGAGACTGCAATTTTTTAATTGTTTGTGGTGGTTGTAATTGAGCTAACTTGTTTGCTACCAGGCTCTTTCCCTCGTTTGACAGGTGGTATCCCAAAAAAAGACACAGAGGAAACCAATTTTTGTTTTCCTGAAGTTGAATCTGTAGCCATGTTTGGCAAATTCCAAAACAATGTAATCCACTAAATGTGCATTTAAGTCATCATCCATTCGATATATATCATCAACATAAGTCTATGCTTCTTAGCCAAAATCATGCAATATTGGTGTTAGACCTGGCATCCTTGGCTTAGTCTCCCCTGTCTTTTTCCCTCTGCTTCCTATGTTTTGACTGTGTGCTGGATTCTGTTTTTGCTGGTTTTGGTACTCTGGGCACTTTACCACTGCTGACCAGTGCCAAAGTGCAAGTGCTTCCAGTGTAAATTGCATGTGTGATTGGCTTTTCCATGATTGGCATATTAGATTTACTAGTAAGGCCCTATTAAAGGTGCACTGTAGAAGCCCAGGCCCTGTAAATCAAATGCTACTAGTGGGCCTGCAGCACTGATTTTGTCATTTTGTCATCCAACTGAGTATCCCTGTAAACATTGCTCAGACCTGCCACTGCAGTGCCTGTGTGTGCGGTTTTAACCTGCCAATTCTACCTGCTAAGTGTACCCATTTGCAAGGCACAAACCTTCCCTTTTTATACATGTAAGGCACCCCTAAGGTAGGCCCTAGGTATCCCCATGGGCAGGCTGCAGTGTATGTTAAAGGCGGGACATGTACTGATGTGTTTTGCATGTCCTAACAGTGAAATACTGACAAATTCAGTTTTCACTGTTGCAAGGCATATCTCTCTCATAGGTTAACAAGGGGGCTGCCTTTAATTATCCTTTAAGTGCAGTTGGAGTCTGGGGTCTCTGAACTCACAAATTAAAGATACATCTTTTGGTAAAGTTGGTTTTTGGATTGTGGGTTTTCAAATGTCACTTTTAGAAATTGGGCATATTCTTGCTTAAACCATTCTGTGATTCTGCCTGCTTGTGTCTTCCCTGTCTGGGTCAGACTGAAAGTCGGGTTGTTTGTGAATCCCCTCTAGACAGTGACAGAAAGGGAGCTAGGATGTAGCCTGCATATCCTAACGGGCCATATGGGCTGGATTGGAGGAAGGAGTGGCCACTTACACCTGAATGGGCTGTGTTTGCCCTCACACAATGCAGTCTCCAAACCCCTGGTGTGTCTGTGGCCAGATCTGGGCAAGGTGGGGTCTTGTGAGCAACAGAGACTTTCCTTTGAATTTTGCCTACATCAAAGGCAAAAAGAGGTATAATTAGTGGACCCAAACCCCCAGATATTCAGGTTACTTCTGGAACCAAGAGGAACCTCTGCCAAGGAGAAGAGCTGAAGAGCTGGAGGAGGAGTACTGGCCCTTTGACTCTGACTGTGCTTTGCTGGGTTGGCCTGCAGTTTCTGCTTCTTCCTGAAAGAGGAAAAAGACTGGACTTTGTGGTATATTCCTGCTTGTCAAGTGTCTCCAAGGGCTTGGACTGAGCTTGCCTCCAGTTTTGAAGTCTCAGGGCCAACAAAAACTTTGGGGGTCATTCCGACCCTGGCGGTAATTACCGCCAGCGCCGGGGTCCGCGGGAGCACCGCCAACAGGCTGGCGGTGCTCCTTTGGGCTGTACCGCCACGGTCAGAAACGGAAAGTCGGCGGTGTACCGCCGACTTTCCGCTGCCCATGGGAATCCTGCGCCGCCATGGGGGATTCCGACCCCCTCACCGCCATCCTGTTCCTGGCGGTTGAGGATGGCGGTGAGGGGTGTCGTGGGGCCCCTGGGGGCCCCTGCAGTGCCCATGCCAATGGCATGGGCACTGCAGGGGCCCCGTAAGAGGGCCCCACTTTGAATTTCAGTGTCTGCTTAGCAGACACTGAAATTCGCTACGGGTGCCACTGCACCCGTCGCACACCTTCCACTCCGCCGGCTCCATTCGGAGCCGGCTTCATCGTAGAAGGGTGTTTCCCACTGGGCTGGCGGGCGGCCTTTTGGCGGTCGCCCGCCAGCCCAGTGGGAAACCCAAAATGACCGTACGGTCTTCTGGCGGTTCCCGCTTGGCGGGCGGCTCCCCCGCCAAATGAGACCCCGTCAGTCTAACTGACGGGGTCTCATTTGGATCAAGATAAACTCTTAAATCCTTCTGGTGAGACCAACTAATGAGAGAATCGCCTCTGATGGAGACATATATCTTGCTAGCTGTAAATCTATCCATATATTGAATGGAACCTATAAAATAACCCAACAACTTGATGGGTTCACCACCATATCCTTTAGGAGAGATGTCTGGTCTAAACAATTTTACAGAGGATCTCAAATGCTTATCAAAAATACTCTTAGGAATTAATGTGATCTTCGCACCTGAATCAAACATCATAGGTAACTCCATCAACGTGTACTACCTCCACTGGGCCCCTTACTCCATTTTTTATTTGTAATACAAATTCTGTTGAATAATCATCATCCTACAACGTTATTTCCTGAACTCCTTTTCTCTTTTGATTTTTACAACATGAAGCAACATGCCCCTTTTTTCCACAGGTTTTGCAAAAACTTTCCAACCTATACAACCCTTAAAATTGGCATAATGGCCAAACTCACCACGCCTGTAACATCTACCCTGCACACTCTTCTTGATTCCCGAGTTGCTACAACTACCTTTTACAGATTTCTGAGAGTTTGACTTAACCTGTATGTAGCCTCCTTGGTTGACAAGATGAATTTCATCCTCTTTTCCCTGCGAACTCGCTTTTTTGATTTCATCAAGACAAGCTGAACTATGTTCATGCTTTTTAGCAATTGATATCGCCTCATAAAGTGATGGATTGTCCTTGGTCCAAAAGGATTCTTTGGCTTTATCAATATTGCAGCCCAACATAAATTGATCCCTCAACCGCTCATCTTTGCTGTTACCAAAACCACACATTGAAGCTAATTTTCTAAGTGTCATAATATATTCCTCTACAGATTCCCCTGATCTTTGAAGTCTTTTCCCGAAATGATACCTCTCTAGAACTGTAGAAATCTTCGGTAAATAGTGCAAGTCAAGTTTTCTTATACATATTTCAAAGTCATTGAGATCACTAGCTTCTTCAACTGTTAGTTCAGGTAGATTCTCAAATACTTCTTGTCCTTCAGAACCTAAACAGTGTAATAAAAGAGACATTTTCCGCTCTGCACTTAAAGAGGTTCCACACACCCTGGCATAGTGCGCAAAAACACTTTTCCATTTCTTCCAAGGAATTTGTGGTTCACCAGGAGAAGACAAAAAAAATGGTGGACATGTAACATTCTGCATGTTGAAGATCTTGTAAAGTGTAATAATATTGGCACAAAATTAAAACACTGCAAAAAAAAAAATTGCTGACAAAAAAAGGACTGTTGAGAGAATTTCTCACTGTAAGATGGCTGCCAAGAGAAAAAAAAAATATGTATATGTATTAGTTACTAAGCCCAATGTAACGTGAGATAGCCACCAGCAGCTTCTACTTTCATTGAAGTGCTTCCCAACTCAGCAAGATGGCCGCCATGTCTTCCCGTGTGAAAACGAGGATTGACACGCACTGTCCTGTACAGGAAGTACTGAATAGTACTGATGCAGCGGCGAGAGAGAGAAGGTCTAAGCTCCCCTTCAGAGAGAGCCGTGTGTGTTTGCAGGTAGGGAAGCCGCACACTGGGAGGAGACAGGAATATAGCAGGAGGCAATGCTTGAGCAGGCGCTGTGCGGTAGGAGGCGATGCTTAAGCAGGCGCTGTGCGGCACACGCGATCGACTTCAGCACGAGCAGTGCACGCGATCCACCTCCAGTACGTGTAGTGCCTGTTTGATGTTGCGCGCTTCAAAAGTACAGTACGATCTAGCTCAGCGCGTGTAGATCCAGTTGCGCGCGTGCTTCAAAAGTACAGTACGATCTAGCTCAGCGCGTGTAGATCCAGTTGAGCGTTGCGCACACCAACACAAGACAGCCGGGCCAAAAATTTTTTTTTACATAAACCAGACCGAAATATTAAAGTAAACCAGCTCCCAATACAGTAGCTTGGCAAGAGAAAACAGTCACCAATATGTAACGAAGGTCGCACTGTACCCGAAGTAGTTGAGGTGTTCAATGTCCAGATGATCCCACTTTCGTCGCCAGTGAAATGAAGACATCAAGAGAAGGTTCTTCTTTATTCTCTTAAGTTTAAATTACTAATAATGACAATAAACACCTCAGCCTACAGATGCATCTCTCCCCAGTCTCCTTCCTCTCTCTCTGCTCCAACTGCTCTTGTCACCTTGGAGACCCTCACATTCCAAAGAATGCATACTGAACTTAGAATGCCACAGTTGTCTTGTATTTTTTACAGACTATGTTGTTAATTAGAACTGTACTTTGTGAATTTTGTATTGCAGATGTGTGTGTGTGTGACTATTTAAATATCTATAGTCTAAGACAAACCCAAAGGCATGATCTGGCTTCACTACAGGGAATAAGGGGTTATTATTTGGAGATACACAGGGTTCAGTTACTCTCTGGTACTCAAGTTGTGAGGGAATTTCTCTCACTGGAGTTTTTGCTTCATGTTTAACTGGGTATTGTGGTTGTACGTTTGGGCTGGGCCATATAGGAATCACATGATAAGGTGATTCTTTATCCCAGCCTACGTGGTTGCAGTACAAAGCAGGGGCTTGTGAAAGAGCCCAGTATGCAACATATGCTTCTTTTATTGGATTGGTAACTAGGACTGAGAGAGATGCTTGTGGGAGGGTTTTGACAAACTCCAGTGGCCAATCATTCTCAGCCAAGAGAATGGCATAGCTTTGTGTTAAATTTCGCATGAAAATTACTTCAATTGTGCGTTTTATGTCACCTTCAATTTGTATATTCAGTTTATACAGTCTATCTGGAGGTGCGAGTCGCTAATCTGAGGTTTCTACATCTATGTAGTCATTAGTTGCTGTAGCATCCAGAAATGCTTAAATGTTCTGGCAAACTATTGTGACCTCTGCCATGCTGTCTAGCAGAGTCATTGCCTACAACCTATTTTCTATGAATGTTCTCAATATGTGTGGCATATTTTGCCAAAATTCCAGCACCCACCTTCTTTTTGAATTGGGGTTTTTGTTGTGGACATTTCTCTTCCTTTTTTATTATTACGTCAGATGAGTGCTGTGAGTCCTTCTTTGGTTTACCATTGTCGTAGTTGAACTCTTGCTCTAGGCAAGACTGCTGGTTTAGGGTTGACAGCACTTTTGTTTGTAGGCGAATAGGCCAATCTTACAACAAGTCACAACGTCGGCCCAACCCTCCTGGCTCACAAGCAGTACCTCACCAAAGACCCAAACAGTAAAAGGTGATTTGTGGTAGCCTTTACACATGGTCTCAAGAGTGTGACATCTCAGGGGAGTCGTGGTTAAACAGAGAGTACCCTTTTCTTTCATGAGCAACATGTCTCAGTCATACACAGGCAATGAAAGAGATGCTGCAACGTTTTCAATAGGTTTTATTAACAAGACTGCAATTTACTGTAAAATGGATGGGTTGCAATGGTTAGGATAGTGAACAATGCAAGAAACAGAATGGTAAGAACATGAATACAAACACCCCCACCATCTTGCAATAACATGACATGTAAAATAGAGGGTGAAATAGGCCCTAATACCCTAGAATGATGAACCTAATCTCTAACCTTAAGAGAGCTAGACATGTTAAACCTAATCTGCCAGTACCATGTGCATGAGGAGAGCCCCCCAATCCTCGTTACCTTGAAATAAGGTCACTAGATCAGACTCTGTGGGGACATGAAGACTGGGTTGGCATCATGGAGATGTGTAGGATAGATAGCGTTGATGGCATCTGGTAGGAATCCTTCTTATTATCTTGTCTGTGTGAAATGTATTTATACAGATCTGGTAGGACCCCTGATGCAGGTATGTTCCCAAACAATAGATAAGAAGGCATGCTTGGGGCGCAATTACATAAACAATTCCCTGAAAAGGTACATTATGTTATTGTCACACGAAAGTGGGAAAGTACATGATGTGAATACCTACATATCTCATTTATCTTTGATGCTGATAGTGATGCCTTTACTGAGTGGCACTGATAACATGAAACTAAAACATCTTCCTAACTATAAACATGGCAGCCATCTTGAAAGAATCAAATAAATAAATGTGTTAAGACAGAGCAAGCTAAGCAGGTTTCAAGTCACTATGAGTTGGGGGCACAGGCCTGAAAGCCACAAGGCTAATATAAACTCCTGATTCCCATTAATACTAAATAGGATCCACTGCAACATACTCTTGCTGTCGATGTTCTGACCGCTCACCTCCGTCACTCCATTTTTCAGATGAGTCCTGAAAAAGAACAAGAAGGGCATATATCAGTATCTTGATACCTGTCAGGTTGTTTTAATGTATCACGGTTGCGTAGGCTGTAGCACACTTCAGAGGTCTCCAGTGGTGGAGAATCTCCACATAATCTTGATTTTTCTTTATTATTAGTTTTTTGTTTATTCCAGTGTTTTTTTGAAGTTTTGTCCTTTTCAAAACTAACTTTAAACTGTGGCTTGATTGGTCTGGCACCTACATTGTCTCGACCTATTCTAGCATAGGTTTCTGTAATCATTTTTGGTAATTCATGTCCCTGGTCTACTAGTGGAACTTGTATGAGTCATTGGCCTATTGCCAATACAGTTGCTTCAACTTTAATGTTGTCTAAAATAATTGAGAATACTGTGGCATATTTGCCAATTAATTTCATCCCCAGATCCAGGGCTGGGGCAGCCCCATATTAATTTTGAATTTGTTTGAGCACCTCTGATAAAACAGCAAGTGACTGTGTAACATGTGTTATATATATATTGCAGCAAAGACTGTACCCATGTGGCCAGTCATCTATTGATGGAACCATTCCAAATGGCAAGCACATTATGAAAATGTTATGTTTTTCTTGAGGCCCCATATGGAGAAACATTGCTTCAAGCTGATTTATTTTTTGTGCTATCCAAAATGGGATCTCCTTCCGTGTGTGGGTAACTTACCCATTCTAGCATTTATTGTTACTGGTTTTAACCCAGGCATTGCCAATCATGGTTGTACAGTTTGAACAGCCCTCGCTGGTGCATGTGGTTAGTGTGCGCATTGCAAACTGTATGAAGCACCGGTAGAGATTAACTAAATTAGTAAATAAAGAACGTATGTCGGCTACTGACAAGCTTTGTTTATCAGGATATGGTGTATAGACAGCTAAGACTGGCCATATGGCCCCATCATTGCTAAGGGGCCCAGTCTAACATGTTCTATGACATGTGGTAGGGCACCTCAAGCCCATTTTTGGTGTTCTTGATATGTTAATGGTATTTCTAAATTTTGATATGCTCTACATTGTTGTGGTACATTCGCCGGTGTGGCCCAATGTGGGCCAAAAACGTGCAGATTACCCTTTAAGACCCACTTTGATTTCCACTCAGTTTTCATTTTATAGGTTTTCAGGCTGACTCTGTTTTGAACACCCACACATGTCAGGTATCATTTTTATCAGTAGAACGAAGGGAATGCTGGTAGGACATTTGTGCCGGCTCAGTGATACTGCAACTTTTCTGCACAGAAATATGAGGAAACTGTGGCTGTTTTAGTTAAATTTGAGGTTTGCAGGGGATTCTGGGTAAGAAAATGTTGGGGATCATGACAATCCACATCTCCCTGGACTTCCCCAGGTGTCTAGTTTTCAGAAATGTCAGGGCTTGGTAGGTCTCCCTAGATGGCCGGAGAGCCCAGGACCTAAAATGCAGGTTGCTGCCCATCTATAACAAAAAGACCTGCTTTTGAAAGGGGGGTACATCCTTCCTGGAGTGCTTTGTGATCATTGTCCCAATTTGCTCGACATTCACCTATGGCATTGGGCACTGATGGAGGCACTGCAGAATGAACATAGCCTGCTATAAAACCCACAAGGTGAAGAATCCCATGTCCGAGTCTACCACATGGAGAAAGAACACCCTGTGTCCCTCCCTCAAACACTTTGTGCAGTGGAGAAAGCTAGACGGTGGGGCCTCCTTAAGAGAGATGCTTCAGTTGTAAAGTAGAAAGCTCTGCAGGAGAGAATCCACTTAGTTGAGGCTGTGAAAAAATCCATGGTGGTACATAATTGGGACACTTCCTTGCGGAACCACCAGTTGTTGGAAGCTGACAAATCCAAAACTGACTTTAAAAGAAAGAGGAATTAATTTCCCATCACGACTGGATCTCCCAGCATCCACCTGCACAGGAAGTGACACCACTGGATCTCCCATCATCCACCTGCACAGGAAGGGACATTACTGGTTTTCCTGCCAAAACTGTCTGTAAAAGAAGAAGCCGAGCAAGAGAACTTTATTTTCCATCACCTATCAGTACAGGAAATTGCATCATAGCAACTTCGACTCCTTCCCCCTCCCTGGACCTTCCTAATTGCAGCTGCATCATGGATGTGCCGTGGACACGCGCAGAGGGTGTGCAGCTGGCATGCCGAAAGTGTGCCAAAGGCAAACACGTCTGCACCCATCCACAGGAACCCTGGTCCAATCATCACCCAGCAATACTCTGCAGTGCTCCTTAGGTCACTAAACTCCAGGCACCATTCCTCCAACTGCTGCTGCACCACACCTCACACCATGGTAGGACCTGTCAGCTGTACCCAGTTCTGGTTCTCCAGCAGCCACCCACCCATATCTCCCAAACAAATACAAATACCACCCTCAATTCCCCTACTATCACACACACCACACAAGCATCAATAATGTCTTCCATACATCAACTTCCACTTGCAAGCATGCTTCTCAACACACAATCACTCAGCAAACACACAACCAAAGTATGGAAGCTTCTGAGCAGCAACACATCTAACATCCTCTTCATCACAAAGACCTAGCTCAACACCTCATTGGCTCGTGACATTGCTACAGAAATCCCAGTGGGTTGCAAATCACCCAACAGGACCACCTTCAGAAGCTAGGAGAAGGACTCGCTACCATCTACATGGAATCCATCAAATGCACAACACCCACAGAGAACGTCACCCTATTCATGGTACACCTGCACTTTAAGCTACAAATCTTTACAAAATTCACCCTGAATGTAACTCTTGCCTACCGATCACCTGGATTCCGAGCTACCTTTACCAACCTCAGCACCAACCTTGCCACTCTGCTCTGTATTGACTCCAGAGCCTATATTCTCCTTGGTGATCTTTCACCTGGAAGACCGAAATTACCCCTGCTCCAGAGCACTCCTCGAAATCTTGAGTAACATCACACTCTCCCCACAGAATCAACACACACTATAGAACACACACTGGGCCCCATCTTCACCACAAGCAGCAAAATTAAATACAACCTCACCACACAGCTCACATTGACCGACCACTCCATAATCCACTTCCAAATCAACACACCTCAAGTCAACAACCCTCCCAGGTTGAGCACTTCAAGCTGGAGTGGGAGCAAATTTACAGAAGCAGAATGGCTCAGCACCCTCACCATTGATCAGCCTAACCCCACAGATAACCTTGAAAAGGACATCAACAAAGTCAAACACTGGATCAAGAACTGCATGGACTCCCTTGCACCCACCAAATGCAACAAGTATAGCAAATAAAACAAGTAGGCCAGCTGGTACACAGAAGACCTCAGAGACACCAAACAACAGTTTAAACAGCTAACAAGGAAATGAAAGCCAAACAGCCGCCACTTCACTGATAGAACTATCTACAAGGTGGTATCCAGATGCTATCACCAGCAAATTAGACCTCTAGAAAAAACACTAGTGGACCACATCAAAGGAAGAACCAACAGCTGCAAGGAGATCTTCCCAATCATCAAGAATTTCACCTCGCCCTCAGCCACTGTCAACTATATTGCTGCCTCCCAATAGTTCTGCAACAACTGTCTCCCAAAATCACAAACATCTACAGTATCTTTGCACACCCACCAGAGAACTCATCACTGACCTACCCAACACCAACCAAGAAGACCACCTGACCAAATGGATTGCCCTCACCAGAAACTACACAGCAGCAATCCTGTGGACTATCTATTTGGGGACCCCAACAGCCTGACTTACGTCATACAGCTCCATCACATCCACCACTTTTCTGGAATGAATGGAAACTTGCAGAAATCAACGTCCTCCTCAAGAAGCCCACAGCCGATTTAAATCAACTGAGAAACATCTGACCCATCCCCCTGCTTCCCTATCCAGCCAAAGTGATTGAGAAAGTCATTAACAAGCAACTCATAACCCACCTCAAACTTCACCATCTTCTAGAGAACACACAATCAGGAATCAGAAAGAACCACAGCACTGAAAGAGCACTCATCGCAGCCACTGATGACATTCAAATTATTCAGGAATGAGGAAAAACAGCAGCCCTCATCCTGCTCAAACTCTTTAAGGTCTTCAACATTATCTCCCACAACACCCTAATCAGAAGACCCCACAAGATTGAAATACAAGGATCCACTCTCAAATGGACCTGTTCCTTTCTCACAGAAAGAACCTGAAGGGGTCAGACTATCATCCTTTACATCAGAGACCAAGAAACTGATATGTGGTGTCGCACAGGGATCACCCCAAAGCCTCACTCTTTTCAACATATACAAGACACCACTCACCAACATCATCCAATCACAAGACATCACTGTCTTCTCCTACGTTGATGACAACCTTGACGAACATGACAAACAATACCAGAAGCAACCTTCCCAACTTGGAAACAAACCAATTGTCTGAAGTTCAAATGTTACAAGATGGAAGTACTGTTCTTTGGCAACAAGACCTCCCCACAGGATTCCATCTGGTAGCCATCGGAGATAAGACTAACATCCACAGACCACACAAGAAAACTAGAGATCATTCTAGATGACAAGCTGAACATGACAGCTGAGGTATGCACCATCTGCTTTCACATCCTATGCATGCTGCAAAAGATCTTCAAGTGGTTGCCTCAAAACACCAGATGACCATCACACAAGCACTTATCACCAGGAGGCAGCACTACAGCAACACTCTCTATGTGTGAATCTCCACACTACACCTACACAGGCTCCAGACTATCGAGAATACACCCACAAGATTCATTCTCGACCTCCCCCACTACACCCACATCGCCCCCCCTCAAGAGGCTTCACTGGATCCCCATTCACAAATGCTGTAGATTCAATCTTCTCATGCACACATACAAATCCCTACACAAAACAGGAGAAGAATACCTAAACAGCCGCATACACTTTCACAAACCCACCAGACACCTATATTCTGCCCCATTCTCACTCAGACACACAACCTTCATCCTCAAAAGCAAAACTGGAGGTTGGTTATTCTCCTGCATTACACCCAAAACATATTATGACCTCCATAAACGAATCAGAGCCTTCTCCTCACTGAGTTCCACAAGAAGCTGAAGACCTGGCCCTTCATATAGGCAACTTGGGACCACACACTTACAAAACTTGCACAAGCACCTAGATACCCTCTCATGTGATTAGTGTGCTATATAAATCAACATAACATAACATAACCACTATATGTCAGCCACAGAGATAGCATTGATGAAGTGGTGTGCTTCATACCCACCCTGAGGATATATCAGAGGCATTCACACTGTAGTATGAATCCCTCTATTTCACCTCTCTATATATTGACCATGTGGAGGACACTCTTCACTTACCTTTTCTATCCAACAAGGGCATGGCACTCCTAGACTGTGAAATCATGCTTGAGGAGATTGGCTACATCATCTCCAATCATACCACTTACAAGTCACTGGGAGAGAACGGGTTCCCAGAGGACTTTTACAAAATCTGTAAGCCCCTGCTAACACCAGTGCTCTATGAAGCGTTCAAGGCAGTGGAGACCTCTGACTCCCTAGATGCCTTCTCCAACATGCTCATTATCACCCTCCTACCAAAAGACGGCAAGGATCATCTGGACTGGCCTAGATCATGGTGACTATACTAGGCAAAGTGATTTGGTTCCTTATAAAGTAATCTGTTTTCTGCCAAATCACTCTTCCAGAAATCACCTGATGACTCTTGTTCACCTGCTAGCAGCTGCCCCTGACTCAGACAACAAGACTCTTGCCATCTTCCTCAATGGGGAAACAGCCTTCAACCAAGTAGAATGGTCCTATCTGTTTAAAATCATCCATTGATTTGGCCTTGAAGACAAATTCATTAAGAAAGAAATGGCCCAGCTGAACTGCAACGGCTTCCTTTTGTGCAGCTTCCCTATCAGATGTGGCACACGACATGCCTGCGTGCTCTCCTGGATTTTATTCCTGTTGGCATTGGAGCCCCTGGCCCTGTTGATCACACAAGGCATAAAATAAATGGTGTAGCAGTATGGAACAGCACATTTAAGGCACTCATATGCAGATTACATCCTTGTATCTGCAGTTTACCTGGTACAAGGTCATTTGAAATCAGTGTGTCTTTGATTTCCAATGGGTGCCTAAGGGAGTGAACCATGTTGGGACCCTTCATAATGAAGGCCTGACTAGCAAAGGTACAGTATAATGTGGCTCCTTTACTGGCTAGGAATCTTCAAAAGGTGTCAGAGCTACAGTTGTCTCTCTGGAGCTGGGTCCAAGCAGTGAAAATGGTCATCGCCTCGCTACTCCATTACTGATTTTACCATGCTCCTGATCTAGATCCCCAAGACACTACTCTTACAAATTGACTAATGATGGAGGCCTTCATTTCGGGTGGTTGTGCAGTCCCAGATGAAAATGGACAAGCTCTATCCATGTATGGAATCAGGAGCCCTGTGCATCAAACACAAGGCGTATTACTACACTGCACATCAACTTTCTGAGGTGATCTATTAGATGGCCCTGGCCCGGACATCTAGCTGAATAGCCATGGAAAACGATATCCCAAAATGTGACAAGTCTCTTAAACTATTGTATACATACAAAGCACATACCCCACAGAATGACAATCTGGTCATCAATGCTTTGTTGGTGGTATGGAAGGTGGCACATAGTACACTGAAAATCAAATGTGGCTGCACCTTTTGCCCCCATATAGAGCAACTGTTTTTGAAGATGGGTTGACATTTGACTGGGGTTTGCACCCTGGTAAAGCAGCAACCACAATCCTTGTCAGAGTAAGTATCAGTAAGTGTCAGACAAACCCTAAGTTAACTATCTGGGCACAGGGCAGTCAGGCTTAACTTAGAGGCAATGTGTAAAGTATTTGTGTAACACTTCAAACAGTAAAACAGTGAAAAGACCACACAAAAAGATTCCACACCAAGTTAGAAAAATATAATTTAGTTTAATAAATAAAAGAAGACCAAAATGCCAAAAAACTATAAGTAGAACTTGCAATATGATTTTTTTTTTTTAAATAAGCTGTAAAGTAGTGCTTAAAAGCACAGGTCATCCGCAATGAAGCACAGGCCAGCTACAGGGACCCAGTTAGGCACACTGAACCAAAGTCCCTCAAATCCTAGTGGCAGAGTGTTGTGTGGATCCGAAACATAAATGTGGTGGCAGACGATGTGATTTGCTGGTTCCGACATGCGGCGAGGCTCCAGTGTGAGGTCTTGTTGCATCATCGTTGAGGATCCCATTAACAGGGCTTGCGATGCTAAGGCTGGTGTCAGGGGTGCATTGCGCAGCTAAGGTAATGTGTTGATTCTAATGAGCGCTAGGACTGGGATGTGGAGCTGTAGAATCAACATCAAGGTTGCAGTCACTGATGGATGCAAGGAGTTTGGTTGGGTAAAGTTTCTTGCAGTGCAGTTCCCAAGGTGATTCATCGATATAAAGATAAGGTGATGTGAGTCTAGTGCATCAGCTCTGACCCACACAGTAGAAGATGCATTGGTTCTGTTCCATGCAGCAGCTGCGATGCATCGGTTTTCCTCCCGCAGCAGGGGTTGTGTCTGTTCCACTGAAGCACACACCTTAGGCCCATTTCCAAGGGCCCAGGGTTGGGGTGGCACCACTTAGCAGGGTATACTCACAGATGGCAGACTAAGGGCAGAAGCAGGGTGACTGGAATTTTTTATGTCCCTGAGACTTCAGATCATGAGGCCAGCCACTTAACCCTTGGAGCCACTCTGGGTTCAAGTGATGCAGGTTTAGTATGTTTCATTCAGGCAGGGGAACAGCAGGCAGCAGGGTAGCACTGCAGGGCTGGAGACCAGAAAAGCAGCAGTCCAGCAGAGTGGCATTCCTTCAGCAGCATAGCAGTCCTTCTTTCTGAGAGAGTAATCATAGGTCCAGAAGTGTACTGAGTTGAAGGGGTCAGAGGTCCAGTACTTTTACCCAGTTGGGCCTTTTGAAGTGGGGGAGTCTTCAGAGACAGACCTTGCAAGCACGCAGAGGTCCTGTCCTTCCTACCTTGGCCCCAGACTCAGTACAGGGGGTTATGCAATCCTTTGTTTGGGGACAGGATACAGCCTATTCAGCTATAAGTGTCACTGTGCCCAGCTCCCCCCTCTCGTTCTCCCGGGATGGCCCATCAAGTCACACCTAGCTCCCATTGTGTGTGACTGTCTAGGGGAATACACAAAGCCCAGCTATCACAATCTCCAGACAAGTGAGCAGAAACAAGCCGCCTGAACCAAATGGCTAAAGTCAGAAAATGCCAACTTTCTCAAAGTGGCATTTTCAGAATTGCAATTTAAAATCCAACTTCACTGTGTAGGATTTTAAATTGTGATTTCAGGGATACCAGATACATTAAGTATTATCTTTTGTATTTAACTGAACGTCTCTGCATATGTGCACAGAACATTAATACGGGTTAGTGCCCTTCCATTTCTGGTGCTTTGCAGAAGTTTTAAGATCTTCTTAGAGTTCCTCATTGCTCAAATGGATGTAATTTCTGATATTTATGTTGCCCTTGTCTTCATTGCTTGATTTTGCTTGCAAGAAAGTGTCACTCTTGGTTGTTGAAATGTCACTCACAACTACACTGGAATTATGAAAATGTCACACATAGCAATCTGAAACCTTGGTAGCTATGCATTTAATCATATTGATGTGGCTGTAAATATGTCTGTCACTCTTGCTTCCTGTATGTTCAGAATGGTAGAGATGTGTTCTCTTTTGCCTTGATGTGCTACAAATAACACTGACCTTTCCAGATAATTTCCTGTATGATTCATTGATATATAATGATGCACCAATGGAGCCCCATTGGTACGGCATCTGATTCTGGAACAATGTTGCAAAACAGGCAATTTCACTGTTTGGAAGGTTTGCCCTTTGTACTGTTTTTGCAGGGACAGCTTGCACAATACACAACATTTTTCGTATTGCATTTAGAGAATGCTGATTGTAAGATGCTCACACTGTAAAATGTTAGACTTTTTAAATCAGTACTGAATGTGCAGGCTGTGCATTGTTGAGATCTAAAATGGCCAGTGAGTAAGGGTAGTCCCAACATCTGCGGCAGATCAACGGGACTTTGCTCTGTCCTTTCTACCTGTACTAACCAAACGTTTTTCCCCTTTTAAATGAAACTAAGAGGCTGATTTAAGATCCCCTAGCACCTCCATGCACCACATTAGCGTAATTTTGTTTTAGACTAATGTGGCCCAGAGGCCAAGATCATTGTGTCCAATTTACACAGTGTTGGAATGCATGCATTGTGCCACTTTGTAACCCTTTTGCTACATTATGTCTGCGCCAGGCATACTGTATGCATAGAGGCGTTCCCCTGTTAGGGGGTCCAAAATTGGTCCAAAAAATCTAAGAGTTTTCTTTGTGTTATTTTTTTGTCTCAGAGCAGGCGTTAAAAGGAGGCACACCATTATTTATAATGGGCCTCAATGGGCTTTGCTAACCCTGCAAAGCACACATGGTAGCATTAGGAGGAGATAAGGGGCGTGCCACTTTCCTTAAACCAGGCCCTAAGGGCTTTACAATACCAATTTGTGCCAATATATACCTATTGGGAAGGAGGATGTTCTTCATTCACCTTATTTACTTAGAAGTTTAGAGTTAACGCACACATTAAAGGGCATGCATAATTCTTTTATTTCAGTGTTAACAGGGTCTCTCATGGGGTGAACGAGGTCTTGGGGTAACCTCTGTCAAACATTTTTTTTTTACTGAAAATGTCCACATTTGTGAAGTAATCATCTTTCAATATGCAATTTCTCTGGAATCAGAGAAATTCCCCATATGGCAAGTTTTCCTTTAGTGAACTTGGGTCCCCAATTGTAAAATGAAGAAAGGTGTTACGGTCTGTTGGTTTGGTGAAAATGTCAACCCTGCCCTGATAGTCAGCTGGCCACACTCTTTGCTCCGGTCCCCCTGCTACCCACCCACAGTGGATGCAGATCTACCTCTAAAAGCTGTCATCGCTAGTAAGGACAGTCACAGTCAGCATTGACTCCCATGATATTAGCTCCTGGTCGCATCATAGGGTACCGACAGGATGGGCAGCCTGCTGAGGTTCTTGGTGATTTACCACATTGTTATGGGGCAGTGGAACAGGTAAGAGTGTGGCCTAACAGCCTGAGCTGCCAACTCTGGAGCAGGGAAACCAGGTTCAAGTCTTGACAAATCACGTAATCTCCCTGTCCCTATCAAAAATGAATGTGTCCTTGTGTAACTTAACTGGTTCTCATGTAAAGCAATTCCAATACCTTCAGCTCAGTTCACGCTGTATAAAACTGGAGAAAAAAACAGAAACACAGGCACTGATGTGATTCATGAAGCACTGATCCTTATGTCGTCCCTGCCCTGCCTCATTCCCTCATGCATCCCTCCCCTGCCATACCCCCCACCCTCAACTCACATGCGCAGTTACGGATTGGCACAGGTCATAATGGCCGATGGTCAACCCCTGACTAGTAATTTTCTAGACTACACCAATGTTTTTCGTACCTGAGGCTGTATTCTTGTTGATGTAGTTGGATCGTCTTATCCGCAATGTGCTGTACTGTACCTGTTCGAACAGCATATTGTTAGAGACACAACAATGTTGAATTCTTCGGAAAAATCCAATAAGACATTACAATAAAAAAGAGTCCTGGTTTAATTAGGAATTTAAGCACTACCAATAAATTAAATCTCTGAAAAGGACTGTTGAATTGTCATTGAGAGAGCTCTTCTAGAGGGGTAGGGAGGCTAAAAATACTCTTGTTTACGTAATAGTAGATATTTCAATGATGAATATTTCTGTTGTATTTGTTCTAATGACTTTTTCCATCGCCTAAGCTTTGTCAAAATGTTCGTTTGCCTGAAAACCTGCTTTTTGTTTTTGGTCAAGCGAACCTTTCCTATCACTAATATTAATATTTAATATTTTATATTCGTGCATCATGAGTACTTAGAGGAGCACTATGTCAACACCTATTTTATAAGGAATTTAAAAAAGATGATGAAGAAAAAAAGGATATGTCTTTGGAATGCATCATTAATCACTGGAATGTTTAAGTGAGTTGTTTGGCCCTTACTGGAGAAATTAATTTATCTTTATTGTTTAGGGTCAGATCGTTTGAATTCAACACATTCCTTGATCTTTGGACTCAAATTGTTTTAAAGACATGAAAGATGTATAAAATTAAGGACAATATATGGGCATAAAATAGCTAAAATATAGAATATATAGTTCAGATTTGTCTGTGTAACAGCTTTGAATTTTTTTACATGCCAAACAAATGATTTATAGTATGTCTAACTTCGGATTTCGTATCCGGGTCTCACATGTGTATCAAGTTTGAAAACGTTTAAGTTCCTGATTTAAAAATTAGTGACATGCACTTCTTTTATCAGGGTACCATGGCCTGTTCGTTGACAACATTTATTCGGCATCTTGCCGTATTATGAAAGGATAATGAGTGGATCTCTCATGTGTGCATCTCCAGATCCCTTTCATCACGAAAATATTTAAGTATCCAGCCTTCAAGAGACTGCCTGAAATGTTCCTGGTTTTCATAACTTTGGGATAATTTACTTAAATTTACATAATTTAAGTGTTTAAATAGAAGACAACTGAATTTGTGTACGCTCGAGCTCTGACACTTATTTTTGAGCTCACATATCTCTCACAAATGTGTTTGTGCGAGCAAGTTTCACCAGGTTCTACCGGCTTTGTGCAAAATGCGAAACTCGAGAGGGGCAAAATGTATACAAATACTGCTTGTGCACTTCATTCTACATTCGTTTATTCACAGATATCAATTGGCCAATAAAAATCAACTTTAATATGCGCGTACAGACTCTTTGTTATCTGTATGTTTGTAATTGCACGGTTAAAGGTATCCTCACCCAGGTGTGTTGATTATAGAGTGACCAGAATTTTAAAGCCAAAAACCGGGACATTTCACAAAAATAGAAGAAGTACTACAACTTTACTTTAATTGAGCGCACAGAATGACATCGGTCGTCAGTACTGAATTTCAGAAAAGGCACTACGAACATAAATAAAATGCAATTTTTAAAGCCAGTATTATATCTGTTAATTGATTTGCTTTCTTACAACAACTGTTAGATATCCCTGCTTTAGAAAACAGAAAAAGGCACCTCTGACTGTTTGAGTTGACCCTCTAAAAAAAAAAAAAAAAGAAAAAAGGACATGAGCTAAGTTTTCCGAAGTCTGCCAGGACAGTTGGTGAAAACCAGGACTGTCCCGACAAATCTGGGACGCCTGGTCACCCTAGTTGATTACTGTTAGATCGGTCAGCCTTAGGGTGATCTTCCCCCAAACCTTTTGCCTTTCTCCTCAATTTTCTGATCTCATTTTTGCTGAACTTATGACTGGACACTTTACAACAGCTAACCAGTGCAAAAGAGCACGTTCTCCCTCATTAAAACCTGGTAACATTTGCTATCCCAAATTTGCATATTTAATTTGTTTTTGAGTCCATAGTAAAGTGGTACTACAGGTACCCAGGGACTGTAAATTAAATGCTACTTGTGGGCCTGCAGCATTGTAGCCTGTGTGTGCAGTTTTAAACTGTTTTTTCAATCTGGCAAAAAAAACTTTTGACAAGTCCAAACCTTCCTTTTTAATACATACAGGTCACCCAAGGGGCAGCCCTAGACGGCCCAGAGGGGAGGGTGCAGTGTATTTGAAAAGTTGGACATGTACTTTTAAGTTTTACATGTCCTTCTAGTGAAAAACTCTTAAATTTGTTTTTCACTACTGCAAGGCCTCACCCATGGGGTAGCATTAGAGTTACCTTATTACACTTAGTAAGCTGTAATTTCCAAATGGGAACAGGTAACCAGTCCTGTTTGATGTCTTTGGAATTATAATGAAAATTCTAACTCATGGGGAAGTCAGATTTTTAATTACAATTTTGAAATGCCATTTTTAGAAAGCTGGCATTTTCCTGCCTTAGCCATTTAGTGCCTGTAGCCTGTCCCTGGGTCACATGGCTGGGTGTAGCTGACAGTTGGACTTGTGAATTCTTTCTAAACAGCGAAACAAAATAGAGAACTTAGACATGCCTGAATGATTAATCACTAGCAGGATGGAGGAGGAAGCTGCCCCCCCTACTTACACTTGAATAGGTTGTGTCCTATCTCCACACAAAGGGCTGCAAACCCCTGTAGTTAGTCTGGGGCCAGGACAGTGAAGGCAGGATGCCTGGGGACTTCAAAGGGAAACTACTATATGCTTCTCTGCCATTTCAAAGGCACAACTGGGTATAAATATTGGACTTCAAACACCAAATCTCCAGTACATTTCTGGACCCATGGATACTCTGCCAGGAAGAAGGACTGCTGTGCTGCTGAAGGACTGCAACCCTGCTGGACTGCTGCCCTCCTGGACTACTGCCTTTTTTAACTGTAGCCTTACTGTGCTGACCTACTGCCTCCGCCCTCCTGTCTGGGTGAGAAGGACTGGACCTACAACTCTTGAACCCACAACCCCAGAATGACTCCAAGGTCTAGTTGTCTGGCCTCCTGATCTGATGCCTGAGGGACACAAAAGGCTTTTAACAAATTTGCATCTACACCTGGATTCTGCTATGTGTGAGTTGACACTGCCAAGTGGTGCCACCCCATTCCTAGACTCTTGGAAGTGGGCTTAAGGTGCTCTGCCAGCCTCTGTGGATCCAGCTGAATCAACACACCTCCTCTGCTGCGCGGCACAGCCCTCAGCAGAACCAACGGTTGCTGTCACTGTGTGTATCGGAATGACCACAAAGACCGGCATCACATTACAATCTGTCACCGCATCCATACTGCATGGTGCATCCTTGGTGCAGGCCCTTGCATCCCTCGCCAGTGGCATCCTTGATGACGACACTGGAATCCACATTCTACCTCGCAGCTCCTTGGAACCGATGCATCGCCTCAACTATGTGACACATTGTCGACACTGGACTTAGCATCACAAGCCCTCATCAATGGGATCCCTGAAAATGACGCAGGTCCTTGCATCTCAGCCTTACTGCATCTCAGAACCAATGCATCTCGTCAGCTGTGCAACTCACCTTCGACTTGGATCCTAGCAACCCTCCTCAAAACAGGATTTAAGGTCCTTTGTTTACAGGCCTAACCGGGTCCCTGAAGCCAGCCCAGGCTCCTTCGTAGTGGGCCTGAACTTGTGACTTTGTCCCAGTCTGGTGGAAGCAGATATTCACAGTTCGCGCTTACTGTCTTTTGGGCGAATTTAGGTAATATCTTTGCTAAAATCTTTAAAACCGAATATCTCCTGTCCTACTGATTGGATTTTTGTTGTTTTGGTCTTATAGTATTTATTAAAATGACTCTATTTTCTGAATCTGTTGTGGTGTGTTTTCACTGTGTTACTGTTTGAAGTGTTGCTCAGATACTTTTGACACATTACTTTTGAGTTCAGTCCGATTGCTCTGTGCCAAGTTACCCAAAGGATGAGCATAGGTTATTTTGGGGTTTGCATGTGTCTTCACCATGAGAAGAATTGTGGTTGCAGCTTGAGAATAATTTTACACCCTCATCCAGTACCCCATTTTCTTACAATCACTATATAAATGTAGAAAAATGTTTTATGCCAAAAATAATTTTTGCACATACCACTAACATAAGTAACTAGTTATCACTCCTCTCAAAGTTTAGAAATAATCCTATTTATTTTCTACCAGGATACCTGTGCAACTGTTTTACAATAAATATCTTTAAAATATTACTAAAAGAAAATTGCCCTGAGATGATCACTGTATGGTTGTCTGCTTTCACCTGTCAGGCCAAACCATGGTCCATCATAGCTCCAGGATTGAAACCTGGTGTTTTACTGCTCTGTCGTCAGAGCATGGAAAGATCATAGCTAAAGTTACACTGTTCTGGCATAAAAACAGCAAATAACCAAGTTTCCAAACTTGGTGTTCAAGCTAATGGCTCTGAATGAGAGACATACAATTCCATTTAATATTTTACAGTCCTGTTCTATCCACTCACCCTGCAAGGGGTTGTATTCTGTTGTGGCCCAACAACGATGCTGTTTGTGAGGAAGCGTGCACTGCCGCTACCTTTGTTGTGCCAGTTTTTTATGTGTGAAGAACCTTGTGCCGCGGTTATTTTGGCAGTAAAGGCTGCATTTTATGGTCCATTCCATACTTGTAAGATTGTGTCTCAAATTGTGCTTTACACTCCAGTGTTAAAGATTGCCACGAAAAAGAAGAGGCGTCGGTGTAATGAAAATTACAAGTGAGGAATCAGGACATTGCATGCTTATTGTAGCAGATGAAACAAACATCAGAAATTAGCTTCATTCTGCACCTAAACTGTCTCTTTAAAACGATTAGTTAACGTTTTATTAGAAATGATCTCAAACACAGAAGGCGTCATATTTGACAACTTGTTTATAAGTTTAGAGTAAATCTTTCCATTAATGCTTCCCCATAAAACCAAATAATACAAGATGTGCCCAATTTTACATTAAATCCTGTTTTATTATTCCTCGGCAATTCAATTTTAACCATGTCGGCTATTTTCAAAGCTTAGGAAAAAGGCACTGACACTTTCACATCAAACGCTTTCAAGCACATTGTATAAACTGTCTTACTCTCTGAGTGTAATGGTATCACCACTTCTAGTTGTAAATCAAAAAAACATTTAGAAACTAAATCTTATCAAAATGCTTAGCTCTTTATAAGTCATGAACAGGCTGTCCGGACCGTGAAAAGAGCCAATTTTTGTTAAACTGCGTCACAAGTCTTCATTAACTGATATGGTTGAGCCATATCCAACACATTAAAAAGATCAGTTTCTAGTACAACAAGCTTTCCTCGAATAAATATGGATTAAAAACCTCAACTAATTACTGAGTGTAAAACAGATACGTGGGGTAACAGGCCCTTTACAGAGAGATCTGTTTGACTTGAAAGTCACATGTCTGAAACCTACAGAAATATAAACCTTATGTGATGCTCTAAACACCTTAAGTAATTCGAAGCCCAGTAGACAATAGTCGTGGAACAAAAGTATGAAAAATGAATGCAGACACTGACAATGAAACACTAAAAAGTCAACCCCAGAATAGTTGAATTGCTTTTCGAAGGGTGCTAAAATAAATCAAAGAAAACGTCCATATTTCTTCCTTATTTAGCTGATGTTGGTTAAAAAGCTTTAAAATTGATTCCAAGATGCTTCAGCAAGATCGACCACCTTGAGAAGAAATCTTTACAGTGAGGTAAATGTTTCCACTTTCTCCTCCGTTGCCACTATGACTGAATTGACAAACCTCCCTAAATAGGAAGGAAAATTATGTTCTTGGTTTAAGTGTATTCTTTTTCATATGTTTGCCTACTAATCTTTTCCTACCACGCAGTTTCTCAGATTTTATATTTACTAAGAGAAAGCAACGCTGAAAATTGCATTTGCACCAGGTGGGGCTCAGACCTGTGATGTAGGCTGTTCTGCAAGCCCGTGTGATAGGATGATTCGGTGGCTGAAGTTATTCGTACCAGCTCCCAGGGCACACGCAAGCTGATTAGGATCCCAGGTTGAGTACTGACTGAGAGTTCCCTGATAAAAATGGAGTTTGATTCTCAACTTCTCTTAGGTCAGGAAGTTGAGCTACAGGTCACTTTGAGATTATCTGCGAATCTCCTGGAAGGCTGGATAAATCTGCTTCATATCAGTGCCTTCGGGATGTGGTTGGGCTGAATATGTGATAGATATTCACATGAGACAGGATGAGGAAAGATCAGCAAAAGGAGGCAGAATTCATCAGAATGCCTTGACCTCTAAAGAGAGAAATTGGAGTGCTGGAGAATGATGTTATTGCTGCTCTTGTCAAAGGGCAGAAGGGGGCCAAAGTACATGCTGGACTTTGCCCTCTCTGCAGGGTCATCCTCAAACTTTTTGCCTAAAGCACAGGTTAATTTAGTGCCTTTTGTGACTGCCCTGACAAAGCTTGGGGCTGTTTCCTTGAGAAGGGGCTCGCACCCCCTCAACCAACAGGCCAATTTTTCACATTGGTGGTAATAGTGAGATTCATTACTCGGGTATGTGCAGCATCATACTGTTATTTTGTTTAACACTAGCATCCCATATAAATAATTTGGTACCAATTCAAGTTTTTTTCATTCTCCTTGTTTGGTTCTTTTGCGTTTTCCAAATTACGTTGATGTGGCTTCCAGGCTCAATCTTATAACTTTTAAAAATTGACAAAGGGATTGTGAAGATCGGTGTGAGGTGAGGAGTGCACCCCTTGAGCCAGCAAGGGTCCTGGTGAGATGGTATTTCTCTCACTGGGTTGTTGCAGTCATAAGAATGAGCCTGGAAACTGCACTGATGTAATTTGGTGGATGATTTAATTGCAATATTGATATTGTGAATACACACAGTTGGAATTGAAAATACTCTCCAAGTTTTCTTTGGATATAGTAGGATGAAAACAATTGATGGGTGATATGAGGCACATGATTGAATTTTGCGAGGGTCCACTGAGAAAGGCAAACTTAGATGTGTGAGTGGTAGACATAGGCGTCCTGAGGAGATAGCTAAAGTAATCTGAGGTCGAAACGTCAACTTATTTTCCCATATGGACCAAGATCTGATTTGATAAATGGGTGGAGCTCCCATTTATGGACTACCCCAGACAGTCATTACTTGATGCTACCATTGGGAAATCTACAGTGTATAGAAGATATGTATAGTTTGCATTTCTGTATTTTTAATTATGTGTGAGCAGGGTATCGCCTGCACTATTTAATTCACTTTATCACAACTTAACACATTGTGCTGTGACAGATGTTATAAACTACAAATACACATATGTTGAAATTGATGCTTGTGACCAGCTTTATTCATTTATTACAATTATTCTGAGCATCCATAAGACTGTTGACATTTAGTTTGAACACTTTAAACTTATATAGATTCATTCTTGAGCACAGAGACCAACTGGAATACAGCTCAAACTAAATCTGTTCCATGTGACAATTGTAAAGCTTTGATGACATCTACTCCATCCCATAGACGTATTGGGTGGTCCTTGTGGTATATCACAGATTAAGCAGGGAAACCCATCAAGGTATTGAAAGGCCCACCCTGGCTTTTAGCTGGAGGTGGGTCATGTTGGTCTTAGCCCTTTCAGTAAGGTCATCCACAAACACTTTGTCTTAACCCTCCTGTTTCCTGAGCCCATTTTTGTCTTTTAGGACTCTGTGCACTTTACCACTCTAAACAGTGCTAAGGTGCTATTGTTCTCTCCTCTAAACATGGTGAAATTGGCTTTCAACCAATTGTAGTATTGTTCCTACGAACCAAATAGGACTTTGTATCTGTCAACATAAACATCAGCGCATCAGGAAATGTTGACATGATTCCTAGCTTGCAGACAGTGCCCCATCAAATCTCCTAAAACTCCAGGGTACCAGATTGTTTTTGCAACCACAAACATGACTTCTTAGATTCCCAAAGAAATAATGGAAACAGGCCTACCCTTTCAATGTTACTCTGCATACCCATGATGAGACAAGAAAGATGCTGAAATGTTTTTTTTAGAATATTTATTGCAACAATCTAATTCTTGCATAAAAACATGAGCTGCGATTATTAGGCAAACGAAACAAAGCATGGTATCCAGCATTACAAAAATGGTGAAGGGGATAAACAGTTCAATCATGATCTACACTATAGAGAGCATAATCAGAGTACCCTCTGCCAGATCAATTGGGATAGTCTGACCCCCCCACACTTGGACAGGATGTACCAGGATGGCAGGAAACCACTCTGGTGTAGTGCAGGCTATTGTTCTGTGCAAAGCAGAGGTCACGATTAGCATCAGAGTCAAGCCAAGCTGCATCTCAGGTACTGCGTGACGCATTCCAGGATAATCCCAGTTGAAGTGCTCCTCTGCAGAATGTGGCACAGTGGTAGTTTTAATAATTCAAACACCATTTGTGTCACACTGTGCCAAAGATGCAGGCTCGATACTATGATACATCTGCATGAGTGGAGCTATCTCCACGGACAATCGGAATACTTAGGGCATCGCGTTGTGTGTACTTAGCCTTGGACGGAGTGTACAGACTAGATGTCATCAACGCTTACAAGAAAAAAGCTTCAAGTACAGTAATTTCACAGTACATTATTGTATGAGCAAAAAGCCATGGGAAAGGTTGCAGCAAAAAAGAAATGCTAAGTTAAAATGTGCATTTTAAAATGGTGCAATAAGTGGGCCCTACCTTGCTTTAGTACACAATTGGCACATTAAGTTTAAATGTCAGTCCCTACTAAAGTAGAACTATAAGGTACACATGGCCTGTAAATTAATTGCTAGTAGTAGGCCTACAGCACCTATTGTGCCATCCACTTAAATAGCCATATTAAACCTGTTCCAGAACTGCCAGTGCAGCCTGTGTGTGCAGTTGTAAACTGCTGTTTCAACCTGTCAAAATCAACCTTTTGCCATGCCTAAACCTTTCTTTTTTATACACCTTAGTTACCTCTAGGGTAGGCTTTGAACAACCCACAGGGCAGGGTGCATTTTATTTAAATAATTGGACATGTACTTTAAAGTTTTACAGGTCCAGGTAGTAAAAAACTCCTAAAATTGTTTTTCACTACTGTTAGGCTTACCTCTCCTATAGGATAACATTAGGTTACTTTTTACATTTAATACGTGATAACGTTTGATTAGGAGCAGATCTGAAAATCATGTTTAGTGTTTGTCAACATCAGGGCAGTGCGCGCTCTACGGGCGACTGGAATGCAAAAACCAAGCACTTATGAGATAATGTAACTCATGCATTATGCTGATATGCTGTTGTTTAACCTTTTGCATTGCAGAGTTTAATCCTGAAGACTTATATTCAAGGTGGTTATAAATACTGTTCATTTGCAATGTATTGCTGCAGGCTTTCAGAGTGTGTTAGGGTGTGGTCCCTTTCCAGGGCCTTCTAGAAGCTTTCTCTGCAGCATGACTGGGTGTGGTTTGTAGGCTGGGCCAGACTCTATATAAGGGAGCCAGCCCAGCTCCACGTGCTCACTATTCAGAGGTCCCGGCGCAGAGCAGCAGCAACTTCCTGAGCTCCTGTTCCGGAGGCCTACTTTGATCTTCCAGTCCTTTGCCCTTCAATACCTTGGTGGTCCTTGATCAGGGCGGTCAGACGGGGGTCGGGCTGGGCCCACGATCCCGTTTTCGAAGGCATTTGAGTTCTTGGGCCTAATTTTCATGTTGAGAGATTTGACCTTGTGCGTGTGAATGTGCTCTTGGTTTTTCTGGCACTTACATGTTGATATTCGAATCGGCAAGACGCGCAATTCATTCCTCATGTTTAACTCTTGATATACATTGTGCGCTACCATTTCTTGGCAGCTACATGGTGGCATTCGAATCGGCAAGACGCGCGATTCATTCCTCGTGTTTAAACTCTTGATATTCATTGTGCGCTACCATTTCTTGGCAGTTACATGGTGGCATTCGAATCGGCAAGACGCGCAATTCATTCCTCGTGTTTAACTTTTGATATTCAGTGTGCGCTACCATTTCTTGGCAGTTACATGGTGGCATTCTAATCGGCAAGACACGCTATTCATTCCTCGTGTTTAACTCTTGATATTCATTGTGCGCTACCATTTCTTGGCAGTTACATGGTGGCATTCGAATCAGCAAGACGCGCAATTCATTCCTCGTGTTTAACTCTTGATATTCATTGTGCGCTACCATTACTAGGCAGTTACATGGTGGCATTCGAATCGGCAAGACGCGCAATTCATTCCTTGTGTTTAACCCTCGATACTCATTGTGCGCAACCATTTCTTGGCATTTACATGGTGGCGTTCGAATTGGCATGACGCACAATTCATTTTCCTTGCATTTAACTCTTAATACGCATTGTACGCAATAATTTCTTGACAGTTATATGGTGGTATTTGAATTGGCAAGACGTGCGATTCATTCCTTGCATTTAACTCTTGATACGCATTGTGCGCAAGCATTTCTTGACAGTTACATGGTGGTATTTGAATCAGCAAGACGCGCGATTCATTCCTTGCAGTTAACTCTTGATACGCATTGTGCGCAAGCATTTCTTGGCATTTACATGGTGACATTTGAATTGGAAAGACGCGCAATTCATTCCTTGTGTTCAACTCTTGATACTCATTGTGCGCAACCATTTCATGGCATTTACAAGGTGGCATTCGAATCGGCAAGACGTGCGATTCATTCCCGCAATTAAAACTTGATGTTTCAGATCGCTTGCAGTCTGCACGATAATTTCATGGCATTTGCATATTCTTGTTGAAAGCAGCAATGTGCGCAATTCATGTTTCTGCACTTAAAACTAAGGCGGTCATTACAACCCTGGAGGTCGTTGTTCAAGCGGCGGTAAAACCGCCAACAGGCCGGCGGGAAAAAAATTGAATTACGACCGTGGTGTAAACCGCCAACATAGACAGCCACTTTAACACTCCGGCCGCCACGGCGGTACAAACAAACACCGCGGCGGTAACCGCCAACAGACAGGCGGAGGACAATGTACCGCCCACACTATTACAACCCACCAATCCGCCACCTTTTTGGGGGCGGATTCCCCACGAGGGCATTCATTCTAGCATGGCAGCCCAAAAGAGATCAATCCAGGCTTTGGCCTCCTCTGTGATGGCAGCCATTGTCCCTGTTTCTAGCCTCCCCCCTCCAACTTCCTCTGCCCAGTCCCATTCCCCCCA
Source organism: Pleurodeles waltl (assembly GCF_031143425.1). NCBI lineage: Eukaryota > Metazoa > Chordata > Amphibia > Caudata > Salamandridae > Pleurodeles > Pleurodeles waltl. The sequence goes on from NC_090442.1 coordinate 350,882,006, forward strand.
ACGCCATCCTATCCCAACCACACAGGCAGACCAGCATGCACCCAGGCAACACACAGGAGTGGCTCAGGCAAACACAAGCACCACACATCATCCCACAGGCACTCACACAAACACCATCCAGAATCAAACATAGCAACATCCACTGCCTCCACTGTGGCCCCCTCCTCCTCCTCGTCCACCTCCCTCCCAGTTGCGTCTCCACTCACACCTGAATGTACTACATCCTCATCCTCTACCTCCATCACCACCACGCCTATCACTACACACCCCTCACTGGCAGTTACCACCTGCACATCCATGCACACGTACCCTGTGTCCTCTCCCACTGTGTCTGTGCCCCCTTCTCCCAAAGTACACAAACGCAAGCACTCAGACACCCAACAGCCATCCACCTCACAACAGCATCCAGCCCATGCACCTGCACCCAAACACAGCAGACTGACCTCCTACACCCACTTCCTCTTCCTCCACTCCCAAACCTCCACCCTCTTCCCGCCCCAATGTCCCTAAGAAGCTTTTCCTCACCACCATTGACCTCTTCCCTCCCCCTCCCCCCTGTCCTTCACATTGGGCTGGGGTGGTCAGAACCCAGGCCAGCACCTCAGCCACCCAGTCCACGGCCACAGTAGTATTGACAGCTACTGCAGGTGGGAGAGGATCCCGAGAACCAGCCATCAGCACAGAAAGTGTGCCTGCACCAGGTGCATCAAGGAAAGGCAAGGAGGCACTAGCAGCTGTGAAAAGGAAGGGCAAGGAGGCACCACCAGCTGCGAAAGGGAAGGGCAAGGAGGCACAACCAGCTGGGGAAGGGAAGGGCAAGGAGGCACCACCAGCTGCGAAAGGGAAGGGCAAGGGGCCTGCACCTGCAGACAGGAAGGACAGGATGCTTGGTACTGGGACTCATTTGTAGCCCCCACCACCAACCAAGGCGGTTCAGCCATCCGAGGTTGCAGGGGAAGGGCTGGAGCCTCCCCCACCACTGCCAGCACCACCAACAGCACCACTCCCAGCAGCAGCAGCCCCAGTGGGCAGCCGTCCGAGGCTGCAGGGGAAGGGCTGGAGCCTCACCCCACCACTGCCAGCACTGCCACCAGCACCACTGCCAGCATCGCCACCAGCACCACTGCCAGCAGCAGCAGCCCCAGTGGGTAGACATCCGAGGCTGCAGGGGAAGGGCTGGAGCCTCCCTCCACCACTGCCAGCACCACCACCAGCACCACTGCCAGCAGCAGCAACCCCAGCTCCCCATCCGAGGCTGCAGGGGAAGGGTTGGAGCCTCCCCCCACCACTGCCAGCACCGCCACCAGCACCACTGCCACCAGCAGCAGCCCCAGTGGGCAGCCGTCCAAGGCTCCAGGGGATGGGCTAGTACCTCCCCCCACCACTACCAGCCCCGACACCAGCCCCGCCACTGCCACTACTGAGGAGCCATCACTGCCGGTGAGCAGTGTGTAGTCCTGCCTCCATGGGCTGTAGTGCGTCCTGGCCCTTGCAAATCCTGTAGGTGTGACACCCAGGTGAGAGACTGTGACCTTGCTCTCCCCAAGATCTGCATCACTGGGCACAAGGCCCCCTCCAGAACCTGTGGAAGAAGCCATCCACTCACCCCCTCCTTCCCAGGATGAAGCACACTGGGCACAAGGCCATGTCCAGAACTAGTGGAAGAAGCCATCCACTCAGCCCATCCTTCCCAGGATGAAGCACACTGGGCACAATACCCCCTCCAGAACCAGTGGATGAGAAGCCATCCACTCAACCCCTCCTTCCCAGGATGAAGCATACTGGGCACAAGGCCCCCTCCGGCACCAGTGGAGAATCTACCCACTAGAGAGACTGTGGCCTTGCACTCCCCAGGACCAAGCAGTGGGCAAACCACCTACTTGAGAGACTGTGGCCTTGCACTTCCCAGGACCAAGCAGTGGGCAAACCACCCACTTGAGAGACTGTGGACTTGCACTCCCCAGGACCAAGCAGTGGGCAAACCACCCACTTGAGAGGCTGTGGACTTGTACTCCCCAGGACCAAGCAGTGGGCAAACCACCCACTTGAGAGACTGTGGCTTTGCTCTCCCCAGTCCAGCGCACAGGGCATGTAGCCCCCTCCAGGACCAGTGGCGTTGTACCATCTTCCGGCTGAGGTGCCCCCGTTCCCCGTCCCACTGAGGTGCCTGTGTATTTTCGACCTGATGCCCCTGCAGTGTTCTCTCCATGTTGTGGCAGGAGTGGGGTGGGGCCTTGGCCTATGTGATGTGGCCCTGTGGCCCACGGACATTGAGGACTGGGCAGTGTCCCAACATTTGTAAATATGTATATATGTTTGTATTTTGATGCACTTATTCCTGTTATTTTATCGTATTCCACTCACTTTCTTCCAATCATTTTGTCCTTGCATTATTCCTGAGGGGTACAGGATTTATATGTAATGTTACTGCATCTGCTTGTGTGTATGGGGGTGGGGGTGTTGCGTGTTGCGTGTGTGTGTCACTCTCGTTTTCCTCCCCCTCCCTTGTGTGCTAGGCGGCAGTACTCACTGTGGTTGTCTTCGCCAGCATTGGTGGTCATAGTGCAGGAGAAGGTAGACGAACATCTGAAAAATGTGCAACTCGGGCTCCATGGCATCGTAGTTGTTCCCTGAGTCTGCAGAGGTGAGTCCTTTGACTTCTGTGTTCTGTTTCCGCCGTGCTTTTGATGTCGTTGGTACCGCCTCGGAAAAGGTGGCGGATAATTGTGTCATATTATTGTGGAAGGCACATTGTCTTCTGCCTGGCTGTTGGGGGTCGGTGTGTTAAAGTGGCTGTCTCTTTGGGTGGTTTCCGCCGTGGTCATAATTCCATTTTTGTTACCGCCAGCCTGTTTGCAGTACCACCGCTGCTTTATCACCAACAGCCAGGGTTGTAATGAGATCCTAAGTCTCTTGTAAAAGCACTACTTGAAATGAACTGAGAAATTGAAGGTTTTCTGGGTTTTCAACTTGTGAACCAATCCATTGATATTCCAGGAACATATTCTGAGCCCCTTGTCTGTGTGAAGGACTCTGACAGCCAGCCCCAATCTGCTACTACCTCGAAGCCTGAAGCAGGCTTTCCCGGACACTTTCTGTTGCACTGGAGGGCCTAGGGAGTTACTCAATGCATTTCTTAAAACAGAATAGATGTTTCTAGGTCAACTCACAGTTGTTCTGTCCTTCCTTGTAGCCTCCAGGATGAGCGGATGAGCTGTACTCCTTTACAGGGCAATTATAATCCCTCAACTTCTAAGAGTTTCAGCCTTTTTCAATCCCTTGTGAGCCAACTCGACCAAGCTCCAAGACACTTTTGTGGATTCATAATTCGATTTGGGGCCTCGATCCATTATTTTGATTGAAACAATATCTTTTGAAGTGACCTCTCCAAGCGTACCTATTAATACACCTGAGAATGTTGCTCCTGTTTAAAATGTCAAATGGGCCCCTAGATATATGTTCTGGCTATAGTAACATGATGAGCTTCATAGGGTGTCTTAATTCTTTCACGGGCCCAACTTGCATTGATGGTAGTTGTTCTCTTCTCCCCTGAGAAATGGCAGCTGCACTTTTCTTTGTAGGGTTGAGCTCAAGACCAAAACTGGTGTAAGCCATTTGTGGCTTGATGGTGTCAACCTCAGCCCTAATGCCCATGACTACTGCCTCTTCTTCATTGCAGTGCTCATGGCTAGGGGTTAGATGAAGCTCCATGATAGTGTCTGTCTGTGCTCTAATTGACCCATTGGGCAGATAGTCAAGAAAGGATTGGAGTGTAGAGGCCAGTTATTAACCGTAACTGGATCTGGGATATCGAGTGAGGCTGCTTCCTGGGCACTTCCTGCACAGCTGAAGATTTTATTCTCACTGCTTCCTGCATTGTACCAGTTGCTTCTGGGTCTCCCCCCTCATCTATGGTTGAAAATTGGGAAGGCCGCCAATCTGCTTGCCAGAAGATTTTTTTTTGTTACAACCCTTGCTTTATTTAGCTCTCTTAGATTGTAATGCACCACCCATCGTCTGATCGTCACTGCTGAACTCTTGTGTGTGTGTTGTTAGTGCTGACATCTTCTCGGGGTCAGCTCCAGTGCTACCCCAGTACAGGTCCAACCTTCATTGGTTCCACCTCAAGAGTTTCCATACTGCAGATCCTCAGCCTCCCTTAACGTTGCCTCCCTTGTGTTGGAATCATTCTCCATTGTGAGCGTGCAAGCCTTTGTTACTTCATCTTGTGTGCGACCTATGTCCTCATAGGGCTTTTCCTTAAATATATACTCTTAAGATCATTGAGTAACTGTGACATTGTCTCAGGAAGAGTTGCCGTTTTGTCCAGAACAAGGGAACAATAGCAATCTTGTACAACACTGTGTGCCTGCCTGTGCTCTTCTGATCAAATTATTTAAATTTGCAATTTTCTCATCACTTCCTGCTGCATACTTTGCTAGGGTGTTCAGAAGGCTGTATGTCCATTTCATTTGCCTGAAAGTTCATTGCCTCCACTGAACTCTGTAATGTTCTGAGCATGGTTGACCTGAGCCCCCTTAGGACTCCTCATGCCTTTTTGTAATAGGACTGGAAATTGAAGGAGCTTCATTTCATAGGAATCAAGCATGTTCTCGCAATCCTTGGCGCAGAGATATGAAAGGTCTTTCTTATTATCTTGCAAGTTCTCATCAGTTAGGCCAGTCTGTTTCCCATCTGTTTCTTGGGTCTGTTTGCATCCCTTGTGAATCATTTTATTAGAAGGCAATGTCTTGCCTACAAGACTTCCATGCCTGATAGGACTACCACCACTGAATCTCTCTCAATTAACCAGGTCTACCCCATTGCCAGAGAGTTGTTGTTTAATTTCTTCTTCCTCTAGTTGGTTTGTTATGTGAGACAGGTCATCCCCTCCCACTGACAAGCTGAGCAAGTGCAGTGAGGAGTCTTTATTGCCCCAGTGGTTCAGTATCAATCTTCTGTGCTGTTGCCTCTAACAGCTCTTGAAGCGAGGAACTCAGGGCTTGATTTAGAGTTTGGCAGACGAGTTACTGCTACTGAATTACCATAGCCAAAGGACATCATGAAATTGTAATACAATCGATGGGATATCCGTCACGCTTTGTGATGGAGCACCCCATCTGCCAAACTCTAAATCGGCACATCAGTTTGGTGCTCGGGCAATTTGTGGTAACCACCTCCTCTCCCTCACCAAAGTTATCAAGATTGTGCTTGGTGGTAGAGGATCTTTGGTTAGCACCAGGACTCTCTTGTTCAGTGCTGTTTCCAAGGCCCTTTGCTTGTGATGGAGTGGCCATCTCCCTTTATTAATTGTGTAATACCACTGTAGGGCTTAAAGGAATAGGTAGCCCCTTAACTAAAAATATTATTGCCCTTGCATTCTTTAAGAAATTGTACTTGGCTGTGATGTTTGATTGTAAAAGCCCAAAATGATCCCATCTGTAAGAACTGGAGACATCCAAATGCACATTTGTTACAGACTGCTGGGACATTACCAGAACTAATGATCAAGTCTAACCTGACTGCTCTGGGAGTGCCTGGGTTCGCGTCTGGGTTACCACTGGCCCTCAGGTTTTCCAAAATCTCATAATGCTGTGTATATGATGCTGTTTTCTTCCAAAGTGAATTCAGGCAAAATGTATGTTTCCTGGCCAAGGGAGTCCCCTGTGCAGTGGTTAACTCTCCTGTGTTATCTCAAATATGTTGCTTTACTCTTGGGCTGCTTGAAGCAGATTGAGGCTGAATGGGGTGGTACAATGCAGGACGAGCATAAGCACTGGACTAATTCTGACCACTTCCGTGCCCACCATCAGTAACCCCCAGTCACCGAGGGCCTTGCCAAAATCCTCCCCACAATAGCCATCAATAACTTTTTCCACTCCTTCACTGCTCTTAGCATGCTCCCTGCAGCTTACTGATTGCTGCTTACTGCTGCTGTTTACATAGATTGTTGTATAACCATTTTAGTGCTGTCTCTGAGCACGTTAGTACCTAGGTCTGCTGCTTGTGCTCTTTAGTTCGGTTACATTTTTTCTTGTTTATTTTTATTATTTCCAAATAGTTGTATGATTTTATTTTATTTATATAGTTGTTTTTTTGCCTATAAAAGCATTGTGTTCCTTAGCAAGACATTCTTTTCACTTTGTGCTTTCTTCAAGGCTGCAGCAAGATAGGGTTGCCGGCACTGGTGGTACACTGTGTCTCCAATGTTCACAGAGAAACACACATCCTTATGTGGGGACATTTTCTCAAAACATCAGTTCTTTTATTATGAAAACATTTTTCTGTCCCATGTACCTTAGAGGGAGATTCCAGCCAGATGACCACTACCGCATGCTGATTGACTTTGCTACAGCTGCTAGCTGAGACTACCCGTTCCCTGGCCTACATGGGGATAGTGTCTCTATAGACAACAGAGTTCCTTGCTCAGGTATGGGAGATGATGGCTTCCCAGGGGGAATCCTGAAGGGCGGATTAGGGCTTATTGTACTGTGCTCTAACATAACTTTGGTAGGAATAGCATATATTTCAAATAGCGAAAGTATGGTGTGACTATTCCTGTGTTTCACTTTTCTTGTCACGTTTTTGCTTCTAATATGTTTCATCATTCTAATTATTGCATTTCGTGCATTTTATCTAAGTTACAGCTGTTTCAATAACTCTCATTAAATCATTTTCTGCCTCTGTTTGTCTTTGCATGTGTGAGACTAATGTCACTGAGAAAAAAAGACAAGATCTGATCCACCACGATTTCCCTGAGAAGTCATTAAGTCATGCACCCAGTTGCCACAATCATCCCTGCTGTTGGGCAGAGATGAGTTGTTGCAAGTTGGCCAGAAACGGATTAGGCCGACAGTTGTCACATGGTGTGGGATTGGACTCAGTTCACCACAATTGTGATGATGCTGCCTCCCAAATCCAGCAGCCTCATTAGGACAATGAGAGCCCAAGCTTCAGCAGTGGGCTCGCCAAGCCAGGCCTGGGGCTGCTGAGCACTAGTTTAATCTCATTGAGGCCCTTCACAGCTTCCCTACAGCTCGCCGCCCGGTCGCTGGTGTTCAATCTGTAATTCCTTTATAATTGGCAGCTTGTGAGGCACCAAGTTGATGATTATTAAGAAAGGGCATCAGAATCTGACTGTTAAAAGTTCTTACACTCAACTTTTGACATCACAATGCCTGCTGCAATCAGATCAGGTCACATAGCAGAATTGAAGCAGTTGTTTAAAGCAATGAAAAAGTAATATTGTTTTTCTTTTTTCTGCTCTGTTTCAGTAGCTTACAATGACAAGCAGAGAGAATAGATTTCTCTTAAATAGAGAAAAGCTTGCAAACATTCTCGCTCTCTCATATGAAAGAGCTGTGCACCAAAGTTTAAAGTGGTTTGTGGGAAAGGTGATGGTTTGACCATATATTATATGGGATAAGGTACCCCCTGAAGTACATGATAAGGATACTGTAAGTCACCTCGGAGCTCCAGAACCTGATGGAAGGAACTCAACCTTCTGCCTCCTTCAATCAATCAATTAGGGATTTGTAAAGCGCACTACTCACCCGTGAGGGTCTCAAGGTGCTGAGGAGGGGTGGGGGGAGAAGGTGGGAGGGGCAGCGCTGCTACTGCTTGAACAGACAGGTCTTGAGAAGTTTCCTGAAGGTAAGCAGGTCTTTAGTCTGGTGCTATATAGTTATGGAACTCCTTGGTGACTTGTAATATCACTATAATGTATGGCAGGGGGCATCTAATGAGACCTATTAAACATTTCAAAACACTTATCCAGTAAAAACAGACCTTCACCAGTCAATTCACTTGTTCTTCATTGAATGTCTGAATCAAAACTCCCAAATTTTAACACACTTGACTGGACTAGGTTTTTGTCCTAATGAAACAGGTCAGAACATATGACTTCATATCAGTATGGAAACTGAATTTCTGTTGTTTTCCCCTATTCAGTTTCAAGTAGTTCTGTCATCAGTTGCTTAATGTTAGTGAGACAACAGCATCACTTTTCTGCTCTAGTGCAGGGATCCCTGCCAACCACAAATTGGATATAGCTATTGTGAGCATATATCAGAACAGTAACTCCAAAAGACTGAATGAAGAGACCATATAAAAGTTGAAAAGCAGGGGTGGCAATACTGAATGATCTCCTGATGTTAGTGTTTCTATAGCCGATATACAAGAACCTAGAATGACTTGAGTAGTGTTTATATTGGAATAATTGATGTCGATGTTCACAGTGACATTTTCGTACACGAACAAAGTGGCAGTGAATTGTTAGATTCCCCCATCATGAACGCTCAGTCAACCCCAGCATGAGGGTAAGTGGTCAGGCAGGCTCTAAGACCCAGGCCTGAAGGTTAATGACTGACAAATCACAGTTAGGGTAACACTTAGCCAACAATCAAACGCATAAACAAGAAAACTTAGATCAGATCCCACAGCTAGGCAGCAATACTCCAATGGTCCCCGGAGAATGTCCTCAATAATGGCCAGAGGGATGCATGCATTCCCAAAAACACCATAAAGTTAGAAACCATATGTAGTTAGGCACACGTAGCCATTCAGGACACAGCAAACATAGCACATGCAGTGACCACACACCCCTCAGGCTGGACACCTGGACACTTACTCGCTAGCCCACATTGTGTCAATTCCAGGTCAGGCCTACCTGTGTCCACTATCTGGAAGTGTATTTATGACTCCTTGACAACTGTTCACACGTTTACCAAGTAAAGAGTACATTTTATGGTTTTATTGCATTCAGAAACATGTATAAAAACTTGCTTCAATCTGATGTACAACAAGAGACAGTCCTCAGAGCCTGGTTCTGTAACCGCTTTCCTGGTAATAATTTTGAATTAAGCAAACCATTCCTGTTTTGCCAGACGCCTCTTGTCTCTTCTTGTTAAGGTAAATTCTCATTGGAGCAACATTTTGATGAGCCAGATAGGAGGCAATTGTTTTTTTCGAACCTGACTGAGACCAAAGGAAGGGGACCCCGCCCGGATGTATTTGCATTTGCGCAACAAGAAAGGTGAGCAGACACTGTAATTGATTGGACGTTCTACTGAATCCAAGCGGTGGAAGTTCATCCTAACGCTGCCGTCACATGGGTAAGACACAACATCAGAGCCTTAGCCCTAGCAATTGGCATGTGGAAAACTAGGAATAAGCATAGTCTACGGAAGTAAATTTCTTGATTGTCAGCATCAGGAAGAGTGATTGCTTGGACCTCTGGGCATAACACAGCTAGTACGCTTGACCTCTGGGTGTGATACAAGGTGTTTGGGTTGCTGGCCACTTGGACGGAGTGGCACAGACGGTATGCATAAGGCTCTGGGTGTGACATAGGGCCAGCCATCTGATTTAAAAGGTGCCTTTGTTTGGACCACTGGGCATGATGCAGATGGCAAGCATAGGCTCTGGGTAAGTTATTGGGCCCACATCTCAATCTTATTAGGGTATCCTGCTTTTCATAGTGCACTGGTTTCCTTATTGGAAAAAAAGTGAGATGTGTCTTTGCTTGGACCGCTGGCCGTGAAATAGGGGGAATTCGGGATGTTATGGGACTAGAACGATTGGGATCCAAGGGAGCTTGCGTTTTTGCCAAAGAAGGGTTTATGTTTATTAAAGGTATTCCTTTCTTTTTCCGCGCAAATTGTTGTAATCCTTCCCCTGAGCTGATATTGACAAGATTATCAGACTCCCTTAGTCCTGCACAACGCAGAGATTTTTTTTGGTCACAGGATAATGTATGTTAGGAGTGGGCTGGGCCAAGGTATTGAGGGCAGGCCATTCCCTTTATTCATTTGGGCCTTGTCTTTTCTTGTGCCAGTTAACATGGTGTTGTTTTGATATTGTGTTACAAGTAGATCAATGTGACTGTGTTTGTCTTAAATGTTGAATTTTGTGTTTTGTTATTTTGAGGTTATTGCTGATTCATAGAAATTCAGATAAATTGTTATTTGATGCCAAAGTAAGGCTCGATATTTTTTCGACAAATTCCTGATTGCTGTGAGTTAACAATTTCACTTTTTCCTAGGATTGTGAATGTTCATATGCATTTGCATTAAATGTTTATTTTGATACATCTGTGAATAACGTTGAGCTCATTAGATCTAGGAATCCCCGTTTAAATCACACCCCACAAGGCTAGATTTTGTAGACCCCTTGTGTATATATTCCCCACTACCGGAGTAGATCTAGTCATACACTTGTACATATTTCCTGACCACCAGAGTAAAACCTAGAAAGTCCTATGAAAATAGGAAAGTTAGAATGCGTATAACTGTAAAACCCCCTAAAAAATGTAAAAAAACTAAAAGAGTAACTATTCCCTAAAAGACTATCCAAACTCATCATGGAAACCCCCTTAAGGCAAAGTAAGTTCTCCCCTCAGGCTAAAAAACTTAGTTAGCTGTGCCCTGAGTAACACACACACACACACACACACACACACACACACCATGGCACACATGTTTCCCTGACCTAAAGAGGGAACCTTCAACACCAATATAGTTAAATACACAAGAAAATACATACAAACAAAATACACTGGGCAAAAGAAAGGCAAACAGGAAGTGCTACAAGAACTAAGGACCATCTTTGAAGAGGTCCAGGCCGATAACACTGACCCGCTATCAGCAAGCAAGGCGTCCGCACCTCCCCGCCATATGGAGGCATGGAGGTGCTCTTCCTGATGCCTGCCATCCCTGTATTAGGATACACTAATCCACCAGTCGAGGGAGCCCAAGGGGACCCCACCGAACAGCAAGCTGTCAGATCTAGGCTTGGAGAACTAACAGGCCAACAGGCCTCAACACTCCCTGCACCACCCTATACAGCTCTAGAGCACTGTGAAGCTCTGTGCCCCATCTGTCACAGTCAGAGGACTGAGCCACAGCGCCACGGAGGATAGATGCCCCCTGTTAGAAATGGGGTTTCTGGTTGGCTAAGGTATGCACCTAAGCCAGGCAGAACCCACCCGCTCTAGTCAGGGCAAGGGATTTACACACCCAAGATACTCCCTGCTCACCCCCTTGGTAGCTTGGCAAGAGCAGTCAGGCCTATCCCAGAGGCAATGTGTAAAGCGTTTGCACAACACACACAACACATGTGATGCACTATCCCTACCACAAAGGAAACCTAACACCAAGTTGTATAAAAATAAACTGTATTGTACACAACATAATTAGACCAAACACAACAGGTTAGTAATACCCTGCTACCCAAGCAGTTGTCAGAATGTTACACAGTACTGTTACCCTGCAGAAACCAGCAGTAGACACATATAACACACAGGTTACTTATTATTCTGCAACATAAGCAGTAGTCAGGAAAAAATTACTACAATAATGCACATGTCATAAGATCCTCATAAATGCCCATACCAGTAACTTCAGGAAACACATGGCAAGTCATAAGAATAGATTAGCATAAATGCCTATAACAGGAACATTAGCAACCACAGGGAAAGTCACAGGCAGAAAACAATGCCCAGAAAAAGGAACATACGGAAACAAATGACAAGTCATGACAGGCATGGCACCATAAACGTATGGTTACCCAGAACACCAATGATGCTCCAGACCAGGTGCCCTCCCTGGCCAATTGAAAGGAATGGGGGCCCACAGTGATCCCCACGTGCCAAAACAGGGGCCACCTGAAGGAGGAGGGTGTGGCACGCACCCTGTCTGTTCCTTTAGAGGGGCCTCCCCAAAGGCCAACACCCAATCCGGGGCAGCAAATATCCCATGTGACCCCCAGGGCCATGACCAGCCCTCACGGGCGCAAGGGAACCCCCAAGCAAACACGGGACGAATCACAGCATCATGCTCCTCTGGCAGCGACTGGGGAAAGAGGCGACTTACCCTTGTCTCCCCTCTATGTCCTGCTCCTCGGGTCACTCAGTCCTGTGCCGGGAGGGGCAGCAATCCAGATGGGCAACCCCACTCCTCTCTCAAGGGCCATCCCGTTTTCTGACTCCTCGACCGGGCGGGGGCCTACGATGAGGCTTCCCACCTGTCCGAAGAGGTACGCACAGTGCGTGGCTCCCTGGCATCCTCGGGAGACTGCACGTTGTTCTTTCAGGCTCAGGGTCCCCGTGGACCTGGGCCTCCTGGCCCCAGTTCCTGCCTAACTCCTCCACCAGCCCTCAGGGGCTATTCCAGTTGCACCCAACACGATGCGTGAACAGTCCGCTGTCACGGGCCGTGGCAGTGAGGTTCATCAGGCAACAGTTCCTGCTGGTGCTTTGGGGGCACTTTCAAATGAACCTCTGTGCCCTGGGGGTGCCGGCCACAGGGACACGCTTTGTGCCTGACATTGTGTCCTCGTACCCTGGGGGCTCAAGACACAGCGGGCTTCGGACGCGCTTGGCAGATATGGGTTCCAGGGTCACAGCATTGATTTCCTCTGGCAATAGTATTCCCAAAGCGTTCTCAAGGCTCTAAACAATTACAAGGAGAGGTGCTCTCACACCGTGACGCCGGCCTCAGGCAGCTACTCCATGCGCTCCGACAACTAAGACAAAGCTTAAGGTTGTTGAGGGCAGGGGCCACAGCACCCAGCCTCTGGGGACACAAGTAAGCACAGGGCGGCAAGGCCCAACAACAGGCCAGCAAAAGGGGGATGCAGCCATTGGCAGTTCCTCCTAGTGATCCAGCATGTCACAGGTCAGCACGGCAGCAGTAGTCCAAGGCAGTTCCTGGTGAGTTCCTCTTGCAGCATTCTGTATCCAGTTCCAATTATGTTACAGGTGTCAACTATCTCATTTTCATGGGAAAAACCCCCTGTACTTATATTCAGCTTTGCAAAGGTTTAACAAAGAGGGGGGAAGGATGTTCCAACCAGTTACAACCGGTTCCAGGAGTGTCCCCTCTCTCCTCCAGCACAGGCTCCAGACATCAGTTCAGGGTAAACGAGCCCTTTGTGTGAGGCCAGGGCACAGCCTTAGCAAATGCAACTTTACCCTGCCTCCCCTTCTCTCAGCCCAGGAAGGCCACTCAAAATCTAGCTGTACCTCTGTGACACCTCCACCCTCCCTGTGTTCGGATGTCTGAAAAGTATGCACAAAGCCCAACTGTCACTCTGCCCAGATGTGGATTGGAGTCAAACCGCAAAACACCAGAGTCATAAGCACAGATAATTGCTCATTATCTAGAAGTGGCATTTCTGTAATGATAATAAAAATTCCACCTACACCAGTAAGCAGCATTTCTCACTACCATTACAACCATACCAAACATGCCTACGCTACCCCTCATAAATCAGATAATACCCAGTAGATATAAGGCAGTTCATTTCCAATGCAATGCTATGAGAAGGCAGCACTCACAGGAGTGAGAAACCAAATAGGATGTGTGTCCCTACCAAGAAAGGCCACACAACCAAGGAACATGTCCTACCTTCTACATACACAGCACTCTGCCCATAGGGCTAGCTAGGGCCTACCTTAGGGGTGACTTACATGTAGTAAAAGGGGAGTTTTGGGCCTGGAAAGTAAATTTAGATGCCAGGTCCTTGTGGCAGAAAACTGTGCATGCAAGCCCTGCGTTAGAAGGCCTGAGACTGGTTTCAAAGGCTACTTCTGTCGGTGGCAGAAGCAGCACTGCAGGCCCGCTATTAGCATTTAATTTACAGGCCCTGGGTATAGAGATACCACTGCACAAGGTACTTACAGGTAAATAAAATGTGAGTGTTAGGTAGAAGCCAATCATACCAACTTTAGAAGGGAGAGCACCTGCAAAGGTCAGGAAAAATAGGAGGAAGTGGGCAAAAAGTCTGGGGATGAACACACAAAAAGGGCCAGGTTCAACACCCCCACTGATTCCAAAGAGCAAACCCAAGTGAAAGGGAGATTCTTAGCAGTCTTGGACAGTGAGACAGATAGCGAGATTGACGGAAGAGGTGTCAGTCTTCTGGGATGTGTTGATGAGGAGAAAACCGCAAGGTATGCGCAGGTAGCTGCGGAAACCACAGAGAGCAACCTTGAGAGTAGGTCCCAACTTACAAGGACAGCACATAGCTCCAAGCAAAGGAGGCAGTCTAGATGGGAGTAAGAGGAAAGGTGTGCACTAAGGAGGGAGAAAGAGAGAGCACACACACACCGGAGGCCCAACGAGAGAGTAGAGCAGCGTGCCCTTCGCCTGAGGAGAGTGGGGGTAGATACACATACCTGGTCACAGAGGAATTCAAGTTTGAGTAAGAAGGGAAGCTTTTGACTGGGGTCTATGCCTCGCCTGAGTACTAGCGAAGGAGAGGTGCTGACCACGAAATTATGGACCAAAGCAGTCTGGTGCAAACCTAGTTTAGACACAGATAAACCAAGATGGCACCTTTGCATGTGCACAATGAGCACAGCATTGAGGACGACCTCCACTGCTCCTCCCTGACTCGCAGGACAGGTAAACGAACCCCAAAAGACATACAGCTCAGGAGAAGGTGAAATATTCACCCAACCCTTTTGCCTCCTGCTAGCCTGCTGGACCAGGAGAAGTGATTAATAGCATAGGCCCTGGCCGGAGAAATGATCCTTTGAACCAGAGGACATAGGGATTGCAGAAGACTGCATCTGACACGGAGGGAAAGATCCCAAGTGGAACTTCTCTTACATTCAGGAGTGTATGAGGAGGTGGGAACGCTATGGTGCAGAAAAACCAGTGGAGTTCTCCAAAATAAGAATATGTCCTTTAGTACAAAAGGGCACATCAGGGGCCATCAATGTGCCATGGACCTAGATGGACAAGGAACGGTTAAGTGCCAAACTGATGCTGTTGTTGGATGGGATAGGGAAATGGATCTCATGCTTTGAGAGGAACACCGCGGGAATAACCCTAGTGATTGGCAATGTTAAGAGTCTGCTAGGTAGCATTATTGACGAGTGTACCAACATTGTGTTTGCCCATGCTTGCATCCCAGTGATCACACAGACCAGCACCAAGCACGATGGGCCACATTCAGTTCATATAGGCACCGGATATGGACAGCCATGAGGGAAATGTTCTCTGATTGCCCAGATGTAGGTGGATTGATGCTGGAAACCATGAAGCCTGGGGAGACCATCACAGATTTTCTATACAGGATGAGAGAATGATGGTGATGGGAGACAGGACAGCCATGGACCAATATGGGGCCCTCAGTTCGTCTTCCTTTACAATATCCACAAGAAGGGGCTGTCCACCAAAACACAAAGCGGGTTGGACAGCATAATAGAGTTAGACACCAAACACTGGTGGAAGATACAAGTACACATATTACATTTCCACGAAAGGAAACAGGAAAAGGATAAAGAGAAACAGGAACAGGCCCAGAGGGACAACTCAGTTTATGTTGGAATCCAACATAAACTGAGGAAGACCACCCTCGAGGGGGCCACATTAGCCACAAGTATGCAGATGGCACCTGTTCTGAAGGGAGCTCCACCAAAAAACCCCAGAGAGATATTACCATAATGACGGAAAAAGGGATGTTGAGGTTAGCAGCAGTCAAACCCCATACAGTTCTACTATTTCCGCAGAATGGGCCACATGGCCCATAGATGCCGACAAAGGGCACACCACAATCAGAGTTGATGCCAGGCTCTGCAAGAGTTTCACCCACAAAATCAAGTCAAGGGAAATCTGAATACACCATATTTTCAGCTGCAGCAAAGTCAATCCACTGCCATACCCCCGCAGCAGGGTTCAGGTAGTTGGACCAAAGCATGGAATCAGCTACCACAAACAAGGAACCCAGACCAACAAGGATCGGGGCCAAAGGCGCAACAGGGAGAGATAGTTGTTGGGGGAAGCAATTCCTTCATGCAGATGCAAAGCCCAAATGCACAGTAAATCTTAGTACCCCCAAATGCAAAGCATCCATTTTGCACACATCTTAAAATTCACTTTAGCAGAAGCAAATCAGGAGAAAGGTAAATGAGACAACATTAGGGTTTTTTATGCTTTACTTGTATTCAGGGAAACTCAGGGTTGCTTTGCAGCTTTTGACCGGGTGTCCTCACTAGGATCCACCATTATGGGTTCCTTTGTGGCTGTTGTTTGGGTATCCTCACTACAATTCGCCATTTAGTGTGCCCTCTTGAGCCTAGGCTCCACTCTGCTGCTGGTCCACAGGGCTGGGTTAGTCAGCTATACCCCAGGTGGAGGGCAGCCTGATGAAGAGGTGCAGGGTGGCTCCCTCATCCACTGCTTGAAGAGTAGGCACCCCTGGTCCTCGATCGCAAACAAATTGGGACGAACTATAACTTCCAAGCCAGAAGGTCCCCACTCTTGGGATCCCAGCCAGGATCTAAATGTCTTTGTCCATAGATTCAGCACAATGGTCTATGGCTCCAAAATGAAGCTGTCCTCCAGTGGTGAGTGCCAGGATTTCCATGTGTGTGTGGTAGCAGAAACTGCATAACACTCATACCACACGCATGAGTCCAATCAGATTGAGGAGCACTGCAGAATGTCAAATCAGTAGAGATAGGGTTCACCATCACATGGAGCCGTCCTAGTCCATTCCCATAATCCCGGCAAACTCCAACGAGTTTCTGGCTTTGTTTCAGACTCTCCATGCAGCAATGTTTTTGTCTCTTCATTTCCCTCTGAGCTTCCCGATTGCAGCTGGGAATCATATGCCCAAAAAGATATGGTCTGAGGTAGAGGGGGGTATCAAGAAAGGGAGCCCAAAACACCCATCCAAGCTCTGAGGAGAGTAGGGTGCAGAAGCATGCTCACCCTGCAGCAGGCCTAGTAATTTGGGCAACATGCAATGCTTCACACACCATTTGAAGAGAGCAACAATACAAATATCAAATTCCATAAATCAAAAGCATGGGGGGCCATGGAGTGGCTCTCTGACCCGTACTAGTACATGACAGTAAAGATCTGAGATCTAGGGAAATGCCCCCCCAAAAAATAAACAAACAAAGCCCAAAGTTAGCCGAAAGGAAGCCTCGAGAAAAGGGCATCATCAGGACACTTGGTGCCACTTTGGAGAGTCATGTTGCACGCCACATGCCGTTACCATAGGGGTACACACAGGGCACGTTGTGATTAACAACCAACATTCAGTGTGACATGCCTACTCTTTTACATCCCCCTCACAGGGGTAGGCCAGAAACACCAGCCTGCACCAATGACACCCCCATGCACACACTAGAGCATTGAAGGACTGGTGATGCCAACAGAGCACCAGCTAAAAGTTAAAACTACCCACATGGACGAGAATGGCCCCATAAAGCATACCATTCAAAGGTACACTTGATCAAGCACAGAGAGGGGGAAGTCCCAACAACGCATAAAAATAAAATGTTTATAAAATATTACCTTTATTTATTTTTTACAGAACTAGGTATCCCGAGCAGGGCCACCCTCCGGTGCCTCAGCAAATTCATGGAAAACACAGAAATTCATAAGGAAAAATTGCCGACATGGAGGAGTGTAATGTTCCTTTTTCTTTTATAAGGACCAAACATAGCTCTTGCCCAACAGGTCTGCATTTGAGCCGTTAAGTGATCACCTCCACAGTGGAACATCACCTTCTCAGCCGTTGCACCAGTACCCTCAACAGGAACAAGAGCCACAAACTCCTCCTAAGAACTAATAACCAGCAGGGTCAAGAGCCACAACACACACCAAGGACTTTCGCATCCATACCCCCAATGGGATCTCGCACTGCACCTTGCTGCAAAGACTTTTCTCTCACAATTTTTTCAACTCAGAAAATCCCATCACTAAGAAGACCCCAGACATCTCTGATGGAATCACCTCAAGGCCCACAATGTTTCTTAAGTTATGTGTTTTTATGCACTTATACATTCTCTGTTCGATAGCGCTGCTACCGCACCCATGTGTTTCCAAAGAACGGTCTAATCTAATGGAGTCAATTAAAAAAAATGTCATCACGCTTGAGCAAGAACCTCACTCACATCACCATCAATTACACTCCAACCAACACTAGCATCCCACACATACGACACAGTGCTCTTTTACGCAACACATGGTATTAGCACATCACTGTCTGGGGTTCCAAGACATCAGCCGGGTCATGCCATGCCTGTTTGCTGATATCACATGTAGTAGGCACAGATAGACTTTACTTGTCCCAAAAGGTAGCCCCTGAAAAAAGCAAAATACCTTCTCCAGCTGTATCTGTGAAGAATTAGGGACAAAATACAACCTAATAGAGTAGAGCCCTAGAGGGTAGTAGTAAATCGGACCCCTTACAATACCAATCCTACAGCACTGTACTTACAAACTGAGCCTAGTGATATCCACACTGAGATAGATAGGAGGCGCAAGAAGGGAGATCTAGGGGAGGACCCTGTTTGGGCCCAAGATTTTCAAGATAGGAGATTCTTGGAGGTAGCTAAAACACCTAACCAGTGCAGAAACACTTCTGCTCTCGCTTCCATCTGTGGTCCTATGGTGGTCCTTAGTGTGTCTGGGGCTGCCTTTGTTAACAACAAACGGACCCCAGGCATGGAGTTTCAGTGCCGGGCCATCAACCTCAATGATATGAAGGGAAATGGGTCTCATAGGGGAGATTTAAATACCAGCATAGAATCCCTGTGTCAAGAGATCTGGGACACTGAGATAGAGAGGTACTGTGTCAGGAGATCTGGGACACTGAAATAGACAGGTACATGTGGATAGAAGAAAAGGGGCAACCCCTAATTGTATGGAAACTCACATTTTATTCCTTATGTTTCAGAGGCAAAGGAAGCATGAACGAGAATTGTGCCACAATATTGAAATTCCAGACATGCAGTGGGGCACCTCCACACTGATGGACATCTAATGGCAGTACAGCGAGTTTGCTTACATCCAGCTCATCCCTGGATGGTGTGGCCTCTGATCCCTCATCATCATACACATCCCAACCCTGGTCATCCCTGGAGAAGAACTGTCTGAACTGTACTGTTAGAAATGGGGTCTTTGTTTGGCAGTCAGGTTACCCCCTGTCCAAGCAAGGACCCTCGCACTAGTCAGGGTAAGTCACACACAATCCAAATTATCCTGTGCCCCCTGTCTGGTAGCTTGGCACTGAGCAGGCTTAACTTAGAAGGCAATGTGTAAAGTATTTGTGCAATAAATCATACAATAACACAATATGGCACCACAAAAATACAGCACACAGTGTTTAGAAAAATATATAATATTTATCTGGATATTTGCAGGTCAAAAACGATCAAAGATACTATAAGTAAATGTAGAGATATCACTGAAAAGTGATATAAAGTGTCTTAAGTCTTTTAAAAGCAAACAAAATCTCTTTCAAGCACAAAGTACATGGTATGTGAGAAAAATCTCCACAAAGGGCCGCAGAGGAGGAGAAGCGTGGAAACAAAGGGGTGTGCAATTATTTCTCAGGCCACACACAGCGATGCATCGTTTAGTTTCCACGTAGGGACGGCTGTGTGTCAATTTCCAGAGCTCGTCGTGGATCCTCTTCGGGTTTCGGGGTTTCAGACGCCCCAGGGTCTGTGGGTGGAATCTTGGGTTGCTGAGTGAAGTCACAAGTGCTGCGTCGATCTGGTGGGAGTTGCATGGAATTTTCTACTGCACGACAGGCGCAGCATCGATTTTTCTCTGGAAGTCGGGCTGCGTCATTCCAGGTCGGCTGTGCATTGATCCGCTGGGCTGTGCGTTGAAGTTCCGGTCACAACCCAGGTGCTGCGTGGATCTTCTCCTTGCGAAGTCACGCTGCGTTGTTCCGGTTTGGCGTGCGGTGAATTTCTCACCGCGGGGCAGGCTGTGCGTCGTTCTTAGCAGGCTGTGCTTCAAATTTTCACCACACAAGGAGTCTAGTTGCAAGAGTGAAGTCTTTTCGGTCCTGAGACTTCAGGGAACAGGTGGCAAGCTCTATCCAAGCCCTTGGGGAGCACTTCTTCATCACAGCCAGAGAGAAGCAAGGCAGCAGTCCTTCACAGAAAGCAGTCAGGTGAGTCCTTTGGGCAGCCAGGCAGTTCTTCCTGGCAGGATGCAGGTTCTGGTTACAGGTTTCTTCTCCAGGAAGTGTCTGAGTTGGAAGGGGCAGAGGACCTATTTATATACCCAAATGTGCCTTTGAAGTGTGGGAGACTTCAAAGGGTGGCTTAGAAGTGCACCAGGTCCCCTTTCAGGTCAATCCTGTCTGCCAGGGTCCCAGTAGGGGGTGTGGCAGTCCTTTGTGTGAGAGCAGGCCTTCCACCCTCCCAGCCCAGGAAGACCCATTGTAAATGTAGATGTATGCAAGTGAGGCTGAGTATCCTGTGATTGGGTTGTGTCTGAGTTAATGCACAAGGAGCTGTCAACTAAACCTAGCCAGATGTGGATTGTAAGGCACAGAATTATTTAAGTGCAGAGAAATGCTCACTTTCTAAAAGTGGCATTTCTAAAATAGTTATATTAAATCCAACTTCACCAGTCAGCAGGATTTTGTATTACCATTCTGGCCATACTAAATATGACCTTCCTGCTCCTTTCAGATCAGCAGCTGCCACTTCAACAATGTATGAGGGCAGCCCCAATGTTAGCCTATGAAGGGATCAGGCCTCACAGTAGTGTAAAAACGAAAGTAGGAGTTTTACACTACCAGGACATATAAACTACACAGGTACATATCCTGCCTTTTACCCACACAGGCCTTCCAACAGTACAATTTACACAGAGAGCATATGAACTTTAGCACTGGTTAGCAGTGGTAAAGTGCCCAGAGTTCAAAAGCCAACGACAACAGGTCAGAAAAAGTAGGAGGAAGGAGGCAAAAAGATTGAACTGAAAGGGGACCTGGTGCATTTCCTAGCCACTCTTTGAAGTCACCCCCACTTCAAAGGCACAATTTAGTATAAAACAGGGCCTCTGCCCTACCTCATAAGACACTTGCTGGAGAAGAAACCTGAACCAGAAACTACATCCTGCCAAGAAGAACTGTCTGGCTGCTCAAAGGACTCACCTGTCTGCTTTCTACAAAGGACTGCTGCCTTGCTGTTGGCCTGCTTCCTTGCTGAATTTTTGTCTGGCTTTAAAAGTGCTCTCCATGGGCTTGGATAGAGCTTGCCTCCTGTTCCCTGAAGTCTCAGGACCAAAAAGACTTCTCTTTTTCATTTGGACTCTTCGTGCGCCGAAAATGTTGACGCACAGCTTGCTCCGCGGCGAGAAAATCACTGCACGCCGACGTTGCTCGACGCAACGCCTACGGGGCGACCGGAACTTCGACGCACGGTCTCACATGGACAACGCCGCCCGACTTCCAGAGGGGAAATCGACGCGACGCCTGCCGTGAGAAAGAAAATTCCATGCACAGCCTCCCGGAACGACGCACAGCCTCCTGGAACGATGCACAGCCGGAAAACAAGCCGAAGAATCCACGCACAGACCCTGGGACATCTGGTAATCCCGCAACCCATAGACGCACGTCTTCCCCGAGTGAAAAATAACGGCGCAAGTCCGTGTATGAAGGGGCGCAACCGACGCACACACCATTTTTCCTCCCGTAAAACGCGCACGTCTCCCCGCGTAAAAAAGAATGACGCAAGTCCGTGTGTGAAGGGGCGTAACCGATGCACACACCATTTTTCCACGCATCTCCTCTTCTGCGGCCCTCTGCGGAGATTTTCCACTCCAAACCAGGTACTTTGTGCTTGAAAGAGACTTTGTTTACTTTCTAGAGACTTAAGACACTTTATATCACTTTTCAGTGATATTTTTACAAATTCATAATGCATCTTTGATCGTTTTGACCTGCAAATACCCAGATAAATATTACATATTTTTCCAAACCCTGTGTGGTGTATTTTTGTGGTGCTTTATTATGTTATTGTATGATTTATTGCACAAATGCTTCACACATTGCCTTCTAAGTTAAGCCTGACTGCTCGTGCCAAGCTACCAGAGGGTGGGCACAGGATAATTTGGATTGTGTGTGACTTACCCTGACTAGAGTGAGGGTTCTTGCTTGGACAGAGGGCAACCTGACTGCCAACCAAAAACCCCATTTCTAACAGCATGAATTATGCATTGGTGGTGAGATCCCTTACTCAGGGAGTGGTGCATAAGTCCATAAAACATACCTTCCATTTGCTTGCTTGTCTCCCCCCCCAATTTATTTTTATAAAATAAATTATTAAAGTGCGTGCACATATACCATTGTTATGACGTACTTTTTTACTGCTTTTTCATGAAGGGATCTCAAACTGTCCACCCTTTACTGACTTTCTTGTTGCATTCTGACACTTATAGTTTTGTGTTTTCTCTATAATTAGAACTATTACAATGATGGACTGGCTTACAATGTGACACACAGCTCAAGGAAATGTGACACTTATGTAAAGGTATAGAGAAGAAGCAATAAAAATCAAAAGAGAATGGTAAGGCTGTGGCTAATGCTCCTCTTGCTTATCCATGAACATCATTATGAAACATCTTTGTAATATCCTGCTGGGCACATTCTAGTGTTTCCACCAGCAACTCTGCTGAGGGTCACACTCACCCCACAGCAATCCATCACAGGTGTCACCAGTCAGGTGACCCTGCTAATAAAAGTGGCAGCGCACGTGCCTGGGGCCAGTCCCTGTCACTTCCGGGGGGTGTTGTGTCCTTAGTTATAGTAGCATAAGGGCCTAGGGCCCCCAACACTAGAATTGTGACGAGTTGGATGGACCAGCATGTATGGACGCACAGCAGCCCTGAGGTTTGGAAAGGGGGTTGTGTAGCCTGTGCCCAAGGCACCCCCGCGCCTGCTGCCAGCACAACAGCTACTAAGGCCATCGAGTGAGTACTCTGGCCTCCACCGGTAAGACCCCAGCAGCCGCCACCAGCTATGAGCCAACACACCAACTGGCCCTGAGGAGAGTCCTCCAAAACAGGCATGAAGTACCGCAGCCAGCACTGTAGGCCCTCAAGGCACCTAAACTGTGCCAACTCAGTACAGGAGAAGGGACTCGCAAAATCAGACAGGCCCTGACAGGCTGTGTGGCCCCCTGCTGTCACTGCTGCGAAAGGATGATCAGGCGGCATCTTATGCTACTTGTATAATGCCTGCAATACCCCCAGCCATGCAAGTGACCAATGTGAGAGCTGGGTCGGCAGCAATGCTGATGCATGGTGAGAGGTGAGCCGCAGGTTGCACAGCTCACCAAGTGATGCCCCCCAAGTGAGGGAAGTGTGGATCGGCCCGGTGGCTGCATCCTATGTAACCATCACCCACCCTGCAGTAACAAGGGCAGATTCAGAAGGCTGCCACTGCCTATACCTGCAAAAGAAGCAGCCATCAACCGTGTCGCAAGTAAGTGGACCATACAGAGTGCACCTCACCCACCTCCTGAAGGCAGAGCCGTAAATAAGAAAAAAATAAGAGCGAAAACTGCAATTACCTGGGAAGCTGATGCGGGGAGAAGAAAGGGCTGCACCAGCAGCATGTGGCCCGCGCCGCACCTGCACTGGCATATAACAGGGCCATGGCATCAGGGAACACTCCTGGGCCCTCCAGAGGGTAGACCGCAGCACCAGGATTGGCTTCTTGTGGTGCAAGGCAAGAAGAGCGTTGTGCATCCCTGGCACCCATCTGCCTGCTAGTGCCACGGACAGAGGCGGAGATCTCCTGCACCACCCCTGACACAGGTAGACAGAGCCGGAGAACTGCCAGATGCAACCCTACCTCACCTGCTCTATGAGAAGTGCTCCAGGCCACTGGTAGTTACTGCACTCATGTGAAATAATAAAGTGTTTGACTTTGTAGTCAAATAAACAGCCTGCAGCACCAAGAATGCTGCTCTGGCCCATACTTTAAAATGGCAGCAGTACCCACGGACAGTGACTTCCACTGTTAACCCTGCAAGAAGCCCAAAGCAGCCCCAATGAAAGCTGGCAAGTGTCCAGCGAAGGCCAACAGCATAAGGCCAAGGGAGGCACTAACAAACAATTAGGAGCACTATGTGATGCGTACATGCCCCCTAGCAGCCACCTGCCACCACCACCAGTGAGAAGGTAGCACAAGCATGCCCCTAGCAATAAATGGCCACCACCACAGGCCTGGAGAACAGGTCCACTAAATGACAGTGGAGGGTGCCTAGGAAGAAGCTCCACTGTAGGCCCGGAGAATGGGTGTGACCAGAGCCAGCAAGAAGGGCTCCCATATAGAAAAAGACACAATGTCAGAGGTGAGCAGAATGCCGCACCAGAGAACATGACAGCACGGGCAGGAGCAAAGGCAGAGCCCTCTGAGAGTGACATGCAACAGCAGTGAGAAGAGGCCGCATCAGCCAGCCACACCGCGCCACCAGATGGTCACTGTTGTGCCATTGTGGAGCATGAAACAAGGACCGATGGAGGCAGGAGCAAGTGCTGCAATTGCGTAGTTTTGAGGAGCAAGCACTGTGCCCTCGAGTGAAGACAGGAAGATGAACGGTGAACCTCCAGTCAATGAGCAGAACACCAAGAAGATCTCAGAAGGGACCGGACCTGCAAGAGGTCCACAAGGAGATTGAATCAAGTCCTACAAATAGGACTAGGACCGCGAGTCGTCCAGGTGGCGCAACATGCAACCTGTGGCACAATGCCACATCAAGAAGGGAAACGGACAGGAGAAAGGAACGTGACACGATGCCACAACTTGAAGGATCGAAGAGGAAAGGGTGTTACAGTAAACCTGTCACAAAGAAACATCACAGGTGTGCAACAGAATGGGAGAAGAGTGATAGGGCTGAGGACATGTGCCAGCATACGAGAGGGCATTCATCAACACAAGCCAGCCACAGGGGTGCACAGATGTCACTAAAGACAGCTCCGCGGGTGGATCAACTGTAAGCTGCCAGAATACGCAAACTACATCCAGGCCCCATACTTCTCAGTGCAACCATCCTGCCACCTGTCACCAGCTTTTTGACATTGATGGCATCCCTGTTGCCAACTGCACACTTTAAGCAAGAACCGCACATGGCCACGAAGTCCCTCAAGTCATCCCTTCTCCATGAAAGACACCACCACCTGCAGATCTAAACAAATAGATGGTAAGATCGTCAACATTACCAGGAGCATCACCCAAACCACCTAAGGAGCACTGCACCGTCAGAATGGAGCTGATGTCAGCGAAAAGACCACAGGTTGACAAGGCACCCCTGGCACCGTGGGAGGCTGGTCACCCAGAAACCTGCTGTGTGCCCACGTGAACCTGGGACCTGCCAAAGAGAGCATACTCGAACATTTGGACCATCCATCCTTGGGGTTGCACAAGGCTTAGAAGTGGCCCTGTTGGAAGTTCCGCAACGATCCCCTTGGCGCAGCCAACGAGTGGCCCACACAGCTTACGCAGCCCTGGGGTAATCCAAAGGCAGGGGCCTCAAGGGAATTCCGGTGAGAGGAGAATCCCGTCAAGAAAGATGTGTCAGAGGTAACTCCATGACAGGCACTGGGAAGCACTGAAATCACAGATGGGAGCAGGTCACCCAAAAACTATTAGACAAAGGACAGTGCACCTGAGTCCTGACAGCCAGAGCACACGAACCATGTGACAACCACCCTTGTGGCTCCAAGCGTGACTTGGATGTGGTCCTGTTGGCTGTTTCTTGGCAACACCTTTGCTTGGCCTGCGATAGGCCCGGCACAATCCACACTGTCCCGTGGCAGCCTGGTAAAATGGGACTGGATGAAACTCCTGTGGGATGGAAATCTGGCACAAGAGGGAAATCTGAAGCTGCTCTACCAGCTGATGTTAGGATGCACCAAGTCCTTCAAGGATGACGCCTTTCCATTGAGGTCATCCTCAGTCTTTGGACGTTCACTATTTCTGGGCCTGAATGCCTTCCAAGAGATCCTCGAAGTGGACTTCCCACTGCTACTGATGCACCCACATCGAACTTTGTAAATAGACTCCAACACCGTGAGCCAAGATGGAACAGGATCAACAGTGCCTGAGTTTATTGTGACCTCATGGACAGGCAATTGAGGTGTCTGGATTTCTTCAACATTGCCATTCGTGTCCAGAGCAGTGTGATTAAACTACGGAGGCGTGCCATGATGCTGAGTGCCACAGCTGTACCTGTCCACGCAGCATGTCTAACGGACCGCCTGAAGAGACTCAGTGGTGTTTATGTTTCTCTCCCACAGTTTGGGCTTGTTTGTCCAGTTTGTAAAGTTGGGGAGGGATGTAGTGTCCTGCTAGACAAAGTCTAGTGTTTCCATCAGCCCTCTGCTGAGGGTTGGCTTCCACAGTCACCCCACACCCATCCATCACAGGCATCATTAGACAGGTGACAGCTAAAAAAAAAAAGGGCCGGACTCACGTGCCCGGAACCAGTTCCTGTACTTGCCATGTGGTGTCCCTTATAGTAGCATGAGGGCCTAGGGCCCCCAACACTACAATCTTGTTCCCCCATTCCACGTGTGAATAACGTTCCTGTCTTGTTTATTTGCGCATTTGCAATTATCGTCGTGACATTTTCGTTTAGTCTTTAAGGATAAGCCTAAAATCTCAGAAAGCAAAGATGAGTTGATTAAAACGGTAGCATTCGTTCGAAGCGCTATACATCTTCTGTGACACTTTGTGCCAACTCTGGTTTATCAGTCACTCGCACTTTCAATCGCAGGACTGTTGAAGTAGCCGAACATAGCAAGCGTAACCAGGGGTCCCCATGGCCGCTATGCCGAAGGTTTCGCACACGAGAAGAGGGTAGTTGGAAGTTAAGAATGTGCTTCCTTTTTCTATAGTTTAAGGATTTGTAATTCCTTCTACGTGTGCACTAAAATACTGTCGTTCGCTCATTAGTTACAATTACTGAGCAGAAGGGAAAGATGGACTGCAATTTCAAGCCCTAAAGATCTCAAACCTTTACTTAACATGTAACAAACTGAAGTAATTAATTAATTTAAAACATTACGTGTTTTGTGAGACGTTAAGACATAACCTAAAGTTTGTCCTGCATAACTGACATTAAAAAGCTAAACAAGCTAATCCATCTATTATCCAGTTAGCCACCACGTGTTACGCTTATCTAAACTGAGAAGAGCAAGCTTCTGGTACATCAGGTAAGCTTGGGACTACCTAAACTCCGCCTTCTCATATAACGCACGTGCACTGATTTAGGTTAATTTACCGAATAGAATGCCTCCGCCATATCCTGAAAGGCTCCGCATCTCATCCGAGGCAGAACTGGTGAACAGGCAAGTTTGTATTTTGACGTGTTGTATGAGTTTATTCATAGAGATTGAAATGTGGGCTATGCCCGTTAAATGACGACTTTTCTCAGAGATGTCCACCCAGGGTCTCCCACTGGGACTGAAAATACTCTCGGACAACACTAATAAAAACGGATCCGTCAGCGAAGCAGATGGCTAAAATAAAATTGTAATATCAGGGAAATCAACACCAAAAACCGGCCCAGCTGGCTATTAAGCGGCCCACACACTGATCTGACAGATCAGCCCATCCGGCCAGTCCGACCTGTTCCTGACAGTACAAACGCATAAGTGTAGCTAACACGATATACTTCAAAATGAATCACTTCTTCAGAGGGGTAGGGGCACCAGGTTTTATTTCTCCTCGCTTGCTTAAATTGGACAACACTTACTTGTTAGTCAGTGCTTGAAATGGAAAAATAGAAGTTCAGGTACTCTGTCCCAGAGTACCTGCTTATTTCTGACAAGTGCAATTAAAACACAATTAAACTACAAATATAAGTGTTACGTTTGTCTTGAGAAGTGTAGGTACTCTATCTCTAAAAATAAAAAAAAGTGCCGTTACTCCGTACCGGACAGTTCCGGCCCATTTAAAGCACTGGTATTAGTAGCACCCTCCGCGTTTAACTTCAGGTGGTAAGTATGTCTGTTTTGTGTCACTCCCCTCCCGTCAGTACAGAGATGACACGTGTCCGGGAAATCTTGAGCTGGGTGAAGAGCTAATGGGTTCAACTTGCTTCAGTTCGTTTTTGAGCTTCCTTTGAACTTGGCTGGTGCTTTATCACAGATATCGGTTTTCGCAAGCTCTGATGTTTTTTCAAACGTCACAGTTACTGGAAGATATGTCAGAATGATTAACAATGGGCTAGGTATTTGAAACCAAGGCATTTTTGGCAATGTGGGTAAGTAGAACATTAGTAAAGGAATGACTAACGTTTGTCATAACTGGGACGACAATAGTCTATTTTGCTCTGCGGTGAAGAAACTTTTTAATTTTATTTTTTAATTTCTGTACAAGTTATGTGTTTAGTAAAATGTCCTGCATTGTGTGATTAATGATGGCCTTTGTTTAGTATCCTTAGGAGATAGGGTGTTGTTTATTCGAACACATTTTCACTTTTTAGCCTTATTCCACTGCTACATCATTTAGCGACCTTGTGATTACTCTGCTATGCTTATAAGAGTAGGGCGTGAAGACATGAAGGGTTATTTGTAAAAGCAGAACAAGCATTAGTGGAAATGCAAGTGAGGCCGCCAAATACGCTGTAAACAGACAGTAAATAATGCCTTGCCAGTAAAGTATAATTTGACAAATTAAATGCAATCTGGAATTTCATTTTTGTTTAAACACACACCGAAAAACTCCCTGCTATTTATTTCTTTAGTTCTACTGTTGACGAGGTCTCCCTCGACCAGAGTGAGCTTTTCCTCCTTTCGTTCTGGTAGTAACGGCGCCGATTTGCTAAAATAAAATAAACTGAGTAACACACCTAATGACAATGATAAGTAAAGCGAATCTCAGGTCAGGTAAAGTGCTGTCCCTGTGAAGGAGACTAATCTAGACCCTCATTAAAAAAAAAAAAAAAAGTTTGGTAGAATTTGGATTCCGCCAGTGGAGCTTTCCGAAGATTACTTTCCACAATCTACATTTTTTTAAATTAGACCGTTTGCTTTGTTGATTTGCATCTATGGTGGAATTGTTTTCATAAGACTTTTAGCAAACAAAATGTTCTTACATTTTTTTTCCGCACCACTGTTTTGCCAATTGAATGCCCATCCCGCACTCCACTATCCTATTCATCAAATATTTGTAAATCACCAGTGTCACCCAGCTCTTGGTTTGGCCACATCAAACAGTAGAATTGAATTCGATAAAAATTGACTTTTTAGATGCCAAATAGTTGTCTGACTTTTTTGCAAAAATATTTCATTGAAATATTACTCATAGCATGCAACGTGAACAGCAAGTGGCCCAATGTTATGTGACAGCTTTAGCAAGCCCTGGAATTCTACCCTACAGCAAGTTGCATTCTGAGGATTTTAGACTCCTTATGAAAATAAGTATGGGTTAAAGAATCTCAGCAAAGTGATCTTGGCAAAAAGGCCAGACAACTATTTTCCATCTAAAAAGTCCACTTTTAATCATATTCAATTCTGCTAATTGATGTGGCCAAACCCCTTATGGATCGAGCATTTAACACTGGAGTGGGCCTTTAAATGGCCAGTATAGCCCGCTACGGCATGCTATAAGGCTATATTAGAACATTGGTATGTTGAGATCTCAATTGAAGGCAATGGAGCAGCTGTGGCCTATATGAACTGGTATCGGCACGCTACTCTCAACATTTTAATTTACAGGATCTGCCTTTCTCTTTCCCTTGCCTCTTGAAAATACATCATTTAGGCAGAGGAAAGTGAAAGGTAAAGGCCATGCAGGAGGACAAACGCAGCCTTCACCCTTCCCTCCTCCTGTAGCTCTGTGTCATTAGGGCTTCAGAAGGAGGGAGGGGTGAATGCTGCTCAGCTCCTGGGCCTCCGTGGCTTGGCAGAACTACGAAAATAAGTTTAGCTTGGCCAGGGAGAACCAGGTGCTGACCTCTGCCCGCCTTCAACTGCTCTACAGTCAACAGCCATGGCCCTGCATGTGCTGTTATCTGTAGAACATTCACAGCAACAGCTGTGACCAAAGGCTTCAGACCCTGTGGGGAATTTAACCCCCCTAGGGCTCTGAGAGGCTTTTTGTTTTTTAATTAGAACATTCTGCAGTTATGGGGTAGAGTGTGCCAATAGCCTTGCAGCCCACTGTAGCTGGGCTATACCGGCCATTAAATGCCCTCACCTTTAGCTCTGGCCTTTAACACTAGAGCAGGCCTTCAATGGCCTATATTAAGATCATGAATGTTTAGTGGCTGATTATATGATCCAACTACCACCTTGACTGCAAAAGAAAACTCAGGATGTCTGTGGCACCTTAATGCTACTGTGCAATCAATAAGCGAGACTAAGGAAAAGACCCAAGCATGTCCGCCTTTCCTTGGATAGGAGGTATGCTAGGTTAAACTGTAGCACACACTCCATGATGAATATGACACTACAGGGGAGGTGCCCCCTATCCAGTCAATGAGGACCATAATTATCGCTAAATAGGTTACCAGTGATTGACCACTAAAGAAAGATGTGAGAGCCTTGTGTCTCATTCGCATGCATGGTATGTATGCAAAAGTTAGGCAAGGAGTTTGAGCCCTGAGGAAGCCAGTTGACCTATACTGGCTTGATTACTGGTTGAAACATGTTGGCAGTCGTATTTGGTTAGGTGAATCATTGTATTTTACCATACACCCACTTATATCATTTTTAATCGTATTAAGGCTACCTGTCAATAAAAAGGATACATTTGGGTTTACCTAGAGAAATCTTTATGTACATTTCACTGGGACCCCTGCTACTGTCTTGATCTAAAACATCTTAAACACTCCCTCTTACATTGAGTTCACTACAGTGGCATTGTCTTACTCTGGCGTGGGGAAGTCACTGAGGATAAAGCATGCCATGATAGGTTAAGAGTGTGTTGACCTTCTATTTCTTGGTTGAACCTTTCAGGTAATTTTTTTTGTAGCAAACTGCAGTGTGAAGGAGTTGCTTATCACAATTCAAGTACCTTTTTGTGAAACATACTTTAATGCTACTGACTTGCTTATGTTAGGTGTTGTCGTTGGATAGAGGTCAAGATGCTGAAATGTCTACACCATCATCTAATTCATTTACCAAAAGTGCATATTAACTATTTTTTTTATGAGCCACTTTACACAGAATTTTTTTTTTACATTCTTTGTACACCTCAACCAGTAAATTATAGCATCATCATAATATAAAAATAATGGAATACATTTTAATACCAATCTATATATGTCCAACATATTAATCATATAAAATAAGGAAAGACACTATCTAGGGTGAAGAGTATACTGGGTTAATCATGTATGGAGAGTACTGTACAAAACTAAACAGTACAGTTTGAATAAGAACAGAAAAGTCATTATACCTAGAAATGGAACTGAAATTACAGGTTGTGCAATTCATTTTTTTAAATGCATTGTAGAACTGTATTATCCTAATGCCTGGAGGGTTGGGGCACCACATTGTCTACTCCCTTCCTCAGGATGATTATTTTAGGCATTCATAAATCTTCAAGTTTCGGGGAGAATGTTGTCCTTGCTCCACAGGTGGTGGTAAGTGGTCAAACGTTATGGTGTCTATGGCCTGCTTACCAGCTGGATAGAGGGCTAGTTCAATAGAGGCTAAACTTAATTTGAGACTACCAACAGGTAGAGAGTTCTCCTAGTCTAGTCTCAAAAGTATGAAGGGTTACATTATTTAGTGAAAATCTGTATTTTGGACGAAGGCTTTGATTTCATTCAGAACTAATGGTTGAAGTTGGGCTACCTTAGCATTTGTGTGTGCTTGGAGGACCACAATATTGTTGAAGATGAAGGACCGGATTTTACAGACTCAAACGTTTGAGCTTTAGGAGGCATTGAGGAATCCAGCTTTGAATCTCCTCAAGTACTTTGGACATTAATTCAACATCATTTGGAAAGGACTAGCTCATTTGCAGTCCTCAGCATAAAATTATATTCGATACTAAAACAACTTAGAGTGGAGGCTAGAAGCTCATTGTAGAGGTTGTGATGCCTAGGAGGGAGACTAGATTCATGAGGAACTCCTTTTTGATCCTCACCTGGATGGAGAGGAATTTGTCCATTTTATATACTAACAAACGTTTTCCAAGTACAGAAGAAGCAACTGAGGACTATGCCGTCAATCCCCATTCTGTCTTTTAAGATTTTCAGGAGAGTTATGGGTTTCTCTATCACAAGGAGCTGACAAATCAAGGAGCCAGCAGTTACTTATTTCCTGGATGTTGAGAGTCATCAGCTAGTACTAAAGTTGCAGTTTTGGTGCTGCATCTTGATCTGAAAACTAACTAAAGCTCATTTTTGTTCGATGAGTGTATGAGATGGTTTTCCTCCCAGATCTACAAAATTGAAGACAGCAAGGCTACACTAGAGATGGTGAGCATAGAAAGACCATCACACACTCCCTCATCACCAACAGACTGGACTACGGCAGCTCACTCTATGCCGGAATCAACAAAAAACTCACCCGCAAACTGCAAAACATCTAGAACGCCTCCGCCAGATAGATCCTCGACCTACCCCAACACTACCTCATCTCACAACACCTACTCACACTGCACTGGCTCCCCATCAAGAAAATAATCACTTTCAAAATCCTCACCTACGCACACAAGGCCCTCCACAACACTGGACCTGCCTCAACTTCCACAGGGCCCTGCGCTCAGCCCAGCTCTCTCTCGCAGAAGTACCCCACATCCAGAAAACCAGAACAGGAGGATGCTCCTTTTCCTACCTCGCCGCCATCACCTGGAACACCTTACCCATCCACATCAGACAAACCACCTCCCTCCCCAGCTTCACGAAGTAACTGAAGACATGGCTTTTTTAATCCACCTCCAGTACTTGCTATACCCACTCTCCCCCAGCACCTTGAGACCCTAATGGGTGAGTAGCTGCACTTTATAAAACTCTGATTGATTGATTGATTGATTAGATTTGGCAACTTTGTTAAGCTATGCTATGAGGGAAAAGTCAGTAAAGGTAGGCCAAATGACCCCATATTTCTGAGTAAGGGCTTTGTAGAATCAAGTTTTGATCGGATGAGTGAGAGAGTTCTTAACCAAGAAGGTCTAGAAGTCTTCCCATCTTTTTTAAATTTTAAAGATGCATTTGATCCCCATTAGTTTGGGGAGAATAGATTTTTTCGCTCCTTTAAACCGAGTTCTCAGTCATTTTTTATTTGGTCCATTTTCCTTTTCATTAAGAGTGGTCGAGCTTTTGAAGACAAGATCTGCTGATTTTAATGTGCAATTGTGCCAGATCTTAAGAGATTAGACACAACATAGGCTCACATGCTCTGTGAATTTTCCCACCCTCGTTCAGCTTTTTGAACAGCAAATGCACTGATAAGTTACTTTTTTGTGTTTCTAGTTTTTATGAAGCCTGCCATCATTGTTATTACTGACCTACTGTTAACAGGAATTAGATTGTAATACTTGTGTTACTGCTAAGCCTAGTGTAAGAAATTGTGTTACTAATTGAGGGAGGGGGGCACAAAACCCTACTCAAGCAGGAACTGTTAGACCTGTTGGCCAGAGGGTGGTCTTACCACAAAAGTTTTGTCTGTTTTTTTTAAACATTTTTGCTGATTTCCTTTTATTCACCTTATAACTCTATTTGTTGGTCTTATGAATGTTGCAGTGAGCCCTGCCATGCATGTGGACTGTTTGTTAGAAAATAACCTTCACCACACTGCCTGGAAGGAAGTAGAGCTTAGGTCACACCTGGAAATGTTGGGCTTACCCAGGTGGGTGTTTGCAACTGCCATGTTCATGGCTGCCCAGGAAGGGAGTCAAGGAAGTCTGTAGCCTTGAAGATTTGCCAAGATAGCTGCCAAAAGAAACAAAGGGCAAGGGGTGTGGGAAACCAGCCCCTGAATGTCTGCCAGCTGAGGTGAATGGGGTGCCAGAGGTGGTTGCCCTGGAGCTCAGTTGAGTGGGCATAGCCTCCCTTGTTGACCTGCCTGAACTAGCTGGATGGCAAAAAGAAAGTGGACCCACCAGGGAGGAATCTTGCAAGGTGCAGAGGGAGTGTCCAGCCTTGAAGGGCATGAGGCAGCTGGTCAAAATTCAGGCAGCAGATGATAACTCTAGTAATCAAAATATTTACTGGGAGGACAACCTCTATAGTGGGCCTAAGGCAGCTGTGCATGGGGCAACAAGGACCCTGGTGGTCCCCCAATACTACAGGGCCTTCCTACTGGAGCTGGATCATGAGATGCCAGTGACAGAACATCTGGGCCAGGACAAGGCCTTTGCCATGCTTGTTTTCCACTTTTACTGGCTCCGGATGAAGGTTTCCTCAGATACCTTCTGTAGGACCAGCTTGACCTGCCAGGCCAGTGGGAAGACAGGACAGACTACCACTGAACCACTGAAGCCCTTACCTGTCATTGGCACCCCTTTGAGAAGGTTGA
Source organism: Pleurodeles waltl (assembly GCF_031143425.1). Taxonomy (NCBI): domain Eukaryota; kingdom Metazoa; phylum Chordata; class Amphibia; order Caudata; family Salamandridae; genus Pleurodeles; species Pleurodeles waltl. The sequence continues at coordinate 350,916,259 of NC_090442.1, forward strand.
TATCGACAATGCAGGGCCTATTGATCCCCAGACAGCCTCTGGCTCCTGGTGTCCTGGTACTGATGTTGCATTCCACAAGGTAGCCAGAGGCCGTCTCTCTGAGGAATGCAATTACACTTGCTCTTGGGTTAACCCAAGGAAGTGGTGTCTCACCGGAGCACCAACTTCATGTCTGCTTATATCTAGTCAATGTGGAAAGAGTGTGGAGTTACTTATAAGTTTTCCGCACCCTACCATCCACAAACCAATGGGCCAGATAGGCAAGTTTTGAAAGCAAGCTTTTGACAACTTAGAGGCCTGCCAGAAGGTAATGAAACAATGGTACGACCAGAAGGCTACCCCTCTGGAATTCTGGCCTTTGCAAAAAGTGCGAGTGATGGAGCACAGGGCCCATTAAGACTTTTGGACTGGGCACTATGAGATTGTTGAGAGGAGGGGAGAGGCCACTTACTTGCTAGACCTGAAGCCCCCCAAGCAACCCTTGTAGTGTGCTCCATATCAACCATCTCAAACCACACTTTGAGGTCTGAGGTCATTATTGCGTTAATGACAGATGATTTTAATGAGGGGAGTGAACCTTTCGATGACCTCCTAGCATCCAATGAGAAGGATTGGTCAGTGGAAGGTGTAAACCTATGCCCTACCTTAAATTAAGAACATCAGAGAGATTCTCACCATTTGTTTTGGCAGTTCTCCTGTTTGTTCTCCCTAACTCCTGGGATTACCCTCCTGTGTACCCTTGATATTGAAAAAGGAGACGTCCCCATCAACAATTAAATCTGAAGGCTGTCTGAAAAAGTGAGGGTCAGCATCAAATATGAAATTTCTAGGATGCTGGAGATAGGAGTGATTGATCATCCCTGCAGTAGGCACTGGTTCAGCCCTGTGGTTCTGGTACCAAAAGCTGCCCCCCTCCCCACAAGGCACTACACTAGAACTTGGGTTCACCTTAGATTATGGGGGTCTCATTTCCGTCACCAAGGGTGATGCTTATCACTTCCTCGGGGCTGATGAGCTGATTAATAGATTAGGGGATTCCCAGTTCCTGAGTTCTTTTGACCTTACTTCAGGATACTGGCAGATTTCCCTAACCAAAGAAGCGAAGGAGAGTTCAGTCTCTTCCAATCCAGATGACAATTACCAGTTCAGATTGATGCCCTTTGGACTCAAGAATGGCCCTTCCATCTTCCAGCAGCTGGTGAACCAAGTCTTTTCTGATATGGAGGCCTTCAGTGCTGTTTACTTGGATGACATAGCTGTCTTCAGTAGCAGCTGGAAGGGCCACCTGTTTCACCTGCAGGAAGTGCTTCAGGCCCTGCAACAGGCAGGCCTGACTATCAAGGCCAGTAAGTGCCAGATAGGGCAGGGGTCTGTGGTGTACTTGAGATGCCTTGTGGGCAGGGGTAAGGTGCACCCCCACCAGGCCAAGATAGAGACTATCATGGCCTAGGAGCCCCAAAAAAACAGAATGAGATCAGAGTCTTCTTAGGCCTCACAGGGTGCTACAGGAGGTTTGTCAATTAATATGTAACCATTGTCGCCCCCTTGACAGAACTGACTTTGAAGAAGTAGCCCAGGTATGTTATTTGGACAGAGGCATGCCAAGAAGCATGTGACTAACTTAAGCAGGTCATGTGCACAGCCTCTGTGCTCAAGGACCCTGACTTTTCCAGGGAATTCATTGTTCAGACCGATGCCTCAGAGCATGGCATAGGGGCAATACTTTCACAGTTTAAGGATGAGGGCGTGGACCAATCTCTAGCTTCCATTTCTAGGAGGTTACTTCCCAGAGAAAAGAGGTACAGTTCTATTGAAAGGGAAGCCTTTGCTGTGGTCTGGACACTGAAGAAGTAGAGACCATACCTGTTTGGGACTCACTTCTTGAATCAGCCAAACCACGGCCCCCTCAAGTTGATCATACAAATGAAGGGTGAGAATCCAAAATTGTTGAGGTGGTCCATCACCCTGCAGGGAATGGACTTTATGGTGGAGCACACAGACCTGAGTCAGACTACACCAATGCCAATGGTTTCTCTAGGTACTTCCACCTTAGTAATGAGAACTCCCAGGAGGGTGGGTAGTTCTTCCCCCAAACATTTTGCCTGTTTGCCTCACATTTTTACTGATTTATTTTTGTTGACCTTAGGACTCCGAGCACTTTACAGCTGCTGAGCACTTTACAACAGCTGACCAGTGCTAAAGTGCATGTGCTCACTCCGCTAAGCATGGTTTAATTGCAACATCCACAACTGGTATAGTTAATTTACCTATAAGTCCCTAGTAAAGTGCACTACATGTGCCCAGGACCTGTAAATTAAATGCTACTAGTGGTACTACAGCACTGATTGTGCCAACCACTGAAGTAGCCCTTAAACGTGTCTCAGGCTTGACATTGCAGAGCTTGTATGTTCAGTTACACTACTGTGTTGACTTGTAATTTAAAACCTCTTGCCAAACCATGTGCTCCCCTTTTATTATATATGTCATCCCTAAGGTAGGCCCTAGGTAGCCCATAGGGCAGGGTGCTATGTAATTAAAAGGTAGGGCATATACTTAATTTACTGGCTCCGGATGAAGGTTCCCTCAGATACCTTCTGTAGGACCAGCTTGACCTGCCAGGCCAGTGGGAAGACAGGGCAGAAGCTTAAATTGCTGCTGAATCCCTTACCTGTCATTGGCACCCCTTTGAGAAGGTGGATATCGACAATGAAGGGCCCATTGATCCCCATACAGGCTCTGTCTGCTGGTGTCCTGGTACTGATGTTGCATTCCACAAGATAGCCAGAGGCCATCCCACTGAAGAATGCAATTGCACTTGCAGTGACTAAGGCCCCAATGGGGATTTTTATCCTCTTGGGTTACCCCAAGGAAGTGGTGTCCGACAGGAGCACCAACTTCATGTCTGCTTAGTAGTGAACCCCACCCCACCAAATTCATGTTTCAATACTGTGAGGCCTACCCCTCTTATAGGTTAACACTGGGGATTCCTTATTACATCTAATAAGCTGTAATTCCTAATTGAGAAGGAGTAGATATTGTTATGTTTTATACTAATGGATTAGTAGACTTTAATGGTAAAGTCTGATTTATTGTTACCATTTTGAAAATACTACTTTTAGAAAGTTGGTATTTTCCTGCTTTTATCCCTGTCAGGCTGCAGCCTGTCTCCAATACACGTCTGGGCTGTGTGATAGCTGGACTTTGTGCATTACCTCTTGACATCAACCATAAAGGGAACTTAGGTGTGACTGATATCAGCATCCTAATGGACCATCCTCGTCAGGGTGGGGGGGAGGAGCTGACACACCTGAATAGGCCTGCCTCAACACAGAGGGCTGCATACCCCCCTGTAGTGAGAGTGCAGCCAGGACAAGAAGAAAGGACCTCTGTGCTCCTCGAAGACCCTTCTTTGAAGTCCCCCAACCCCCCAACTTCAAAGGCACAACTGGGTATAACTACTGGACCTCTGACGCTATCAACTCAGTACACTGCTGGACCTGTGAAGAACTCTGCCAGGAGGAAGGACTGCTGTGATGCTACAAGGCCTACCACTTCGGACTGGTGCTCTGGAAGAATTTTTTTTTTTTTGCCATGCTGCCCTGCTGAGGTAGTACTGGACCCATCTCACTTGAACACAGAGTGACTGCAAGGGCTTGTTGGCTTGCTGCCTTGCTGCCTGTCATTCTGAAGTCTCAAGGCCAGAAAAGACTTCCAACTTGTCACCTACAGCACCTGGACTTTGCTTGCTGCAAATCATGACCTGGTAAGTGGTGCCAATGCAATCCTGGGCCTGTGGAAGTGGGTAATGTGCTGCAACTGCCAGAATCGGCAAGTCCAAGCCATTGAACAGATGGGAACCGCAGCATCTGTATCACTGCCGGTGCATCACCGGTGCTGCAAGGATCAAGGACACTATCTCCCTACCAGTGCATCACCGCTTGTGCGAGGATCATGAGCACCGCATTGCTGACTGTGTGACACGTTGTCCCTGTTCCAGAATTGTTTTCTACTTTGCACGGGTAGGAGATGACACATTGCCTACTTCTTTGTGATTGACACCAACGCATGGCCTCCTTTGCTCCTCACATCTTGTTCTCAACATTGACACAACTCCGAACCACAGTACTGTTTCACCAGGCCATTGGCTGGTCCCTGTATCCAACCTGCAGTACATAGCGGTGTGCCTGAACTCTGGATTTGACATGGTCTAGTGTGACCTGATAGCCCCAATTAGCGTTTTTATGCTTTTAAGCACTACAATTATTCTTTACAAATTCATATCTTGACTTCTACTTATTGGATTTTTGTCATTTCGGTCTTTCTTTGTTCATACAAATATAACATATTTTTCTAACTTGGTGTAAAGTATTTTTGTGGTATTTTCACTGTGTTACTGTTTGAAGTGCTGAACAAATACTTTACACATTGTCTCTTAAGCCAGACTGCTCTTGGCCAAGCTACTAGGGGTGAGCACAGGTTATTTAACGGTATGTATCTGACTTACCCTGACTGGTATTGTGGTTCTTGCTTGGACAGGGTGCATACTTCTGTCAACCAGAAACCCAGTTTCTAAAACGAACCATAAATTAACCTGTGCTCAGCCCTCAGGTAGCTTGGTATAGACAAGTCAGGCTTTTCTTGGAGGCTATGGGTAAAGTATTTGTACAACATGTCAAACAGTAATACAGTGAAAACATATCACAAGAGGATCCCACAACAAATTAGAAAAATAGATTATTTTTTAATAAATAAAACAAAACCAGAATGACAAAAAGTCCATTCAGTAGAACCATAGAGATGCAATTTTAAAGACTTGGGTAAAAATAGAATCGAAAAGCACAGAGCGCCAATTGTGGATATCTGGTTGTGCTGATCCAGAACAGTCACAATTTCAGGCTGACTGCAATGGAGTGTGGGCCAGCTACAAGGACCCAGTTAGGACTGTTGAAAAATAATTTCTTAAGTCCTTGTTGCAGAGCGTTGTGAGGTCATGCATCAAGGATGCATCACGCAGCCAAGCGATGCATTGTTTCTGAGGGGCTGCGATCAAGCTCCTGCATTCTTGTGAAGGATCCTTAGTCGAGGGCTTGCATTGCAAAGTCCAGTGTTGAGCATGCGTTCCGCAGCCAAAGCGATGCATCAGTTCCAGGTGCTGCGAGGTTACGATGCCAGAACCTGCATCATCTTTGAGGCTGCTTTTGACGAGGGATTTGTAATGTGAGGGCCTGCAGTGTGGATGCGTAGCACAGTAAGAGGTTCCAGTGCAGGCTTTGATGCTGATACAGAGTCCTTTCTCTGGGATAATCCTTATAGCAGAGGCGACACCCTCATTCTGCATGGGGTGCATCATGCAGCAAATGAGATGCGTTGGCTCTGCTGGATTCACAGATGGTCTGGTGGAGCACTGTCGCGCCCACTTCTAAGGGTCCAGGATGGGGGTGGCTCCATTTGGCAGGGTGGGGCTAACAGTTGCAGAGTCAAGGTTCTTGTTACAAGAGACAAGCACTTGGAGTCACTCTGGGTGTCCTGGGTTCAGATTGCAGTTCCAGTCCTTCCCACTCCAGCAAGAGGGCAGCAGGTCAGCACAGCAGGCACCAGTCCTGCAGGGCAGCAATCCAGCAGAGTGGCAGTCCTTTCAACAGCACATTTCTTCTTCCTGTCAGAATCTTCCACAGGTCCAGATATGTACTGAAGAGTTGGTGTATGAGTTCCAATATTTATAACAGGGTCTTCCTTTGAAGGTGGGGATGCTTCTAGAGGTTTCCCCTTGACACGCACATGCTTCCTGCCTCCCCTGGTTCCAGACTAACTACTGGTGGCATGAAGCCCTTTGTGGGGAGGAAGGACACACCCTATTCAATTGTAAGTAGGGCTGTGTCCAGCTCTGCCATCCCATTCTGCCAGTTATAGCCTATCCAGACACATCTAATCTCCCTATTGTGTGTGGCTGTCTAGGTGGAATACATAAAGCCCAACTGTCAGCTACACCCAGTCCTGTAACCCAGAGACAGGCTGCAGGCATTAAATGGCTAAGGCAGAAAATGCCAACTTTCTCAGAGAAGATTTTTCAAAATTGTTATTTGAAACCTGACTTTTCCATGAGGGAGGATTTTTCATGACAGTTCCAAAGAGGCCAAACAAATTGGTTACCTGCTCCAATTTGGAAATTATCACTTATTAAATGTAATAAGGTAACTCCTATGGAAGAAGCAGGCCTTACAGTAGTAAAGAAGTATTTAAGAATTTTTCCCTACAAGGCAGGATATTCGATCACAGATGTGGGGAAGCAGGGTAGAAAAATCTCTAAACTGACGGAAGGAATACTACCTGGAATTCAGCAAAGGACCGGGGTCCTGGCCCCTGGTGCCATCAGGGTGCAGATGGGCTTGCCTTTGGCGCGCCTTTAGCACAGATGCACAACTTGCATCACAAATAAGCCGACTGGCGTGATTACACTGGGAAAACAGGGAGGACAAGTGAAATCAAAACTGAAGCCCAGCAACTCCCTCCCACCTGGAGGGGGCAGACAAATGAACATACAGCAGAATGGTAATTTTACACCAGTGTTATAGTGGTTGAAGTTTGTTCACAATTAATCTAGGTATATTTTAGCTAACAATTTAATGCTTTAACAAGTGGATCCTGGCAGTGGTGCAATATGTGGGGAAAGTAAAAACATCTTTTAACCCTGAAAGGGAAACAATAAGTTATTCAGAGCACAGCAGAAAGTTAGATAATCCCCAACATTTCTTGGTTTTCAGTCAGATTATTTCAGAGTTCTAATCCACATTCCTCAATATATTTAAGTGTTCAGTACTCTGAAAAAGCTCTACCTCTGGCTTTTAAAATCTAATCTCAGGTGGAAGGATTTGATGTGCAATTTGTTTGCCCCCCCCTTGATATTGCGATGCACTTGACTGTTTTACATAGGACCTTTCTCTAAGATAGCACAAAGAGATGAGTACAATGCCTAAAACTGAATTTGCTCACTTTCTGAAAGACAATTATGGGACTTCAGTGCAGATGTCAGATGGTCTATATATTTTAGTTGGCAAAAAAGGAGGACTAGTGTTGTGTAGACATTTTACATGGGCCAACTGATAAGCTAGATGGTCCCGATATCATGTGTACTGTTGTTGTAGTCAGCATTTAACAGTACGGAGAATGACTACTTGCAGCTTGTACTGAAATTAAGCCTGGGCAAAATTGAATTTACGGCAATGTACTCTTGAATACTGTAAAGCATTTCACGTTACTATACCTTAGGGAAATTTTGGGATTATGCAGAGAGAGAGGGGTTTTCTATACATTGATCTTCAAGTTTAATCATTAAATAACCCCCACCACTGGTCATATGTACCTTTTGATTGTCAACAGAGAGAAGTAGCAATCATCTAAATAAGTCCTAAAACATGTTAAGTGACTTTCAGTGCAGTCAATAAAGAGAGCTTTGTATGAGTTAAGAGTTTTATTTTTCAATGTTTCAGGTTTCTGAATTTTATTCAGCAAAATTAGTCTTTTAAGTGTCATTAGAAATTAACATAGTCTAATTGATATTTCAATATAAGGTAAAATAGTACATTAGTCAAAACAGTAGTAATTATTGTTGTACTGTAGCAAGGGTGTTCAATAAAAGACGTTCCCTAATCTAAATATTTTAGTATATAGTGAAAATAACGCGTCAGTTCAGATACTTGATAAAGAGGTCTGATGGGAGATTCAATACACAAGCATAATGCCTTTGCATAATAAGGTAGAAAGTATTCTCAACTCTAAATCATCAGACCGTCAATGAAAATAAGAAAAGCAACCTCTCGTGGAGATGTGAGCACTAATGATAACCACAAATTAAGGTAAGCAAAAGACATCACAATGTAAGAGCCACACAATTTAATTTCTTTACACTCTTAATACCTAAATTTGCACAATTTAAGATGCAGACGCAACTTAAGTACGAGAGCCTCAGCATGCATAGGTCATACACTGCCCAGTTCAATGGGGATAAACTTGCAATTTTTGTAAATCACCAGGCGAGGTCACCATATATTCACAGCATGATGTTCACATGATCAACAGTTTGGTGTTTTTTAGTTCGCTGATGATGGCCGTTCAAAATCGAGAAGAGTGAAATGTTTGAATCAAGCTATAGGGTGGTCACATGGAGGCTGTACCATGGTTGTGCTGCTAATTAAACTTTTTGTTGGCAAAAATATATTCACAGTGGTATACTGTTTAGTTTGTAGATACCCCTGATGAAGGGTCACAGACCTGAAATGCATTGGGAATTAGGAATAGAGCATTACTGGATGATGTAATTAATCCTGCTGAGCCTATGCTGTTTCCTTCAATGTATGGTTTTAAATTTGAATGACCTTTCATACAACTGAAGAGTTTACATAGAAAAAGAACTTTAAATAAAATGCTTTACACAAGTTCTGGATATACATTTATTGGATTAAATCACACTGAATAAACCTCTGGATCTAAAGTAAAATGCATCTGGTCTCTGGCAAGGAGGACTAGACTGAGATGATCCTTCAGTCTAGCCACATCCACCATGTTAGAATGGTCAGCCTTCGGGTGGTCTTCCTCCAAACACTTTGGGGGTGATTCTGACCCTGGCGGTCGGTGATAAAGCGGCGGCCAACCCGCCAACAGGCTGGCGGTCCGAAAAATGGAATTCTGACCCTGGCGGGAACCGCAAACAGAAACCGCCACTTTAACACTCCGACCGCCACGGCGGGACAAACAAACAGCGCGGCGGTCCCCGCCAACAGGCAGGCGGCAGACAATGTACCGCCCACCCTATCACAACTCACCAATCCGCCACCTTTTCCGGGGCGGGAGCACCGCCGATAAAAACACGGCGGAAACAGACTACGAACGGGAAAACGCTCACCTCTACGCACTCCACGAGGACGGAGGACAGCATGGAACCCGAATTGAACATCATACCTGCACTCGTCTACCTGCTCATCTACCACGAGTACGAACTCCGCCGCAGACGTCAACGGTGAGTACTGCACCTACGACACACGGGAGGGGGAGGAGTAAAGGTTACGGGCACACACATATGCGACCCCCATTACCCCCCCAAGATGTACACACCAATGCAGAGCAACAAGTCACAGTGACACCACCCAAACACCCGTAAAAAATACAATCACATAACCAAATTGAGAATAAATATTTATGAACAAAATAGTCTCAGAAAAGTATTTATCAACCATCAAAACTTTCTTCTGATAAACAAATTATTTACACAGCAGTGGATAACTGAAGCAAGTAGTCCTGCACATCTTACGAATCCATCATGTCCGTGGGCCAAAGTGTAGCGAAACAAGGGCAAAGCCCACACAGGAGACCTGAATCCTTTGGAGAGAACACTGCAGGGGCATCTGGTGACAAAACCACAGGCACCTCAGGGGGAAGGGAAGGGGGGGGCACCACAGCCACATGAGTCCACGACGCCAGATCCACCAAGGGGCCACCATGCCCACTGTGCCATCCTGGGGAGTGCAAAGCCACAGTCTCTCAAGTCTCTCCAGTGGGTGGGTTGCCCACTGTGCCATCCTGGGGAGTGCAAAGCCACAGTCTCACAAGTCTCTACAGTGGGTGGATTGCCCACTGTGCCATCCTGGGGTGTGCAAAGCCACAGTCCATCAGGTGGATAAATGTCCCCACTGGACAAGGAGGATGCATGGTGGGCACAGTGAACCCTGAACAGTGCCTGACAGGAAGGGCCCAGCGGAGCGGTGCTTGAGACGGCGGTGCCCAGCGGAGCGGTGCGTGACAGGAAGGGCCCAGCGGAGCGGTGCTTGAGACGGCGGTGCCCAGCGGAGCGGTGCGTGACAGGAAGGGCCCAGCGGAGCGGTGCTTGAGACGGCAGGGCCCAGCGGAGCGGTGCTTGACAGGAAGGGCCCAGCGGAGCGGTGCTTGGAGACGGCGGGGCCCAGCGGAGCGGTGCTTGAGACGGCGGGGCCCAGCGGAGCGGTGCTTGAGACGGCGGGGCCCAGCGGAGCGGTGCTTGAGACGGCGGGGCCCAGCGGAGCGGTGCTTGAGACGGCGGGGCCCAGCGGAGCGGTGCTTGAGACGGCGGGGCCCAGCGGAGCGGTGCTCGAGACGGCGGGGCCCAGCGGAGCGGTGCTTGACAGGAAGGGCCCAGCGGAGCGGTGCTTGAGACGGCGGGGCCCAGCAGAGCGGTGCTTGACAGGAAGGGCCCAGCGGAGCGGTGCTCGAGACGGCGGGGCCCAGCGGAGCGGTGCTTGACAGGAAGGGCCCAGCGGAGCGGTGCTTGACAGGAAGGGCCCAGCGGAGCGGTGCTTGAGACGGCGGGGCCCAGCGGAGCGGTGCTTGAGACGGCGGGGCCCAGCGGAGCGGTGCTTGACAGGAAGGGCCCAGCGGAGCGGTGCTTGAGACGGCGGTGGCCAGCGGAGCGGTGCTCGAGACGGCGGGGCCCAGCGGAACGGTGCTTGACAGGAAGGGCCCAGCGGAGCGGTGCTTGAGACGGCGGGGCCCAGCGGAGCGGTGCTTGACAGGAAGGGCCCAGCGGTGCTTGAGACGGCGGTGGCCAGCGGAGCGGTGCTTGAGACGGCGGTGGCCAGCGGAGCGGTGCTTGAGACGGCGGTGGCCAGCGGAGCGGTGCTTGAGACGGCGGTGGCCAGCGGAGCGGTGCTTGAGACGGCGGGGCCCAGCGGAGCAGTGCTTGACAGGAAGGGCCGAGCGGTGCTTGTGATGAAGGGCCCAGCAGAGCGGTGCTTGTGATGAAGGGCCCAGCAGAGCGGTGCTTGTGATGAAGGGCCCAGCGGAGCGGTGCTTGAGACGGCGGTGCACAGCGGAGCGGTGCTTGAGACGGCGGGGCCCTGTTCAGCGGTGCTCTTCTGCACGGCGGGGCCCTGTTCAGCGGTGCTTGTCTTCACGGCGGGGCCCTGTTCAGCGGTGCTTGTCTTCACGGCGGGGCCCTGTTCAGCGGTGCTCTTCTGCACGGCGGGGCCCTGTTCAGCGGTGCTTGTCTTCACGGCGGGGCCCTGTTCAGCAGTGCTCTTCTGCACGGCGGGGCCCTGTTCAGCAGTGCTCTTCTGCACGGCGGGGCCCTGTTCAGCGGTGCTGGTCTTCACGGCGGGGCCCTGTTCAGCGGTGCTTGTCTTCACGGCGGGGCCCTGTTCAGCGGTGCTTGTCTTCACGGCGGGGCCCTGTTCAGCGGTGCTTGTCTTCACGGCGGGGCCCTGTTCAGCGGTGCTTGTCTTCACGGCGGGGCCCTGTTCAGCGGTGCTTGTCTTCACGGTGGGGCCCTGTTCAGCGGTGCTTGTCTTCACGGCGGGGCCCTGTTCAGCGGTGCTTGTCTTCACGGCGGGGCCCCCTTCAGCGGTGCTTGTCTTCACGGCGGGGCCCCCTTCAGCGGTGCTTGTCTTCACGGCGGGGCCCCCTTCAGCGGTGCTTGTCTTCACGGCGGGGCCCCCTTCAGCGGTGCTTGTCTTCACGGCGGGGCCCCCTTCAGCGGTGCTTGTCTTCACGGCGGGGCCCTGTTCAGCGGTGCACTTCTGCACGGCGGGGCCCTGTTCAGCGGTGCTTGTCTTCACGGCGGGGCCCTGTTCAGCGGTGCTTGTCTTCACGGCGGGCCCTCTTCAGCGGTGCTCTTCTGCACGGCGGGGCCCTGTTCAGCGGTGCTTGTCTTCACGGCGGGCCCTCTTCAGCGGTGCTCTTCTGCACGGCGGGGCCCTGTTCAGCGGTGCTTGTCTTCACGGCGGGGCCCTGTTCAGCGGTGCTTGTCTTCACGGCGGGGCCCTCTTCAGCGGTGCACTTCTGCACGGCGGGGCCCTGTTCAGCGGTGCTCTTCTGCACGGCGGGGCCCTGTTCAGCGGTGCTTGTCTTCACGGCGGGGCCCTCTTCAGCGGTGCTCTTCCAGTCAGTGTAGGGAGTCAGACCTGGCCTGGACAACCTGCTCACTCGCCCTCCGAACGTGCAGTGTCAGGCCCCTTCGGAGACGGAGTCCTGGGCCCTTTGGTGTCGTCCCTTGCAGCCGGGATGGGGCGTGTGGGGCCCTCCTGCTCCGCGCTCCTGCTGGCTGGCCTCTCCGCCCTGCTGCCCTTCCGCTCCTTAGATGGGGCTCTCGGGCCCTTGCCTCCCCTGGCTGTTGTGGCAGGTGAAGTGGCCGGAGTCACCTCCTTGGGGGCATCCGTCTCAGTCCGCTCACGGCGGCCCTTCACTTTCCGGGTCCTCTTGCCTGGGGGGGGGCTGCCAGTCCCCTTGCTGCTCAGCGAAGTGTCACTGCCGCCAAAGGGTGGACTCCATATTCCATGCACCACTTGTACCTTGGAAGCTGGGCTGGTGGTGGCTGAGGTGCCTTTGGGACTTTTCCCAGATGGAGGGGGTGGGTCAGGGGAGGGAAAGAGGTCAACATTTGAGAGGTAATATTTCTTTGGACCAGGGTAAAGGGTAGGAGTAGAGGAGATAGAAGTGGAGGAAGAGGATGTGGTTGTAGGAGAGTCAGGTGTGCTGTCCTTGGGTGCAGGTGACTGAGACGTAGGCTGTCGTGAGGTGGTTGGCTGTTGTTTGGGTGTCTGCCTGCGTTTATGTGTCTTGGAAGAGGGGGTGACAGACACAGTGGGAGAGGACACAGGGGACGTGTACATGGCAGTGGGGGTGGTGACTGCACGTGTGAGGACTGTAGTGGAGGGTGTGCTGGTGATGGAAGAACTGGCTGATGTTGGTGTGCATGCAGGTGTGAGTGTAGACGTCCCAGGGAGGGAGGAGGGAGACGAGGAGGAGGGGGACACAGAGGTGGTAGTGACTGTTGGTATGTCTGCAACTGGGTGTTGCTTGGGTGAATGCTTGTGTGTTCTGTGGTGCTTATGTTTGGATGAGCTGGCCTTGGGTGTTGAGGTGTGTGCAGGCTGGTTGGATGGGATAGGCTGAGGAACAGGAGACAGAGAAAGGCTGGAGGCAGTTAGAAGAGGGAGACTGGAGACAGGGACAATGGCTGCCGTCAGTGCTGAGGCCAGAGAAGTGAACGCTCGTTGATGGGCAGCCTGACCCGAATGAATGCCCTCCAGGTAGGCATTGCTCTGTTGCACCTCCCTTTGCACCCCCTGGATGGCATTCAAAAGGGTAGTCTGCCCAACAATGAGCGTCCTCACGAGGTCAATGAGCTCCGCACTGAGGGCAGCAGGGGTAACAGAGGCAGGGGCTGAGGTGCCTGGGGCGAAGGAGACGCGCGCCTTCCTGGGCGAACGGGCACGGAGCGAAGACTGAGGGGCTGCTGGGAGGGCGGTGCTGGTGCGCTGGGTGGCGGCTGTACCTGTTGTTGCGGGGGGCACAGATGTTGCCGCCCCCGCTAGGGAGCTCCCAAACGAGGACGTGTCCGTGTCGCTGGTGTCTCCACCGGACCCCGTTGTGGTGCTCCCCTCGCCCTCCGGATCACTGGTGCCCTCGGTGTCTGTGTCAGTGCCCACCGGGGCCTGGTGACCTGCAGCTCCCTCATGCTCCGACGCCAATTCTCCTCCGCCTGATGATGCTAATGCACAAGAAACAAAGAATAAGGGTGGGGGGAGAAATAAAACAAAGTTGAGTGCATGCCTTGTCAATAGCCTTGGCAGAGAGGACAGACACAGGTGCCTCATGCACTGAGCCGCGAACTTGGGGTACACTACTCTGTACTTCTGACTAGGCCAACAGGTCTAGGGACAACAGACGCGCTCATGGGTGATGTTGGACCATGGATAGCTGCACTTGGCACCCTACAGAGGTGGTGGGTGGGGGCACAGGGCCATGTCTAAGGGAGGGGACTACACTACAGAAAGCGCCCTGGCCTACTGTCACCCACAGCCCTCCTCCCCCACCCAGACGCCTCCACTGCGCGTATAGATAGGAGAATGTGATGATACTCACCCCCTTGTGTCTGCTGTGATGTCCTCAAGCGCCCATCCAAATCAGGGTAGGCCACCGCCAGGATCCGGGACATCAGGGGGGTCAGGGTATGACTGGCACCCCTCCTAGGTCGGGAGGCCATCCCCAGCAGTGACTCGGCAGTCTTTCGGGTTCCGCGGCGGATGTCCTCCCACCTCTTCCGACAGTGGGTGCCCCGTCTGGTGTAGACCCCCAGGGCCCGGACTTCCTTGGCGATGGCACGCCAAATATCGATTTTCTGATGGGCGCTCACCTGTTTGACATGTACAGGGTGGGAAAGAGAAAACGTCAAATTTCTGCATGTTTGGAGTACATGCCCCCCCTCCCCACCCTTGCCATGTGGCCCATACTCTCATCAGTCGTGCTTTGCATTCCTCATTTTCTCCCCACCCCACCAACTGACAGCCACCCCACTCCACACAGGCATTACCCATTCAATGTGCACTCGGTGTACTCACCTGTTGGTCTGGAGGACCGTAGAGTAGCGCATACTGGGGGAGGACCCCGTCCATAAGTTTCTCCAACTCTTCAGACGTGAAGGCAGGGGCCCTTTCCCCAGTCGCAGCAGCCATTGTCACTTCCAGACCGAGTTCACAGCAGCACTTGCAGTATAGGTCCTCTCCGGTGGATGATCAGGTCTCGAGTGATTAAGCAGATAGAAAATGGCGGTCACGCCCGCGGCGGTGCGTACCGCGGCGGTGCGTACCACGACCGCCGGCGCACATCGTCATTGGCTCCTGAATCCCATAGGTTGCAATGTTAACCAATGCGGCTTTGCACCGCGGTCTTCGACCGCCTACCGCCACGGTGTGCCACGCCAGCGCATTGACCTCACATCCCATTGTCCCAGTTTAGAGGCCAGGCAGCCGCCATTTCAAGGGCCCACATGGCATAAAATCTACTGCGTCACACAGGCCTAGGCCTTGCATTTGCACACATACAAACATAGCAGTCAATACATTTTCGTGTACTGTGCAAGCTGTGTTGTACGTACCTGTGAGTTGATTGACTCAGTGCTCCATGTTGTCCTTCCTAGGCACCGTCCGCAGGGACTTGCGAGGAGAAGGAGGAATCCTCCTGTGTACCGGCCGCTGGTTGACCTGTCGACAATGGAAGAACGCCATATAATACTCCGATACCGACTTGACCGAGCCACTATACATGAACTGTGTGCCCAGCTGGAGCCAGACCTGATGTCACCCATCCGCCAACCCACAGGAATTCCCCCTCTAGTGCAGGTTCTATCAGTCCTCCATTTTTTTGCAAGTGGCTCATTCCAGACAACAGTGGCCATGTCATCTGGAATGTCTCAGCCTATGTTTTCAAAGATTCTGTCCAGAGTGTTGTCTGCCCTGATGAAACTCATGAGGAGCTACATCATATTCCCAGAAGAGGCTGATTTGGCCACAGTGAAGGGTGATTTCTATGCCCTTGGACATATCCCCAACATCATTGGTGCCATTGATGGGACCCATGTGGCATTAGTACCCCCAAATGACGATGAACAGGTGTACAGAAATAGGAAAAATTACCATTCTATGAATGTGCAGGTTGTCTGTTTGGCAGACCAGTACATCTCCCATGTGAATGCCATGTTCCCTGGGTCAGTGCATGACGCGTATGTTATGCGTAATAGCAGCGTCCCCGATGTGATGGAACAGCTACAGAGACAGCGTGTGTGGCTAATAGGTGACTCTGGTTACCCCAACCTGCCGTGGCTATTGACCCCAGTGAGGAATCCCAGGACCAGGGCAGAGGAACGGTACAATGAGGCCCATGGGCGTACTAGGAGGGTCATAGAAAGGACCTTCGGCCTCCTGAAGGCCAGGTTTAGGTGCCTGCATATGACAGGTGGATCCCTAATGTACTCACCAAAGAAGGTGTGCCACATCATCGTGGCCTGCTGTATGCTTCACAACCTGGCTTTGCGACGCCAGGTGCCTTTCCTGCAGGAGGATGGTCCAGATGGTGGTGTCGTAGAAGCTGTGGAGCCTGTGGAGAGTGAAGAGGAGGAAGACGACGGTGAGGAAACAGACAACAGGGAAGCTGTCATACAACAGTATTTTCAGTAGCACACAGGTAAGGTTCAGCCACGCCATTTCCCATTTACTTAGAGCCTCATGCATCTCAACTTTATGTATTTCCCCCCAGCTCTTTTAAATAACATTTCTTTTTCCCTTCCCTTCTCAGTGCTTAATGACTCATAGCCCGACTTCTGCTTGGTTTGGCCATGTACTACAGCGTATTGACATTGGTATGTTGTCATCACTAACTGACATCACATATTGTGAACTGTTATGGGTTGTACGATTTTTTGAGAATACAGCATGACTCAAAACGGTTTTCTGTGCAATAATTGTTTTATTTTGTGTGCTTAGATAATGGTACATTATAGTAAAACGGTGATGGCTGGGGGTGGAGTGATGTCCATGGCAGAGTCCAGTTCTCAGTCTGACACGTCTATTGTCCATATGCCTGTGGAAGGATGGAGCAGGGGCTGTTTGAGTTTGGACAGGGTGGCAAGGTGGGACAGTGGGATGACTTCTGGGGGTATCTCATGCTGGCGGTGGTCTTGGCATGCTACTCTGTTTTTTTTTTGGGTCTTAGGCTCCTCTTGCGGGGTGGTTGTTCTTCAGCAGGAGGTGGGGTTCTTGTGGCCTGTCGTTGTGTGTGGGCCTCCTGTCCACTAGCGCCGGCGGAGATGGTAGGCTGTTCCTGGCTAGTGACAGGGGCCCTGTGTGGTGCCACATGGTCCCGCAACGTGTCCTCTATCCTGTTGAGGGCCTGGACCATGCTCCCCATGGCGGTAGCGATGGTGGTGAGTTGGTTGCTGAACCCCATGTAGCGTTCTTCCTGCTGTGCCTGGATCTCGGTGAACCTGGCCAGTACCGTCGCCATCGTCTCTTGGGAGTGGTGGTATGCTCCCATGATGGTAGTGAGGGCCTCTTGGAGAGTGGGTTCCCTGGGCCTCTCCTCCCCCCCCTGACGCACGGCAGCCCACCGAGTTGCCCTGTTTGCCTGGGCCTCTGTCCCCTGGACGGTGTGCCCACTCCCACTGCCCCCAGGTCCCTGTTGTTGTTGGGGTGTTGGGTTGGCCTGGGTGCCCTGTAGTGGCAGACACACCGCTGCTTGACCTGTCCTAGAGACAGAGGCATGGGCCCGCTGGGTGGGAGCTGTGCTGTTGTTCCCAGGGGGGTTCGGGTCTGCTGTGGCCTGTGTCTGTGTTTGGGGAACCCACTGCCCAGAGGTCCCCGATGGTCCGGGCTGGTCATCAGGTTCCAGGTCGACCGAGCTGCTGTCCTCACTGGGGGCCTGTTCCGAGGGTGGGATGGACATTTGAGGACCCTCCTGACCGGTGTGTTGGCGTTCGGGTCCTGCATGGGGTGAGAGAGTATGGTTATTGTTTCTGTGTGTGAAATAGCGTGCGATTTATGGGTGCCCTTGTCCCCCAGTGCAGGCATTCCCTTGTGGGTGGTGTTGGGAGGGTGGTTTGTGGGGGGGATGGGTATGTGCAGTGGTCATGCTTAGGTAATGGGTGTCCAATGTTTGTGGTGGCATGCAAGGTTTGGTGAGGGGTTGGGTGGGTTGTGCTAGGGAAACATTCTTAGGGATGATGTGTGATGGTGGGTTGGGGGTGAGGGTGGGGGTGTGGGTTGGCATGCTGGGGGGGTGGGGGGGATGAAGTATATGAGATAGGACTTACCTGAGTCCATTCCTCCGGGTACTCCAGCGAGGCCCTCAGGATGCAGGATGTTTAATACTTCTTGCTCCCATGCTGTGAATTCTGGTGGGGTGGGTGGGGGTCTTCCGCCAGTCTTCTGCACCGCGATGTTGTGTCGCGACACCATCGAGCGCACCTTCCCCCGTAGGTCGTTCCATCGTTTGCGGATGTCGTCCCTATTTCTGGGGTGCTGTCCCACCGCGTTGACCCTGTCCACGATCCGCTGCCATAGCTCCGCCTTCCTTGCTATGGTGGTGTGCTGAACCTGTGAGCCGAAGAGCTGGGGTTCCACTCTGATGATTTCCTCCACCATCACCCTGAGTTCTTGGTCCGTAAAGCGTGGGTGTCTTTGTGGTGCCATGGGGTGGTGTGGATGAGGTGTGGGGTGGTGTATGTGGTGATGAGTGTGTTGGTGTGTGGTGCTTTGTGCTACTATGTGGTGTGTGTGATGTTGTAGTGTGCCTCTGTGTGTCTGGCTCTCTATTCTCTGATGTGTCTCTCTCTCCTTCGTCTCTGATTTTTGGTTGTAGGGGTTTGTGGGTGATGTGGGTGTGTGTTTTATAGTTGATTGGATGTGTGGGAGTGTTGTTTGTATGTGTATCAGGTGTGTGTATTTCAAATTGTCCAATGTGGTAGTGTTTTGTAAAGGTGTGTGTATTTTGACCGCGGCGGTGTGTACCGCCAATAGACTACCGCGTTTGAAAGACCGCCGCGTGGATTTGTGGATCGTAATGGCATGGGCGTATTTCTGTTGGCGTGGCGGTGGAGGTTTAGTCATCTCCAGTTTATCGCTGGCCGCTGATGTGGCGGACTGCAATGGAGGTCGGATTTTTGGAGGTTTGGCAGTTGTGGGTCAGAATGACCGTGGCGGCTGACCGCGGCGGTATTGTGGCGGTCTTCTGACCGGCGGTAAGCGGCTTTTACCGCCGAGGTCAGAATGACTGCCAGCCTCCATTTGTTCTGGATTTGGCATGTTGGCATTAGGACTCTGTGCACTTTACCACTGCTAACCAGAGCTAATGTGCTTGTGCTTACTCCCCTAGACATGGTTTGATTGGCATAACTAATTTACATGTAAGTCCTTGGTAGAGTGGTATGCAATATACTCAGGGCCTGTAAATCAAATGCTATCAGTGGCCCTGCAGCACCTATTGTGCCACCCACTTAAGTAGCACTTTAGAACACATACTAGGCCTGCCAGTGCAGCCTGGCATTTAAAAACCCTTGCCACACCTCAAACTTCCCTTTTATTACACCTGACACCCCCACAGTAGGTAGTTGTACATGTCTTAGTAGTGAAAAACTCCACAATTCATTTTTTACTACTGTGACGCCTACCTGTCTCATAGGATAACACTGGAGATTCCTTCCTTATTATGTTTAATAAACTGTAATTCCTAAACCAGAGATGGTAGATTTGTCATGTTTGGTATCTATGAACTTGTAATGAAACAAATCTCTTTAAATGGTGAAGCTGGATTTATCATTACAAGTTTGAAAATGCCACTTTTACAAAGTTGGCATTTTCCTGCCCTTAGCTCTGTGTGCCTTCAGCCTCCCTTAGGTCACATGACTGGGTGTAACTGACATCTAGGACTTTGTGAATTGCTCCCAGACACACAATAGTGGAATTGGCAGCGCTTGAATGGGCCATTAACTGACAATGGGGGGCAGAGCAATGCACAGCCCAACTTGCATCTGAATAGGCTTTGCTCTGCCACCACACAATAGGCTTAAGGAGCCTGTATTTTCAATGCAGCCAGCTGAGAGCCAGGATAGAAGAGGCTGAAAATGACTGGAACTCAAAAGAACCCTTCTGGAAACTTCTCCCAACTTCTAGGAGCAGGACACCAGGGCTCTCAGACCTACTCCTCAGTTCACTACTGGACCTGCGGAAGGACTCCTAGAGGATTGCCTGCTGTTGTGACCGGCTGTGCGCTCTACCAGACTGCTGCTGTACCTGGAAGAACTGCTTTGCTGCCTGAAGCCTGCTTTGGCCCTTCAGATGCCAGCTCTGCTGGGGAACCCCGCATTTTCACTGCAGCCAGGACTTCAGAAGTGACTCCAAGGGCTAGTTTTGCTGGCCTCCTGTTGAGAGCCACAGGGACATAACAGGCTCCCGCCATCTTTAACCGACACATGGACCCAGCCTGAGTGAGCCTTGAACCCCTAAGAGGTCTCTATTCTCTCCTGGACTCTTGGTAGTGATGCTAAAGGTGCCCTTGTGGCTATTTTCTAAAACTGAGGACTAAGTATTTTGAACCATAATATTTTAAAATTTCATAACTTCAGTTCTACTAATTGGATTTTAATGATTTTGGTGTCAAATAATACTATTTTTTCTAAAATTGTTTGGGATTTTATTGTGTTGTGTATTCGCTGTATTGTTGTTTTTGTACTGCATAAATACTTAACACATTGCCTCCAAGTTTTTTGTGCCAAACTATACAGGGTTAAGCACAGGTTAAATTAGTGACATTTTTGTGGTTCACCCTGCAAGAGATTGTGGCTGTTGCATAACCAGGGCTCATACTCAATCGAACAACAACCCAATTTCACACACTCCAAATCCGGGAACACTTGCCCACATCACTATAAGGCTGCTTATCACCGACTGCTGAAAATGAACAGAAGTAATCTTTGAATTTGGAGAATAATCTTTGAACACAAGAAATGCATTGAAGGTTGCTTAATGGAACAAAATGGACAGTCAACTTCTTAAACCAAATATGTGACTTATGAACAGCAGTGTAAGATTGCAACCTCTGATCCACTCTATCTATACCACCCATGTGCTTATTGTAGTCTAAAATGCTCACAGGTTTGCACACTTCAGCAACCTGACCCCAAACAGTCACAGATGAAGTACTTCACTATGAATGGTTGCCAGCATGTGAACATCTCTCCTGTCGAAAACTGTCACAGCTAGAAGTTCATCACTACGGAAACACTGCACTGTCCCCTTTGAAGCTTTTTACATGGAATCTCTTTGTTAACCTTTATTGGTAGGGTGGATTGTGCTAAATCAATAGTATCCTGAACAATTGGATACCAGTGTAGAAGTTATCTATTTATAGATGGTGACCTTTGTTAAAAAGTCCTCCGCCAAGCTCCCACATAATTTTCTCACTGACTCCTAAACGGTACACACAACCTGGGATTCAAAAAAAGAATACACCCTGAAATTACAGACATATCTGGTACTGCTCACCATATACATCTTAATTCCATACCATGCCCTCTTGCTAGGAATTGACTGCCTAAATTACTTATGACTTTGACCAGATACCCACTATTGGAGCTTAGTGCTCTTTGACTCCCATTTTAAAATCTCATAACTTCAGTTCCGCGTATTGTTTTTTTTTTTGTGGTCATTTTTGTGACCTTTTAATGATCAAAATAGTCATTTTCTGAATTGGGCTGGTATTTTTTCTTGTGTAGTATTTTCACTTTTGTTACATTTGAGTACTGCATAAATACTTTAAACTTTACCTCTAAATTAAGTCTGACTGCTGTATGCCATAGCTATTAAGGAGTTAAGCACAGGCCTTTTTAGTGACTTTTGTGATTCGCTGTTAGAATTGGCATCTTTGGTGTGGTCTCCCCTTAAACTTGTTGCCTTTACCCTTCTTGCTTTCTTAATGTTTTGTAGGTCCTAAATACCTGGCAGCGCAGCGTGCATGGTATTTAAAAAGTAGGACATGTGTTTTAAGTTTTACATGTCTTAGTAGTGAAAAAACTCCTAAACTTGTTTTTCACTACTGCAAGGCCTACTCTCCCATTAAATAACATTGGGTTATTTTGTTACATTTATGAGTGTTAACCTTTGATTGAGAACAGATGGGGAAGTCAAGTTTGGACTCAAATGATATATAACTTAGAATCCTTTTTAACATTAAAGTCAGATTTTCAATAACTATTTTGATAAAGACACTATTAGAAGGCAGTTAGAAGGCTGAAATTTTCCCGCCCAAAAGCTTCTAGTGACTTTTAGGAGTTTCCAGCTTCCTGGGCCTTTTAGTGGTCCCCCCGTTAAGACTGTGTAATGAGTGCAGGCAGTGAATAATAGGGGACTGAGTGTTGGCAAGATGGGCTATCCTGAGTCACTCTGTTCCCTCCCTGACTTAAATTTCAAATGGCTTGCCTCCAGCACACTCAAAGGAACCTGACACTAGCCTTGTCTACAAGAAGAGATCAGTGCTGCTTGAGGCCTGTAGTGCTCTCTGCAAAGGGAGAATAACACTGCTCCCTTCATCCCAGATAAAAGACCTGTCTGCCATAAGGTAGTCTTCCCCCAAACCTTTTGCCATTGACCTCCACCTTTTGACTTACACCTGATTGACATATTTAATTTACTTATATGTCCCTTGTAGAGTGGTGTACCATATGACCAGGGCCTGTAAAGTAAATGCTACCCGTGGGCCTGCAGCACATACTGTGCCACCTAGTTAAGTAGTTACTCAAAACAAGTCTGAGGCCTACCCTTGCAGATTGCGTGCAGTTTTAAACTGCCAGTTCAACTTAGCAATACAGTCCACTAGCCAAGCCTTAAGCTCCTCTTTTATTGCATACAGGTCACCCCTAAGGTAGGGCTTAAGTAGCCCACCTGACGCTGTGCATTGTAATTAAAAGTTTGGACATGCACTTTAAAGTTTTACATGTCGTGGTAGTGAAAAACTCACAATTCTTTTTTTTTTTTTTTTTTTTTTTTCTTTTTTTTTTACTACTGTGAGGTCTACCCCTCAATTGGATAACATTGGATTGCCTCATTGTATTGAATAATTGCTAACATTTGATTGGGGACACACACCAATTTGTGTTTGGTGTCTCAGAAAATGTAATTAAAAATTGTCTATAATAGTAAAGTTGGTTTTTAAGTTACAATTTTGAAAATTCCACTTTAAGAAAGTTGCCATTTTCCTGCCCTAACTATTTGGTGTCTGTAACATGTTCCTGGGTCACATCACTAGGGGTAGATGTTAGTTAGACTTGGTTTATTCCTCCCAGGCAGCCACAAAAGAGGGTCTAGGTGTGCCTGGATGGACCATCAAGTGGAGATAATGGGGGCTAGAGCTTGGCACCACCTCACCTGCAAATTAATAGGCTGTTCCCTGACTTTAAGCAAAGGATTTGTCACTCCTGCATTGTTCATGCAGCCAGCTCGGAGCCAGGGCAGGGGAAGCAAGAAACTTCAGGCACTTAAAAATGAGTTTGTTAGAAACTTTGTATACTTCAAAGGAGGCACCAGATGTAAATCTTGGATTCTCAGACCCACTCTTCAGTTCACTTTCTGGATCTGCTGAAGAATTCTCAGCTGCCTACTTCTGTGGTTGATTGTGTACTCAAGAAGACTATATTGCTGCACCTGTAAGGACTGCTTTGCTGTCTGAAGTCTGCCTTGAACCCTCAGAGGTAGCCCCTGCCATTTGAGCCCCGGTCTACTGCTGAACCCAGGATTATCGGAGTAACCCCAAGGTCTAGTTGTCGGGCCTCTTCTTCAGAACTTCAGAAAACAAAAGGCTCCGATCATCTTGAACCCACACCTAGACCCCGCCTGAATGAGGCTTGTGCATGTATTGTCCTAGACCCTTAGTGGTGATGCTAAAGGTTCTTAGATATCCAAAATCCTATGCCATTGTGACCCCAGGCCTCCGAGGTGGCAAAAGCAGTGCCAAAAGCATAAGATAAATACTATACTGATGAGTACTATTTATTTTCTGCTGGTCTAACTGTGAGCTAGCTTTTATACCCTAAATTCAGAAGAGCAATACGCACTCTTCTGAATAAAGGACAAAAGTGACACAAAAACACAAAGTTAAACAACTTATACTTTTGCATAATGGTGTGTACAAACAAAATTATGTGTCTGAGCAAAATCTTCACCTTTAGCCTTGGCAAGAGAGGCAGTGCCTTCCAAGTGGTCATAAACCAAAATCTTAATTGTAAAAAATACTGTATGCCAATAACATAGTTCCTATGCAAGCTGTGATCTTTATAAGTTAATAGAAGTGGACTTCACAACTAATTGTATATTTATTTTAAGCATTTTCTGTGTGTCAGTACATTTTCTCTTTTTGTTGTACACTAGGGGAATCATTAAATAATGACCGGTATTGCTGGAAGAAGACATTTTCATCCTAGTGTTCTATATCCTCCACTTTGAATAAAAACAATTGCACAATATTCCTTGACACCTCATGTCTGTAAACCTATGAAAAGGCAGGTGGTACATAAGATAGATATTTGTTCTGTGCTAGTAGCAGATATGTTATAATAATAATGTTCTTGTTACAGCTTCAAACGATGTCATTGAAGTTAAAATATTTTTGTTGTCCACTCCGCAACCCCTGACCTTTTGTGTAATCGTAGTCCATAAAAAAATATGGCTCCTATTTGTCGATTATGGTAATTATTTTGCATTTAACTTTCTTTTATTTAAAAGTTTTATAAAGGGGTGCCTATGCCCCCTTTTTGCTATTTGAGTGGTGATATTTTGGTAGAGAGACCCCTGCTATCTGAGTGTTTAACACTGGTCTCACTTGGATGATAGCTCAGCTGTATTAATTAATTTGTCATTCTTATTAAATTAATAATAAATGTCTAGACATAGTTGCAATGAAAAATAAAGGGATTTGTGAAGGTATATATTTCTTTGAAGATGCCAATCTAGAGAACCCTTAGAAAGCCACACCAAATTGTTTGCAGTGGTTATTTGATTGAGATGTAAAATTGGAGTCCAGTTCTTTGTGAAAATTGTGTTGCAATATTTATGGATGTTTGTACTCCACTTTTCCAGAAAACTGATTGAACAAATACCACTCAGTAGGACCTGCCAGTTCCTAGTTGGCAGGAACATTTTTCAATCTCCCGCCAAACCGAAGCAAACACTGAGTCTTCTCAGCTAGCTGGGAGAGATAAATATGCCCCTGCTGGCTGAGGACTGACTTGTGTTCTGTTTCACCTCCCACACTGATGTGGGCAGGAAAATAAAAAACACATATTGCTCCGCACAGAGAAAGTATACCAAGAGTAGCTGCTCCCTCTGGGTGGGGAGCCAGTTGGGGCCAGAGGAGCCCTGGGTCTCCCCTGAGGCCCCCAATGTGTTGGTTTGTGTGTGCCCCTGGTGGGCACTGGGCACCCCCGATTATAAATGAGGTCCAGGGAGATGGGGTCTTTTGGGCCAAAATAGGCTCAGGGATGGAGACCCCCCTCGCCTATAAAGTGAGGTACCGCCCCAGGGGATATGGTCCTCAGGGACTATAAAGACTCAGGGAGCTGGACCACGCAGTTCTACCGCCTCCTCTATTTACATTTTGGCCTCTGGGAGAGGGGTTGCGCAACCCCCTTTCTTTAATTACTTGGCCCCAGGGGATTAAGTCCCCAGGCCTAATATGGTGCAGGGAGGGGGGCTGCACGGCCCCCTCCCCTCTTTAATTGTATTTGGTCCAGGTGATGGGGTCCCCAGGGTCTAATAAGGCTCAGGGAGTGGGCCGCATCGCCCCTTCACATTTTCAATTGGGGATGGGGTCCCGAAGGCCTAATAAGGGTCAGGAAGGGGCTGTGCATCCCTCGTCCCCTTTTTTGTTGAATTTGGCCCCTGGGGATTTTCTACAGGACCTCTTAAGGCTTGGGAGGTGGGGGCTGCAACCCCCTCTCCTTAACATATATGAGTTGGCCTCAAGGAATTGGTTCTTGAGGACCCTAAGGCCAACCATTTGTTCCACAGCCAAAGGCTGTCAGTAGTGTAGTGTTGGCTGCATGCGGGGATGCTGATCGCATGGCAGACTCTGTGGCCAATCCCCCTGCTGCGCACAGCCAAAACCCTTGCAGAGCATGGGGTTGGCTGCCTTTGGAGCAGAGGGTTTGCCACAGGGCATCCTGTGGCCTACACCCCTCCCCCAAGAAGCGTGGGGTTGGCTGCATGTGGGAGGTTAGGGTATGAGCTCTAGTTACTTGAGACAACGATAACTGGTCAATTTCTGTCATTTTTTAAAGTTTAAAATTTTATCTTACTGAACATTTCATTTAACTATACCATTACTATATACTTTGTGTTTTTTCAGTGAATATTTAATTTATTAATGCCTTTATTTTTCTGGTCATTTCATTAAGACATGTTATGCGGGGTAGGATACAACTGCTTTTTGTTAATAACAGGGATGTGGACACATAAAGTACAGTGTGGAATTTTATTACTGATAAATTTTATTATTGGTCATGCTTTTCACTTTATATTTCAAATAAAAACAACACTTTAGTTCTTCTAATAGTTGGGTGTATAAACAATTTTTTATTATTTACGTTTCCCCTCCTGTCTGACAAAATTGTATTTACTGTTGCCTCTGGTGAAATATTGGGATATGTATAGTTAAGGGTCAGAAGGACTTAAAATAATCAGCAGTGTGATCTGAGTTACGTTGTCTGAACTTGTCGGTCCCTGTGCCTTATAAAATGTAGTGACTTGACTCTAGCATATTTTGTTCACAGCATATATTTTTACTTGCAAGATGATCGGGCATAATCCCAATGCACTTTGCAGCAGTTGTTTCACACCACTTGGGAATAGCACAAGCTCAAGTGGGATGTAGTTCCATACTTTGGGAGCAGATTCCAAGAAGGTGTGCCTGAGTCTTTTGTGTTTACTGATCTGGGAGACTTCAGCTGTATTGATTTCTTTGGGTCTAGAGTCCGTCTGCTCTCTCAGAACCATAAATGATTGTGCAAAGTGTTGTAGAGCTATTTTAGCCATATTTCATATATGCTACTTTAGCTAACCAGGTCTGCAGCTGTGCACTTTCACTTAGATACATTTTATTCTGCATAGCTTTATTTTTCTAGCAATAGTCACTTTTTCTGTGCGGTTTTATTTTTCTCCATCACATTGTCCTTTCGCCTAGGAAAGCATTACGTTCTTAGCAGACATTGTGCTTTCTACAAAGCTACAGTCAGATAGGGTTGCCAACAAACGTGGTATGCTGTGTCTCCAAAATTCACAGAAAACACGCACTCGTACGTGGGAACTTTTCTTAGAATGTCAGCTGTTTTATTATAGGAACACTCCTTTGTCCCAAACATGTTAGAGGGAGATTCCAGGAAGATGACCATGACTGTATGCTGATTGCTTTGCTACAGCTGCTTGCTTAGACAGCCGAACCCACATGGGGACGGTGTCTCTCTAGAATACAGGCTTCTTTCTCCAGGTATGAGGGATGATATTCTCCCAGGGGGATAACTGAAGGGAAGATTAGGTTTACTATTCTGTGCTCATATATAGCATAGGCAGGAGGATTATAGATCACTTCTCTTTTGACAGTATGGTAGGACTGTTTTTGTGTTTTGCACTTAGTCACATGCTTGCTTTTATTGTGTTTTATCATCCTAGGTATTGCTATACATGCTTTTTTATCTAAGATGCAGCTATTTTAATAAATCCTTATTGAACTATATTCTGCCTCTGTTGTCATTGCATGTGTGAGACTTTTGGTTACTGAGAGTAAGGGATGAGATCTGATTTACCACGATTCCCCTGAGACTTTTTTTTTTTTTTTGGGTCATGCGTCCGGTTGTCACAATCATCTCGTCCAGAGATGAGGTGCTGCTAGTTAGCTAGGAACCCCGGATTAAGCGGACAGGTTTCACCTGTGGAATCGTTACCCATAACCCGGGTGATTCTGCCACCCAAATCCAGTAGCCTCATTAGCATAGTGAGAACCTATGCGACAAAAGTATTCAGGAGCATTGTGGCGCATGACTTTACATTTAATGCATACAGGGTTCTGGGAACAGAGTATGACCTGAACATGTTTTTTAAATGAATGCTAGTTCAATCAAATAAATATTGTGACGAGTAGGTGACAGTTTACAGTGAGGTAGGTAGTAACAAATAGGGGCAATAGTTATGGCGCTTAGTGCCTTTTTTCCCGTTATGGTGTTGAATTGTTAACTATCCTTGGGGCTCAGGCGGGAGGTGTTTCATGTAAATCATAAGTTTGACTTCTGAAATACAGATAATTCCTTGCAAATGAAAACTGAGACCGAATGAAACATTTGTCACAATATCCTGCTCGGTGGTTAAAGAGTTAGTTAAAGAAAGTGTCCGATTAACAAAAAAACTGGATTCCTGACTTACCCTTGCACGTTTTAGCCATAAATCACCGAGTTTCTCTCTTCTAATACCAGCTGAGCGCACCTAATTGGAGATAATGCTGTTTCAGAAGCAGCAATTACTGTGAATTGATGAACTACTGTACAAACGTCCATTCTGGGAGGAACATTTCTGGCAAGATACAATGACAAATGATGTGGTGTCAGCTGTTTCATGCTGTTTAAATTTCTTCAGGTGGAATAGAAATCTGATAAATGCCACCCACTTAAATCATGATTGACGACTACAAAGTCGAACTTCTGAAAAAGATATACCACATGAGGAATTACTGAAATCATCACAGCCACAGTGCATTAAGTACAAGGCTACAAATACTTCAAGGTGCGCATCCGATGTTGGCTTTCCAAATATGTTGGCTAAACACTATTCCTTTATAACTAAAGGTCTCGTAGATCTAATTTGAAACGACTTAAACGATGAAATATAAGTCGATGGAAGCGTCAAAGCAGGCTGAGGCAGGATCTGGCTGACAGGTGGTGAAATAATGTTTTAGAGTATTTACTTCCTAACTAAGATTCCAAAATGCTTATAGGGAAAAAGCTATCAGTAGGATCTTCCAGAAAACGGCATATACAGAGACAAATTAGCACAAACATTTATTGATTTATAGTTCAACATAATTATAGACTGGTGATGTTGTTCACCTGACGTCCTAAGTAATAGTCGGAACCTTGGTTCCATTGTTTAACTTTCTCAGAACTTCAAGCGATAATGCACCCCCTTGCTACATAGCTAGCTCATGTGTAATATGCGGTGTGCAGGTTATGTTGAACATCCCCTTCCAGTCACTGAGGGTGATTTACATGGAGCAGCTTTGTAGAGATATTGTCTTTGGGGCCTGTAGGAAAGTACCATCTTGCCAGGCATGTTACCCCCATATTTCACTGTATATATGTTGTTTTAGTGTGTGTCACTGGGACCCTGCCAGCCAGGGCCCCAGTGCTCATAAGTGTGCCCTGTATGTGTTCCCTGTGTGATGACTAACTGGGGGTGATTCCCGCCGCCCGCCAAGCGGGAACCGCCAGAAGACCGTACCGCGGTCAAAAGACCGCGGCGGTCATTCTGGGTTTCCCGCTGGGCTGGCGGGCGACCGCCAAAAGGCCGCCCGCCAGCCCAGCGGGAAACACCCTTCCACGAGGAAGCCGGCTCCGAATGGAGCCGGCGGAGTGGAAGGGGTGCGACGGGTGCAGTAGCACCCGTCGCGAATTTCAGTGTCTGCTAAGCAGACACTGAAATTCAAAGTGGGGCTCTCTTACGGGGGCCCCTGCAGTGCCCATGCCACTGGCATGGGCACTGCAGGGGCCCCCAGGGGCCCCACGACACCCCATACCGCCATCCTGTTCCTGGCGGCCGAAACCGCCAGGAACAGGATGGCGGTATGGGGGTCAGAATCCCCAAGCGCCGCCATGGAGGATTCCCCTGGGCAGCGGAAAGTCGGTGGTACACCGCCGACTTTCCGTTTCTGGCCGCGGCTGTACCGCCGCGGTCAGAATGCCCAAAGGAGCACCGCCAGCCTGTTGGCGGTGCTCCCACGGACCCCGGCCCTGGCGGTTTTTACCACCAGGGTCGGAATCACCCCCTAACTGTCTCACTGAGGCTCTGCTAATCAGAACCTCAGTGTTATGCTCTCTCTGCTTTCTAAATTGTCACTAACAGGCTAGTGACCAATTTCACCAATTCACATTGGCATAATGGAACACCCTTATAATTCCCTTGTATATGGTACTGAGGTACCCAGGGTATTGGGGTTCCAGGAGATCCCTATGGGCTGCAGCATTTCTTTTGCCACCCATAGGGAGCTCTGACAATTCTTACACAGGCCTGCCACTGCAGCCTGAGTGAAATAACATCCACGTTATTTCACAGCCATTTACCACTGCACTTAAGTAACTTATAACTCCCCTATATGTCTAACCTTTACCTGGTAAAGGTTGGGTGCTAAGTTACTTAGTGTGTGGGCACCCTGGCACTAGCCAAGGTGCCCCCACATCGTTCAGGGCAAATTCCCCGGACTTTGTGAGTGCGGGGACACCATTACACGTGTGCACCATACATAGGTCACTACCTATGTATAGCGTCACAATGGTAACTCCGAACATGGCCATGTAACATATCTAAGATCATGGAATTGTCACCCCAATGCCATTCTGCCATTGGGGAGAAAATTCCATGATCCCCCGAGTCTCTAGCACAGACCCGGGTACTGCCAAACTACCTTTTCCGGGGTTTCACTGCAGCTGCTGCTGCTGCCAACCCCTCAGACAGGTTTCTGCCCTCCTGGGGTCCAGCCAGGCTTGGCCCAGGAAGGCAGAACAAAGGACTTCCTCAGAGAGAGCGTGTTACACCCTCTCCATTTGGAAAAAGGTGTCAGGGCTGGGGAGGAGTAGCCTCCCCCAGCCTCTGGAAATGCTTTGATGGGCACAGATGGTGCCCATCTCTGCATAAGCCAGTCTACACCGGTTCAGGGATCCCCCAGCCCTGTTCTGGCGCGAAACTGGACAAAGGAAAGGGGAGTGACCACTCCCCTGACCTGCACCTCCCAGGGGAGGTGCCCAGAGCTCCTCCAGTGTGCTCCAGACCTCTGCCATCTTGGAAACAGAGGTGCTGCTGGCACACTGGACTGCTCTGAGTGGCCAGTGCCAGCAGGTGACGTCAGAGACTCCTTCTGATAGGCTCTTACCTGTGTTGCTAGCCTATCCTCCTTCCTAGGTAGCAAAACCTCCTTTTCTGGCTATTTAGGGTCTCTACTTTGGGGAATTCTTTAGATAACGAATGCAAGAGCTCAACAGAGTTCCTCTGCATCTCTCTCTTCACCTTCTGCCAAAGGATCGACCGCTGACTGCTCAGGATACCTGCAAAACCGCAACAAAGTAGCAACGACGACTACTGCAACCTTGTATCGCTCCATCCTGCTGGCTTTCTCGACTGTTTCCTGGTGGTGCATGCTCTGGGGGTAGCCTGCCTCCTTCTTGCACCAAGAGCTCCGAAGAAATCTCCCGTGGGTCGACGGAATCTTCCCCCTGCAACCGCAGGCAACTAAAGACTGCATCACCGGTCCTCTGGGTCCCCTCTCAGCACAACGAGCGTGGTCCCTGGAACTCAGCCACTCTGTCCAAGTGACTCCCACAGTCCAGTGACTCTTCAGTCCAAGTTTGGTGGAGGTAAGTCCTTGCCTCCCCACGCTAGACTGCATTGCTGGGTACCACATGATTTGCAGCTGCTCCGGCTCCTGTGCACTCTTCCAGGATTTCCTTTGTGCACAGCCAAGCCTGGGTCCCCGACACTCTAACCTTTAGTGCACAACCTTCTGAGTTGTCCTCCGGCGTCGCAGGACTCCCTTTTGTGTCTTCGGTGAGCTCTGGTTCACTCCTCTTCATAGTGCCTGTTCTGGCACTTCTGCGGGTGCTGCCTGCTTCTGTCAGGGCTCCCTGTCCTGCTGGGTGCCCCCTCTGTCTCCTCATCCAAGTGGCGACATCCTGGTCCCTCCTGGGCCACAGCAGCATCCAAAAACCCTAACCGCGACCCTTGCAGCTAGCAAGGCTTGTTTGCGGTCTTTCTGCGTGGGAACACCTCTGTAAGCTTCTTCACGACGTGGGACATCCATCCTCCAAAGGGGAAGTTCCTAGTCCTCTTCGTTCTTGCAGAATCCACAGCTTCTACCATCCAGTGGCAGCTTCTTTGCACCCTCAGCTGGCATTTCCTGGGCATCTGCCCAATCTCGACTTTGTCGGTGTTGGTCTCCCTTGCAGAATTCCCCTAGCACGACTTCTGTGCTCTCTGGGGAATATAGGTGCACTTTACACCTACTTTTCAGGGTCTTGGGGTGGGCTATTTTTCTAACCCTCACTGTTTTCTTACAGTCCCAGCGACCCTCTACAAGCTCACATAGGTTTGGGGTCCATTCGTGATTCGCATTCCACTTTTGCAGTATATGGTTTGTGTTGCCCCTATACCTATGTGCTCCTATTGGAATCTACTGTAATTGTACATTGCTTGCATTACTTCCTTTTGCTATTATTGCATATTTTTGGTATTGTGTACATATATCTTGTGTATATTTGACATCCTCATACTGAGGGTACTCACTGAGATACTTTTGGCATATTGTAGTATATCTGTGTATTGTGTTTTCTTATGATATTGTGCATATGACACCAGTGGTATAGTAGGAGCTTTGCATGTCTCCTAGTTCAGCCTAAGCTGCTCTGCTATAGCTACCTTCTATCAGCCTAAGCTGCTAGAAACACCTCTTCTACACTAGTAAGGGATAACTGGACCTGGTACAGAGTTTAGGTACCCCTTGGTACCCACTACAAGCCAGGCCAGCCTCCTACAGGGCCTAACTAAAATGTGTCTTTCTACAAAACACTGCGGCCATCTAATCTTGGCTCTGGCTTTCCATTGCCAGCCCCACCCCAAGCACCACACTATTGCATAAGTGAGACCGCAAGCTGCAGTGTCAGACCTGAGACATTTTCTTTTTAAAAGGCTACTTTAGTGGGTGGCACATGGAGTGCTGCAGGCCCACTAGTAGCATTTCATTTACAGGCCCAGGGTATGTGCAGTACAATTTGACAATGAATGTGCCAATTGGGTGTAGGCCAATTGTATCATGTTTGAAGGAGAGAGTACTTTTGAACTACTTATGAATGGTAAAGTGCAAAGAGTCTCAAAGTCAATAAAAAATAAAATCTGCAAAACAGGAGGTGGGAGGGCAAACAATTTAAGGGAATACCACACCAAAGTTGTCGGGTCTAACAAGCACACATTTCTATATTTAGTTTTGTTATTGCAAATATATCTGCTGTGTTTAAAAGGAAGCATGTTTTTCTGCTTGTAATCTGTTAATCGATTTTACATATGTTGCTTAGTTTGTATATGTTTTTATTGTGGTTGTGCCAGAGATTAAACAGAAGGGTGAGTCAGTGGATTTATGAATGGATGCATAACTAAAAAGATGATTGATATAGTACTTGTGTAATGACTTGAGTGTCAACACCCATCAGTGACACAAAAGGTGCTTGGATTAATAAGCTATACCTATTGGCACTGCCAATGCTTCTTTTATAAAGAGATCTGTGCTTCAGCTATCCTAATAATCCACAGTCTACCTCTGTACCTGATGCTGTCAGAATAAGAGCAATATGTTTAACCCCCTGGGTGCCCGTTACAAGCTGGTCTCGTCCTGCACCCAGCTCATGGGGAGAGCGCTAGCGCTCCCCCAGTGAGCCTTCCACCCCTTCCCAGGGCAGGTATGGAAGAGGAATCACCCTTCCACCCCGACACCGCCCCATGACGTCTGATGACTATATCTATTAGGCCCATCTGTCCCCGGCGTGGCGGGGGTGGGGAAGAAACCACTTAGGCACCAGGAATTGTATGTGTGTGTTGTCTGGGGGGGGGGGGGAACCTTGGGCAAGGGTTGCTCCCCGTGGGGGCATCTTACTGTTGGCCATTTCTGCCTCCCTTGGGGGCAGATCAGCCTATTTTTGGAAGGCCCATCTGCCCCCAAAGGGGGCAGAAAGCCTAGCAGGGACCAGGGAAATGTTTTCAAAAAATTAGGGCGGGGTATGGCCATACTCCCACCTCAAATAAATGGGGACAAGGCTGTTCTGCCTACCGGTGGGCAGATGGGGCAATTACACCTCATTCACTCCGGGGGGGAGGGGGGAAGGGTGCAGAAAACCTACTAGATGCCAGGGAATTAAAAAGAAATAGTGGGGTTGTGGCTACCAACCAGTATGGGCATCGTTATGCCCCCAACACAACTGAAGTGAGTAACTATCTTTCAGCTCTCCCCCCGCACACTAAAACATCTTATCCCACGGCAAGCAAAGGACATTTGATTATTTGGGGTTTTGGTTTTACATTTGGGCCATGAGAGGTTGTCTAACTCCCAAAATCGTCCCACTTGGAATAGTGAGGGCTGCACTTTTTGGACTTTGGGACGCTGCCATCTAGAAAAGTCTACAAGACCCAGACACATCTGAAAACTAAACATCTGGGTGAGTCCATGCTGGTGTGCTTCACATGCACCTGCACCATTTTTTTACCCACAATGCCCTGCAAACCTCCAACTTTGCTGGAAAACACACATTTTTATGATGGAACCTTCTGGAATCCACAAAATTCCTCCCACCCAGCATTGTCACATCTATACCCATAAAAATTATGCCCCACTTGTCAGCTTAAATCTTTTTTCTTGAAGCTGCCCTTTTGGACCCAATTTGGTTGCCCCTCATTTTTAACATGTTTTTGGCTCTTCCCTGTCACAGGCACTTGGCCCAACTACACAAGTGAGGTATCTTTTTTACTGGGAGACTGAGGGGAACATTGGGTGGTAGGAAATTTGCACCGGTGTGGTGATCCCACACAAAGGTGGAAACAATGTGATATATTTAGCTACATTTGAGGTTTGCTGAGGATTCTGGGTAAGAAAACACTGGGGGATCCACGCAAGTCACACCTCCCTGGACTCCCTCGAGTGTCTAGTTTTTAGAAATGTTTGGATTTGGCAGGTTTCCCTATATGGCTGCTGAGCCCAGGACCAAAAACGCAGGCCACCCCCCCAAAACAGGTAGTTTTGTATTTGATAATTTTGATGTGTCCACATAGTGTTTTGGGGCATTTCCTTCTGCGGGCACTAGGCCTACCCAAACAATCGAGGTACCATTTTTATTAGGAGACTTGGGGGAATGCTGAGTGGAAGGAAATGTCGGGAGACTTAGGGGGAATACAGTATAGCAGAACAAATGTTATTGCCCCTTGTCTTTCTCTAAATTTTTTCCTTCCAAATGTAAGACAGTGTGTTTAAAAAAAAAAAAAGTCTATTTGAGTAATGCCCTGTAATTCACATGGTAGTACGAGGACCCCGGAATTCAAAAATGTGAAAATATCCACTGCTGCTCAACACCTTATCTTGTGCACATTTTGGGAATACAAAGGTTTCATTGACACCCTTTTTTACTCTTTACATTTCACCAAATGAATTGCTGTTTACCAGGTATACAATGAAAACACATTACAAGGTGCTTGATGAACCTAGAAGCCCAATATATCCCCACAACCAGAAGATCCAGCAGACATTGCAGGAAAAAGTTAGAGTAAACTGTGGAGAAAAATGCTTTTTGTTCACCTCAATTTCAAAATGTTTTTTATTTCAGCTTTTATTGTCTGTAAGAAAACCTTGTAGGATCTACACAAATGACCCCTTGATGAATTCCGAATTTTGTCCACTTTTTAGAAATGTTTAGTTGTCCGGGATCCATTATTGGTTTCATACCTATTTCTGTCACTAACTGGAAGGAGGCTAATATCACAAAAAATAGTAAAAATCCAGTATGTCCCAGTATAATGCAGAAATTGTGTTGAAAAATGTGATTTTCTGATTCAAGTTTGCATGTTCCTGAAAGCTGGGAAGATGGTGATTTTAGCACTGCAAATGCTTTGTTGATGCGATTTTCAAGGGAAAAAAACCACAAGCCTTCTTCCGCAGCCCTTTTTTCCCCATTTACAAAAAAAAAAAAAAAAACATTTTCGATGTATTTTGGCTACTTTCTTGGTCTCCTCCAGGGGAAGCCACAAACTCTGGGTACCTCTAGAAACCCTAGGATGTTGGGGAAAAAACGGACGTAAATTTGGCACAGGTAGCTTGCGTGGACAAAAAAGTTATGAGGGCCTAAGCGCAAACTGCCCCAAATAGCCAAAAAAATGTCTTGCTCCTGAGGGAGAAAAGGCCTGGCAGTAAAGGGGTTAACAGACTTAACTGTTAGTTCTGAAATCTATCAATGAGGGTGTGATCCCATCTCAGCTAGGCTACGAAGCAATTTTGTAATAAATTCAGGTTCTTTTTCAAATACATTTATATTTCCTGGACAGCCAGACCTTACTTTGATAACCTTGCAGGAGTCAATCCAAATTTACTTTTTAATCAGTTAAGAGGGTACAGCCTTATCAGCTGTGCACTCGTCAACCAGCAGATAGGAATGCTCAGCATTGAGCGAAAACAGTAAACGGAGCTGAATTATTTGAAATAAAACAAGAGCCAACAAAGGATAATTTAATGCCACACTTTTATTTTTGAAGGCTGGTTGAAAGCAAGAGGAACTCCCGCAGCAACCTGACCAATCTGTGCATATAGAGTTAATTGAGCCAACTCCTTTTGCATGATAAGAGGTTTGCATCCTCTCATCGATTAGGGTTTGAGACTGCTGGGGAACAGGGTCAAGACTGATTTGCATATGGCTGGGACCTAACTGGAGTGGCGTGGTGGGCAAAAAGAATGATGGATTAAAACCAGATCTTTGTGACAGGGGGTGAATGTTTACATTGCTCAGAATTCCATCCATCATCTGTTCTTTTTGCTTTTGTTTCCCTAAGTGGGAAGGGTATACCAAGACGTGTGTCCCGTGCTCACTGCGCCACTGGATTTAAGCTAGCCTGGCTGATGAAGGTTGATACCCTAAAATAGATCCCAGGATGCTTGTTTCCAGCCCAGGGAGGGCCTGGCTCGGCGTTTTGGGCTGGACTGTTCCCATGGGGAACAGGGTCAAGACTGATGTGAATATGGCTGAGTCCGAACTGGGGTGGCATGGTGGGAAAAAAACCGATAGATTAAACCCAGATCTTTGTGACTGGGATGAATTTTTGCGTTGTTCAGCATTCTGTCCACCATCTGTTCTTTTTGCTTTTGATGCCCCAAACATCATTCCCCCACTGACTGAACATCTGCTCCTTCATATTACTGCCTAGTTTAAACTTATAAATGGAATTAAGCTGGCACTGGTGTAGTTTGCTAAGGTTTGATTTTAATAAAAAAATTAAAAAGAAAACCAGTAATGAGGTGATTCGCATATTCATTTAGAATGACCTAGGAAACTATCATTGCCAATTGGTTAAAATGTATTTCCGTATCTTGTATCTTTGGGCTAGTTATTGCTATCCTTGATGACCTGAGCTGCATTCAGTTAGACACAGTCCACTGCCGAATTGGCTGCAAGTGTTCCCTCACACACCATCTACTGCTTTCAGATTCGTCATCACATTGGTAGAATACCTCTGATAGCCACATAGACCCTTCTCTGTTCCCAAGGGATCTGTCCCTGACATAATCTGTTTTTATGCAAAAACAATTTCCATCTGTCAACCTGAACTTATTTCTGATTTATCATCTGATGTGCCCATCTCAAGACCACCTCAGCCATCCTGCAGACAGTTCTAGGACCAATAGAAAACCCAAGCTAGAACTCAAACCCTTCGCTGACCCTAGATGATCCTTAAAATCAGTCTACTGGTGCTCAGCAAGTCCTTAGCTTACCACAATACATCCCAATGGCCCTCCCTCAAAGACAGATTGACAGCCTCAATCTTAACACTTTGGCCAGCTATCAGAATCCCTCAGCTGCCTCTCACATTGACACAGTCCTCCTCCAAACCCCTCATCCAGAGTTCACTGACACATGGACCCTCTTTCTCAGCCAAGCAACGACTGAAACCTTTTCAATGAGTCTCCGTGCTGACCCACAGATACTTAAAGCCAGCACTTGGAACCTCTCAATGGTGTTCTGCTTCCTGCAGTCATCTCCCACTGTTTCTCAAGGTGTTGCTGTAAGCTTCGGATCCCATCACTCATTTTCATCTGGTTTTCACATACCCTGAGTATTCACAGGGGCAAAATCCAACCCACCTTAATACTCATTAGATCTTCCACTGGCACCGCTTGTCAGTCAGCTTGTGCTGGCAGACACTGAGCTGACTCTCAGGCCCACTCTGCTGAGACTCTGGTATTCTGAAAGCGCTTGTGCTAGACTTAGGTCAGGTCTAGTGCTCATGAATAAAAACATGGTTGTGTAACCTCCTAAACTCTGTAGCAAAGAGGTAATGATGGGCTAGTGACAAATAGTCATTTAAGTGATTGGAGGGTTTACCTCAAAATATGTCTAGTGTTAATGTCAGTATTTGTTCCATTTTCAAAAACATTACGCAAGCAAACAGTGTCTGCTTGCATTTGTGAGAGCTCATTCTAAAAATATTATTCCTGGGACTACAACCAACTAACATTGTTCATCCACCAATTTATGTATTCATATTTAAAATACTTACTAAGACGCAGCCATAGAAATATTCTGTCTGCAATTGGCGCAGCTAGTCTCAATTTACCATTAAAGCTGCTCTTAAGATCTCTTTTCTTGCATTCAGTAACTTGCATTGGATGCAGGTGCATAATAGCGTCATATGTGGAGCCTGATACTGTTACATGTCTGATGTTGATTCATTGTGACCCAAGGCAGCATGCTGTGATGTCCACATGTGTTTTAAACAAATAGAGCCTCACAGCAGTGTACTGAAGTAAACTTAATCTAGGGACACTGTTGGACTTTTGCTTTTGCAGGGTCATCCCCAGACTTTTTTGCCTCCTGCCTCCTATATTTTTCTGACATGTTGCTGTTGGCTTTTCAACTCTGAGCCCTTTACCACTGCTAACCAGTGCTAAAGTGCATATGCTCTCCTGTTTAAATTGTATGTAAGTGGTTTATCCATGATTGGCATATTTGATTTACTAGTAAGTCCCTAGTAAGGTGCACTAGAGGTGCCAGGGCCTGTAAATCAAATGCTACTAGTGGGCCTGCAGCCCTGGTTGTGCCACCCACATAAGTAGCTCTGTAATCATGTCTCAGACCTGCCACTGCAGTGTCTGTGTGTGTATTCTTACACTGTAAATTCGACTTGGCAAGTGTACCCACTTGCCAGGCCTAAACCTTCCCTTTTCTTACATGTAAGGCACCCCTAAGGTAGGCCCTAGGTAGCCCCAAGGGCAGGGTGCAGTGTATGGATAAGGTAGGACATATAGTAATGTGGTTTATATGTCCTGACAGTGAAATACTGCCAATTTCGTTTTCACTGTTGCAAGGTCTGTCTCTCTCATAGGATAATATGGGGGCTACCTTTAAATATGATTAAAGTGTAGATTCCCCTAGAGAAGAGATGGACAGGTGGAGTTTGGGATCCCTGAACTCACAATTTAAAAATGCATCTTTTGGTAAAGTTGATTTTGAGATTGTGAGTTTGGAAATGCCACTTTTAGAAAGTGAGCATTTTCTTGCTTA
This sequence comes from Pleurodeles waltl, assembly GCF_031143425.1. Taxonomy (NCBI): domain Eukaryota; kingdom Metazoa; phylum Chordata; class Amphibia; order Caudata; family Salamandridae; genus Pleurodeles; species Pleurodeles waltl. The sequence goes on from NC_090442.1 coordinate 350,955,155, forward strand.
AACCATTCTGTGACTCTGCCTTGTTTGTGGATTCCCTGTCTGGGTCAGTTGACAGTTGGGTTGTTTTTCACCTCACACCAGACAGTGACACAAAGGGAGCTGGGGTGTGATCTGCATTCCTGATTAGCCATCTCTGCTAGGAGGGAGGGGTGGAGTGGTCACTCTCATCTGAAAGGACTGTGCCTGCCTCTGACAATGCTGTCTCCAGCCCCCTGGTGTGTGTCTGAGGCCTTGCCTGGGCAAGGCAGGATTTCACAAGAAGGTGTGAGTCCCCTTTGAAGGAAGGTGACTTCAAAGACTAAAATGGGTATAAGAAGGGCACCCAAACTTACAAACTTTAGAAACACTTCTGGAATCAAGGGGAACCTCTGCCTGGAGAAGAGCTGATCGCTGAGGAACAAGTGCTGCCCTGCCTGTGACTGTGCTTTGTGGAGCTTTCCTGCAGTGCTGCTTCTGCCAGAGTAAGAGGGCAAAGACTGGACTTTGTGTGCCTTCCATCTTGAAGAAGAAATCTCCAAGGGCTTGATGTAGAGCTTGCCTCCTGTTATTGAAGTCTCAGGGATAGCAAAGACTTCTTCCTGCCAGCACCTGGAGTCTCTGGAGAGACCCCTACTCTGCTCTGTGGTGCCCTTCCAGTTCCTGGGACCCTGAAAGGAGAGGCTGGCAGCCTAAGGACAAAAATACACGCACCGAGCGCCGTGCGGAGAAAAGATCGACGCGAATCCGATCGCGGCTGAGAAAACGACGCGACGCCGGCTCCGCAGCTGAGAAACGACGCCGCAGGAAACGCGACCGAAGAATCGACGCCCGGAGCAGGAGAAACGACGCGCAGCATCGCTGACGAAGGCTGAGAGATCGCAACCTGCGCCGCGGGACTTTCGGACCGTCGCGTGGCTGGCTGTTTCGACGCGCATCGCCGTGCCGAGTTGTTTTCGACGCATATAACCGTGCAGGGTTATTTTCGACGCGCACAGCCCGTGCGGGGTTATTTTTGACGCAAACCAGGTACATTTACACGCTAGCAGCGCTAGTGTGTTGTTACAACTACCTAAAGACTCTTTTTATTTTAAACCTTTTAAAAATCATAACTTGACTTGTGTATGTTGGATTTTTGTCGTTTTGGTCTTGTTTTGTCTAGATAAATATTTCCTATTTTTCTAAACTGGTGTTGTGTCATTTTGTAGTGTTTTTATTAAGTTACTGTGTGTGTTGGTACAAATACTTTACGCCCAGCACTCTGAGGTTAAGCCTACTGCTCTGCCAAGCTACCAAGGGGGTAAGCAGGGGTTAGCTGAGGGTGATTCTCTTTTATCCTAACTAGAGTGAGGGTCCTTGCTTGAACAGGGGGTAACCTGACTGTCAACCAAAGACCCCATTTCTAACATTGGTGACCAGCGGTCGGGATTTGGACTTGTATTTGTACTTGACATACAGTAATTAAGTGTACACTACTGTTTTGATCTCAGACCACTACGTGACCACATACTACTTGTCTTGTGATTCTGCTTTTTGTTCTCTGATGTCCTCCTGGAAGTATTGATAATATTTTTGGACTTTGTTTTTGGGTTGTGAAGCCTTTGCAGAATGGAAGTCAATTTCTGGCACCTATTTATGTATAAAAAGTGGCAGCTTAAAGCATTCTGCATGGAAAGGGGACTGGCTGTGAACAGGAAATCCAGAAGGGAGGATCTTGAGTCAGCCCTGTTTCAGTATGAATTGAAACGTTGTCAGGCAACACCACCAAATGAGTCTGAGGAGGATAACTACTCTGAGGAGGAGGATAACTACTCTGAGGAGGAGGAAACAGAAAGAGATGAGTGGCTCCTAGCTCGAATCCGGAGTCTGGAAGAGCTAGATGCAGAGCTTGAGAGGGCTGAGGCAAAAAGACTTTTAGCCCTGGAAGAAGAAAAGATTGCAGCTCAAGAGCTGAGCGGTAAAGAGCTGAAACTGGAGGCCATGAGGGCTGAGTCCAGTTCAGATGGTGGCAGCAAAAATCTTGTATCCATTACTGCTGAAGAAGTGCACATGCCCAGAGATGTGGTGCCCTACTTGAAGGAGGGAGTTAACACACGCCAGGAGGTTCAGGGGTATGAGGTAGCTCCAGTGATGCACAGGGTCCCTGAGGTGGATTGGGGAACTGGCATGGGGAGTCATATTCCTACTGGTGGGAGGGACACTCTACTGACTCTAGTTGAGAGTGACAGGGAGAGGGGTTCCCCCCAGGTAGAAGTCCTGGTTATGGAGTGTGAAGACATCCCAGAAGAGTGTGGGTTGAGTGTCAGGGACAGTCAGGTACTGTCTCACCAGTCTCAGGAGGGTGATGTGGGGTGCTTTTTCAAAGCAGAGTCACTGGATGGTTGGGTGAAGGGTACTTTGGTTAATTCATGTGAGGGGCTGAGTGATGTAATTGCTGGAGAGCATATGTCTAGTCCTTATTTTCCAGAGCTATGCCAACACCAGGTGGAGTGTGAGTTCTCTGACCCCAGGGAGCTTACAATGGAGGCAGACTTCTGGGTGAGTACCAGAGAGTCTGAAGAGGCATTCGGGGGTGCTCCTGAGAGGAGTGGTCTAGGTAGTTCCCAACCAGGTGAGGTAGGGAAGGATTGTAGTGTCCCAGGTAGGTCCCAGTGTAGTGGGATGGGTGAGGGACCCCATGTCCAGTCTCAGAGGAGAGGGAATGGGGATGGGTTGAGGCCCAAGGTGCCCGAGATCCAGTCCCAGGTCCTGGAGGGTTCCCTGCGGGAACCCCAGGAGGGGAGCCTAGCCTGTACCATAGGGCCATCTGTTGAGGGAGACCCCACAGTGTCAGGAGAACTTGGGGGGGCGGCTGTAGCCAGCGTCCCACCAGTTCTGGTGTCTGGCAGTACCACTCCTAGTGAGGGGTTGCAGAAGTCCAGACAGAGGGTTGAGAGGGGGTTGCGGACCCCAGTGGAGAACCTGGAGGGTCAGGGGTCAGCTCTGAGTGCAGAGCCCCCCAGGAATGACCTTGGTGAGACCATTTCTGGGCTGGGGGGAATCCAGACTCTGTCAGATGGGCAGAGGTCAGGAGACCTGCGCCAGCCAGACTCTTGTATGGCCCTTGGGGAAAGTGTTTCCCTTGTGGGGGGTAGGTGTGCCCCCCAGGAAGTCCTGGTGTGCCAGGCAGTGGTTCAACCGCAGGGTGGTGACCCTGGGTTGGATGACCAGGTTCAGAGGGTAAACTCTGACCTGGTAGGGGGTAGGTATGCCCCCCAGGAAGTCCTGGGTTGCCAGGCAGTGATCCAGTCTGTGGGTACAGACCCTGGATTGGGAGGCCAGGTTAAGGGTGTCCCCCCTGACCTGGAGGAAGGGGCTACTGCTAACAGTACCCCTACCATGTTGTCTTCTGGGGGGGCCGCTCCTAGTTGGGTGGTTCAGGACCCCAAAAGAGAGGGCAGGGGGAGGGAAGCCTTACCCCTGGCCCTGGTCCAACCTGAAGGTACAGACCCCAGGTTGGAGGATCAGTTGCAGGTTAACATCCCTGCACTGATGGAAGAATTGTGCAGGACTGCTTCTACAAGCACCCTGACAGTTTTGGACTCTGGGGGTGCCGCTTCTGCAGGGAGGGTACAGAGCCCCAGAGGGGAGGACCAGGGTCAGGTTGTCATCCCTGACCTGGTGGAAGAGAGAGTGGTCAAAGGGTGCCAGGCACCTGGGGCTACCACCCCCCACTCTCCACAGTCACAGTGGTTAGAGAGGCCTGAGGTCGGGCTCTCATCCCTGACAGTTGTCTGGGGCCACTGTGGCTTACTGTCCTGGTGGACAGAGTTGCCCCTGGGGGGGGGAGGACGAGAGTCACACCCCGGGGGTGGAGTGGGCAACACCACTGTGTTGGCCCTGGTGGTACTATCTGCCCATTGCAGTACCTCTGTGAGCAAAGTAAAGTTAGGTGTTGCACAGATGGTGTCTGTAGATGTGGAGAAGGGTTCCCCATGGGTTAGCCTAGTGGGCCCTGAGAGTATGGACAGAGGGATCCAACTGGAGTCAGGAAGGCGTAGAACTGGAGCATGCCCCTGCTGTTGTGGGCCTGGGTCCCTGTTCTATCGCCCCAATCAGGGAAGTACATCAAGGTATTGATTGTTCTCCCCTGGCTTTAGGCTGGTAGGGGGTCGTGTTGGACTTTTGCTTTTGCAGGGTCATCCCCAGACTTTTTTGCCTCCTGCCTCCTATATTTTTCTGACATGTTGCTGTTGGCTTTTCAACTCTGAGCCCTTTACCACTGCTAACCAGTGCTAAAGTGCATATGCTCTCCTGTTTAAATTGTATGTAAGTGGTTTATCCATGATTGGCATATTTGATTTACTAGTAAGTCCCTAGTAAGGTGCACTAGAGGTGCCAGGGCCTGTAAATCAAATGCTACTAGTGGGCCTGCAGCCCTGGTTGTGCCACCCACATAAGTAGCTCTGTAATCATGTCTCAGACCTGCCACTGCAGTGTCTGTGTGTGTATTCTTACACTGTAAATTCGACTTGGCAAGTGTACCCACTTGCCAGGCCTAAACCTTCCCTTTTCTTACATGTAAGGCACCCCTAAGGTAGGCCCTAGGTAGCCCCAAGGGCAGGGTGCAGTGTATGGATAAGGTAGGACATATAGTAATGTGGTTTATATGTCCTGACAGTGAAATACTGCCAATTTCGTTTTCACTGTTGCAAGGTCTGTCTCTCTCATAGGATAATATGGGGGCTACCTTTAAATATGATTAAAGTGTAGATTCCCCTAGAGAAGAGATGGACAGGTGGAGTTTGGGATCCCTGAACTCACAATTTAAAAATGCATCTTTTGGTAAAGTTGATTTTGAGATTGTGAGTTTGGAAATGCCACTTTTAGAAAGTGAGCATTTTCTTGCTTAAACCATTCTGTGACTCTGCCTTGTTTGTGGATTCCCTGTCTGGGTCAGTTGACAGTTGGGTTGTTTTTCACCTCACACCAGACAGTGACACAAAGGGAGCTGGGGTGTGATCTGCATTCCTGATTAGCCATCTCTGCTAGGAGGGAGGGGTGGAGTGGTCACTCTCATCTGAAAGGACTGTGCCTGCCTCTGACAATGCTGTCTCCAGCCCCCTGGTGTGTGTCTGAGGCCTTGCCTGGGCAAGGCAGGATTTCACAAGAAGGTGTGAGTCCCCTTTGAAGGAAGGTGACTTCAAAGACTAAAATGGGTATAAGAAGGGCACCCAAACTTACAAACTTTAGAAACACTTCTGGAATCAAGGGGAACCTCTGCCTGGAGAAGAGCTGATCGCTGAGGAACAAGTGCTGCCCTGCCTGTGACTGTGCTTTGTGGAGCTTTCCTGCAGTGCTGCTTCTGCCAGAGTAAGAGGGCAAAGACTGGACTTTGTGTGCCTTCCATCTTGAAGAAGAAATCTCCAAGGGCTTGATGTAGAGCTTGCCTCCTGTTATTGAAGTCTCAGGGATAGCAAAGACTTCTTCCTGCCAGCACCTGGAGTCTCTGGAGAGACCCCTACTCTGCTCTGTGGTGCCCTTCCAGTTCCTGGGACCCTGAAAGGAGAGGCTGGCAGCCTAAGGACAAAAATACACGCACCGAGCGCCGTGCGGAGAAAAGATCGACGCGAATCCGATCGCGGCTGAGAAAACGACGCGACGCCGGCTCCGCAGCTGAGAAACGACGCCGCAGGAAACGCGACCGAAGAATCGACGCCCGGAGCAGGAGAAACGACGCGCAGCATCGCTGACGAAGGCTGAGAGATCGCAACCTGCGCCGCGGGACTTTCGGACCGTCGCGTGGCTGGCTGTTTCGACGCGCATCTCCGTGCCGAGTTGTTTTCGACGCATATAACCGTGCAGGGTTATTTTCGACGCGCACAGCCCGTGCGGGGTTATTTTTTACGCAAACCAGGTACATTTACACGCTAGCAGCGCTAGTGTGTTGTTACAACTACCTAAAGACTCTTTTTATTTTAAACCTTTTAAAAATCATAACTTGACTTGTGTATGTTGGATTTTTGTCGTTTTGGTCTTGTTTTGTCTAGATAAATATTTCCTATTTTTCTAAACTGGTGTTGTGTCATTTTGTAGTGTTTTTATTAAGTTACTGTGTGTGTTGGTACAAATACTTTACGCCCAGCACTCTGAGGTTAAGCCTACTGCTCTGCCAAGCTACCAAGGGGGTAAGCAGGGGTTAGCTGAGGGTGATTCTCTTTTATCCTAACTAGAGTGAGGGTCCTTGCTTGAACAGGGGGTAACCTGACTGTCAACCAAAGACCCCATTTCTAACAGACACCAACACATGGGGTGCATGAAAAATTGGTTTAACAATAAAGGAAATGAACTCCTCTTTAAATGGGGATCTGGTTCTCTCATTAATCTGTGTCTCCACCAATTGAGACCTAATGCACATCCAGCAGTAGCACCTCCACAACTCTAGACTGCACAACCAGCCATTACTCAAAATCATCCAGAGAAGCTACTAGGCAGGGGACATGGCCAAAACGTGTGGCAAACATTTGTGCCAGGGGAGAAAAATGATGCCTCCAAAAAGCGAGAGGGGGCGAAGAGGTGTTCAGGATCTGCACTTACATGCCTTGTCAATGAGATGATGAGGTTGTTGCAGCACTGTGTGGGGGTACTAGATACACAATATGGAAACCAGAGCCCTCACAGATATCGGACTTCAGGTCTTTTCTTGGTCTATAAATTGGGTGGTTGTTTTGCCTTACTTTTGACTGAGCCAAGATATACACACTGAAAGGAGTCGAAAAGATTCTCTGGAATGCACTTCTTAATCTGAAGAAAACATTTATTATTGCTTTTTGCAAGGTTCGTGAAGGAAGGTTTGAATTGTAAAAAGTGTACTTTCAAAATATGCAACAACAATGTGAGATCATGAATAAAAAAAGTCTTCAATCTATAAACAGCAAATATATACAGGCAAGGATACAAACACTTGTATATTGATTTATAGATATCTATTCATATGTAATGTAAAGCAAATAATTAATAGAAATTCATCACCGTAGGGCCTGCCAGATGCTTCATCTTTCTCATGCCAGCAAAAAGACAACCCCTGTTGAACTGTGAGAAAGAGATCCTCACACTCATGGGAAAATGTCAGGCATTTGTAGTCCAATCCTTACCGAGGTTTCTGAATCCATTGCTACTGAGCAGGGCCATCTTTTTATATATTAAACAACCACGAGAGAATCTTCTAGAAAGCACTCCCTCTCAGATGGAAATATTCAAAAATGCTGGCTAGTTTAGGTAAACCTTGACAGGAATGTGTTGGGAGCTGGCCATTGTCCCAAGACTTGGCTCTCAAAGTCACATTTTTCTCTTGCCTATGATAAACACTAACTTGTTACTGAATTATCGTACTAACTGCTCACCTCCTACATGTCGTGTACCAGCCCTAGCTCTTCAGTGAGAAGAAAAACACGTAGAAGTAGAAAAACACATTGCATAACATGTTTGCACGGAAAAATACTTTAACGTGGAGGCAAAGCTAAGCTGAACACAAAATGGAGTCTAGACTGAATAAAAAATGGAGTCTGTAACCAGTGACCACTAAAGGGATAATAGGCAGCTAAGCCAGGTGCAAATCGGTGTGACACAACATCAGTGGTCAATACTGAAATAACATTCCAGTGGTCCTTTTTTATAAAATGAACCTATCTCAAACACAGTAAACCTATTGGGGGATTTTGTGTACAATGGTGGACATATTTCCAGGTGTAACATCAGCATCAAAGGAAATGCTGCCTGCAGGCTGCTCTACCACCCGTACAGTGAGAAGGCTTCTAGTAAGGGAAGCGCAATTGTGGAGGCTGAACATACAAGTGAATGTGTGACAATAGTTATGTAGTGTCTATCACTCAGAGGGGTCTCTTGTCACTCGTCTAAATCGCTGCCTGCTCAGATAGGACTTCAGCCTTTTCCTCATGCTAGCCTGAGTCTGAGTAAGCCAGACATTGTTCGAGCGCATCATAAAAATGGCCATTGAATGAAAGAAATTGCGGTCACCTCAAGAAGGGAATTTGATTTTGGGACGGAAAGTTTGCACTGGTAAGAACTATGGCGAAACTGAGATTTAAGTTTATTAATATTTTTTATTTTTTATTTTTTTTGTTTTTGGCCAAGTGCTTGGGGGTCTGGTAAAAACTGCAGCTATGCGCCAGCCATTGTACCTTAAAAGGGGTTTGCTTCGCAGACAGTCAGTTTAAGGAGCGGCAAGAACAGAAGACATGGTCTCTTGCTCTCAATCTGAAAACAGAGAATTACTGAATTTGAGCTCTTTGCAACCCTATCAGAAGGCATGTCAGACTTTCACAGAGGTTATTACAGTAATATGGTCTAAAATTTAATGTGCCCACTATAATCGTGTCACAATCCTTAAGGGAAAGGAGGCACTAAATAATCTTTGCTGCAGGGGAGTTAATAAGCAACCCTTTGACCTAAGGTGCAATGGCTGCCATGGAGGTGGGGGAGGGAGGAAACCATTTAATTTTTTATTTTTTATTTTTTTAAGTTTACATTTTAGCTCCGATGGCGAGTATATCCGTTTTGGCTAGTGAAGAGGTAGGCTTGGTTTGTTTACATCCACTTTTGAACCTCCAAGATTAAGTGAGCCTGATTTTTGAAGGGTTGAGGAACTTGATGTAGTATTGAGTATTGGTAATGCACTTTAAATATAGAGCTCAGGTTGAAAATATAATGTCAGTAGATACTAAACAGTGTTTGTGACTATGCTAATTCCTGTAGGGTGATGCACTCAAAGCTGGGGTGGGGAGGGAAAGCAGAGCCACCTGGCCTCCTAGTGTGTCCCCTAGTGTAGGTGCAGTGGTGTAACAAAACTCAAGGAGGCTGCCCTGCAAAGGACATGAAGGAACCCCCCACCCTCACTAACCCAGTCAGAAGCTCTTAGGCCAGAGCCCGTAGCACAGTGTTGGCCAGTGATGCGCGGTGCATGACTGCGTGTTGGTAGACAGTGGGAGAATTAGACAATGAAGTAGTTCTAGATTACTGTTTAGAAATGCATATTATGTTTGAAATCTCAACCAATGTTATCATTGAGTGTCGGCAAGGAGATACCGGTTTTTGTTATTTTTTAAAAAAAATTCTTTTTCTTTTTCTTTTTATTTACATCAGTAAATGAAATGGATACTATGTTGTGCAGCATTGCAATTGTTGCATGATGTTACAGGATGCTTGAACTGCACTACCCGTCTGCATTTCTGCCTGTAGCAAAATCAACTTTTCCATGTTCTGGATGTAAGGTTCACCAGTGATCCCATCTGTCTGCTGCATTGTACCTGCATTCCCCGAATCATAAAGGGTGTCATTCTGCGGTCAACTGGCATATTCATTGTGACCTATGTGTGAGACCCAATAAGCAAGGACACTACTAGACATGCTTAGACTTTGTCCAAGGTCCAATTTTTATTGGGGTTGACTTGCCTAGCAACCAATTACTCCTAGTTTCACTTTTATAAACCAGTGATACAGAGCCAAGTGTCAGGACTAGTAGGACTCATGGGTGCTTCTGAATACCATTCCCCTACGTCGGTGACAAGGTACTCTGCCTTTGCAAATCCTCTGCATTTGTAGTGAGTGCTGGTTCTTAGTTTGCAAATAAACTATTTTTCTGAGTGGGACATGTAGAGGTATATGTATGTGTGCCTGCCATCCAGATAATGTATTATTACATTAGGAAAGCTGTTGGTCCTATAAAATTTTGCCTTTGTGCCCTTGAGTTAATTTATTGTACTAGGAAACATCATGTGTGTGACTAAAGGAAATTGTCAAAATAAATGTAAAACACACTTGGATAAGCAAGCAGCCGTAGCTTCGAGGAGTAGTAGTTGCAAGGCACGGATGAAAGATCTGGGGGGGCTGCAAAATGGGCATAGCCTATATAGTTATAAGTGTGGCTTAACCACTTAAACTAAATTTTAGATATCTATAGTGTGCCACCAACCACTATTTTGATGTCTCTCTGAGCTGTTGTTGCATACAAATAGATTAACACAGCAACGGTTGTACACCTAAAACCAGCCAAGACTATTGGCTTTGTTTATGGATGTCTGCAGGCCAAGGATTGGATGACCATGTATTCTGAACACCTTTTTCACCCCCTGACTAGCACTGCCTTTAGTCTCAATTGTAGAACTCTTAATCATGTCTGTGTCTGTGCACAAACCAGTCTCTTGTTTGCTTACCCAATGGCACACCAACTACTTGACCTAGAGTGGTGTAGACCCTGTACGAACTTTGGTGCTCCTTGACTGGACCCGTCTCTCTGTTATAGATATTACACATCAGATTGAAGCTATGACATTCTCTATAAGAATGACAGACATGGTCTAAAGTGTAAAAGTGTTACTTTAAACGTGTAAAGTAGAAATGCATAAGCTGGACCATCATTTAGGTTAGCATTTAAGCATATAAATCATAAGTACAGTTACCCGATAAAGTTCAATAGAAAATCCAGCACAGATTTGCCTTCTAATGTGAAGGGAAAATGGGTCTCCATAACAGTGAAAATTTAGAGAAAGGATTTAAGTTCACTATAAAGGAACCCAAGATGTGCACTGTTGGAAATAGTCCTTTTTGCTGGGTTATCAGCAAACATTTTGCTTCTGACCTCCTATTTTTGACTGTGCTGCATTTCGGTTTTGCTGGCATTAGGGATCTGGACACTTTACCACTGCTGATCAGTGCTCAAGTGCAAGTGCTCTCTGTCTAAATTGTATTGGTGATTGGTTTTTCCATGACTGCCATATTTGATTTACTGGTAAGTCCCTAGTATATCGCACAATGTGTGCCCATGGCCTGTAAATCAAATGCTACTAGTGGGCCTGCAGCACTGATTGTGCCACCCATGTGAGTAGCCCTGTAAACGTATCTCAAACCTGCCACTGCAATGTCTGTTTGGACAGTTATAAATTGCCATTTTGACCTGACGAGTGCACCCACTTGCTAGGCCCATACCATTCCTTTTAATTCATGTAAGTCACCCCTACAGTAGGCCCAATGCAGTCCTATAGGCAGGTTGCAGTGTATTTAAAAGGTAGGACATGCACTGGTGTGTTTTACATATCCTGATTGCAAAAATCCGAATTTAGCAGTATTTTACTATTTCAAGGACTATCTCTCCCATAGGGTAACCTGGGGATTGCCTTGAAATATCATTTAACTGTAATTTCCCATTGGGAGCAGACAGAGATAACGAGTTTGGGATGTCTGACCTCGCTATTCAAGTTCAATTTAATTCAATCTTTTGGTGAAGTTGGTTTTTAAATTGTAAGTTTGAAAATGGCACTATTAGAAAGTGGCTATTTTCTTGCTAACCTTTCTGTGCCTCTGCCTGTCTGTGGAATAGGCATCTGGGACAGGATGACAGTTGGGCTGTTTGTGTATTCACTCCAGACATTCACACAGAGGGAGCTGAGGTGTGCCTTGCACATCCTGATGGGTCTTCCTGAGCTAGAGTGGTGGGAGGAGCTGACACTTGAACCTGAATAGGTATGTGCCTGTCCTTACACAAAGAAGTCTCCAACCCCCTGGAGTGTGACTGGGCCCAGGACAGAAAAGGCAGGGTCTTGTGCACTACAAAAAACCTTTCTTTGAAGTTTGCTTATTTCAATGTCAGAAATGGGTATAAGTACTGGAAGGCTGACTCCACAAAGTTCTGGACTGAGGACATTCTACCAGGAAGAGGAGCTGAATGCTGTAGTAGAGACTGCCACTCTGCCTGTTGCGTTGCTTTGCTGTGCTGGCCTGATGCTTGCTGCTTCTTGGGAGTGAAAGGGTTGGACTTTGTTTTCTACTTCCTGCTTCTAAAGGTTCTCTAAAGGCTTGGACTGAGCTTGGCTCCTGTTAAGGAGTCTAAAGGACATCAAATAATTCATCTGCCAGAACCTGGGTTCTTTTGCTGAGAGTCCTGACTTGCCAAGTGGTACCAAGTACATTTCAGAACTTGTGCTGCTGTCTCTCAGCGCAGCTGACTACACTGGAGTTGTTGTCCCTGCTGAGTGCAACAACCGTGACTGACACCTGACGCTGCAGGCCAGACACTACTGCAGTGCCTCTGAAGTCCCACCACAATGTGAGTCACGAGTGCTGTCACCGACTCCACTGCAGCACCTGTGGCCCTGTGGTGTGATCGCAACACGGCAAAACTGACGCCTTGTGTAAGGATCTGATGCCTCATCACGGATTCTGCATCATCTCCTCTGTAACTATAAGGAACCAACACCTCACCTCCCTTGCCTAGCAGTAAGGAGCCAATGCTTCACCTCCCCCGCAGTAAGGAACCGACGCAGCACTGACTCCAGCGATGCCTCACCTCCCCGACTCCATGCAGTGCTTCATTTCCTCATTGTTTAAGGCACTGTACCCGGGGTCCATGTGACTAGGTGAACAGCCTGCGCTTTCTTGCGAGGGGTGTCAGATTGTTGAAAACGGCTCTGTCAAGATGTTGTGATAGCCCAATTTGGGGCTTTTGTGTTTCTAAGCATTATACTAAGATTGAATCTTTGGAAATCTGTATCTTTACTTGTGTATGTTGGATCTTTGTCATTTTGGTCTTGTTTTACTCAGATAATTGTCTAAACTGGTGTGGAGAACTTTTGGGGTGGGTGTGTGTGTGTGTGTGTGTGTGTGTGTGTGTGTGTGTGTGTAAAAACCTTACACATTGCCTCTGAGATGAGCCTGACTGACAAGCTACCAGGGGTGTGAGCTGGGGTTACCTGTGTGACTCCCTTACCTTGACTAGAGGGAGGGCCCCTACGTTGACGGTGTGCAAACCACTGCCAAGTAGACACCCCATTTCTAACATGCATCAATGAGGAACAAGTAAGAAGAAATATTTTACTATAGGATACATTTGAAGATTCTCTCATAAGACACTTATATTGAATGCAGAGGTTCTCTGAGCCTATTCAGGTAACATGAGTTGATACACTGTATGTGATGCAGACTGTGACAGTCAAGTTGTCCAGGATTTGATCAACCACATTCAATAAGTGTGGGAAAGCCTCAGTCCTTTGGTGCCAGGCTCACAGTTCTTTATTACAGTAGAGCAAAGATCAGTGGCAGTGATCATGTGGGGTATTACAAAGTCATTGCACAATGGAGGAAAGCATAGCATTGGCCTGTGTTAGCCTAAGCTTGATTTCTAAATATATTGAACACTACACTTCAGTACAACGAATTCCACAACCACTATAAATACCTGGAGGTGACTCATTTCAAAGCATGCGTTATACAAGAGTATTCTGCTGAATGAATAAAAAATACAAAAACGCAACATCCTGGTTATAGGTAACTCCGTTATGGAGTGCAAGATTCAGTAAAAAATTTGAAATATAAGCAGGAACTAAATCACTGACCTGGATTTTCTGAAGATGAGTTACATTTCCTGTTCAGAAATCATAAGTGTTGTTCCCGGGAGAGTTAAGGACATGAATATAGGGTCTGATGGTGATCTCTCCCAATGTCCATTCTAAAATACTACCAGGTCTGAGAACTGGAGGGATGCGGCCAGGTTTAAGATGCAAAAAGATGACAATACCTGCAGATGTGTAGGGATAGCCTGGAGCCTTTGGGTTGTTTGCATCAGCTGTAGCTCAATAATGATCTCTAATATAATTTGTATGCCAAGCCTGTACCTCACAAGTTCTGCCTCCTCTGCTTGCCTCTTATTTTCTGTCTTCTAATCCTCCTCGCCTACTGATCACTCAAGTCAGCCATCTCACTATGGCATGGAAATCTGACATTTTGAAAGTTTCTTTTATTCTTTATACCTAGTTGTAGGGTCACGCTGTAGCAGCTAGGAGAAAAAACAGGCTGACACAGTGTTAGTGGATGTGTGCTTTATTCCCAAGACTCCCCGACCGTTTTTCACGAGTATCTTTTATTTTGTAAACAGATGTTTGGAGTAGGCCAAACTTACTTCCCTAGACACTTGGGAAAACACTCCTCTTACACCCCTCCCCAGGATCATGGCATGATCTCCTCTCCTGTGGGGGACAACGCTACATTCCTCCTTTGCAATAGGATTGGGAGAAAATAGAGAGCACAGTTTCAGAAGCAAACTTAATATCTTAAAAGTCAACTGAAATGAACCATTTGTGAGTATAGCGAAGCCAGATCAAAGAGGCGGCTATAGGATTAGTTTCCTTGGTGACTCACATTCAGTCAATCAGGAAGTCAGCATACAAGTACTTGTACTACAGGCTAAGGTTGGCTCACAGATAGTACTGCCCCTGGTCACTCCTCGCTGAGGACTCATCGGTAGACCCTTCTGACCCTAGGGGTCTGGTTGCTGTGCAGTGAGGCTTTTCATACGGTAGCATACAGGTTGACAACAGGATCTCTAGGCTAGATTGAAGTCTCTGTTTGGATTCTCAGGCATTTGGTGTGATTTGGATATACGTGTTCCCACAATCGTGCAGACTACTCCAGTTCTCGTCACCTAATGGGTCATCAGCTGCTGAGCACTCAGGACCGGTTTGGCCCACCCTTTTAAACTGAGAGACGCTCCTCATGACGGTCTGTTCCTCTCTCTGTGGTCACCAAGGTGCCTTTTGATAGCTATGACTGTCCAAAGGTCAGCAGAAAAGGGCATTCAAAACTTTCCCCTGGGTAGAAATCTCTAACAAGTCTGGTGTTGCCGATCTGTATGGCACTCTGCTTTGTCATCCTAAGGTGTATTTATTGTTATGTGCCTCTTTGACTCAGAGTGATTTGGGGGCGTTGGCTGGCCTGCCCAGAGAGGGTGGAGCAGGATGGAGTCAGTCACTGATCTTCCAAAACACAATTTGCTGGAGACAATGGCAGCAGTGAAATGAGGTGTGAGTCGATATTCTCGAAGGAAATTGTAGATGGCTATTTTAATGTTTATGAGCTTCCGCCACAGCGATGTATATGACTTTTGTGAGAGTTAGTACAAAACTCTCAACTTCTCTGTTGGCTTGAGGCCATCGGGGTGTAATGCAACGATATCTAGTGCTCTGAGACCGGAGGTACCTGGCCCACTCATGGCTATTGAAGGGGGGGGGGGGGCATTGTCTTTATGAATCTCCTCAAACTGACCGTTTGTGACCATCATTTTCTCTACTTTTGGGATGACCTCCGTCGCAGAGGTGGTCAGGACAATTTTCTCCTCTGTATATCGAGAGTAATCATCGATCACAATAAGCCTATAGGAGCACTGGGGAGGCTCCCAAAATCTGTGATGACACGCTGCCAAGGGGTTGTGGGGCCGTCTCAGTGATGACTGGTGCTGGTAGATCAGGTTTGTTGCTAGCTTGGCATGCAGGGCAACTTTTGATGACTTCCTCTGCATGCTGGTCAAGGCTGGGAAACCACACTTTGCTGCTGAGCCTGTTTTTCAACTGGCTACTCCTTGATTGGCATGTCCTAGCAGGACAGCTCTCTGTCTAAAACTTACTGGAAACACTAGACATGGGCCACACATGAGACAGCCTTCTTCTGTGACCGATAACTCATTTTGGTTGTGGTGGAATTACTGCAGAGATAGCTTGGCTTCCTCTGTGCAGTAAGCAGCAGGGCACTGTAGGGGTTGCCAATCTCCTGACAGGACAGCTTGAATGGCAAGCTGTAAGCAGTTGTCATGTTTGGTTGTTTCTACCACATCTGAGAGTGACCAGGGGATGGTTCTTTCTCTGTCCAGCACTAGTCTGAAGTATTCCATGTCTTTGGCTTCTTGGTCTTATGAGGGGATAACAGGGCTGACATGCCAAGACAGAAAATCTGCAGGGTTGCACTTGCCAGGCTGGTATTTGACTGTGAAGTTGAATTCCTGCAGCTGCAGGATCCACTTTTCAATTTGTGGTGTGGTTTAGACAAAGAACTTCTAAACAGCGGTATCAGAGGCTTATAATCTGTGAAGATGGTGAAGGGCTGGCCATACAAGCAGATGTGTGTTGGCATTTCCAGTGAAACTCTTTCACTTTTGCCGGGTTGTGTACTATCCGTTGGTCTAAGAGCTTATCGCTGAAGAAACAGGAATTCACATTTCTGTCTTTGGAGAGTCAGGCCATGTTCTTTCAGTTGAGTGAATACAGCTTTGAGGTGAGTGAGGTGGATCTCAAGTGTATGGGCATGTACCAGGATATCAACACTCACTTTGAGTGCACCCAGGAGGGAACTCCAGATTTCCTTAATCATGTGGTGAACCATTAGCAGCACTGAAGACGCTGAAGTGCAGCTGAGTGTATCTCCAGAGGCCAGTGAGCACTGAAAAGGTTGTGATAGGCCAGGAGTTCTTGATGTTGAAGGATCTAGTGGTAGCCAGATTGAAGATCCATTCTAGAAAACCACTTTGAGCCGGAAAGCTCAGCAATTATATCATCTATTGTTGTAGTCAAATGCGATTCTCGCTTGATGACTAGGTTTGGTAGCCTCTTGTTGAAGCAGATTTGCATGGCATCTGGCTGCTTTGGCTTCCTGGTGACTACAGTTGGAGAGACCCAGGGGGTTGGGCCAGTCACTCTCTCAATAATGGCAGCTTCTTCAAGGAGTTGTAGCTCACGTTCAACTTTGGGACATAAGTGGAGGGGCATATGCCGGCATTGGAGTGCTACGGGACAACAGTTGTCAATATGCAGGCAGAGGGAACGGCCAGACGGACACCTTATGCCAGGGACATAGGAGCCCCTATACCAACTGGGCAGCCCGTTCCTGTTTTTTTGCTTCTGGTGGTCAGGTTTGGATGGCACGGTCTTTGCAGATGATGTTGACTGGTTTGACCATGACTGGGGACGGCTGCCCCGGGCCCATGTAGGTGCCACACGCTTTAGACAATTTTTTGGATTGCTTGAGGGTCAAGCTGTCTCTAATGGCCATGTTAGGTTCTTGGAGGATGCGCTTGGACGATGGAAACTTTTGTATGAACTCTGCTCTTATTTCATTCTCCTCGTTCGGAGGCCTACAAGTGCTTACAATTTCTTTCAGGTGGCTGTAAAAAAACATCAACAAATTCATCTGATCTATGACATGCCTGTTGTTCATAGTCTGGGTTGGTGCAAGGCTCAAGGTGCTGTTTTTTTGCATTTTATAGGTGTGTGGTGGTCCTGCTTCGATGTCCATCTTAGATACTTTGTGGATGTCTCCCCTCCCAGGAGTAAACCCAGTCGCATTTCCTTTCAGCAGTGATGTTGGTGGTGTCAAAATAAGTCTCTAGACGTTTTACCCATCTGGGCTGCTAGTTTGCGCGGCCCCCTGTGACTGTGAAGGGTTCAAGGGCCGGGATGGTTGACATGATGGAGACCTTTGCCGGTGCCAAGGCAGGGTTTGCGGGAGCGTGGGTTGGCCTTCCCCATAGTGAAGGGATGGTTGTAAGAATAGTGTGAGGCCTACCTCACAGTTTGCGGGGATCCCTCAAAAGGTGCCTTGTTTTCTGCAGATATTTCCTCTTGTGGTGTGAGAATTTGGGTCTAGACGGTGAGGCTTGTCTGCAGGGTGTGGCACTGGCAGGTAGGTGCCAACATCCGTGCGCCTAGCACGTACGGGGTAACACGAGATCTGGAGCCAAGTGGGCTGAAGCTCTGTGAGGTCTGTAATGCCCTATGATGAAGCTGAGAGGCGGGTGCTGTTGGCGAGTGCATGCAGCTTGCTACTTCCAAGGGGAGCCATTGGGAAGCTGACTGGCAGGGTTTATCATGTTGTGGGCGCATCGCAGGAGGACGCTCCAGGGCTTGATGAGAGTTTTAGTTCGGAAGTGTGGAGGCGACTTGGATCGGAGGGTGGCTGCTGCGCTGAGGATGGTAGTTTGGTGCAAAGCCCGCTAAGGGTGGGTAGCAGTAGCTGTGCTGTTGAAGGGGGCTGTGATGGGCTGTGCGTGCGAGGCAGGCACCCGATGTCGGACGGCCAAGGTGCAGATGCCGTGGTGAGGCGGCTCATGCTGCATGGGCGTGAGGGGGGAGGCCCAGGTACAGTCGCAGCAGGTGGATGAGATGATATGAAAGAGTGCATGTCAAGTTGCGTGCCTCCTCGTTGCCAGTGCAGTGAAGCGTGCACTCGTGCAGCCTAGCTAGGACACCAACCAGGCTGCACAGTGTTACCGACTGTGTGCTAAATTCTCAAGACCCCCCCCCCACCCATTCTTTGGACATAACTCTTATTCTGTAAATGGACGTACACAGTGGGTCAAATCAACTATGCTACGCACACTGGGTAACACTCCTCCCACGACCCCCACCCCAACCCACCCAGGATCACGGCGTGATATTAACTACTGTGGGGAAAGCACTACACCGGTTACCACCACCTTCCAATCAGTAGTAATTCATGAGACCAGTGCTTAATTTGTGCTTGTTGTTTCCGGTGCTGAGCACCAGCACTTATTTTTGCGGGACGGAGCTTATTCTTCTGCCCCACGCATTCGCTACGAGCTCTTGTAGCAAAAGACACATTTTGGAAAGACGGAGGAAGAGAAAAGCTAAAAAACGTCACAAAGTTAGAAAGTAGAAAACTGCGAGTGTGAGCTGGAGGTGCAGGGTGTGACTGTAAATAGATGAAAGAGGCCCGAGGTGTCTTCACTCTGCCTCGGTATCCCGAGTTCGCACATTTAATTGCAGCAACCGCGTGTTTCAGAGAACTGTGAGCACCAGCACCTTTCTATTTACAAATTAAGCACTGTATGAGACCAACCTGATTATTCTTATAGTGCGACTTTTGACAATTTGTGCCCTCCTAGCACTTAGAATTAACAATTCTCTGGGAATCTTAATTCGTGATTTGCATTCCATGAGGCTACTGACAAATTTCTTTCGGTTTGATGTGCTCCTTGACAAAAAAAGTCTGGCATTTTTGTAGATAGCAGTGTGTTGCGTTGAGTTAACACTTTCACATGACCAGTATTCACGACTTTTCGAAATGTACAAGTTCCTGTAAATAGGTTATTCATCAAAAGAAAGATTTGTTTAATATTCAAGTCCTACTTGGATATTCTTGGTAATATCAACTGTATACATTTAGTAGAGATTGCCTTTCGTTTATCGTGTTGCTGATGAAGAAAACGGCTCCGTGATGGACACATATGGTGAAACGAGGTGCTAATTTTATAAAACCAATGACAATGGTGCCCTCCAGAGGCTGTTTGGAAGAATTAATAATTACCGCAAGTTTTAAACTGAAAAGATGTGGTTAATGAAGTGCAATATGTGTAGGACGTGTGAGAACTGGTGTGACTACAGCCGATTTCCTGGTTAAAAGGACGTTCCTCTGAAATCAAGCGTGTGTCATTTTACACAATCTGTACTATGGTTTTTCAAGTAGGATACTTATGCCTGCCTGCGAGTCTTGAGTGATTAAATGTACAAAAGTACCTTCCATTTGTATGATGGAGTTGAATTCAAATATTTTGGACGCAGATGTTGACTTTTAAATATTAACCAATTTAAATCTGCTGCTACCTTTTCCTGAATTGACCTTCGCTATATGACCTGTCAAGTTTTCCTAAAATACCGTTATTGTTAATCAGCCTCTGTGAAGCACACACTTTGCCGTTGGACTGGCATATCTGTCTTTAGTGTCCTGGGCCTGACTTTCCAAACGTTTACATTGCAGACAGGAGTTGAATTCGGATTTGTGGAAGTGTGTTGATGAGTTTATTTTGGGGATGGACGAATCTTGAGGACTCTACATTTTTGACATGTGTCCATTACTCAGCAAATGTATACATGCGTAGGAGCGTAGCTTAGTCACTGAGATTCGGGGGCAGTGAGTCAGACATCTAAACCATCTCCGCAGTGTAGTTTACCAAGAAAGTGTTCATTAAGCTGGGATCGGGTGGCTGAATGACCAGCATGCAAAGGATAGGGGTTTGGGTATGGATGCACAACCCCATTGAGCAGGTGCCTAGGTCCCAGCTCTGACCTACCTTGAACTATCCTCTGACCAGTCTAAGACCCTTCTAGACTCGGACATTTTGCCTGAGGCCCCACCTCTGTGCTCTTCCGTCATGCCTCCCTGTCCTTGGTCTTCTGTGCCTACTGTTACACGTGCCCACTTTGCTGTCCAATCCTTTTGTCTTTCGTGCCCGTTTCTTGTATTCGTTTTTTGCCTCTGTGCCCATTCTGCCTTTTGTCTTCGTACTCGATTTGCAGATGTCTTTTGTACTCGTTTTGCCTCTGCCCAGTCTTTGTGCCCCCCTCCAGCCCTCTGCCTGCTTCCCTCCTCACCTTACCTGCTTCTCCTGCGTGTCTTCTCCAGCTGCCTTCTCCCACTGCTTCCCCTCCCCTCCCTAGTCTCACCCCCTGCACTTGTGCTCTCCTAGGACCTACAATAGTCAGCTGCTGTGCGACCGCACTGCAGGCGCATTGCTGATGCAACAAAGGCAAGCCTGTCTGCCCAGACTGCGCTCAGTGGCATGGCCCTGGTCTGTCCAACTGCTGCAGCCCTGCTGACCTGCTAGTACTCAAAACTGAATGCTGTCACCACCACTGTCCCTGCACTGCATCACATCATACAGTAGTTCCTTTCACTTCTGCAAAATGCCTCTTCTCCTAGAACATCCCGCCATGCCACCCTTCATACGCACCTCGCCCCCTATTGGCTGCATGCTTCTCAAGACCAGATCCCTCTGCAAGCATGTCACTGAGATCAGAGACCTCATCGACACTCACTCCCTGGACAGCCTCTTCCCCACCGGGACTTGGCTGACTCCATCTTCCACCATCACCATGGCCACATGTGAGAAATTCATCCCTTTTGTCCTGATCACACCCATTTTTTGACTGATAATAGTAGTTGCTGACTGACTGATTGTTCCCTGGGCTCTGATGCCCACGGCCAGTGCTCCGTTTAAAATGTATACAGTAATAAGGCATAATTACAATTGGCTCTGGCAACCTACCTCTACGTCCTTAGTAAATGGTAGGGCATGTAGGTTGGGAGACACCAGTGGATGTAAGGCACCGAAGGATGCAATGCTGTGGTGTCTGTTGGCATTCTAAGGCCTGTTCTGCCTTGCAGGCTGCTTTTAAAATAATACTGTGTCCAAATCAGACTTTGAAATTAAAAGTACTTCCAAATTCTTAAACTACCTTGTTTTTATATGTGTCACACCTAAGGTCTGCCCTAGGTGCTTCAAGGACAGGGTAAATTGTATTATATTTTATATGCCCTGGTGAGGGACAAACTGCTAATTTAGGTTTTCCCCATTGTAGCACTGCTAGCTCTATGGGCTAACATGGAAAGGCTTTATTAAACTTCAAAGTCTAACGTTTGACAGGAATGAGCTAAAACAGTGATTTAAAGTGTCAAAATAACAGTTTGCCAGTGTTTTAGATTTGTTATAGGTATTGCAGTAAAGTAGTTTTAGAACTGTTTTCCTAATGTTAAATAAACTGAGCCCTGTAGCAGCCTCTTCTGATTCGTCAGCCAGCCTTAGACAGGCTAAGCCAAGCTGCTCTGATGAGAAGGTGTGAAGCGGCCTAGGCTGGGACAAAGGGGCCATTTGGTGGGAGGAGATCTGCTGCTGCAGATGGCAAGACAGGAATGGAGCTGGGTAGCCAAACTGGTCTTCAAATGAAGAAGAGCAAATAGTGCAGGGCTGAGGGCCACCCTCACTCCCTTTCCTACACTCCCAACCAGTTGGGAGCCCCAGTAATTAGATCAGGAGAGGGTCTGAAAAGGGATGGTGGGGAAAAGTAAGCTATACCTGTGGGATTGGATTAGCCAGACCTGAATGCCCAGGAGCGATTTTCCATTTTGGGTTTTTGTGAAACCGTGCTTTCTGGGACAAAAATTTGCCACATTTATAGGAATGTTGTCATCCCGATGGTTGGCACCCTGTGTCCCATTGGTCAGGGGTGCCCCCCCTACTTGCCAGCACAGAAAGCTGGATAAATATTGAAGAGCTGCCCAGCAACCGAGATCCCTGCCTGGAAAAATCAAGAGAAGGATTGCCATGTTGAATCCCTTGTGTGCACAAGAGAGGACTGCACCTGCTGCACACTCTGGGCTTAACATAAGAGTACTTTGTCTTGCTTCCAAGATTGAAAAATGGATTTCCACAAAGCAACAAGTAGAAAAGAGCTAAAAAGAGTCACCTGCATCAACTCCTGCAAGAAGAGCCGAGCTGACCAGCATCCAATGGACTTTTAAGGATTTGACCAGGTGCATTGTGGGAATTGTAGTTTCAACTCTCCAAGGAATAACTCAGTGATTCTGGAAGTTTGTCTCATCTTGTGGACCCCAAAAGGACCTTCTAGAAGAAGCTCCAGAAGTTTGGAATAATTTGGAGAATTGTTGTGAAAAAGCTCCATAAGCTTGACTGACTGTCTTCGAGAGTCAAGCCAGCAGCATTGAACCGCAAATCGGCCTGAAATTCCGGTTTGACCTGCTGAAGCTCCTGAGCTCTCCGTTGTCAATGATGAGACCCAAGACCTCCATAAATCACAGAGGCCTCTTGGTAAACAAGTGGCTGTCATCAAACTGCAGCCCAGCCTGCCAAGGAGACCGGATCAATGTTGAAAGAGAAAAAAAAGTGACTAAGTGCAAAGGTAAAATTTTGCCAGATGCCTACTGCTCAATATAGTCAACCCGCGGTTCGTCTTAAACTTTGAATTTGCCCAAGACAGGTACGGCCAGATAGCCAGGGTTGGCGCTTTTCACTTTTAGGGGCTAGAAAGCACATTTTTACATTTAATATTAAAAACATTAATGTCTTCAGTTACCTACATTGGGTTTTGTCATTTCGGAGTCATTTTGAAGTTATAAATATTCTCTACTTTATTAACTGGTGTTGGATTTTTTTATTGTGTGTTGTCTTTCTTATTTACTGTTTTGATGATACTACATGGTTTACACCCCTGTCTCCTAAGTTAAGCCTGACTGCTCGTCAGCCAAGCTACCAAGAGTTGACCAAGGATTTATTTATTGAGACTTTGACTGGACCTTATTTGTGATTGTGGTGTTATTACTAGCTGTAGGTACCTACCTGCACCTACTAATAAAACACTATCCAACACCATCCCCCCCAAGATCATCTGCCACAACCGGCCCACAAGCCAGGAGGAGGCCTTGGAATCATTCACAAGGATACCCTCACCTGCAGATGAACCTACCACGCTCATGAAACACCTGCACTTCCAACTGTAGATCATCCACTCCATGCCCATCAAAGGCACCCTTGCCTGCCAACTGCCAGGACTTTGCACCCCCTTCAGCAATCTCCTCACCAACGTTATCACCCCCATCACCATCAGATCCAATGACTTGCTCCTACTCTGTGACCTCAACATTCATCTCAATGACCCCATGGATGTAAACACCATTGACCTCCTAGAAAGACCGTACAACATTGGCCCCCAAGCAGCTTGTAAAAGGCCTGACTCATGCTGCCAGACACACACTTGATCTAATCTTCACATACAGCAACATGATCACCTTTTGCCACATCTCCCAGCTCACATGGGCAGACCAATCCAGCATACACTTCTCCAGCAATGTCTACCACCCCAACATACCCAAACAGACCATCAAATTCATCCACAGTGGGAGCAACATACCAGAATCTGACTCGACCCATGTCCTCCGATCCAACCAACTAACCTTTACAGGTGACCTACAGAACTTTGATAACTGGATCCGAGACTGCATCAGCAACCTAGACCCCATGAAAAAATAATAAGCACAAAAGCACTTGCGGCCAAGCATACCTGTACACTGAGGACTTTAGAGACTCCAAGCACCATTGCAAGCAGCTTGAAAGATGGAGGACTAGCTGAGACAACTCTTCCAGAGAATTAAAATCTAAAAATCCACCCTCAAAGTATCATACACAGATCAAAGAAGCCAGTAAAGTGGCTCTCATGATCAGAATTCGCCAACTCGATAGCTGCTCCTACACAATCACCCCCTCACAGATCCTCTGCGACAAACTTTTGGATTTCTTTCACAACAAAATCCTCAAGATCTACTCCAGCTTTCCCCCCCAATCCACCATTGAAGACTTTGTCACACAACCTCTTATTGCCTCCTGGAGCACCCACCTCCTAAGAAACTGGAGCCCACTCACCTCAGAGGACACCACAAGAATCCTGTAAACCATCCACTCAAAGGTTCCCCTCAAACGCTGCCCTCACCACATGTATAAGCTGGGAAGCACACTGATCAGCACCGACCTCACCACCATCATCAGTTCCTCCAGCATCAGTGGATACTTACCAGATCAATGGAAACACACAGGGGTCACCACTCTGCTGAAGAAATCCTCAGCCAATTCTAAAAATCTCAGCAACTATAGGCCCATCTCAGTCCTACCTTTCCTTGACAAAGTCCTAGAGAAAGGGATCAAACCGAATCTCACCACCCATCTTGAAAAGCCTCCTTGACTCCACCAAATCAAGATTCCACAGCATGAGAACCTCCCTCCTAGCAGCAACGGATGACATCGGCATAATCATGAACGAGGAAAAAAGGCTGCACTTATCCTGCTCAGCCGCATTCAGCATCTTCTCCCATAGCACCTTCATTTCCAGACTTCAAGAATCAGGATACCAAGGACTCACCCTAAGTTACTTCTCTTCCTCCTCTTCAACAGGACACAACAAGTGAGAGACTCCACTTTCACCTCCAAAACCAAGAAGGTAATCTTCCACTAGGGATCCTCCCTCACCTCAACCTTGTTTAACATGTCATCTCTTGCCTGCATCATAAGAACCCACAACAAAAACATTGTCTCCTACGCCAATGACACTCATTTCATCCTCTCCCTGAATGACATGAACACCACCGCCAGGAACCAATTAAAGAGCTGCATATCCAATGTAGCACACTCAATGCTAGAATACTTAGGCAAACCCAAACTCCTGTCCTGATCTTTAGAAGTAAAAACTCCTACTGAGACTTCTCCTTATGGCCACCCTACCTTGGTCCTACACCTACCCCTACAGACCATGCAAGAAACCTCAGCGTAATCCTTGATGACCAGCTCTTGATGAACAAGTCCATGGCTTGATTTCATCCTGCTGCCATATCCTCCAAGTTCTTCACAAAATCTTCAAATGGCTTACCATGCACACGAGATGCATGGTCAACAAGTGCCTCATCACCAGCAGACATGACTATGACAATACACTATCTATAGGCATCTCCAGCCAACTCACTGAAAAATACTGTTGCCAGACCTATCCTAGACATCCCCAGAAGTGCACACATCATGCCCTACCTCATGGAACTGCAGTCGCTACCCATCTACACTTAAAGTCCTCCACAATGTAGGACTAGCCACCTCAATGACTGAGTCCAACTCTACCAACCCTCCATACACCTGGGCTCCACTTCTCTCTGCTTTGCACAAATCCCCTGCATCCACAGAAGCAAGACAGGAGGCTGCACCTTCTCCTTCATCACAACAAAAAGCTGTTACAAATTTGCTGTACATATCAGGACCACCATTCCACTCCTCAACTTCTGCAAGAAGCTGAACACCCTGATGTTGAAGGAGGAATACCTCTAGACCTACACTCCTGCTCTGGTGCCTGGATACTTTCACAGGTGATGAGCTGTGCCATAAAAATCTACATAATATAACATACCATAACAATCTTGAACCCTTCAAATCTGTCCATTCATTTAGTGTTTCATTTGAAGAGCTTGTGAACAGCCAGTTGAAGACTGGTAAGTCTGGGTATATGTCATTGGCTTCATTGCTCTGTTTAAAATATATTCCAGGCAGTCTTTTCCAGTGCAAATAAGACAAATTGTCGGGCAAATGCACCTGCTGCACAAAACAAAGTGTATGATATGTTTGTGATTTCATTTGTGCACATATGCATGTGTAAGTAACTGTTAGATCAAATAGGGACTACAGTCCTAGTCAGGGTAGTTCAGCTACACAGCCTCAATTAACCTGTGCTCACCCACTAGTAGCTAGGCACAGAGCAGCCAGGCTTAACTTATGAGGCAATACTGAAAGTATTTGTGCAACACTTAACTTACAGTCACAAAGTGATAAACACCCAAACATATTCCACACCGGTTTATAAATATGGAGAATATTTATCTCAGTAAAACAAGTCCAAAAACAACAAAAATCCAATTAGTAGAACTCAAGGCATGAAGTTTTGAAGAATAAACTGCAATGTAGCGCTTTGATGTCTAGAGTGCTGAAAGGTTACTTGAGGTTGTGCTAGACTGGGGAAAATCCATAGTTCGGACTGGCTACAGAATGCACACAGGGCCCACTGAAACAGTACGTCGCTTCCGATCTGCACATTCAGGTAGATACATTGGTTTTTCAGGAAAAGCAGCTGCAAAGTCCTTTCTTAAGGCACAGGACTGGATTGGCACCTCTTGGCAGGGAAGGACTTACAATGGCTGAGTCCAGCAGCTGCAGAGATCAGGAGAAGTCTTTGTTGGCCCTGGTACTTCCAAAACAGGAGGCCTTGGAGTCACTTGGTTCTACAGAGGACGTAGAGAGCAAAGTCTAGTCCTTCTCACTCCCAGACAAGAGGCCAACACTGTGGTGCGGTTTAACAGAGTGGCAGTTCCTCTTGGCAGAACAGCAGTCCTACTTACTGGCAGAATGTCCTTCAGATGCAGAAGTATACTGATTTGGTGAGTCTTGTGGTCCAGTACGTACACACAGTTGAGCCATTGAAGTGGGGGATACTTCAAAGGGAGGCATTTGAAGTGCATACTGTCCCTGCCCTTCCATTAAACCTCTCTACAGACTCTCTACAAGTAGTAATGCATCCCTTTGTATGGAGAAAGGCAGATCCCTATTCAGATGTCTGCTCCCTCCTCCCATCTAGCCCATGAAGACCTATCAGTCTGGTGATGGTCCATCAAGATGTGAATGTCACACCCCAGCTCCCTTTGTGTGAAACTGTGTAGAAGGAATGCACAACGCCCAGATGCAATTCACCCCAGAAGTGTATTCTGAGACATGGCCCAGGCACAGGATGGTTAAAGTAAAAAAATGCCAACTTTCTAAAAGTGGCATTTTCAGACTTAGAATTTAAAATTGGATTTCATCATAAGTTGTGATTTTAAATTGAGAGTCCAGAGACATCAAACTCAACATTTCTGTCTTTTACCAATTGGAAGGTACACTTAAGGTTTGTTTCAAGTTAACCCCAATGTTAACCTATGGGAAAGATAGACCTTGCAGTAGTAAAAAAATAATATATATATATATATATATATATATATATAGTATTCACTACTTAAAAGTACATATCCAAATTGGGTACACTTGCCAAGTCGAAATGGCAGTTCAAACCTGCACATGCAGGCTCTCCAGTGGCAGGCCTGAGACATATTTAGAGTGCTACTGAAGTGGGTGGCATAATAAGTGCTGCAGGCTCACTAGTAGCATTTAATTTACAGGACCTGGGCACATAGAGTGCTCTTTACTAGAGACTTGCAAGTAAATTAAATGGGCTAATTTTGGCTAAGCCAATGTAATCATGTTTAGAACACAGAGCACCTGCACCTTAGTGCTGGTTAGCAGTGGTAACGTGCACAGAATCCTAAGATCAAAAAAAGTGAAGTCTGATAAACAGGAAATCAGAAGGCAAAAAGTCAGAAAACCAGGCCAAGGATGCCACATGTTTCCCCCCAGGTGGAAGTGGGGAGAGCTACTCAACCCCCTGGGAGTTCTCTTCACTAAGGTGGAAGATCCTGGAGAGATTATCAGCATTGGTGTGGTCTGTTCCAGGGTGGTGTTCCAACATAAAGTCCATTCCCTGTAGGGAGATGGACCGCCTCAACAGTTTGGGATTCTCACCCCTCATCTGCATAAGACATCTGAGGGGCCTGTGGTCTGTTCAGCACCCTGACCACAGCAAAGGCTTCTCTTTCAATTGTGTTCCACCTCTATTCCTTGAGAAGTAGCCTCCTACTGATGAGGTTTAAAGACTGATGCAGGCCCTCTTCATTTAGCTCTTAGAGCAAGATCCCAATGCCATGCTCTTTGGCGTCTGTTGGCACAGCAAACTCTTGGGAGAAATCAGGGGACTTGAGCAACTTACAAGGTACCTGAATGTAAATTAAATATGCTATTTGTGGATAAGTCAGAGTGCAGAGCATCTGTACTTTAACACTGGTGTGCAGTGGTGAAGTGCACAGAATCCTGGGGCCAGCAAAAATGAAGTCAGAAAAACAAGAGGTTAAAAGGCAAGAAATCAGTGGGAAAACTCCTCAAGGATGCCAGATCTAACTTGATAATCTCAAGGTGTTTTTTTTTTTTTTTAATGTTTTAAGGTAATTGGTATATTGCAAGAACTGAACTCAAAGGGGCGGTGGACTGATTTTCAGGGAACAATTTTATTCCAGCTGGAGCATACCAGGCATGAGGTGGCACCATGCAAAAGAACATTCTGCACATGAAGAAAAATAAAATATAAAGAGGATGTAGAAGATGGCAACATCACAAAAACAGTGAATTATTTGTCCAATAATCGGATCGGAAAAGTGACTTTAAATATTTGTCAAATTGATTATAGAGTAAACATGCACATTTGCAGCTAGATGCCTGAAAGTTTAGATTGCTGTGCTAGAAAGTGAGCTTGACGAATGAACAGATACATATATGCAAGGGATCTAATTCTTCGTACATTTACTACTTCCTCCTATAAAATTACAAGGCAGAATTTTGTGCACTTTTGTCCTTACTACTC
The DNA here is from genome assembly GCF_031143425.1 of Pleurodeles waltl. Lineage (NCBI taxonomy): Eukaryota > Metazoa > Chordata > Amphibia > Caudata > Salamandridae > Pleurodeles > Pleurodeles waltl. The sequence continues at coordinate 350,983,786 of NC_090442.1, forward strand.
ACCATTTTCTTCCACATATAAACCGAAACACTCCTTGAAAATCTAACCTGCTCTCTGCTCTCCCATCATGGCAAAGATGTTTTAATGATTCTATGATCAGGTACCTGATCAACAAGAAGTGAAAGTCTTCTTTTTAGGAAAAAGCTGTTTTGTATCTCGAAAGAATGCTCTGAATCAGATATGTGAGAGGTACCAGGTCTCTCGCAGAGGTGAATTATTGCCTTTGCTTATCTTTGGCTTGTAATGTGTGCTATAAAGGGAGAGGGGCAGCTCTAAATAGGTGTTTCCTAAGTCAAATGGAAAATGGGCTTCTGTTGTTGTGATGAGGCAAAGGAAACCCCATCACATATGCTGCCATAACCAACTGAGAGTCACTGGACCCAAATTCAAATTGACAGTGCATTGATTAGAAGGGTATGATACCCCAAACACCGCCCCCATTAACCTGCTTGAGTAGTAAGACTTTGACCGTAGCAAATGCTGTTGCATGACTTAAATAGTCCACTTCCATACATATCCTTAAGCTGGCTTTTGATGCAGATAGGTTAATTGGAGCTCCGATCAGGTGGTAAAATCTCCTGCTTACTACCTCATGTTGCCTATATGTAAGTAGACTTTTATCAGAATAAAATTCTACATGCAGTACATGTGTAGCACAAACCTATCCTATTGGCAGCATAGCATTGCTTGCTTTATTAGTTGCATGGTTGTCATTGATCTGTTCAAAGGTTGTGACTGTACTATTCGAAGGGACATTTTCCAGAACTTCCTCCCCTAAGTTTTGAAATTTAGCAGCAGACATCAGTTCTAGATCGCTTGATCTTCATGGGATCAATATTATGACAAGATTTTGTTTCTATCTGTATTCCCCAGAATTAGGAATTTCCAAAGTGCATGTAATTATTTAACATATTGAACATTTTTTTTCCAAATCTTAAAAAAATTGCTTTAATAATACTAAAGGTAGTAAATTGTTTAACATGTGTATCCAATAAAGCCTCACGACCTCATAATGTTTTTCAATAGCCTTTTTTATTTCCATAATTTGGTGTAGAACAGCTTGTCCAATTCCAATATTGTAGCATCACTGCAAATAATCTTGCTATTATGTCAACACTTGTGATTCCTCTATACTAATAGTGCATATGAACATAATCAATATCAGTAGAGTCAAATACCAATACTTTACGTCACAACAGAATTGTGTTTGTCTCCAGAATTCATTTCTGATAACATATCTTTCCTAATTAATGATCACATTTCTTCAATGGTATAACTACAGAATAATATATTTTGTATCTCTTTAATGTCCCCTTCAATGATATTCTGTGAGTAGCTTTTCCTGAACCATTCATATTTGTCATAGGTGGCATGCCCTCACCTGGGTATGCCAGGTAGGCACAGACATGCTGCTACAAACATCTGAGGTGGTTGAGTCCTCCACAGCAGAGTAGGTCAGCGGTACATGCAGAGTTTAGTTGCCCATTTGGGTAATTCTTTGCTGCTGTGACGCTTGCACTATGTGTAACCCGCACATGGAGGCAAGACAAACTCAGCTAGGCAATCATAGGTAGTTGCTGCAGCAGGAAACGTATTCTCAAAAGATTCAAACTTGCTTTTTCATCAGAAGTTATCAAGAAATTGGTGATTTCAGAGAAGAATTCTGGATACGACTTTTGATCAAGAATTTACATGCCTTGAACTTTAGTAATGGGGTCATACTTCAAATGATTACACACTATTCCACTGGAGTCATCCTTTCTTAAGTACAGGTTTTTGTGAACTTTGAGCATTTACTAGTTACTCTTGTGAACAATCTTTACAGAATGTATTACTTGATTTACGTACAAGAGTGAGATACATTCAGAAGTGTATGTTAATTATCGGGGCAAAAGCACAATACTAATTTGCGATTACCATGTTGCATCTAATGAACCATCTACATTGAAAATCATTTAGATCACAGAATCTGACACCGGCTAACCTATCTTTCAACTGTAGGAAGACATGAACCAACCGCAGACAAAGCGTTATACAGAGATTGTCACTGGGTATGTCATGTCATAGTAGAAATAGTGAAGAGTAATGTAATTGATAATATACCAGGAATTCTTTCTTGCTATAGATATCGTAGCCTCTGTAAAGCAGGCTGAGCCAAAATTAAGAAAAGGCACAGTGAAGATATTCACTCTATTCTCCCATTCTCTTTTTCTGGAATTCTACTGCTGTCAGATATATCTTTTGCACAGTAATCAGTGGTTTGCGTGAGTGTTAATCTAGCATAGCTTCTGTTGGTTTTGGATTGACAGGTTAGTGCAACTTTGACAATGTTATCTCTGTATTTTCTGATTGCTTCTACAAGCTAGAATAATTTAATCTGAGTGTTTGGCCTTTCCATAACATCTGCTAAGCCTTTGTAGATGCATAGGAAATTACTATCTTTTTGCATGGTTCCCACTGCCCCCAGTTTTTGCTCTATCTGTTATTCTGGCATTAGAAATAGGCTTGGGTGGAATTGAATTTACCCCGGATTGTAAGGAGTAATTTCAGTAATTGCGCAATACTCTTGTAATGCAAATTTACTAAAATTACCAGATTATGCCAACAATCAACTAAGACAGTAAGCAGTTGCTAGCTACTGCTGTTCATGCCCTGTAGCATTTGGTCCCGGGGGTCTATATGTGAAGGTGCCTCGTATCGTGGTGTTGGCATTGGTCGAGAGTCGTAAATTGAGGTGCTCAATGAGGGGCATTAGGTCGTGTCAGTGATGGTGCATTGTTTGGTTTTCTTGAAGATGATGGCGATGTCCCACCATGGTTGTTGATGCAGTCTCTGTGTATAATTTTGTAGCTGTCAGGAGTGGCCATGGTGATTTTGGGGTTTGAGGAGGGTGTTAGCCGTGTTTCCGTGATGAAGGCGATGTCTGGGTCATGGGTGGTGATGGTGTCCCAGATTTCTGTGGAATATTTGCATAAGGAGAAGGCATTTAGAAGGATGCACTGGAGTGGTGCTTGGTTGTTTGTCGTCTGAGCATGCAGTGCAGGCATTAGTGTGTGTAGATGGGCTCGCATTGCCAGAGAAATGCCAGTGTAGGCAAGTGAAGGGTACTTTGGTTGAGCTTGTGGAGGCACTGAAGCAGCTGTTGATGGGGTGTCTGACGTTAAAGGCCTGGAGCTTCTTGGTAGTGTAGCAGTGGGAGGACCATGGGTCCTGGCACTGGGTGCCATCACCAAACTCATCACCCCCCTTGACATTGACTCCCTCCACTATGTCCAGCTCGGTAATCTCAATTTCCACCTTAACGACCCCAACAACACCTCCCTCATACCGAACCTCAGCAACATCAGCCTCACCCAATTGGTCACCAAACCCATGTAGAAAGTCAGACACACATTGGATGCCATCTTCACTTCTAGCGACGGAATACATTTCACCCACATGACTGAACTCACCTGGATCGACCACATCATTGTCCACTTTACTATCTCCAATTTCCAGCACACCACCTCCAAACACATCAGCACCTCCACACCATCAGCACCTCCACACCGAAGCTGTGGCAAGGTATCTGAGACCCTATGGGAACAGGCCCTAGGCACCGGACAACCTGAGCCCATGGCAGACATTGACCACAACCAGGTCGTCCAAAACTTCACCACCTGGATCACCAAATCCACCGCCAGTCACCCCGCTGAAACACAGCTGCAACCAACAACACCTCCAAGCTAGCAAGATGGTACCTTGCAGAGCTCTAAAACTCCAAACGAGACTGCCACTGACTCAAGAAACAATGACGTGTGACCAAGGACCCCTCTCACAGAACCACCTACAAGGCAGCCCTCAACAACTACCACCACCACATCAAGGCAGCAAAAAGAGCAGCAATGACTGCTTGCATCAACATCACAGCCAACCACAGAAAAGAACTCTTAAGAATCATCCAGGAATTATCTAACCTGAAAGCCACATAGACCATCATCCACCTGTAGGAAAGTACCATCTTGCCTGGCATGTTACCCCCATACTTCACTGTATATATGTTGTTTTAGTTGTATGTGTCACTGGGACCCTGCCAGCCAGGGCCCCAGTGCTCATAAGTGTGGCCTGTATGTGTTACCCGTGTTATGACTAACTGTCTCACTGAGGCTCTGCTATCCAGAACCTCAGTGGTTATGCTCTCTCATTTCTTTCCAAATTGTCACTAACAGGCTAGTGACCAATTTCACCAATTTACATTGGCATACTGGAACACCCTTATAATTCCCTAGTATATGGTACTGATGTACCCAGGGTATTGGGGTTCCAGGAGATCCCTATGGGCTGCAGCTTTTCTTTTGCCACCCATAGGGAGCTCTGACAATTCTTACACAGGCCTGCCCTTGCAGCCTGAGTGAAATAACGTCCACGTTATTTCACAGCCATTTACCACTGCACTTAAGTAACATATAAGTCACCTATATGTCTGACCTTTACCTGGTAAAGGTTGGGTGCTAAGTTACTTAGTGTGTGGGCACCCTGGCACTAGCCAAGGTGCTCCCACATTGTTCAGGGCAAATTCCACGGACTTTGTGAGTGCGGGGACACTATTACACGCGTGCACTATACATATGTCACGACATATGTATAGCGTCACAATGGTAACTCCGAACATGGCCATGTAACATGTCTAAGATCATGGAATTGTCACCCCAATGCCATTCTGGCATTGGGGAGACAATTCCATGATCCCCCGAGTCACTAGCACAGACCCGGGTACTGCCAAACTTCCTTTCCCGGGGTTTCACTGCAGCTGCTGCTGCTGCCAACCCCTCAGACAGGTTTCTTCCCTCCTGGGGTCCAGCCAGGCTTGGCCCAGGAAGGCAGAACAAAGGACTTCCTCAGAGAGAGGGTTTTACACCCTCTCCCTTTGGAAAAAGGTGTCAGGGCTGGGGAGGAGTAGCCTCCCCCAGCCTCTGGAAATGCTTTGATGGGCACAGATGGTGCCCATCTCTGCATAAGCCAGTCTACACCGGTTCAGGGATCCCCCAGCCCTGCTCTGGCGCGAAACTGGACAAAGGAAAGGGGAGTGACCACTCCCCTGACCTGCAGTTCCAAAATAGAATTAAAAAAAAAACATAGAAATTCACTTATAAAAACAAAGGTTACAAGGAAGTTATAGTAACTATAACTTGTGCACTGAAAACTACCCCACAAGTTACAGCAATCATGCCATCTTTCATAGCATCATTGATAATATCAATGAAACAGCTGCAGTAAAATATTTGATGAAAAAACTGCATTGCGGGGGTGTGAGTTATAGTTCCCTTAGGGCATGAGTTATATCTACTTGAGGTAACTCAATAATCGGTGAATTTATATGGTTTTGTACATTTCTAATGTGAGCCTAAGTATAACTTCCCTGTAACCTTTGTTTTTTTAAATTTAGCTATATATATATATATATATATATATATATATATATATATAGAGAGAGAGAGATAGAGCGCGCGCTACAGCTTCTAGGCAGCAATAAAAATATCAAGATAACTCTTGTGATTATGTTTCTGCTATAGAGCGATAAAGAGCTCAGACTTTTGTCTGATGGTAGTTTTGATGGCATAAAGTAGCACAGGATGTTAATATGACTGCTGCAAGGAATAGATCTGTATATTGTGTAGAGAGCTGAGTGGATTACTAAAGCCAGTCATTACCAGTGCTTTATGTATATGAGAGAGGGGCTATGGAGAGATTAGGGGCACTTTTGCTGGGTAGTGAGAGAATACAGGGAGGAAGTGATGGGAGGGGGGGTGCCTAAATTGATTGTCACACTAGATGCCACCAGTGCTAATAGCTGTGATGATGTGTATGTTGCAGTTTAGTTTGCTGTAATACAGTGTTGTCTGTCTTTTTTTAATTTTTTTATTTTTTATTTTGTTTAGAACCTGTTGATCGAGGGAAGAAGAAAGGGTAAGGTGACCAACATTTCTTACTGTTGCACACGTGACTCAATCACCAACCCATCCACCAACAGTTTTACAACAACATATCTGCCTTCTATGTAGGATAGCATTTTAGATGGATGATTTTACCCAGTAGCAGATATGGCGTCTCGTTGGATGACTGCTGCCCAAGCCCTAACTCAGGTTATGAAGTACAGCTCTGAAGCAGGATCAGAGACTGAGACAGAAGATACTGAGACAACATCGGAGGGAGGTGACAATCGAGCAGAATCTGGAAGTGATTATTCAGTCAGTTGAGTCCCATCCGACGACTCCTCTAACAGCAATTCTGAAGGAGATGAAGACAGTTCTGCAGTCAGTTCACAAGCACAGTCTGAGCAACGGGAAAACAGTAGCAGGTTAGACCAAAACAGAGAGCAGGCATGTGTGGCAACAAGGACAGATGGAGTGCTCTTTTAGCAGCCCCTCAATTTAGTTTAGCCTCAAACTCCACCTTTCAGTGGCGATCCTGGACGTAGTCGATAGGGCTAACTTTTTACCAACTGACTATGTCCATCTTTTTGGATGTTGACTTCGTTGAGCATATTGTGTAGCAAGCAAATGTGAGTGCTAAACAATTTCTTAGGGACCACAGAGGCACTCAGAGCCCCATTTTAGGGCATGCCAGTGGAGTCTCACTTTTCTGGAGGAGTTGAAAATATTTTTGAGCCTTATGCACAAAATGAGGTTAGTACAGAAAACAACTTTGCGTTCCCCCAAGTCTCCGGAGAAAAACGGTGCCTCACTTGTGTGGGCAGACCAAATGCCTGGCACAAGAAAGGGCCCAAAAAGTATTGTGGAACATCAAAATTATCTATCAGTGAACAACTTGTTTTTGTGAGGGGAGCACATGTGTTTTTCATCCCAGGCTTGGTGGCCATCTAGGAAAACCTACTAAACCCACACACTTCTGAAAACTAGTCATGCTGGGGAGGTCCAGGGTGGTGTTGCTTGTGTGGATTCCCCCAAGATTTCTTACGCAGAATACCCTGCAAAGGTGAAACTTTGAATAAAAACACAATTTTTTCTTGCATTTCTGTGACATAAACTACAGGACTGTGCAAGGTTCCACAAACTTCCTACCAGCCAGTGTTTCCCCACTTGTCTTGATAAAAAAACGATCCTAACTGTTTGTGACTTTAAAAAGGCTCCCTTGAGCTACTGGGCTGACGAGCTCTGGAGCAGGCACCAGCATGCCAGTGAAGAGGTATTGAAACCGGGTGATTAATGGCAGCATTCCCAGCACCCCGCAAATTTGTTCTCTGCTGAAGAAGGGATTAACCCAGAAACACATGTGTCCAGAGATGCACAGTAAAGGCTGTACCTACTTAGAGGTGAAATATTTAAAAATTAATGGAGTTCGTTTTTTGAAGATACTACATCTACCATGATGCAATGGGGCAGATTAATTGCTGGGATGTTAGGCAGGTGCGCTCCTAACTGTTTGTGACTTTAAAAAGGCTCCCTTGAGCTACTGGGCTGACGAGCTCTGGAGCAGGCACTAGCATGCCAGTGAAGAGGTATTGAAACCGGGTGATTAATGGCAGCATTCCCAGCACCCCGCAAATTTGTTTCTCCGCTGAAGAAGGGATTAACCCAGAAACACATGTGTCCAGAGATGCACAGTAAAGGCTGTACCTACTTAGAGGTGAAATATTTAAAAATTAATGGAGTTCGTTTTGTGAAGATACTACATCTACCATGATGCAATGGGGCAGATTAATTGCTGGGATGTTAGGCAGGTGCGCTCCTAACGGTTTGTGACTTGATAAAAAAATGATACCCACTTGTGTCCCTGGGACTAGTGCCTGCATCAGGAATGGATCACCGAGGGCGATTAGTAGTCCTAATGCAAGGACTACCATTGACCCTTTTGTGATCCATTCCTGTCATGGGCACTAGGCCCAGGCTCACCAGTGGGGTGGAGTTTTTATTGGGACAAATTGGGGAACCGTAGGTGGTAGAACGTTTCTGGATCCTTGCACATTCTTGGAGTTAGGTCATAGAAATGAAAGGAAAAGTAGTATTTTTATTCAATATTACACCTTTGAAGGGTATTTGGGTATAAAAAACTTTGGGAGGGCCTCACAAGCAATATCACACTGAACTCTGCTTAATGTCTACTTTACAGAAATTCCTGGGTTTGATAGATTTCCCTACATGGTTGTCAGTCAAATGTGTTTTTTAGTCAGTTTTGCAAGGGATTCTGGGTAAAAAAAAGAAGTGGTGCAAGTCTCCCCTCCCCTCGGATGCCCATAGGTGTCTATTTTTCAGAAATGTACAGGTTGCCTAGGTTTTCCTAGGTGCTGGCTGAGCTAGGGTCCAAAATCTTGAGCTACCCACATTGGAAAAGAGGTCAAGTTTTCAGTGGAAAAATGTGATGGGTCCATGTTGTATTTTGAGCCATTTCCTGCTGTGGGCACTAGGCCTACTCACACAAGTGAGGTACCATTTTTATTGAGAGACTTGTGGGAGCCTAGAATAGTAGAACATTTGCTATAACCTATTCTATTTTGCTGCGTTTGTGCCTTTCAAATGTAAGACAGTACATAGGAAGGTGACATTTTGAAACATACCCTTCAAATTATACACTAGCCTGTTTCGCTATAATTGGTCTATACTCTGTACTCTGTGAAAAAATATTGTACAGTGCACCTCAGATGTTGGCTCTGGGTACCCTGGGTTCTTAGGGAACCTACAAACCCTATATGGCCCTGCAATCAGAAGGGTCTAGCAGACATAATGGTATATTGCTCTTGTCAATCATCCATAGTGACAAGTTACAGATGAAAATGTTGCCACAAATGCATGTTTTTTCCTACTCATTTTTAAGATTTTAACAGTTATTTTCCTTGGCAAAACCTTGATTGATCTAAACATATGACCCATTGATGAATTCAGAATTTTGTCCGTTACAGAAAGGCTATAGCCTTTCTGTATCAGCCATGGGTTTCACAATAATTCCCAGCACAAACTGGAAGTAAATTGAAAGCCCAAAAATTAGGGAAAATGGGCTACCTCTTAGAAAAATGCCAAAACTGTGGTACAAAGTTAGGTTTATGGCTTCAGCTCTGCATGTTCCTGAAAGCTGGGAAGATGGTGACTTTAGTACAGCAAACTGTTTGTGGATGCCACATTTAGGAAAAAAACCGCCACCTGTATCTGGAGCATAATATTCCCATTTGGAAAAAAAAAACTCAAAATATTGCCATAAGGAATAATCAAAAAGCCCTGGGTGCCTTTACAATCTCCAGGATTCTGGAAAAAAATTACACAAATGTAGCGTGGATACCTTATGTGGAAACAAGTTAACAGAGCCCTAAGCATGAAATAACCCATATAGTGAAAAAACAGCACAGCACTGGGTGGGAGGGGGTTAGGCAAGGCCCAACAGCTAAGGGGTTAAAATACCACATTGCACACCCATGCATTGAACATTATTATACTATTGCTTGTAAGCATTTTGTTTTAAAAAATGCACAAGTCCAGAGCTAATATAAATAGACAATTCTGATGGTAAAAGTTTCTAAAAGAAAAAAAAAATCTCCTTCAGTTCTGGTGAAGACAGGGTTGATTTGCTGCATGGTCCAGAAGCAGCAGCAAAGGAAGGGCTTGTACAATCTGGTTCATAGTGGAGAGGGATGTGAAAAGAAGAAAAAAGGTAAGTTTCAACCTTTATATGCCTTTAAATCCGTCAACTCCGATGTGGAGGTTTAGCCTCCAAAGTTATGTTGGAGAGACGGCAAATTGTGATTGGTCCAGTGGTAAAACTGACTGTGGTCCCACCACCAGCCACTTTTGAATATGGTGCCATCGACCCTGGTGTAAAATTCTGGGGGTGACGGCAGTTCGTTGACGGACTTTCATCTATGGGCCTGTCAGCATCTAAATAAAGTGGGCAGACCATCTAGTCAGCATGTGGATTATCCAATGGAAGAAATGACGGCAGGACCAGTTCCAACAATATTGAAATCAGGTCCATTATCTTGTCCTTCCAAAACAGGCTACCATGGTTCCCTTTTGTCTTTCACTTTGTCCGTCCATCATTTTATTTTGTAATATTGCCTAGTGCTCCTTAAATCTCTAGGGTATACCCAGACATTGGTCCCTTGCTTGCTGCACCACTGGATTCAAGCTAGCCTGTCTGATGGAGGGTGATACCCTGAAACCGGTTCCAGGATGCTTGAATCCTGTCCAGGGAGGACCTGGCTTGACAGTTTGGGCTGGTCTCCTCCCATTGGTAGCAGGGTCAAGACTGGTTTGCATATAGCTGGGTCCGAACTAGGGTCACGTGGCAAGCATAATAACAATGGATTAAACCTAGATCTGTTACAAGGCTGAGTGTTTGAAAAGTTTCAACACTCACTCCATCATCTTATTTTGTGATACTGCCTGCTGCTTTGTTACTCCAGTCGTTCCGCTGTTAGGCTGTATGCGAGGCTAACACATTGACAAAACCAAAAGCTCTTGCAAAGGTGAGATCTATTGACTTTGCCAATGATTGTTTAAAGAGATTCGGATGAGCACGTACATGATATTGCAATGCTTGCGTTTTCAAGGGCCCTTTTCTCATGGGACAGAAGTTGTGTGCTTTCAAGAGTCTCTGGCTGTGCTTCCACATTCACGCAGCAGAACATATCTCAAAGATAAGTTAATCAGATCCCACTAGCTCACCAGTGGCAGCCAGGACTACTCCCAGCATCCAGGGTCATAAATGGTTCACTCCACGTTGCTTATGCAGTGGATGAGAAGCGGGCATCTTAACTTAGAAATTATGGGGTACAGAAAATACAAAAGCACAAATTATGCTTAATCAGTCCTGTTTTCTCCTATTTGCTTTCTGCTGCTTGCAGTCTTTTATCTTATCATAATAAAACGACTAAAAGTCCCAGAAGCAAAGAAATGAGACTGAATGTGAGCTTTTCCTTCGTTGTTTGGGAAATAAGGCAAAGAGTGCAACCTCTGAAGCAAGTTGTTTGGGGCTGCTGATCAGCTGAATTTAGGGAGATGATAGACTAATTTGGGATCTCAGTCTCCTGCACTCGGTATATTTTACATTCTGAATTAGTGTTTGCACCCAGAATAGGGAACAGAACTAAACATCTTTGGTTAAGAGCTCTACAATATTCATGTAAATGTGTGCACATCCACTCCAAGTGCATTAAAATTAACTGTAACAACTGACCAGGTGGACAACAAGTGAATACACTTTAAAAGCTACAGGTTTAAGGCAAAGAGGAATGGGTGAGGGACAGATGTGGTTCAATCAACCAACAATATCCTCAATTAACAGTGAACCTGTAACAATCGTTGGTTTTGATAGGTAGGGTTAAATACAAGCTCACATTATTAGGGCCTATAAGAAGCTGATAATGAGTTCCCAGGTTCTTCTACGGAGTAGTGTGAAATAGCATTTGCTGCACTTGGAGGCTTCATTAGTTGCGAGGTAAATTCTGATACACGTGCAAACAAGACTTTGCACACAAATTATGATTCTGAGTTCAATGTAAATACGGTATGGAATAAATGCCCCTTTGGGTAAATACTGATTATGATTGCTCGCACGTTAACACACTTTTCCCCTGACTCATTTCACTACAAAAGCATGGAAAATATATCCAAAAAGTGGAGTATCAGGTGGGGTATAAAATGATTGTGTCAAAGCCCACTTATTCTTAGTTTGTCATAGCAGAATTAGGATAACGGTTGGTAATGCACCGATGCTATGAAGCTTGTTACTAAGGTAGGAGTTCGTCTGTTGTGAGCTGTGGCTTATTAGTGGCAAAAATGTGTTGTTCTTGATATGGGATACGAGGGTTATTAGTTGCAAATATGTGGGTTGATTGTGGCTGGTGATATGTGAGTTATCTTTTAGTTTTTAATTTTGAAGGAGTGGCTGATGGGCAGTGGTGCTGGAACAAGTTTCAGAATGGTGGTGGTGCCATCAATGTTAACTTCATTGAAGTCATAGGGATTGCAAAAAATGAAAGTTTCACTCAAGGAACAAGTGTAGCAAAAACTTCGAGCAAGAAATTTATAAGTGCGTCGGTGGTAGAGGCTGGTGCATTTTAAAGCATCATGTAGTAGATCTCTGCTTTTTACAGATAGCACATTTTCAATTGAAATGGCCATAAAATCTGGAATGACCTGCACACAGATAAAACTGTACAGCACAACTATAATGTACAGAAACTGGGTTTTAGCGACTATTTCACTTGCTATTGATTCGTTTTGTTCCAGTTAACATTTTGTATATCCCTTATACTTAAGAATTACAAAAAATTTGCTTTGTTTGTACTATCCTAACTGCTGACATATTCAGAAATATGTGTACAGTTCATATACAGGTATCTAAATAGTTCTGGCCATAATATTCAATATATCCACCTGGACGTCCATTTTTGAAGACTGATAGCCTAGAGCATCGAGCGTTAGCTGTGAGATTTTAAAGAAAATATCCCACACCGCGTTTTGATCCAGTCGGTTCTGGGTGTTTGTAAGTGGGGAGGTGTTTTCATTATGATCCTCCTCATTTTTTTGTTCACTTATTTTCCTTTTTGGTATGAATGATAAATTTGGAGATCTGTTTTTGAAAGCAAAAATGTCAGTTTTGATTTCTGAGGTTCCAACTGAGTCTTCTTGCAGGGGCGCCCCGTGTCATGATAAGGGGACTTGTTACAGTTGACCATAGTGGGGCTCAAAACCCTATCTTGACAATGTGATTTTCCAGAGGGGGGAGAAACTCAATGATAAGCAAACCATACCAATAATAACTGATTTAGGTTAATTAGAACTGGATTCTCAGGACATAAACCCGCACCAGCAGGAGAATATAGAGAAAATAAGCTTGACTTCTAAAATAAGTAGGAGGTCTTTCGAAGAAAGGGGCACAATAATTTAGGTCATCAACTCCGCATATGTATACTCCCAAGGGGACCAAACTGGAACCCGATTGGTTCAACATCAGGGGGGGAAAAAGAAGAATGTCAAAACTACCTCGGGACAATGCTCATTCAAATGGACCAATAACAAAGCAAACGGCCACTAAGTTAAAACGGCCAGACAGAGTAGCAGAAGATCTAAGGGCCACCCGACCAGGTGAACAGGAGGACGCCATAGGTAACCCCGATTCTGGTATGTTAAATGATTGTTTACAATTAGTACTGGAACCTCAATACCAGTCTAGTGGGCGTTCTGACATCTTAAACAGGGGAAACATATTAAAGCTACTACAAGCTATTCCAGCACTAAAAGACTTAAAACCTATTGATATTGTTTCTATAGAGTTTGTCCCAAGAGAAAAAATAAATGAAGGAGGCCCTATCAAATCAACCTTGGTAACTTGGAGGACACCACTTTTGTGACAGAGTTGCAAACGAAATACGCACCTTCTCAAAATGGGGAATTAAGCTCAATACACCTAAACAAATTGGGTATCCAGATCCGCTTGAGGAACACATAAATTCATCAAACCAACTAATACAAAAAGAGTCAGGCAAACCTTTTTCAATTCTTAGATCCGCAATAGGGGAAACAAAGAATTACCCTCCAGGGAGTTTTGCTTTTAACATATACTCCTTATCACATTCCGATCCAGATCAGATAATAGAACTAATCCATCCAGAAAAACGTCACTGACTAACAAGTAGTAGGGAGTATAATATACCGACAATCCAACACAAAACCCCTTTTCAGGTTTGTTCATGGAATATAAATGGAGCCAGTCCAAATACAAACCAAAATGACTTAACTCTACTACAGAATTTCCATATCATTCTCCTTCAGGAGACCTGTGCTACAAACCCTTTTGAAAATGATGGATATCTGGGGTTTCTTCCCCAGCAATAAAGGAGAAAAAGATCGGCTACCCAAAGGGTGGCCTAGCCACCTTTATTTCAGCAGGTCTAAATATACTGTGTACTCGAATATATGAGGAAAACAAAGACTTCCTGCTAGTGAAGTTAGAAGGGTGGCACAGGAATTATTTAAGTCCTCTCCTTTTAATTAATGTTTACATCCACCCAGAAGCCCAATCCAAAAAACAAGTCATCGAAACTGGTAGATATAATTTCAACAGCCCATCAAGATCTAGGTCCATTGGAGCTTTTAATAGCCGGAGATTTTAACCAAAAACTACTAATCCCTTTTGAAAGGGACTCATACGCCACTTTGCAAGACCACTTATGGGCAGTACCACCGCAGACCCTGGGGGTGAGAGATAAAGCCGGGACATTAGCACTTTCTCTTGTTAAAGATCTTGAGTCTCTTGGGCTTAGAATCCTAAACAGGAGATACCTTCAAGATACCGCACCAGCATTTACATGCTATGCTACTGAAACCCACACGATAATTGATTATACTCTGGTTTCACTACTCTTACCTACACTAATTACAAAGTTCTACATCATAAAAACAGATATGATTGACCACGGCCAGCAATGTCTAGAGATAGGATGTGATCCTCCTACATTTTATCCTACACTAACTATGCCAGAGGATATCACCACAACAAACTATAAAAAAACTTTGATGGTCTGAAAAGTTAAAGGAACCTATTGGGGATCGATCAAGGGCAATTTTCGACCAATGTCATACGGACATAATCAGAGACCCAATAGAAATTTGGTTGATGTTTTTAGATAGATTGGCGGCTAGTCTTTTTGCGGTCCATCCACAAAAGAGGTATCGAAATAAGGCGTGAGGTGTACAAACAAACATAAATATAAATTATTCAGTGCACATAATCATATTAAGGAAAGAAAGAAACCGAGTTTTAAAATTACATAATAAGGACCCGACAAATGGCTGTATTAAGGCTGACTTAAAAAATCTAAATAATGTATATCGGAAGGAATTATGGGAACATAAACATCAGAAAAACCACGATCTCTGGGCAAAAGCATTTATTCTAAGTAAAAAACAGAATACTCAGGGTTTTTGGAAAATGGTGAACGATTTGAATAAGGCCCCAATCACTCTGACTAGCTGTAACATCTGGGAAGCCGCCTGGTTTGACTATTTAAGTCATCACTTTGATGAACCAAAGCTAGTTGACAAAATTTTAGAAGTAGCCACAAAAAAATCAAGTTCAGAAAAAACGAAATTAAAATCCCTTTCCCCCCAAAAGTTACTAATTCAATAAAAAATAGTAGAAGTGGGGGCGCTCCTGGCCCCAACGGGATCCCGAACGATCTGTTCAAGCTAGATTCTACTTACTGGGGTGAAATTCTGGCCCCTATTTTTAATCATTGTATAACGTCAGGAAGTAGCCCGAAATCCTGGAAGGGAGCGATAATCCATCCAATATTTAAAGGAAGCAATAAAACAAACCCCGAGAGTTACAGATTAATCACCTTAATATACGTAGAAGCTAAATACTACGCCGGCCTTTTACTGGAACACCTCCGCAGCTGGGTAACTGAAAACAGTATTATCCCTCCTAATCGGACAGGATTCATGAAGGGCCTAGGCACTGATGCAAACATTCTAACCTTATCTACGGTCATTGACAAATGTAAACAAAAAAAACAACAACCCTCGTATCTGTGTTTTGTGGACTTTAAATAATCTTTTGATTTGGTCTTGCAACCTCTTCTATGGGAGAAATTAGCCTCCTGGGAAATACCGGAGAATTGATTAAAAGCCATTCAGCAGTTAGACACAGACACGTGGGTAAGACTCAAGGTAGGGGGATGACTCTTTCCTTTCAAAGGAAATCACGACAAAACAGGGACTGAAACAGGGCTGCGTGTTGGCACCATATATTTTTTATCTTTTCCTATCTGATTTGACTCTGAAATTGAACAAGGTTAACGCACACTCTCCCAAGCTCGGCGACATGACCATCTCAAACCTGCTATATGCCGACGATGTAGTTCTCCTGAGTCAGACCAAAGTAGGGCTACAGCGGCTTATCGCTAAGATATTTGAATATGCAGAGCAGAATGGAATGGAAATTAACAAGGAAAAAACCAAAGTAATGAGAATTAGCAAAAAATCTTAAAAAAATTCATGGTCCTCACCAAGGGGTCCATTGGATCAAGTAAACCAGTATAAATATCTTGGTGTGCTTTTTGACGAACGCGGCTCCTTTCTCCCCCAGAAGCAGGAGCTTTATAGAAAGGGTCATGCGTTACTGTTAGCTTTCCGCACCCTAAAAAATAATCCTCACTGGTCCTAGCTATCGGCCCCTGCTTCAAGTCATTGCAGCCAAACGAATTCCAACACTTGGATATGGAAGCAAAGCTTTGTGTGGACAAGATGCCACCATCTAAATAAAATTATAGGAAAAGTTTTCAGGTCCCTATTTCAGCTACTGGGGCACACCTCACAAGCACAAATTAGGCTGGAGTTTGGTTATGCAAACCAATGCACAGGTAGGGAAGACAGCTATATCAAAGTTTGGAAACAGATACAGCTAGCAAAGGAAAATCTGCTCTGTTGTGCCCTTCGGAAAGAGATCAGCTCAAACACCACAGCTACATGTCGACGGTACCTAGATCAGGCATTAACCAATCTGGAGTCAGAGGAGCTATGGGATTCAAACCTTTCCTACATCGCCTTTACATTTTTTTTACATTGGATAGTTGTTAGAAATGGGGTCTTTGGTTGACAGTCAGGTTACCCCCTGTTCAAGCAAGGACCCTCACTCTAGTCAGGATAAAAGAGAATCACCCTCAGCTAACCCCTGCTTACCCCCTTGGTAGCTTGGCAGAGCAGTAGGCTTAACTTCAGAGCGCTAGGTGTAAAGTATTTGTACCAACACACACAGTAATTCAATGAAAACAATACAAAATGACACAACACCAGTTTAGAAAAATAGGAAATATTTATCTAAACAAAACAAGACCAAAACGACAAAAATCCGACATACATAAGTCAAGTTATGAATTTTTAAAGATTAAACTCAAAAACAGCGCTTAGAAACAAAAATGCTTCGATGAGATGTTAACACGGCGTCGTGACGGAGTCATTCCCAACAAGCCGACACCAGCGGCGCCGGGCACGGAGTCGTTTAGACCCCCAAGTACAGGACCTTTGGTGAAGAGTGAAAACAAGCCGATGCGCGAAGTCGGGGATCGCGGCGCCTGTGCGAAACATTGAATCCAGCACTCCACAAAGCACAGTCACAGGCAGGGCAGCACTTCTTCCTCAGCTATCAGCTCTTCTCCAGGCAGAGGTTCCTCTTGGTTCCAGAAGTTTTTTCTCAAGTCTGTAGATTTGGGTGCCCTTCTTATACCCATTTTAGTCTTTGAAGTCACCTTTCTTTAAAGGGGACTCACACCTACTTGTGAAATCCTGCCTTGCCCAGGCAAGGCCTCAGACACACACCAGGGGGATGGAGTCGGCATTGTCCGAGGCAGGCACAGTCCTTTCAGATGAGAGTGACCACTCCACCCCTCCCTCCTAGCAGAGATGGCTAATCAGGAAATGCAGGTTACACCCTGGCTCCCTTTGTGTCACTGTCTAGTGTGAGGTAAAAAAACAACCCAACTGTCAAACCGACCCAGACAGGGAATCCACAAACAAGCAGAGTCACAGAAATGGTATAAGCAAGAAAATGCTCACTTTCTAAAATCAACTTTACTAAAAGATGTATTTTTAAATATTGAGCTCAGAGACCCCAAACTCCACATGTCCATCCGCTCCCAAAGGGAATCTACACTTTTATCAGATTTAAAGGTAGCCCCCATGTTAACCTATGAGAGGGACAGGCCTTGCAACAGTGAAAAACGAATTTAGCAATATTTCACTATCAGGACATATAAAACACATTACTATATGTCCTACCTTAACCATACACTGCACCCTGCCCTTGGGGCTACCTAGGGCCTACCTTAGGGGTGCCTTACATGTAAGAAAAGGGAAGGTTTAGGCCTGGAAAGTGGGTACACTTGCCAAGTCGAATTTACAGTGCACATTTACACACACAGACACTGCAGTGGCAGGTCTGAGACATGATTACAGGGTTACTTGTGTGGGTGGCACAACCAGTGCTGCAGGCCCACTAGTAACATTTGATTTACAGGCCCTGGGCACCTCTAGTGCACTTTACTAGGGACTTAACAGTAAAACAAATATGCCAATCATGGAGAACCAATTACATACACATTTTAAACAGGAGCACTTGCACTTTAGCACTGGTTAGCAGTGGTAAAGTGCCCAGAGTAATAAAAACAGCAAAATCAGAGTCCAGCACACATCAGTAACCTGGGGAACAGAGGCAAAAAGTTAAGGTAGATCACGCCAAGGATGAAAAGTCTAACAATAGTAAAAACAAATGAATAATTATGGACAAATGTTTACTAGCCACCAGATCCCACTCCTGGATGATAATTAATGACTATAAACTCTTGAAGTGTCAGCCATACCTGGAGGTGGGGTGGACCAAGTCAGTTTTCATCAAACATCGATTTGGGATTATCCCGGGCAACGCACATTTGGCCCCATGGGAACGCCCCGCAATAATTTCACACTGTAGGCTATGCGGCAATGGCAAAGAAGACATAACCCATTTGGTTTGTATTTGCAACAATTTAAGAACCGAACGCAAACTTTTACTGAAGTCACTATTTAATCAGAGGGGATTACGGTCCTGCCGGCAAGCGGTGATTGCGTGCTTTAGACCCCTTGATGTTATCTTGAATGCTAAATTTATGACGTTTTTACGCTTAGTATCACAAAAGTTTTTAAGGAAAGAGCATAATTAGTATACTAAATATCTGCATAAAAGTATGGAGCTTTTTTTAGATTCTAGTTTAAAAAATATATATAATAGCCCACGCATAGCTTTTTTAAATTATTATACGCACCGCAGAATGTAAAATTGATATTTTGAACTGTATAGTTCCGCTTTTCGTTTTAAACAGAATGATGAGATGTATTGATTTTGATTAATTACGCATCTAGAATAAACTTGAACTTGAAATTGTTCTGTGTATTAAAGCAATATGGCATTCTGCAGCCTTTCCTTTCACCCTCCATGTACCCAGCAAGTTTTGTACAGAGTTCAATTAACTTTACCTTGTCCAAAAGAGGTTTTGTAAACACAAAAGTCCCTTTAAAAAAAAAAAAAGATTATGCAGCATTTTGTCAAGTCATAAGATAAAAACTAAAGGTGAAGGCATCTTTTATTGCTTAGTCATGTTCAGAAGTCCAGCATCATTATTTAGGGGGTGCTGCAGAACCCCCTCACCCTACTTCCAGCATCTCTGCTAATGAGTTCTGAATTAGTGACATGAAGACTTGGCTGATGATATGTGGACTAACTTCTACATCATCTGCTCAAGTAGTTTTGTACTGTATGCCAGTGCCCTATTTTCGATAGTGAGGAGTAGGCTAGTGCTGTGGACCTAACCGCCTTGTCCGAGTAGTCGGCTTTTACCAAGTACTGGTCTACAGATAGCTAATAAACACATTGCTTGTCAATTAAAATAATCTAATTAACATGGCGCAGAACCATGGAGGTCCACTGGCTTACTGGTTTGAAATTAATCTTTGAAGCACTTGTGAATGTCTAAAAAATGCCAGGCTTCAGATGGTTTTAAATATCTGGGTATTTACATAACATGTGATCCTTGTGAGTTTCTAGTCAGAAATGTGACCACCCAAGTGTACAAACTCTGAGGGGACATGGCAAATTGGCACAGCTTCCCACATCTATATTGGGGGAGAGCAGCGCTCTAAAAGAGGAGTCTGCCATGATTTTTATATATGATGCAGAATACGCCATATAAGATCCCACCAGAGGTATTTAGCAATATTGAGAGGGAGGTCCGCTTACTCCTATGGAACAGTGGGACTTCCTGAAAATCCCTAGCAAAATTACAAAAAGGTGTTTATGATGGGGGGCTAGCAGTTCCAGATTTGTAGGATTACTATAGGATGCCACAGATCCAAATAATTAATGAGTGGGTGTTTTCTTAGAGACCGTACCCAGCATATAGAGTGGACAGAGAAGCAATGAGTAGAGACGGATATAAGGCCTTGACATATAAAACACAGAGGACAGGGGACCTTCCACAATATACTCAGGTGATAGTCAGTACCTGGAAAGATGCAAACAACTTCATGGGCTGGAAAGGGAGACTCACAGGCATGACCGCAATATGGCATAGTGATCTACCAAAGGAGGTGGGAGGGCTGCAGGGCTTTCAGAGAGGGGAACTTATAGGAATCAAGCACCTAAGTGATGTTTGGAAGTAGAAAACCTTTATAAGTTTTAGCGACTTACAGCAAGACTACGACCTAGCTGAAACGGAATGCTACTGACACAATTGATGTTGGAAAGTGGATTATTGGTAAGGGCAGATAAGTACCTACAGTAATAGGCCGCTAACCCCCACTAGGTGAACTTTCTACGTTCGGACCTAGTCACTTTTTTTGAGACTTTCTTCAGCGGGACGAACCTGCAAGTCAGGCCGGGTCACGGTTGAGGCAAGTCGGCTAGACTCACCACGGCAGGTCAGTCCCTCTATGGAGCTTTTTCCAAAAACGTCACCAATCTTCTCAACTTCTGTATCTTCTTCCAGAAGGTCAGGGGACCAGCAGGGTAGTCCTTATTCTCCTGATTTTCTTCCTTGTAGGAATCTGAGGTGTGGGTGCTGCTCTGCCATATTTATCCTTGCTCCTGGGTAAAAAACAGGGGGGTCCTGGGTACCAATCATAGGCAGGCTCCTTCCCCCTCCAATGACCACTTCCTGGGAAGTGTGGCAAAAATCAATCCCAGGGAGCAGCAGTCCTCAAAAATCCCCCATGGCTGAAAGTGATTTTCGGAGGTTAGATCTGGCTGAGCCCACACACTGGTGTGGCTAAAAATCCTTAACACACTCCTCTCATGCCCTCTCCTAATCTAAGCAAGGGGCACCTGATTGTCTGGGATTGCAGGACGTGAGGGAGGTACGGAGCTGCTCCCTGCCTTTGAAGACCAGCAGTTTGCCCCCCCCCCCCCCCCTTCCAACTTCCCCATTTGCTGAGGCAGATCTCCTCCCCAGGCACATTCTTTATGTTCAGCCCAGAACAATTCACCTCATCAAGCAGCCTGGCCAGGCTGCCAGAGGCTGCCAATCAGAGAAAGGCACTACAGAGCTGAAGTTGGAAACTTTCAAGTTGAGTTTTAAATCTCTTTTCCTGAAATAGTTATATTAAATCTAACAATTGTAAGTTGTGGGATTTATTAACAAGTACTTTGATTCCAAACGCAAGTTATCTGACACTTCAGGGGACTTTATTAATTAAAATAAAGTCTCCCCATTTTAGCCTATGGAGGTCATCCACTACAGTGAGGGAAAAACGAATTTGGCTATTTTACCTCAACAGGGCTTATAAAACAATGTTTACAAGCTCCCTGCCTATAGATACATGGGCCCCAACCTTAGGGGCACATAGGGCACACCTTAGGGTGAGCCCTTTGTAAAATAAGGTAGTTTAAGACTTGGTAAGTACTTTTAATTCCAAAGTCGAATTTTCAAATAACTTTAGTTGAAAAGTAGCCAGCAAGGGAGGCCTGCCTTTAAAGTAACACTGGGCACCTCAGCACTGCACCTATTGGTGCACTCCACTTATGCCGAGGTCCCTAAACCTACATGGCCTACCATATACTAGGGACTTCTAGGTAGGTTGACACATCCAATTATAATTAGCCTAATTATAATATCCACTTTACACAGAGCACTGGCCCTGGGACTGGTAAGCAGTACCCAGGGCACAGCCAAGAGTCAGTAACCACCAGTATCTGTCCAAAAGGTTTGGGGGAGACCTCTGAATAATTCACCCCATCTGCTGGCCCAACTTAGAGAGAAATGGGAGTAAGACGTGGGCACCCAAGAGGATGAAGAGTGGGATGAGGACCTCAGGAGCCCTAGAGAGATAGCCATTAGGGCTGTGTACCGACTAGTACTACTTAAGATACTTCACAAAGTACTATACGTGGACGATGCTACACAAAATAAAGAAAACGCCTTCACCGCTGTGTCTGAGAGGCTGGATGGAAGAAGGTACATTCTTTTAGACAGGAATACATATGTGGGATCGCTCAGGTGATGTCCCAAGTCTTGGCGATAGAGGTCTCATTGGATGCTAAGTGCTTCCTGCTGGGGGTGTCAGGGGAACCCATGGGGCCTAAACACAAAGAAATTTGGCTGCAACTGTCTGCGGGAGTGGCAAAACGCAACATAGCTAGGGTGTGGGGCCACATACTGGCCCCAACTGCAATAGAATGGGAGTCAGATCTTGACTGGTGCCAGAGGGCAGAAAAAGTCATCCATGAGGGCAGCGTAAAAATGTAAGAAGATATGGGGAGCGTGGGAGGAATATAGGAGTTGGGAATCAAGGTAAATGTTCATTACGGATCACATTTCAGTAAATCCATCTCAGACTGCCTCACAATGTACCACTTTAGTGCGTTAAGATTATAACTGATGTGATACAAGTCTACTTGCTCTGTGAACCTTGTTTCAATAAAAATAATTGATTAAAACAAATGCCAGGCTTATGTTGGCTCTATAGTCTGAGAATATTGGTTTCCTTGTGTTCTTGTAAAATCTCATAAGCAGTCAGCAACCATAAAAAGCAATGGGAACTGCTTCTCTGCGGGGCTGCCACCTGATTAGTTGTTCCCTGGCATGACTTGTATTTTTATATCATGTAAAGCAAAAAAGTGAGAATATTCAAATAGCAAATGCAATTTTTTCATCTTTATTTTATTTGGGAACACATATAAGGTGTTGTGGGGTTGTCCCACTTATGGTCCAATATTAATTAAGGCAAACAAAGGTGAAGGTTAATTTGTGTTCTATAATGGGATAACCTGGGCTAAGAAACAAAGGAAAAAACTTAGGGCCATATTTACGAACACATTTTCCTATTGACACAGAATGGGAAAAACCCTTTGCTACATCTGACCCCTAGTATGTTATCCAGGGGTGATGTGCAATGCATTTAGGGTGAATTTAGGATTTTACTTTGGGTATTTGTGTTTTTTTCCCACTAATCAACACAGTAGACCATGCACCAGACCAAAAACGTGCATTAGCACCTCATGGCTAAACAGAAACTGTGAACTAAGTGCTAATATGACATTTGGCTTATTGATTTTATTGGACTAAGGACAATTTAGATAGTCTGTCTCTTCTAATTGTAGATATTTGCCTCACCACACATCAGAGATTTCAGTCATCTACCCAGTCCTAAGAAGCTACCAACTAAGTTATTTTCAAAATGGTCAAGTGAAAGTGTACATGAAAGAGTGGGAGACTGACACTGGACTATAAAAGTGGGTTGCCCTGGTAAAAACAGATCATGCAAAGGCAAGTTACAAATACTGACATATATAGCTCCCTGCTCACTGCCATGATTTAAAGCTCCATGCATCCACAGGAAAATATTGTGCACGCTGCAATACACCTAGCCTAACTATGGCATCGTTTGCCCACCCAGTGCCACAATTATCAAATGACCGTAAAAGAAGAAAATTTAGGATTGCGGTGCACATGGCACGTAGCATATCTACTAGCAACATTGACAGGCTGGGAGAACGTTTAAGTGAAGATGTCCTTCCTTTCAGTATGCACCAGACAACGTGCACAGCTTTGATTGTTGGACTTTAGGGCATATTTTAAGGGCAAAATCCTTCAGGATATAGGCAGTTTACCCTAATCTTTGATCATTGATTAATACACTGACATTTCTGTAAATAAACTGCTATGCATCCGTGTGAAGTATTCCAGTCAGAAGAGTAGCAAAACTGTTAGCAGTTAGCTTGGGATGATAGAATCGCAAGAGACATGCACTCAAGACATAGCAAATGCACTTCTTGATTTCTTCAGAGACAGCAGGCTTCTAATTTTGATTTTAATAGATATAGGTACAGATTGCACAAGTGTAATGTGTGGCCAAACCCACTTCATGTACCCTTTGTTGATGAAAAAGCAATCTAGGTGGAAAAAGCATTCTAGGTTTCAGCTTGTATATTGCATGTTCAATGCCACTAGCTCGTCATTATTGCAAAAAAAAAAAATGAGTAGTCTTCCCAGATACGTGGAGTTGATGGTGAGAGAAACATGTAACTGCATATTCTACAAAGTGCCAGGCGCACACTAGAGACTTGTACCGATCCTTGGATCCACTAAAACGTATTTTATCATGCAAAACATGGCGACATCATGGGGGATTGTGATGAGCCCTTTCTGTAGCAGGATCCCTGACCTGCTTACACCTCACCACGGTGTTGCATGACTTACCAGTGAGGACGTCTGTATATATGTTTTCTTTCCTGGACAGTTCAAACCATAAGTACATTTTTGTGATGCCACTTCATTTATTCTTGATACGTAGCTTCCTCCTTGGTTTACTTGCATCGCCTTGTCCATTAATTTCAGAAACTTTTTCCACTCCCAACTGTCGGAAGATACATGCACCTAAAGGTATTTTCCACTATAGCTCCATGGTTGTCACTGACACACAGAAACCGCATACTTTTATGATATTTGTAACACAAGGACTATCGTGCTCCAGAGGTCTTAGGGGCCCATGCGGGAAACGCTCTTTCCTCACCTCTTGTTACTTGGCTTACTCACTCCTAGGCCATGGGGTTGTTTTGTTCCTTCACTAAGTTATCTTCTCTCTTTGGGTCTTATGTTAACATATCTAATTCTTGGTGATCCACACTGTGTTCAAATCACTATGGCTTATTAGGATTCAATCTTTCATGGATAACAAGATAGTGTGACACCTATTTTAATTTTGGTCAAGAAACAAAAGACACCATGCATTGTTATGGACTTGTGCTGAATTCTTATTACATTTCAAAAATTGATTGTGTTCAACTGTCGTACTTTACTAGTATAGCAGAGGCAGTTGGTGCATGCTATAAACAAACCTCTTGGTAGCAGTGTGTCTGTTATTATCTGACCACCTATTTAATGATTGGTACATTTGGGATTGTAAACTCGATGAACAAATTCTACTATCTACTTCAATGAATTGGAATTGTTAATCTTGCTGTTACCTCTGTAGTTATAGACATCCTGCAACAGGAAAACATGTGAAGAGACTGAGAGGTAGTAAACTGGATATGGGATGAGGCACGGGCTGCTGTTTGGGTGTTGACTCTGCAGCACAGTGGGTGTAGGTAGAGCTCGCCAACAAGGACACATGACCAGAAACTAAGGAAGGGGATACATGTTAAGGGAGCAATGAACAGGGTATGGTGGGGGAATGCCCGGGACTGGAGTTTGACAGAAGACTGCTACCAATTGGCACCAGGCTGTACTGCATTTCAGGGCACCTTGAATCAGTAGGACGTTTTTGTAGTTGCTGCAATGAGCAACTACTTCCTCCGTTTTTATATTGTGTGAGCTTTGCATTTGTTTCATGTTTAGCAAGTTAAAAAAAAAAAAAAAGTTTGTAAAGTTGTGAGTTGACCGTTGCTAGAAACTGGATTAAATATTTGGAAGTGGAGTACCGTCATCAACTCAATAAAAATACCCTGACATGGCTAAACCTAAGTTCTTAGAGAACCTTTGATCACCCCTCTAGTAAAGGTAGCATAGGCAGCAGGCAATTCCTCAGAAAGATTAGTGTTATTTTTAAGTAGAGCCAATAACTTTAAAGTTTATAGAGGAAAATAATTGTTTTTCCAAACTAATTGAGAAAAGTATCAATTTATCTCTAATCAAGCCCTGGGCATGATTTCAGTCTGATAATGATGAAACAGAGGTAAGGGTATGCCAAGTGGGTCAAGGATTTTATCATGGTATTTATGACCTTATTTAGAGTTTGCTAAATAGAGTACACTTTCCCAAACCTGGCAGATGTCCCATTTATTGTATTACAAGTGTTATAGCCTAAGGTGCTTATATCATGGTGGATGGGCTATTACACATGTTTTGGTGCTGTATCCCGTCCACCAAACTCTAAATAAGGCCCTTGGCCTGCTTTATGGAGCACAATTTTGCCCAGAGTGGCAACGTTCAAAGATAAAGCTGATGAAAACCTTTCCAGTTCGGAAAATCAGTGATCATGTTCCTGCTGAAACCTTTGTTTTTACTGTTAAAAGTGCAAGCCGAGATAACCCCAGTCTAAAGTTTTACATTGAACTTGGTCACTTTTCTGGTTTTCACTGTCTGCCGATGAGGCAGAGCTTGATGCTGCAGTTGGGCAGGGCTCTATGAGAACCAGTATCTTAATCACATCTCCCAATGAACCATGTCCCATCTGCACAGGAAGTGACTCACCGGATTCCACATCATCTGTCTGCAAAGAATGTGACATCACTGATTTCCTGCCCATGGTACCCTGTGTTCTTCCTCCTACAAGGACCTATTTAATTGCATCTTTAGGGTGGCTGTGCAGCTGGCACACCAAAGGCAAGCCCAGGTGTGGCTGGATCGTGCCCAGCGCCAGTAACCCTGGTTCTCCCTGTTTCCACCAAAACGCTGCTGCATTCCAACAGGGTCTTAACAACGGGCACTGCATGTCACACTGCTGCCCCACCACACCAAACACAGAAGGAACATTCACATACGCCTCCTACACTCCCCCACTCTATGCCCACCACTCCCACACCAGCAGCACCCAGCACTCCACTCTCTCACAGACAGACCAAACACCCCCCAAACACTACACTTGCATGCATGCTCATCAATACCTACTCACTCACCAAGTACAACCCACATATGAAACCTACAGCATGACTGCCCTCTGGACCCACTGTTCCTCTGGAAAACATGGCTAAACCCACTTTCTGCCATAGACATCACAAATGATATCTCCGCCAGCCACATGATCATTAGACAAGACCATCTTCATAAGCCAAAAGGTATTTAAAGATACCATCCAGTGCATCACTTAGACTGATAGCACCACCAGCTACATGGAACACCTCCCATTTAAATTATGCATCACAGCCAACTTCTCCCAGGGCAGAAACCTCATATAAAGACCACCAGGACACAGCAGCAATTGTGCCTGCGACATCGCAGACTTTCTTACCCCTCATCAATGTCAGCACCTTCATCCTCCTTTGAGACTTCCAACCCTGAAAACAGCACTGACCTAAACCCTACAGCCCTTCTAGAATACCTCAGGAAATGTTGGCCTCACTGAGCATATTACTAACCTCACCAACACCGCTGGACACCTACTGGACCCAATCTTCTCCTCAATAAGAAACATCAGCGTTGAAATGTCAGCAACTATGACAGACCCTGCCCTCATCAGTTTCAGCATACTCATCCTCCACCATCAGACCTACCACCTCTAAAACAGTCTGCTCCAGCAAGAAAAACATGTTGGAAAAGGAGTGGGCTTTCTCCCTCTTTGAGCACAACTTTGACTTGATGAAAGCTATCAAAATCACTGCTGCAAGCGCGCCTGGTCCTTAGTAAGTAAACTTACAAGGGGACGCGTATAGGCCGATGAACCTTTTGTATTGCATGGAGTATCCTAGCTATGTAGTAATCGATTAACATCTATTCAATGTAATCAATCAACAACCACTAAG
The DNA here is from genome assembly GCF_031143425.1 of Pleurodeles waltl. Taxonomy (NCBI): domain Eukaryota; kingdom Metazoa; phylum Chordata; class Amphibia; order Caudata; family Salamandridae; genus Pleurodeles; species Pleurodeles waltl. The sequence continues at coordinate 351,011,266 of NC_090442.1, forward strand.
AGAATCATTAAGCATGAGACAATAAATCAACATTTCATGAATAACCTCAAATCAATTTTAGGTTTATCAGTTTTATTTATCTGTTAGTTACAATACTAGATCATCAGGTTAGATCAAACTTTATTCAGTCAACTCAGAATTAGTTTATTAATGACCACCAGTGACATAATGTAATTAGAACTTGAGAAAATATATGCTCGAATGCATCAGCATTAGCCAACACAGATGAATATAATGGCATTAGTAGCAGAGTTCAGCAATCTGTCAGTCAATCATTTGTCACTGTCAACGTCACCCAAAGGACGCTTACCTAACCCAGATTAGCATTTAGCATGCGGGACTTCATGCAAAAACAATTTAGAAAACGTGAATTTGGAAAACATCTAGCTAAGAGAAAAACTATAAAAAGTAGTTGGTATCTAGAAAGAAAGGCATAAAAGTTAATCAGTAATTTTGTCATAGCTACCTATCCACGGAATGGATCAGCAACAAAGTCAGACTTCATCCTCAGGTGATCAATCGATCAGCAATGCATCATGCTCTCAAGAGCATGAGCCCAATGACAGAATCTCAAACCGCGTCTCTTGACTTCATCAATTTTCCCCTCGTATCTCCCGCATCTGCCTAAATTGCCCCTTGTCATGATTTGTTATTGGAGTTTTTCAGTCCATCCCCCTAATTGGTCAATCAGTCCTCCATAGGTGACGTTACCCAATACATTTTATTCTACATATCTATGAGTTCAAGTATTTCGTCTTTCTCAGTTCATGGATTGGTCCACTGTACGATGTCCTCATCATCCGGCTTTCCAGGTATCGAAAATGTTGCATGTTCCTCTTCAGTCAGTGCCTCTATTGTTCAAGTCCTGGGAAAGTACATTCAGCCTACTCTAAACCTAATTGTATCAAATTGACTTCATCATCTCCTGCCCATCGGTACATCGCAGAAAATTCTAGCTAAGCACACAGTTCATGGCCAGTTCATAGGCACTAGCAACTTCTAGGGCCACGGCTTCGGCTAAGTTAGCTTCTATGATATTATGCAAAACATAGGTTATACATCTACATCATTATTACACATTTTCATTATTTCACGCATTTTTAGTTCTTTTAGTACAAGTTCGTATAAGTGGCTGGCGTACCCCGTGGGCACGTTTTCAAACATGCACATTCATTTTCTCTACGATTAATTTATCTATGAAGTTTTATAAATCATAACATATATGCATTTTTAAATGATTTCTAATTAGCATATCTGCGTCAACACTGCATTCGCTGATACCTGGCTCCACTTGAGTGCAGCCCAGCAACAAGAGATTGAGTACAGGCCAACTGGCACACAGAAGAACTCAGGTTGGCAAAACACGACTGAGCAACTGGAGTGCAATTGGAGAACAAGTCAAGACACCACACTTAAAGACCTCTACAAGTTGTCCCTAAGACACTACTACCAGCAGATATGCAACATCAAGCACACGTCTCTTACAGAACAAATCAACCCTAGTACAAACAGCAGTAAGGAAAGCGTAACCACCATCAAAGATTTTTCTGTTCCTCTCGCCATCTCCAGCAACATGTCCCACTCACAAGACCTTTACAACAAGCCTACATACACAGCAACGTTGACGCTCAACTGGACCTTGTCACTTTTGCAATTCAACTTCAAATCAGAGTCGATGAACAAAGCCTGACTGAGTGGCCTGCCAACACCTCTGTTGAAATCACTGCTACCATGGAGACCACCCACTTGGGACCTCCATCTGACCATTGCCCCCACCACACATCACCAAAAGGACTCCTACCGATCAATGAAGCACTAAAACCCATCCCCCACAACTCCATTGACTCAGGCAACTGGAAATACTGTATGCTACAATCATGCCTCTGCTCAGGAAACAATATACTGACAGTAAGAAATTGGGTTTGTGGATGTGTGCTGGGGAAGCATAGCTCAGGCAACAACCACAATCCTTATCTGGGTGAACCACAAAAGTCACAAAATTAACCTGTACTAAACTCTCTGGTACCTTGGCACAAAAGCAGTCATGTTTAGCTTAGAAGCAACGTGTAAACTACTTTTGCAGCATCCAAACCACAATAAAGTGAAAACAAAATACACAAAATTCCAAACTGATAGAGTAAAATGTAATGAATAAAATGACACCAGAACAACTTAAATCCACTCAATAGAACTGGAATTATGAATTTCTAAATGCTTTAGTGCCATAAAGATCAAAGCATAAACCGCAAGGGTCTGGTCACATGAGATCAGGTCAAAGTTAAAAGTTGAGGCTAACCACGATGGAGTGGGTGTCAGATACACAAAAAACTTAAGATCTACTCTACATTTGCACCACAACACATTGCTGAGGACCTCCTCATACAAACACACACCACCACTAGGAAGATCCCACCATCTAACAAATATGGAGCCCCCTCACCACAGAACACATCGCTGGAACTATGAAGACCATTCAGGAACCCCTGCCCTCACCAAATGTACAAACCGGGAAGAACACTGATCAGTGACAACCTCACCATCATCAACTCCTCCATCCTTTGTCGAACCTTTCTAGATGGCTGGAAACATGCAGCAGTCACAGCACTCCTGACGAAACCCTTTGCAGACCCAAAAGAACTCGGCAACAACATACCCCTCTCAGTCCTTCCTTTCCTGTCCAATGGCCTCCAGTAAGAGATCAACAGGCAACTCTCCTAACATCTAGAACAGCACTACCTCCTCCAATCTAGCCAGTCGCAGTTCCGCAGCAACCAAAGCACAGACACCGCCACCCTCTTAGCAAAAACAGATAAAATCCCATTCCACCACTTATCCTCTTTGACCTCTTGGTGGCCTTTGACTGTCTCCCATGGCACTCTCATTACTACACTTCATGACTCAGGATTTCAAGGGCCTACCCTGATATGGATCACTAGCAGAACTCAATGTGTTGGACAATCCCCATGGATCCTCCATCAGCCCAACCCTTTTCAATGTGTACATGACACCCCTCGCCCGCATCATAATAGCCCACAACATCAACATTGTCTCCTTTGCCAATGACCTACCACTCATCCTCTCCCTCATTGATGCAAATAACACTAATGACCCCCGTGACCAATTGGATGAGGGAGAACTGCCTCAAACACAAACCAGAGATCCTTATCCTTGGAAACAAGTGCACCCCAGAACTGGATCCCACGCCTGACCCCACTAACCAAGAAACCTTGGCATCATCCTAGATGACAGACTCACAATGGATAAACTGGTTAATGTTGTTGCAGCATCCTGCTGCCTCATTCTCTGAATGGTTTGCAAAATCTTCAAATGGCTCCCTACGCACACAAGACGCATGGTCTCCCAGGTCTTCATAACCAGAAGACTTGACTAGGGCAACGTGCACTACTTCAGCATCTCCAACCAGCTAATGCAAAGAATTCAAATCATCCAAAACACCACCGCTAAACTCATCCTCGACGTTCCCTTGAGCACTTCCTACAACACTGAAGTACACTGGCTACTCATCCAGAAATGTTGCCAATTCATGCTGTTTGTTCATGCCTACAAATCCCTCCACAGCATTGGACCAGTATACCTCAACCACTGACCTTAACTCTACCATCCACCCAGACAGCTAGGCTCCACCTCGCTCACCTTCCAATCATTCAATCAATAGATTTGGAGAGCACTTCTTGTCACCTGTGAGGGTATCCAGGCGCTGACCAGATCCAGTTGATTAGCCAAATAACCAGCTCTACAGGGACTTTCAGAACTCTGGAAGGGATGGGGAGGTCCAGAGATAAAAAAGGGTAGCTCACTCCATGTCTTTGCTGCTAGGTAGGAGAATGAGAGAACCCTGCATCTGCTATGTTAGATGTGGAGGGGTGGGGTTAGAGAAAGGGAAGGGAAAGGGAAAGGAAGTGGAGTGGAGGTGTCTGGTGGGCTGATGGGAGTTCAAATGATAGGTACAGTAGGTGGGTCTGGAGTTGTATAGGGCCCTGTATGTGTGGGTCAGGAGCTTGAAATGTCATCTTTTCTGTCCCAGGGACCGAGTAGAGGTAAGGGGGTGATGTGATGTGCCTTTGTCTGGAGAAATCCAAGTAGAGTCTGGCTGCTGCTATCTGTATGGTCTATAGTCGTTGGAGGAAGTGAGCTGCGCTCCTTGCTAGGAGAGCCTTGCCATAAATCCAGTCACTGGAGATGAGGACCTGGGTGATGGTGTGCCTTAAGCTTTGGGGTAGCCATTTCAATATCTTACAAAGCATTTGGGGAATGAAGTAGCACAGGGAGGATACAGAGTTGTCCTGAGTCATCATGGATAGCTTGTTCTCCTGAATAATGGCAAGGTTCTTAGAGGTGTCAGTGGGGGTAGGAGCAGGTCAGTTCCGATGGCCACCAGTATAAGTCCCATGGGCAGCTTTTCATTCCAAAGATCATGACCCCTGCCTTGTTTGCGTTTAACTTCAGGCAGTTGTCCTTCATATAATTTGCGACCTCTGTCACACAGTTGTGGAAGTTGGTCTTGGAGGTGTTTCGGGGAGGAAGAGTTATGTGCAGTTGGCTTAGGATCTGATGTTGAATCTATGGGTTTTTATGCTGCTGACCAGAGGTGTCATATAAGTTTTGAAGGAGGAGGGCTGGCCAGGGATCCTTTGGGTACTCCACAGATGATTTCTTTGGATTCAGAGGTGAAGGTGAGAAGGTGGACATTTTGCATCCTTCCGGTGATGAAAGAGGCAGTCCATCTGTGAGCTGCTCCTTGGATGTTGTGCAGCCTTGTGATGAGTGGGAGACTGTATCAAAGGCTGCAGAAAGGTCTAGGAGGACCAGAGCTGCACTCTCTTCTTGGTCGAGTAGGGCTCGGTGTTGTCAGAAGCTGCAATGAGAGCTGTCTCAGTGCTGTGGTTGGTGCAGAATCCAGATTAAGAGGAGTCAAGTATGAAGTTCAATTACAGATGAGAGTTATTGGTTGATGGCTTTTTGTAATACTTTGGCCTGGAATGGGAGCAGGGAGATCACTTGATAGTTGAGATAGCTACGGTCTGCTGATGTTTTCATTAGTAGTGCAGTGACTTCTATGTGTTGCCAGTCCTAAGGGAAGGTGGCCTTGGCAAGCTAGATGTTAAACAAGGTAGTGAGTCATGGCTGATTCTGGCTTCACCTAGGTTGAATATGCAGTGAGGGCATGGGTCATTCGGAGCCCCAAGAGTGGACCAAGGTTATGATTCAGGCAGTGTCCTGTAGGGAGAACTGTCTCCATTCAGTTAGTCATCAGATCTCTGTGGTGGTAGCAAGGGTCTGTCTTATTGCTTGAAGTCGATGGCCTTGGGCTGGGGTTTGAAGTTTACATAGATGCTAGCGATCTTATTGTGGAAGAAGTTTGCAAGATTGTTGCAGAGTTCCTGTGAGGGTGTAATGTTTTTGCAGCTGAGGGGTTGGAGAATTATTCGATGATGTTGAAGAGTTCTTTGCTGTTATTGGAGCTTGATTCGATGTGTGAGATTAAGGTTTTGTTTCTTCCATTCTCTCAACTGTCCGTGGTAGAGTTTGAGGGCTGTCTTGAAGGTGGTCTTGTCGGTTGTGTTGCAAGTGCCCCCCAAACCTGCAGAAGCAGGTCAGAAGGACTCTCCTTCATCATTGCCATGAATTGAAATAAACTTTCCCAGCCTCTCCGGAGAGCTACTTTGCTACTCAACTGCTGCAAGAATATGAAGATCTGTCTCTTCAGTTAGAAGCTCTGTCCAGCCTACTTTCCTGCTCCAGCACCTGGATAGCCTCAAGAGTGATATGCTGCACTGTCCAAATATATCTAAATATCAAATACAGTACACAAGGTAGATTAGGCCTGGCCACTGCTTACCAACCTAAAAACAAATCCTGAACTTTGAGTTGGGCAAGAGCAGCAACTCTAATACAACTTCCAAGGGTCTGTGACCTGGGGTGCACCACTTAGGGTGTTAGGACTTACTCCAGCAGAGGCCAGGTGCAGAGTCAAGTCTCTTGAGCAAGTTATATCCCTGAAGCATACACAGAAGACCAGGTAACTAGCCTTTGGAGACCCTTCTGGTGGTCCTGAGTTCAAGAGGAAGGTTCCGATCTCCAACCAGTAAGGCTAGCCTTAAAGTAGAAGGGCAGACCTCTAGTGGTCCAGGCAGGTCCATTTTAGGAGTAGGCCAATTTTACCATGTTTAAGGGAGGGAGCGCTTTCTTTAGTCTGGTTAGCAATAGTAAAATGTCAACAAAATTATTTCATAAAACAGGAGGGGTGGGGGCGTGGCTATGCCGGCAACCAAAACGGCTACTGTCAGGCAAGGGCCTAATCGGCAGAGCCTGGGACCTGTGCACCTCCACATGCTCGGCCGACACATCCCCTGACCTTTGGGTGGTTTGGGTAGGCAGCATTGACAGTTGCGTGCCCTTGGAGTCCCAGGGTGTGCCGTAGCAGCAATACGGCATGTGCCCCTGCTGCGAAAGCCCGTCAGGGCTTGAGGTGCGGGCTGAGGAGCTCCGCAGTACGGCTCTAGCCCTACTTTGTTTGCTGGCCTCACCCTAGTGCCCACACATTGTGGACTGCTTGATGGCCACATACTGCGGCTCTACCAGACAGTGGCCACACCCCAGATGGCACGGGGAGATGCCTTAGATCGCACCGACTACAGAGGTGGGTTGTTGCTGTTGGGGCCTACCCAGGCACTGCGTGCGCGCAGAGGAGATTGAGCTCTGTGGTGCCTGTGGGTTACCCCCACCGAACGTGCACTGCCACAAGGGCGTGTGGCACTGATACAGCCCCCAGCTGCCCCAAAATTGCCTCTGGCCTATGGTAGCAATGGGGTAGCGGGGCAACCGCAGAGGGAGTCACTACTGGACGTGTGCTTCAGCATGCGGTCTTATGTGCCTGGTGCCTGGGGGGCCTGTGTTGTGACCCCTGCCTAGTGGACACGCAGCTGCGCCTTGCCCCTTTTGCACACATCAAGAGGAGAATGGAATGCGGTTGGATGAGAGGGCCCATGCTGATGGAGGTAGAGTAGATTTGATTTAAGAGCTGTCACACCTGTTGGCGCTTGGATGAGGGCACTGGGTCCGCTCTTGGAGCGTGTTACATGAGAAAGGGGAAGAGTGATCCTAGGCAGCGAAAGCTTCCTTTTGATAAGCGGAGACATACAACACACAGAGACACTTGCTTGGATCGAGGCGGACACCCAAGAGGGGGGGTGACGGATGCCTCCATTACCGCAACAATGATCATAACGGAACTTTGCGCTGGATTCAAATGATGGATGCTTGGCTTGACACCATTATTCGCCGTCTTGACCGCATGGGTGAACCAGAATCCACCAACACGGGCGTATGGATCTGTTTGTGGGGCATCTACTCATGGAAATATTTGATTGGTCTAGCTTCACTTCAACCTTCATAGTCGCACAGGCACACCATGGCCCCTAGTCGCTCCTCTCCTAAATTTCAGAGACTGCAACACTGTGATTCACCTGGCCCGGGAGAGGGGCCCCTTGCAGTACCAGGGCTCCACGCTTTCCATGTACCCTGATTATACCATGGCAGTGCAGGATGCCAGGCGTAAGTTCCAAGATGCTAATGCCACCCTCTGAAAAATTGTGCTCAGATATGGCATGCTATACCCCGTGCAGGGCAAGCCGCCCTTCTTTGATAAACCAGCAATAGTGTTGGACATTTGCAAACCCTATCCACAGCGATCTCATACTGGTGATCCCCCACAGCCGAAGTGCTCTCCAGGTGGCACTTCTACACAGGATTGTTCTCCTTGCACTGAGTTTGTAAAGTGCGCTGCATCCGAGCTAAATATGTGATGCTTTCTTACTGTTTTGTGAGTTGTGGAGAGAGAAGCCCATACCACACGGACACTTCCCATTTGCAAAGTCAGGGAGGTTCTTTATATCATTTCATTGAATGATGGTCCTGCTCTTGACCCCTGAAATGTATACTATGCATCAGATACATGACTCTATATTGGGTTCCGCCCATGGAGGCACTGTCGCCCCTCCATGGTTGACACCATATTCTACTCCATTCTGGAGTTTATTAGTTATTGTTTTTTTTTTCATACCCTCAAGGAAGTTACTGGCAAGCTTTTTGTCGGTGTAGGTGCGGGGGATTGTAACTGTATGTCCCTTATTGTGGCATTATTTTTTAATTTTCTTGATATATACAGCACTTCATACAATACACACCGACTACATGCATAGCATTCACTCAACTTTACACCCTATTTAAGATGCAATGCTCTTATCCTGGCTTAAACAATCCGCACAAGTGGAAGATAGTCCTTCAGAACTTAAAAAGGCATGGCGCGCAGATAGCTTTTTTGCAAGAGATACATTTGCCATCAACAACACCCTGTGGCTTCACAAAACACTGGGGGCCCCACCGCTACTTCTCAAATTATAGCTCCTGTTCATGCGGAGTTTGAATATTGATACACAGGAACCGACCCTTTCATCAGCGAACTGTGTCCAACTCAGAAGGTAGATTTCTGCTTATAGGAGGGGTATTGGCAGGGTGACATGTGGCCTTGCTGACTCTGTATGCTCCCAACACTAACTCGCCAGAGTTTTTCCATACCATTCAAGCATACCTAGACAGAGAATATGCTGAGCATTTGATTGTAAGCGGAGACTTCAACCTACTACAAAATGAGGCTCTGGATACCACGTCCCACCACTAAAACACAATCCAGTCACATCCTCTCGGACATCAGAGAGACACTCTCTGCGTGACCCCTGGCGGCTCTTCCTAGTTTCAGAGCTTCTATACACTATTTACTCTGCTCTCTGACGTGTGGTCAAAGATAGATTTTTGGATCTTACGGCGTTGCTACTGCTGTGGCTTGGTGATACTACCCTTCTTCCGCACACTTTGTCAGACCACTCTCCTGTTTGTTTAACCCCCGAATACCATGTGCAAAATATATCGAGAGCTTGTCACTTTCACGCCACGGCACTCCATAATTACACCTTTCAAGTGAATCTTCCCACATCCATAATTGACATTTTACCATAAGTATGGCATCTGCATGCTCTAGAGTGGTACTGTGGGAGGCCTCTACAACATATATAAGGGGCATCATTATATCCACGCATCTGGGTGCTCTGCACTCCATCTGACAAGATATAGGCTGAGTTGAGGATGCGCTGGTCATCCTGGATTGACATGATGCTGCCCGATCTGAGGGGGCCTCATTGCATGACATATCCTGGCTACTGGAGGAGTTCCAGGAGCTGGGGGACCAGGAAATTAAATTTATGGGCAAATATACTAGAGCACGTCGCTACAGAGAGGGAGAACGGCCAGGTCGCATTCTGACCTGTGTTGTTCAACTCCCTCAGGTCACTATCCTATCTCCTCAAGTTACAACTCCCAGAGGAGAGAATGGCATCAGGGGCAGTTGCAGTGCAGGCCCAGCTTCTTGAATACTACTCCAATCTTTATACCATACAGACCACCTCTTGCTCTCCCGCCTTGCTGGGCTACCTTGAGGAGGTAGCCATGGTATGGCTGGATTCACCAAAGCAACAGTTCCTTGGGGCACCCTTTACTGAGGAGGAGATCATGGCTACCATAGACGCACTGGATGGCCCCAAAGCACCGGAACTGGATGGCTTCACTGGAAGTTTTTATAAAGCTTTTAAAAGACTTTTAGCTCCTCACCTTGTTGAGATGTACCAGGAGGCATTGGAGGTGTGAGAGCTGCCGCCCACTCTAGGGGAAACAGTGATTACCTTACTGCTGTAACCAGGCAAGGCTCCCACACTGTGCAGCACTGATAGACCACTGTCTCCCCTCAATTTTAATAATAAAATACTGGCGAAGCTGCTCGCCACCCGATTATCTTTACTGCTAGAAGAAATAATCTTGCTGTCCCATTCAGGATTCATACCGCATTGATCAACATTCAATAATCTTTAAACTGTTTTTGCCAAATTACGTAGTCTCGCCTACCATCCCTGCCACAATAGCCTTACTTGATGTGGAGAAGGCATTCAACTCTTTAGAATGGCCCTTCTTCCATGCCGTACTCCATAAAATAGGAATGCCCGGAGCTTCTCATCACTATGCTGTTATACTCTTCACCAACTGCCCACCTTTGGATCAATGGCACATTAACACCCTCATTCCCCATTTTCAGAGGGACAAGGCAGAGTTGTTCCCTTTCCCCCTTACTTTTTATACTAGCACTGGATCTGTTTGTAAGACACTTGCATGACAAACATCTTCACAGCTGGTTACAGTGCAAAACAGGCCCCTTGCTGATTTCTCGCTATGCAGACGACATCCTTCTGTTCTTACACCATCCTGCGACCAACCTTGATCCAGTGCTCTGAGAAATATCTCGTTTTTTCGGACATACTCAGGCTTCAGGATTAAATGGGGTAAATCTGAATTATGTCCCCTCAAGGCGATCACGTTTTCTATCATAAGTGAGTACCCACTCACATGGTGCAATGACCAGGTCAAGTACCTGGGAGTGCATATCCATAGAGATCGTGAGCAGGTATTATGCTTTAATTCTGGGGAAACTTGAGGCCCAGAATGAATGCTGGATTTTCCTCCCCCTGCCTATGGCAGGATGCATTGAATTAATCAAAATGGTTGTACTACCACAATTCTTATACTTATTCCTCAATGTTCTTATCCCCCTCATAAACTCCTTTTTTACGAGTTTGCGGACCTCCTTGTCACACCTGGTCTGGGCTAGTCGGTGCCTGCACATCCGATGGGACGTTTTGGTACTCCCATATGAATGTGGGGGCTTTGGTGTTCCACATTTTCAATTATATTATTGAATAGCTCAGTGTCCTTATGCTTTTTAATGGTATCACCCTGATTTGCGATTGCCTTGCTCAATCCCTGAAAGGGACTTAGTGTTTCCTAAACTTTGCTCCCGGCTGGTGTTCCTCTGAATCCCACAGATGTTCATCCCTTAGCTACGACTTGCTGGATGGGGCGCAGGCTAGCGTCACTCCTGGGAGGCGCCATGTTATACTCCCCCATACTTTCTTTGAAAAACAATTTGCGGTTGCCCCTCACACTTGAAAAACCATAATACACTTGACGCACATTCCTTTATAAATTTAGGGTACTTGTTCCCCGACGGACATGTCTTTTCGTGTCTGGGAGATGCCAGGTTTCATAACGCAACGACAAAGGACCACTTTATCGTAAGACGCCTGCAGAGTACATTGCACAAGTGGATTTCCACTTATCCGCTCACACCAACTGACTTCACCCCTCTCAGCCTACTGATCACAGCTGACACAAATGGCAACTTGGTCTCCAAACTATACCAAGCCTGTTTAGTTTTACTGCCTGTGCCTGACCAAGTGATAAGGGGAGCCTGGGAGATAGACTTGGGGTGACCATTGTCAGACTGGGTGTGGTATGCCTGCTGCTCTGTGACCACAATGTGTCCCCGAATAACAGACAAACCACTCCAATACAAATTTATTTGCAGAATTTACATGAACCCAGTTGCACTGGACAAAATCAGTCCTCTGCGTCCCTCCGCTTACCCGAAATGTACTGCGGAAAATATGGATTTTCAACATATGACATGGACATGTCCTTTGGTCTCTGCATACTGGCAGGGAGTGTTCAACGCCTTGTCCTTCATGTTTGAAGTCCCGGTTTTGGATACATGGACTCCATACCTAAGCCCTTATGTAGTTACACAACTGTGGCGATGATGCCGGCCAAATGTGAGATAGACATATATTGGGGCTCCAAAACCCCTCCTTGCAGGTCTGCATTGCTTAGAAGCCTCCTATACCTCGACACAACCAGTGAAATGTATGCCTCCTTGTAACCACCTTCTTCCCACCCTAGGGATGTCTGGCAACCACTATGCACATACCTCCTGAATATCCAAGGTACAGAACTACCGGCAGGCTCTGATGGGGTCATATCTGTACTCTCAAGTTCATAAATACCTAAGCATAATTTTGCTATGTTTCTATGCCACACAGTATATGATCCTTTCTATATTGCCACTGTTGGACCTTTTACAGGGTCATTCCACAAACTTTTTGCTTTTTTCCTCCTTATTTTTCTGACACTTGTTGGCTGACGTTATGACTGAGCACTTTTTCACTGCTAATCCGTGTTAAAGTGCACTCCCTTGTGAACTTGGTATGACTGGCTTATACTTAATTGGCATATTTCATTTACCTACAAGTCCCTTGTAAAGTGGTATCTCTATACCGAGGGCCTGTAAGTTAAATTCTACTAGTGGGCCTGCAGCGCTGCTTGCGCCACCCACTGAAGTAGCCTTTCAAACCTCTCTCAGGCCTTCTAGTGCAGGGCCTATGTGCACAGTTTTCTGCCACAGGGACCTGGCATCTCAATTTACTTGCCAGGGCCAGAACTCCCCTTTTATTACATGTAAGTCACCCCTAAGGTAGGCCCTAGATAGCCCTATGGGCAGGGTGCTATGTATGTAGAAGGCAGGACATGTGCCTAGTAGCGTGGCCTGTCCTGGTCGTGACAAACAGCCTAGTTGGTTTTTCACTGCTGTGAGTGCTGCCTTCTCATGGGATTGCATTGGAAATGCCATGCCTTATGTCTAGGGGGTATTGTCTAATGTATGAGGGGTAGCGTAGGCATGTTTGGTATGGTTGTAATGGTAGTGAGAAATGCTGCTTACCGGTGTAGGTGGATTTTTTATTATCATTACAGAAATGCCACTTCTAGAAAGTGAGCATATCTCTGTGCTTATGAATCTGGTGTTTTGCAGCTTGACCTCAATCCACGTTTGGACAGAGTGACAGTTGGGCTTTGTGCACACTTTTCAGACAGCCTGTCACAGGGGGGGTGGAGGTTTCACGGAGGTGTATCTACATACTGAATAGTCTTCCTGGGCTGACAGAAGGGAGAGGCGGGGCACACCTGCATTTGTAAAGGCTGTGCCCTGGCCTCACACAATAGGATTGTTTACCCCAAACCTGCCTGTGCTGGGGGAGAAAGGGGGGTACTCCCAAAACCAGTTGTAACTGGTTGGAACCGCCTCTCCCCTTCCTTTGGAAACACACTGTAAACTGAGTATAAGTACAGGGGATTTTTCCCCACAGTTTGGTGACACTGTTGAACTTACCTGAAACTGGACACAGTGCTGCTGGAAGGACTCACCAGGGATTGCCATGGACTGCTGCTGTGCTGACCAGTGACCCCCAGGAGGAACTGCCACTGTCTGCATCCACGTTGTGCTGGTCTGTTGCTGGGCCATATCGCCCTGTGCTCCACCTTTTGTCCCCCAGGGGCAGAGTGCTGTGGCCCTGGACCCCTGCAACACTCAGAAGCACATGAGGAGTGCTTCTTCCCCTTTGATTTGGCACCTGGAGGAGGCTCTACATATTCTGAGACCAGAGCTCGGAAAACGCTCTGTTGCGATGCGCTTGGTAAAGCGCATTTGTGGATCCCGGAATCACCGCATGACTCGGGCTTATGCAGGGGCCCTAGTGCTGCGAAGAGTGCGCCGCTATGCTCCTTGTCACCGCTGGGGCCCAGGCACTCATATTTGCTGTTGAAGTTCACCACCACAACCGGGCTTTCCCCAAATCCGAGCACATCTAAGACTCACTTTTTCTGATGCCCCTGGGGCACAGGAGAAGGAGGAAGCAAGCCCAGTTTTGAGGTGCCCCCGGATACTAAGCCACTGTAAGAAGTGCCCCAGGGCACAAGCAAGCAACCATTGCTGGTGCCTTGCGACCCTATGGCTCAGCCGCTACAGGAGAGAAGAAGGGCAGGAGAGGACTGGGGCTCCCTCCAGCCTGAAAAGATCAGGTCGGATCAAGAGCAGGAGCTGCCGCTAGTGCCGGGCAGGCGGCGCCCCCTGGAAGGTGCTAAACCAGTTTGGCTCACGGACTGGGGAGGGAAACCTCATCAGAGGCCCCTTCCTTTTGCCCCCTTTGTTGTGCTGGCTTTGCCCCCCCCCCCCGGAGGGCCAGTTGCAGCCTGGGGTGGGGCCCCCAAAGATCACAGGCCCCAAGAGGGGCCGGTTATGAAACTGGAGTGGGTGTGTGTCACCGCCCTCCCCCAATCATCGGAGTGACCCCCAAAAGTGAGTGAACGGGTAGCGGGGGGTCCAGTTGTTGTGTTCTTGGCACTGGGAATGCTTAGACATCATAAAACAGGTACATACTAAAGGATTTACATATCTCCTACACTCCTAGTATGGACATTGTGGATTTATATGTTAACTTGCCTAGTTTTATGCTGTCATATATTTTTGCTAATGTTCCTTTTATGGACATGCTCTGCCAATATGCTTTCCTGACTTGCCATCTGTTTTATAATGTTCCTGATTTGGGGGTTTATGATATTTCTATGACAAGTGCAGTTGTGTGTTATATGTGACTACTGCTGGTTCTGCAGAGTAACTAATGTTTGACGTTCTGATAACTGCTAAGGTAGCAGGATATTACTGACATGTTGTGTCTGGTCTAATAATTATGTTGTGTACAATACAGTATATTTTCATATAACATGGTGTTGTTTCCTTTGTGGTGGGGATAGTGCGTCACGTGTGGTGTTCTTTACACATTGGCTCTGGGATAGGCCTGACAGCTCGTGCCAAGCTACCAAGGGGGTGAGCAGGGGTTATCTTGGACGTGTAACTCCCTTGCCCTGACTAGAGTGGGTGGGTTCTGCCTGGCTTAGGTGCATAACCTAGCCACCCAGAAACCCCATTTCTAACAGCCACAATGTAGTATTTTTATGATTATGGGCACTGATACCTATTGTACTGGCACACATCTTATGTGTCTGATGTAGTCTGAATTGATGCCATTGTTGTAATCGGAATATATTATGCCAATTATGGTGATGTCATGTATTGTCTTTGTATGTTAGAATAATAAAAATAGTTATATAAAACAGTGAAGGCAAAATAGTTTGGGGGAAGACCATACCAAGGATGTAGGGTCCAATGCTGACCCAGCCATGACTTCCAACTACAGACCAATCTACCTCATACCATACTGGGAAAGGTCACAGAGATTTCGGTCAAACGATGCCTCACTGACCACTTCAGCAACCACTAGCTTCTCGATGCCACATGTCTGCATTCAGGCCAACCATAGTACAAAAATCATGAACATCACCCCTACAGACTAAGGGGGTGATTCTAACCCTGGCGGTCGGTGTTAAAGCGGCGGCCAACCCGCCAACAGGCTGGCGGTAACCGCCAACACAGACAGCCACCTTAACACTCCAACCGCCACGGCGGTACAAACAAACAGCGCGGCGGTCACTGCCAACAGACATGCGGCAGACAATGTACCGCCCACACTATTACAACTCACCAATACGCCACCTTTTCCGGGGCGGGAGCACCGCCGATAAAAACACGGCGGAAACAGACTACGGATGGGAAAACGCTCACCACTACGCACTCAAGAAGGACAGCATGGAACCCGAATTAAACATCCTACCTGCTCTCGTCTACCTTCTCATCTACCACGAGTACGAAGTCCGGCGCAGACGACAACGGTGAGTACTGCACCTACGACACACGGGAGGGGGAGGACGAAAGGTTACGGGCACACACATATGCGACCCCCCCCAACTATGTACTCACCAATGCAGAGCACCAAGTCACAGTGACACCACCCAAACACCCCTGAAAAATGCTAGGACATAATCATATTTGGAATAAATATTTATGTACCAAAAAGCTCCAGAAAATTATCGTACAACCATGAAAGATATTCACAACAAAACTAATGACATACACATCAGTGTATAACTGAAGTACCAAGTCCTGCACATCCTACGAATTCAGCATGTCCGTGGGCCAAAGTCTTGAGAAACAAGGGCAAAGCCCACACAGGAGACCTGAGTCCTTTGGAGAGAACACTGCAGGGGCATCAGATGTAAAAACTACAGGCACCTCAGGGGGAAGGGAAGGGGGGGGCACCACAGCCACATGAGTCCACGACGCCAGATCCACGAGGAGCCACCATGCCCACTGGACCATCCTGGGGAGTGCAAAGCCACAGTCTCTCAATGTCTCTACAGTGGGTGGGCTGCCCACTGGACCATCCTGGGGAGTGCAAAGCCACAGTCTCTCAATGTCTCTACAGTGGGTGGGCTGCCCACTGGACCATCCTGGGGAGTGCAAAGCCACAGTCCATCAGGTGGATGACAGTCTCCACTGGTCAAGGAGGAGGCATGGTGGGCACAGTGAACCATAAACGGTGCTTGAGACGGCGGTGCCCAGCGGAGCGGTGCTTGAGACGGCGGTGCCCAGCGGAGCGGTGCTTGAGACGAAGGGCCCAGCGGAGCGGTGCTTGAGACGGCGGTGCCCAGCGGAGCGGTGCTTGAGACGGCGGTGCCCAGCGGAGCGGTGCTTGAGAGGAAGGGCCCAGCGGAGCGGTGCTTGAGAGGAAGGGACCAGCGGAGCGGTGCTTGAGAGGAAGGGCCCAGCGGAGCGGTGCTTGAGACGCCGGTGCCCAGCGGAGCGGTGCTTGAGACGCCGGTGCCCAGCGGAGCGGTGCTTGAGACGCCGGTGCCCAGCGGAGCGGTGCTTGAGAGGAAGGGCCCAGCGGAGCGGTGCTTCAGAGGAAGGGCCCAGCGGAGCGGTGCTTGAGACGGCGGTGCCCAGCGGAGCGGTGCTTGAGAGGAAGGGCCCAGCGGAGCGGTGCTTCAGAGGAAGGGCCCAGCGGAGCGGTGCTTGAGACGGCGGTGCCCAGCGGAGCGGTGCTTGAGAGGAAGGGCCCAGCGGAGCGGTGCTTCAGAGGAAGGGCCCAGCGGAGCGGTGCTTGAGACGGCGGTGCCCAGCGGAGCGGTGCTTGAGACGGCGGTGCCCAGCGGAGCGGTGCTTGAGACGGCAGTGCCCAGCGGAGCGGTGCTTGAGACGCCGGTGCCCAGCGGAGCGGTGCTTGAGAGGAAGGGCCCAGCGGAGCGGTGCTTGAGAGGAAGGGCCCAGCGGAGCGGTGCTTGAGAGGAAGGGCCCAGCGGAGCGGTGCTTGAGAGGAAGGGCCCAGCGGAGCGGTGCTTGAGAGGAAGGGCCCAGCGGAGCGGTGCTTGAGACGGCGGTGCCCAGCGGAGCGGTGCTTCAGAGGAAGGGCCCAGCGGAGCGGTGCTTCAGAGGAAGGGCCCAGCGGAGCGGTGCTTGAGACGGCGGTGCCCAGCGGAGTGGTGCTTGAGACGGCGGTGCCCAGCGGAGCGGTGCTTGAGACGGCGGTGCCCAGCGGAGCGGTGCTTGAGACGGCGGTGCCCAGCGGAGCGGTGCTTGAGAGGAAGGGCCCAGCGGAGCGGTGCTTGAGAGGAAGGGCCCAGCGGAGCGGTGCTTGAGACGCCGGTGCGCAGCGGAGCGGTGCTTGAGACGCCGGTGCGCAGCGGAGCGGTGCTTGAGACGCCGGTGTCCAGCGGAGCGGTGCTTGAGACGCCGGTGCGCAGCGGAGCGGTGTTTGAGACGCCGGTGCCCAGCGGAGCGGTGCTTGAGACGCCGGTGCCCAGCGGAGCGGTGCTTGAGACGGCGGTGCCCAGCGGAGCGGTGCTTCAGAGGAAGGGCCCAGAGGAGCGGTGCTTCAGAGGAAGGGCCCAGCGGAGCAGTGCTTGAGACGGCGGTGCCCAGCGGAGCGGTGCTTGAGACGGCGGGGCCCTGTTCAGCGGTGCTCTTCTGCACGGCGGGGCCCTGTTCAGCGGTGCTCTTCTGCACGGCGGGCCCTGTTCAGCGGTGCCTATCTCCACGGCGGGCCCTGTTCAGTGGTGCTCTTCTGCACCGCGGGCCCTGTTCAGCGGTGCTCTTCTGCACCGCGGGCCCTGTTCAGCGGTGCTCTTCTCCACGGCGGGGCCCTGTTCAGCGGTGCTCTTCTGCACCGCGGGCCCTGTTCAGCGGTGCTCTTCTCCACGGCGGGGCCCTGTTCAGCGGTGCCTATCTCCACGGCAGGCCCTGTTCAGCGGTGCTCTTCTCCACGGCGGGGCCCTGTTCAGCGGTGCCTATCTCCACGGCGGGCCCTGTTCAGCGGTGCCTATCTCCACGGCGGGGCCCTGTTCAGCGGTGCCTATCTCCACGGCGGGGCCCTGTTCAGCGGTGCCTATCTCCACCGCGGGCCCTGTTCAGCGGTGCTCTTCTGCACCGCGGGCCCTGTTCAGCGGTGCTCTTCTGCACGGCGGGCCCTGTTCAGCAGTGCTCTTCTGCACCGCGGGCCCTGTTCAGCGGTGCTCTTCTCCACGGCGGGGCCCTGTTCAGCGGTGCTCTTCTGCACCGCGGGCCCTGTTCAGCGGTGCTCTTCTGCACCGCGGGCCCTGTTCAGCGGTGCTCTTCTGCACCGCGGGCCCTGTTCAGCGGTGCTCTTCTGCACCGCGGGCCCTGTTCAGCGGTGCTCTTCTCCACGGCGGGGCCCTGTTCAGCGGTGCTCTTCTGCACCGCGGGCCCTGTTCAGCGGTGCTCTTCTCCACGGCGGGGCCCTGTTCAGCGGTGCCTATCTCCACGGCGGGCCCTGTTCAGCGGTGCTCTTCTCCACGGCGGGGCCCTGTTCAGCGGTGCCTATCTCCATGGCGGGCCCTGTTCAGCGGTGCTCTTCTGCACCGCGGGCCCTGTTCAGCGGTGCTCTTCTGCACCGCGGGCCCTGTTCAGCGGTGCTCTTCTCCACGGCGGGGCCCTGTTCAGCGGTGCTCTTCTCCACGGCGGGGCCCTGTTCAGCGGTGCTCTTCTGCACCGCGGGCCCTGTTCAGCGGTGCTCTTCTGCACCGCGGGCCCTGTTCAGCGGTGCTCTTCTCCACGGCGGGGCCCTGTTCAGCGGTGCTCTTCTGCACCGCGGGCCCTGTTCAGCGGTGCTCATCCAGCAGGTCAAGGGAGCCAGACCTGGCCTGGACTCCCTGCTCAGTCGCCCTCGGACCGTGACGTTTCTGGACCCTTCGGGGACGGACTCCTGGCCTCCTTAGTGTCCTCCTTCCCAGCTGGGATGTGGCATGTGGGGTCCACCTTCTCCGCGCTCCTGCTGCCCTTCCGCTCCTTTGATGGGGCTCTCGGGCCCTTGCCTCCCCTAGATGGTGTGGGTGGTGAAGTGGCCGCACATTGCTCCTTGGGGGCAGCCCTGTCGGTCCTCGCACGGCGGCCCTTGTTTTTGCGGGTCCTCTTGCCGGGGGGGGGGCTGGACGTGTCCTTGCTGCTGGTCGATGTGTCACTGCTGGCAAAGGGTGGGCTCCAGAACCCAGGCACAACAGTGACACCCGAAGCTGGGCTGGTGGTGGCAGCGGTGCTCTTGGGACTCTTTGAAGATGGATGGGGGAGCTCATCGGGAGGAAAGAGGTTAAGGTTAGCCAGGAAAAGTTTTTTAGGGCCAAGGTAAAGGGTAGGAGAAGTGGAGATGGAAGTGGAGGTAGAGGAGGTGGTTGTAGGAGAGTCAGGTGTGCTGTCATTGGGTGAAGGTGCTGGTGCTGTAGGCTGTCGTGAGGTGGATGGCTGTTGGGTGGGTGTCTGCCTGCGTTTGTGTGTCTTGGAAGAGGGGGTGACAGACACAGTGGGAGAGGACACAGGGGACGTGTAAATGGCAGTGGGGGTGGTGACTGCACGAGTGTGGACTGTCCTGGAGGGTGAGGTGGTGATGGAAGCACTGGCTGATGTTGGGGTGCATGCAGGTGTGAGTGTAGACGTCACAGGGAGGGAGGAGGGAGACGAGGAGGAGGGGGACACAGGGGTGGCAGTGGCTGTTGGCATGTCTGCATCTGGGTGTTGCTTGGGTGAGTGTTTGTGGGATCTGTGGTGCTTGTGTTTGGATGAGCTGCTCTTGGGTGTTCAGGTGTGTGCAGGCTGGTCTGATGGTGTGGATGGGATAGGCTGAGGAACAGGAGACAGAGAAAGGCTGGAGGCAGTAAGAAGAGGGAGGCTGGAAACAGGGACAATGGCTGCCGTCAGTGCTGAGGCCAGAGCAGTGAACGCTCGTTGATGGGCAGCCTGACCCGAATGAATGCCCTCCAGGTACGCATTGCTCTGTTGCACCTCCCTTTGCACACCCTGGATGGCATTCAAAAGGGTCGTCTGCCCAACAATGAGCGTCCTTACCAGGTCAATGAGCTCCGCACTGAGGGCAGCAGGGGCAACAGGGGCAGGGGCTGAGGTGCCTGGGGCGAAGGAGACGCGCGCCTTCCTGGGCGAACCGGCACGGAGCGAAGACTGAGGGGCTGCTGGGAGGGCGGGGCTGGTGCGCTGGGTGGCGGCTGTACCTGTAGAGGCGGGGGGCACGGATGTTGCCGCCACCCCTAGGGAGCTCCCATCCGAGGACGTGTCGCTTTCGCTGCTCTCACCAGCGGTCCCCGTCGTGGTGCTCCCCTCGCCCTCCGGATCACTGGTGCCCTCGGTGTCTGTTCCTGGGCCCACCGGGGCCTTGTGTCCTGCAGCTCCCTCGTGCTCCGATGCCAAATCTCCTCCGCCTGATGATGCTAATGCACACATGCACAAGAAGATGAAGAGAAAGGGTGGGGGGAGAAAAAAGAAGACCAGGTTGAGTGCATGCAATGTCAACACCGTTGGCGGAGAGGACAGACACAGGTGCCTAATGCACTAAGCCGCGCATTCGGGGTACACTACTCAGTACTACTGACTAAGACAACAGGCCAAGAGACGTCAAACGCGCACATGGGAGATGCTGGACCTTCAATGGCTGTACTTGTCACCCTACCGAGGTGGGGGCCGGGGGCACAGGGCCATGCCTAAGGGAGAGGACTACACTACAGAAAGCGCCCTGGCCTAATGTCACCCACAGCCCTCCTCTCCCACCCAGACGCCTCCACTGCGCAGAAAGATAGGAGAATGTGCTGATACTCACCCCCTTGTGTCTGCTGTGATGTCTTAAAGCGCCCATCCAATTCAGGGTAGGCCACCGCCAGGATCCGGGACATCAGGGGGGTCATGGTGCGACTGGCACCCCTCCTAGGTTGGGAGGCCATCCCCAGCAGTGTTTCTGCGGTCTTCCTTGTTCCGCGGCGGATGTCCTCCCACCTCTTGCGGCAGTGGGTGCCCCGTCTGTTGTGGACCCCCAAGTTCCGGACTTCCTTGGCGATGGCACGCCAAATCTCGATCTTCTGATGGGCGCTGACCTATTTGACATGTACAGGGTGGAAAGGAGGAAATCATCAATGACCTGCATGTTAGATGTAATTGGCCCCCCCCACCCACTTTGCCATATGGCACATGCTCTCATCTGTCGGGCGTTGCACTCCTCATTCGCCCCCCACCCCACAAACTTACATCCACCCCAATCCACACAGGCATAGCCCATTCCATGTGCACCCGGTGTACTCACTTGTTGGTCTGGAGGACCGTAGAGTAGCGCATACTGGGGGAGGACCCCATCCACGAGCTTCTCCAACTCTTCAGACGTGAAGGCAGGGGCCCTTTCCCCAGTCGCAGCAGCCATTGTATCTTCCAGACCGAGGTCACAGCAGCACTTGCAGTATAGGTCCTCTCCTGTGGATGATCAGGTCTCGAGTGATTAAGCAGATAGAAAATGGC
This sequence comes from Pleurodeles waltl, assembly GCF_031143425.1. Lineage (NCBI taxonomy): Eukaryota > Metazoa > Chordata > Amphibia > Caudata > Salamandridae > Pleurodeles > Pleurodeles waltl. The sequence continues at coordinate 351,032,756 of NC_090442.1, forward strand.
GGTCACGCCCGCGGCGGTGCGTACCGCGGCGGTGCGTACCGCGACCGCCGGCGCACTTCGTCATTGGCTCCTGAAACCCATAGGCTTCAATGTTAACCAATGCGGCTTTGCGCCGCGGTCTTCGACCGCCTACCGCCACGGTGTGCCCCGCCAGCGCATTGACCTCACATCCCATTGTCCCACTTCACAGGTCAGGCAGCCGCCATTTCAAGGGCCTACATGGCTTAATTTTGACTGCGACACACAGGCCTAGGCCTTGCATTGCCACACATACACGCCTTTCAACCCATTGCCATTCTTTAACTGTGCAAGCTGTCTGTACGTACCTGTGGTTTGGCTGACTCTGTGCTCCATGTTGTCCTTCCTAGGCACCGTCCGCTGGGACTTGCGATGAGAAGGAGGAATCCTCGCGTGTACCGACCGCTGGTGGACCTGTCGACAATGGAAGAACGCCATATAATACTTCGATACAGACTTGACCGTGCCACTATCGATGAACTGTGTGCCCAGCTGGAGCCAGCCCTGATGTCCCCCATCCGTCAACCCACAGGGATTCCCCCTCTGGTGCAGGTTTTGTCAGTCCTCCATTTTTTGGCCAGTGGGTCATTCCAGACCACAGTGGCCATGTCATCTGGAATGTCTCAGCCTATGTTTTCTAAGATTTTGAGCAGAGTGTTGTCTGCCCTGATGAAACTCATGCGGAGCTACATCATTTTCCCCGAGGAGGGTGACTTGCCTACAGTGAAGGGTGATTTCTATGCCCTTGGACATATCCCCAACATCATTGGTGCCATTGATGGGACCCATGTGGCTTTGGTACCCCCAAAAGACGATGAGCAGGTGTACCGAAACAGAAAAAATTATCATTCGATGAATGTCCTGGTGGTCTGTTTGGCTGACCAGTACATCTCCCATGTAAATGCCAAGTTCCCAGAGTCAGTGCATGACGCGTATGTGATGCGAAATAGCAGCATCCCCTATGTGATGGAACAGCTACAGAGACAACGTGTGTGGCTAATAGGTGACTCTGGTTACCCCAACCTGCCGTGGCTACTGACCCCAGTGAGGAATCCCCGGACAAGGGCAGAGGAACGCTACAATGAGGCCCATGGGCGTACTAGGAGGGTGATTGAGCGAACCTTTGGCCTCCTGAAGGCCAGGTTTAGGTGCCTGCATATGACAGGTGGATCCCTAATGTACTCACCAAAGAAGGTGTGCCATATCATCGTTGCGTGCTGTATGCTTCACAACCTGGCTTTGCGACGCCAGGTGCCTTTCCTGCAGGAGGATGGTCCAGATGGTGGTGTTGTAGAAGCCGTGGAGCCTGTGGAGAGTGAAGAGGAGGAAGACTCAGAGGACGACACAGACAATAGGGACAGAGTGATACAACAGTATTTCCAGTAACACCCAGGTAAGAATCACCCACGCCATTTCCCAATTGCTTCTAGCCTCCTGCATCTGTACTTTCTGTAGTTCCCACCAGATATTTTTGGGTAATTTTTGATTTTCCCTTCCCTTCTCAGTGCTGTATGACGCAATGCCTGACTTCTGCTTGGTTTGCCCATGAACTACAACGTATTGACATTGGTATGTTGTCATCACTAATTGACAGAACAGATATTGAACAGTAATATGTAATACATTTGCTAATAATACAGCATGACTCCAAACTAATTTGTGTGCAATATGTGATTTATTTACAGGGCTAGATATTGGTACATGTGATTATAAGGGTGATGGGTGGGGGTGGAGTAATGTCCATGGCAGAGTCCAGTTCTCAGTCTCACAGGTGCATTGTCCTTTTGCCTGTGGAAGGATGGAGCAGAGGCAGTTCATGGTTGGACAGGGTGGCAATGTGGGACAGTGGGAAGAGTTCAGGGGGTATGTCCTGCTGGCGGGGGTCTTGACATCCTACTCTGTCTTTTTTTTGGATCTCAGGCTCCTCATACGGGCTGGTTGTTCTTCAGCAGGAGGTGGGGTTCTGGTGGCCTGCTGTGGTGTTGGGGCCTCCTGTCCACTAGCGCCGGCGGAGGTGGTAGGCTGTTCCTGGTCCGGACTAGTGACAGGGGCCCTGTGTGGTGCCACATGGTCCCGCAACGCGTCTTCTATCCTGTTGAGGGCCAGGACGATGGTCCCCATTGCGGTCCCGATGATTCTCAGCTCCTCCCTGAACCCCATGTAGCGTTCCTCCTGCTGTGCCTGGATCTCCGTGAACCTGGCCAGTACCGTCGCCATCGTCTCTTGGGAGTGGTGGTAGGCCCCCATGATGGTGGTGAGGGCCTCTTGGAGAGTGGGTTCCCTGGGCCTCTCCTCCCCCCCCCTGTCGCACAGCAGCCCTCCGAGCTGCCTGGTTTCCCCCGGCCTCTGTCCCCTGGACGGTGTGCCTGCTACCACTGCCCCCAGGTCCCTGTTGTTGTTGGGGTGTTGGGTTAGCCTGGGTGCCCTGTAGTGGCAGACACACCGCTGATTGAGCTGTCCTAGAGACAGAGGCATGGGCCCGCTGGGTGGGAGCTGTGCTGGTGTTGGCAGAGGGGGTCGGGTCTGGTGTGGCCTGTGGCTGCCTGAGGGGAACTGACTGCCCAGAGGTCCCCGATGGTCCGGGCTGGTCATCAGGTTCACTGTCGACAGAGCTGCTATCCTCAGTGTGGGCCTGTTCCGGTGGTGGGATGGACACTTCTGGACCCTCCTGGCTGGTGTGTTGTCGTTCGGGTCCTGCATGGGGTAAGAGAGTTTGGTTATTTTTCTGTGTGTGCAATAGCGTGCGTGTTATGGGTGCCCTTGTCCCCCAGTGCAGGCATTCCCTTGAGGGAGGTGTTGTGAGGGTAGTTAGTGGGGGGGGGGGGTTAGTGCAGTGGTCATGCTTAGGTGATGGGTGCCCATGATTTGTGTTGGCATGCAGGAGTTGGTGTTGGGATGGGTGGGTTGTGCTGGTGAGACATTGTCAGGGAGGATGTGTGCTGAGGGGTTGGGGGTGAGGGTGGGGGTGTGGGTTGGAATGCTGGTGGGGTGGGGGGGATATAGTAGTTGAGATGGGACTTACCAGAGTCCATTCCTCCGGCTACTCCAGCGAGGCCCTGAGGATGCAGGATGTTCAAGACGTCTTGCTCCCACGATGTAAATTCGGGAGGGGTGGGTGGGGGTCCGCCGCCAGTCTTCTGGACCGCGATGTTGTGCCTGGAGACCATCGATCGGACCTTCCCCGTAGGTCGTTCCATCTTTTGCGGATGTCCTCCCTATTCCTGGGATGCTGTCCCACCGCGTTGACCCTGTCCACGATCCGCTGCCATAGCTCCGCCTTCCTGGCTATACTGGTGTGCTGCACCTGCGAGCCGAAGAGCTGGGGTTCCACTCTTAGGATTTCCTCCACCATGACCCGGAGTTCCTGGTCCGAAAAGCGTGGGTGCCTTTGGGGTGCCATGGGGTGGTGTGGGTGAGGTGTGGGGTGGTGTATGTGATGAGGAGTATGTTGGTGAGTGGTGCTTTGTGCTACTATGTGGTGTGTGTGATGGTGTAGTGTGCCTCAGTGTGTCTTGCTATGGATTGTCTGCTGTGTCTCTCTCTCCTTCTCTCAGTAATTATGGTCGCAGGGGTTTGTGGGTGATGTGGGTGTGTGTTTTATAGTTGGTTGATTGTGTGGGAGTGGTGTGTGTACGTGTATCAGGTGTGTGTATTTCAAATTGTCCAATGTGGCTGTGTTTTGGTGATGTGTGTGTATTCTGACCGCGGCGGTGTGTAGCGCCAATGGAATACCGCATTTGAATAACCGCTGTGTGGATTCGTGGGTCGTAATGGCATGGGCGTATTTCTGTTGGCGTGACGGTGGAGGTTTGGTCATCTCCAGTTTATCGCTGCCCGCAGATGTGGCGGGCTGCAGTGGAGGATGGATTTTTGGAGGTTTGGCCGTTGTGGGTCAGAATGACCGTGGCGGTTGACCGCGGCCGCGGCGGTGTTATGGCGGTCTTATGACCGGCGGTAAGGGCATTTTACCGCCGGGTCAGAATGACCCCCTAAATCTCCATGATCCTTGACTGAAGAGACATGACAGTCCTCATTCTCCCAGACCCTACTCACGCCCAATCCTTAGCAAGTGCCTGCACAAGATTGCATCCAATGGCCAAATCTCTTCTGGAGCTGGTCATTCTTAATAGATAGAATACAAGCTGTCAGCCTGGCATCTTACTCCTGGTGAGCCTGCAAATTCATCTGCAGAGTGCCTCAAAGTTCATAAGTCAGTCCCAATCTCTTCAAACCATTCATGATCCCTCTGGCTAACGTCATCTCTGCACATGACATCATCATCTTCTACACAGTTGGCACACAACACATAATGTCCCTCTTAGGTGAGACCCCTAACACATGAAACAAGTTCACCGACAGCATAACCAAAGTCGCTAACTGGGTGACAGTCAACGGTCTCAAGCTCAACACAAACAAGACAGAAGTAGTGGTCTTCAGCAAGAACATCTATCTATGGGACTTCAACCAGTGGCTGGCCAAAATCTGGCCCACCAGGAACCTTGGAATAATCATCACCCCAAGCTGGATATGACTACACAACTCAACATTGTCACTACATCCTACTTGCACACTCTGAAGGTTTTAAAGAAGGTCTTCAAATTGCTCACAAGCAAGACTGTAAAAACTCATTCATGCCATAGTCACGAGTAAGTTGGTGCATGATAAAACCCTCTAAGCTGGTGTCACCTAGCAAGTCACTAGAAGATCACAAACCATTCCAAACCTTGGTATCCAGGCTCATATTCTACCTTCACATCTCATCTCAGGGTGCTACACTGGCTCCCAATACACAAACATGCTAGATTCAAACTTCTTGCACTCACATTCAAGGCACTACACAATTCACTTTACCTACCTGAACAGTTGCTTCTCCTTTCACCAATCAACCATACACCTCTGCTCCGCAAGAATCCTACTAGCACACATCCCATGCATACCACAAATGAGGATCAGGAGGGCGGGCATTCTCTTATATCACTACTAAAGAGATGAACGGCCTCCCACTCCACATCATAGCCTCTTTCTCTCTTTTTGAATTTCACAAGAAGCTGAAAACCTGACTTTTGATTAACCAACCCTTCATAGGCAGAGTTAGGCACAATCACTTGCTCAATGCCAGGATACACTTGTGGGCAATAGTGAGCTTTACGCATAGCACAACCAACTTTTCAGTGTGACAAAAAAAAACTCCAAGCAAGACAGTCCTAGCTTTCTTGTATGCTTAAAGTTTGCATCCTGCCTGGGCAAGCCTCATCACCTTCTTTAGCCGTTAAAAACTGCTCAGTGTCCTTGAGTCAGGAAAAATTGGGAGAGCCACAAAAAAGCATGTCCCTTTGCTGCTGCCAAATGCTGGGAGAACCTAACCATCCCTTTGGGAGTGTTTATCACTAAGGCACAGAATTCACCTAGTCAGACCCAGATCTGTGTTCCACATTAAAGCCCAGTCACTATAGGGCTATGGACTACCTCACCAGTTTAGGTTTCTCAACCTACATCTTAGTTAGACCCACTCAACCTTTCATTTGCACTAGCATAATTCCATGTCATTTCAACATTCCGAATTATGAATGTTATGGGAAATGCCTGGGATTACACCATATCACGTAAATTAGATTTTCTTCAGGTAAAAATCTTATTACAGGTGCACAGAAATTGCGAGAAATAAGCTAATGCATGCAGCTGTTACTTTCAATCTGAGCAATTTTGAGCTATTTATAACATTACGAAATGCCTTCCTGTCCATTTGGATGTGAGACACAGAGCTGACACTTTGCATAAAAAAGCATAATTTTGCATAATAGGGTGGCATTTTGCATAATTTACACATGTTTCACATGTGCTTAATCTTCTGTATCCACTATACAGGTATGTCACCTGAAGTATCACATGAGCCCCAAACATGTATGGTCTCAATTTCTTCAGGGAACATACGAAGGTAAAAGCCAACTTCTCAATGGAACTCCACTACTTTTCCTTGAGTAGTAACATCTGAAGGCTTGGTCATGGCATTTATCATCAAACTAGGAAAGTACTATCACTTGTCATGTTCTGAAGCAACTGTGCACCACAAGCTTCTTTCTGAAATCAGGTGCTTTGCGCATTGGTAAAACACATTGCCTCTTTCACAGTAGTAAAGTCCTTCTGTTATTCTGTTGTCCAGGTCACCTTATTGGGCTGCTTCTGTGGGTTTATTTCTGTGAGAGGTGAAACAATGCTCTCAGATCCCTTGAGAAATCTGAGGTAGATTTCCATGTGACATAAAACAATTCCTTCTCTAATCGCAGTCTTTGAAAGCTCCCGGGTCATAGGTCTGACTTTTAGGCTTAATAACCTGCATGTGAACCACACTGCCTTCTTGTTTCGGGTATACTACAGTGGTTTGATCTATCTAGCACTTGCTTGGCTTGACACTCCAGCCTGCCTGTTGCAGAGTAGAGTCTGAAACCAATTCTTCTGGTGTTACAGGTTGTTTCTCCAGCTGGAACTATAGCCTGCTATATCATTTTTGCAGGTGGAACTGAAGATGTCCAGCCCAGACATAGCACAGTTGGCCAATCTTTCCAATATGTCAGGGGTGTTCTTCATCCCAAAAGGCATTAATTTAAACTGAAAGTGTTCCTCTGTGGAAGAGAAAGGGATGCTCACCTATGCATTCTCACATAGGGCAAACTGTCAGTGCCATGAAAATAAAAATGACTATGAAAATTGGTAGCCCCTAACTGGTAATTGAGCTCATCAGATCATAGTTTTTCTGACTGTCAGCACTGTCAGCTCCCCATCGACAAAACAGAATCTGAGCTCAAAGCCCAGCCATGTCCAGTGCTTTTTATTCCAATGCCCAGACTGGACCAGGGAGTGCTCTATGGCTCAGTTAACCTGAGGGCCAATGTTTTAGAGTTCATTACTTTGTTGCTGGCCCTCATCTTGTCTGACTATAAATCTTATTTTTAACATGGTGTACCCATGATATAAACACAGGTGAAAGAACATGGTGAATCCAGATATCAACTATGAAAAAAGAGAGGCAAACTAACCCAGCAGATGGCAACAGCATGTCTGTTGCTTTTTCAGTCTAAGTGGGAGAGACTAGTACATCCACAAAGCCATCATTTTAATTATGCAATAGGTGATTGGGGGAAAAATGTTCTATGACTCCTGTCCTTCATCATTCACTGTGCCATATCTGAACTATCTAAGTGAGGTTTCATCCTGTTAACTTTCATGATTCTCAAGGGGTTTCGGAGTGTCTCAAGATCTTCACAATGTTGATTCACTTTCCTTTTTCTTTATGAAATAAAGCCCATTCCATCTATCTTGGAGTGACTGGGCTTTCTGGCCAGGCTTATCCTCCACAGGAGTTGCCTTTGATCAAATAACTATTAGACCCATTCTTTTCTCTTTGGCTAGATTTAGCTATTTTTGATCTCAAGGCCAGTACATGATTTGCCTTGTCTTGCATGGGTTCTATAGGAGGTCTTTCCCACCAGTCTCTCACAAGAGTTAGGGTTCCCTGACAGAGTACCCAAACAGAAGTTAAAAGTGACTGAAGTTCACTCCTTTCTTTCAAACCTTCCTGTATGGGAACAGGCATGATAACTAAATGTCCCACTTACAAGTAAAGGGGTCCCGGAGGGCTACAATCCATGCCCATTGGTCTAGGGTATTAACACATGGAAAACGTGGAAGTGACCATACACTCATCCTTTCTCCTATGATGACAAAGTTTAGTCTCATTTATGTTGCAAACAAAAATGTCACTAGCGATCTACCGCCACCAAAATGTTCCTTGATTTTTGTTTTTCAGTGCTAGGGTTCCAACAATGCCTGCCCATACCTTCCCAAAAGGGGTCCTACCACGGGAAAATTCTGGAGGACATCCTTATTATTTTCTCATGGTTTGCAACTGGTTTGGCAAGCCATAAACACCATCATAATTCCTCTCCCTTCTGCGTTTCTCCCTTTGAGAAGTTGGTCAATCAATTTTTTACTGCACCCAAAGGCTTTGACCTGCCCAGAAGTCCAGCCAAATGGATATCATTCATGAGCCAGGTCCAGTAAGAAGGACTTGTACCACTTTGGGACCACCAGCACTGTGGATGACCCATGCCCTGGAATGTTAATATCATTCCAAATAGGACAGTCCTCAATAGATCAAATTATTTTTGTAGGTATCAATAATTTTCTGCTGTTATGCCTGTTGTCAAAGGCCTCCAAACGATGTGCACCAGCCAGTTTGAGAGAATCTTCTAAAAAGCTGTCATCCTAGGATGTCAGGTCAGGTAGGATTCCCAGAGAAGAGACCTCTTCCCCTTTAGGCTCTAGGTCCTCCTCCTCTGAGTGGGACTTCTTGTACCATGACATATTCTGTTCCTGGTTTCCAATGCCTCTTGCATGTACTCTTCTTCATGACTACTTGATCTACTATTTCAGGATCCAGGTCCCCTCACACGCTGATCTGTTGCTTGTGGTCAAAAGCATCCACTACTTCACTCAGCTTGTAATTTGAGCTCTACCATCTTCCGGTATAAGTGCTATAATTCATTGCTTAGCAGACAATCTAAAGGTGTGGCTGGGCTTACTGGTACTTCCCAGAGTCCAGTGACCCAACATCTCTTTAAGGAAACCACTGCCTTGGTACACATTATAAAGGATCACACATTAGAATGGATCTCCTCGGAAAACACAAGCTGACACCTGACAGTCATATTCTTAACGCCGCCAACTTCCTTCTGCTGATGGACAGCCACTGCCTGTACTACTTACTGTTGGCAGGCATGAAAGCCATGGGATTGAGCTTCACCAATGGAAACTAGGGGAACCTCTGCTGAACCTTTGTTCCCTTTACCCATTAGACCACCTTCCACTCGAAGTCCTTCATTTCCAATCCATGAAGAGTGATTACCAGTGGCATGCTTCTTTGGTCATGAGAGAGTGGACTCTGATTGCTATGTCTGGAGACAATCATAGCACCAACCCTGCATTGAGTGGTCCAGGGAACTATTCCCCTAACACTAATTCCCTTCTGTCCAGAAGTTAATTAAAGTCTCCTCCGATCAATCTTTTGGGACCCTTTATAAGAGGACTCCTCATGCCTGCTCTTCCCACCTTCTGAGGTTGGAAGGGGTGCTGAAACACCCTTTTTGAGGTTCCCCAGGTACCCTGTCTGGATTTTGGTAGTGAGCCTGACATCAGTCTCTTTTCCCAAGCTTGTTGAGATTGTGGAACATAGAATCTATCAGGTGCTGCTGGAACTAGTCAAGACAATCTCATAAGGGCTAACCTTTTCTTTTTTATGTTATGCCCCACTACCTAGCTAGGCACAACCTCTTTAGTAAGACTAAGGTGTGAATGTCTGCTGGTGTGTACCTCATTGTCACTGACCTCATTCTTACTGAACTACGATGCCCTCCTGGATCTGAAGCTCATTTTGTGTTGGCTCCTCCCATGAGCTAGTATGGCATGCTGCCCTTCCAAGTCCAATCTGCTCTCCTGCAGCACAGTGGTTGCTGATGCTCACTGCTCCTGGTCAGTCAGCTTTGCAGCTGTAGTCTTCTCAGCTGCTTGCCTCTACTCCTTAAGGGCAACCTTTTAACTTTTCTAGAAGCTGTGATTCCTTTTTTTAGATCTGCGGCCAGAGCAGGTGTGGAATATTTCTGTTTTATGGCCCAATGTCCCTTTTTCTTCTGCAGGCCTCCAGCTCGTAATGGGGCAGACTTAAAGAGCACTCTGCTCCGGCCATGTACAACACAGGTGAATTTCTTACTAGGGCAGGTCATCTTTACACACTCATGGTTAATCAATTTCCACACACTAAATCTTCTCTGAGGTGATCTGTCCTTTTTTAGGCCTCTTGCCAGGCCTTATGAGTGTTCTCTTAGCCCTCCCCTTTAGATTTATGGCTCTGCTTCAGCCTTCTTTCTTTACACATGGCCTTCATTTACAAGGGGAATGCTAAATAGAGTTTGAAGATCTATACCTGTCTTTACAAAATGCTAGATGTAAGAATTTGATCAAAATGTAGAAAATGAAAATATGACAAAAGATTACTCTAACAATATTTTTACAAATTGAATAAAATTAAAAACAAATTGTCTTTAAATCTTTAATCGGACCTTTATTTCTTAATCGCTTTAAAAAAGGGGCCAGTAAGTGATGGAGCAGGTTTTAGAACTTCAAATGGTAACAACATAATGACATAAATACTACGAATGTAGGAAAATGGAGAAAAAGGGTAAGCAAAGGGATTCAAAGCAAACTGTTTCTAAACGAGTTTTCTGTCAGGCAATACAAAGGACAATTCCATGTAGCAACTTTTCCACTAAAGATATCAAAAATTGACTTTAGCCACTGGATTTGATTTTTTTTTTTTTAAAGTAGAAAATGACTTAGAATCATTTCTTTAGGATTCTTCCAGGTGTAGACATTAAATAATTATTTTGTCTATGCCTTTCCTTTAGCTATACAGTGAAAACCGTGATTGAGTATTCATTGTTTGGACATACTGGTCTCAATATGTAAATGGCACCTTTTGTATTGAGCACCCATCCCTGTTGGCTTACCTGGCATACTTTAGGGATTCGTTCTATGATATGTAAAAGTGGGCTTTCCTGCAGTAAAAAAAAAAAACTTTTTCCTGACACGTTTCACTGCAGTGATTTTAAGCTAATCCCAGCCAGAATACAAAGGTAATTCATGAAGCCCTACATTTTTGTCATGTATGTGAGTAGGGTTAATGCACAGTGTTGCTCTCTGACATCAATTTAGGGGAAAAGCTAAATTAGCCAAATATTTGAATACAACACACAGTATAGCTGGTAGGAGGAAAGTACTAGTGCGTTACCACTGTTGAGCAATGTCCCTAAGCCATAAAAACCAGACAGGAAAAAGTGTAGGGACCATAACAAAAAGTGTCCTTTTCTTGCAACTGACTATCAACTTTGCAAAACTCCTAAATACCTATCTCTCGATAGATTTATAGCTATATCCATCTACAGATGTATAGCTAGATCAAGCTATCAGTAGATGGATAGCTATACATGCAGACATATGTATGTCTATTTAAACAATTCTAGTGCCAACATAATAACTAGATGTGAATATCTGAATGGAGGAATTGACAAATACATTTTGCAAAAAAAAAGCTGAAGGAGAAGTGTGGCAGATGGTGGCAAGCACATTTTCATCCATAAGAGTATCCTATGAAGAGGCAGGCTGTTAAGGTAAGTCAGCAGTTATCCAAATTGCTCTTATTTTGTATCCATTCTGTGGAGACTGATGCTTGGGTTTCTTAATGGAATCTCTATACATATTATGCAAAATGAATTTTGTTATATTAAAAAAGTACTATAAAATGGCCAAACCCCCCAAAAAGTATGAGATGAATTAAATACTGTGGTACACAATTGACGCAAATTTACTTTTTTAAAGTGTATACCAACATCTGGTGTAATATTCTGATGAGGGAAATGCCTGATTGTGTTGGACGCACTCTGTAGAACTGCTATGTTTTCTTCACATACTTTGTTGGAAGAATGATTGGTATTTAACTTGTATGATAATCTGAGCCTGCATTACACTGATCATTAGCTCTCCACCGTTTTTCTAAACTGGCCTTCAATTATCTTCTTTAAAATTGTCACTCTACAACTGAAGAGATTAGGTAATTCTGTCACATTTAACTTAACTTGGTGTTATCGAAATAACCTATTACTTCAAAACAACTAATTTTATGAACACATTAAGCATCATGCCATAGTACAGAGATTACTGGAAAACTGATGTGGCAGCACTATTTGGCACTAAAACATCATAAAGCTAAAGAGCACAGTTATGACTATCAAATTGTGAAACAAGTTTCAAAGAAAGAGACTCAAAAGCAAAATTGTAAGCGGTCACAAAAAAAAAAATATCTAAGTGGACAGAATAATGAAGGATATATCTATTCTTGTATTTTCAGCTTTTGATAAAAGGACAAATGTTTAATGAATGGAAATGTAGATTTGTTTTCAACTTAATTTCTTTTCCTTTTGGTCTTCCCACTGAAAGTAGCATTGTGCGTAATGCACATACTTTGCTTGCATGTAATTACTTGACATTTCTGCAAAATTATGTAGTGGTTCATAATTGCACAAAATGCAACTCTTTCACTTAAAACAGACACAGTACACTGTTTCTGTAAGGTTGCTGTAAATGTTTATTGCAAATGGAGTGTTTGCAGCAAATATTTACAGCACATTCGCACATAATACTACACGCAATTGCAAAATGATGTAGATTCTAGGATTTCATACAAGCATAATGCAAAATTCACAAAATTACTTAAATAATTCCAGCATAATTTTAATTTCACTCCGACCTAAGCCAGTGTGTAAGAGAAAACACACTTTGCAAAGTACAATACGAATCACACAATAGTATGGGTAATTCGAAATTCACATTTGTATAAAGAACCATTAGCCCAAAAATGGGTATCTGAGGCACAATTTAAAATGCATGGGTTTTATTTTTACCCATTTTGCAATCATTTGACTTTATGATCTGAATTGATACATAGTTGGAAGAAAACGAAATATTATAAAATGAAGCTCAGTTGTTGGCTCTGGATACCATTTGTTGTAGAAAATCAACAGACACACTATACATCCTTCTAGTCAAAAGGGTTTGAAGGATCAAAAGGAATATTATTTGTATAAATTGGCCCTAGAAGCATAAAGTTACATATAAAAATGTTGTCACATATTTCTATTTATAATTTATTTTTTTACGTTACTTTGGATTTAAATTAATAATTTATTTGAGAAAACCATGAACGATCTACATAAAGCAATTCTGCTAAATTCATAATTTAGCAGAGCTTTTTAGGTTTATAGATACGTTTCACACCTTTTTTCTCCCAAAATTGCTAGCAGGAAGAAATGTTAAAAAAAAAAAAAAAGAAGAAAACCTGATTAGCATTTAGAAAAATGCAAAAATTGTTTTTAAAAAGTTTTTTACAACTCTGCTGGTTTCTGGAAGATGGGTATCTTAGCACAGAAAACATTTTGTTGATGCTGTTTTTAGAAAAAAATGTTTTCTTCCACACCACTATCCCCCCCCACAGAAAAAACCCAGAACAGTTTGCAATATTTTGGCTGTTTTATTGGTGCCCTCAAGGATAATCCCCAAAATGTGTGAGGGAGACTTATTTGGCCATGATACATTTTGTCTACAAAAAAAGTAAACAAAAGTTATATATGCTTAAACATGAAGTTCCCTAAATTACATAATATAAATGGGCTCAGGCTTTGGGGGGGAATGCCTCAACAGCTAAAGCATTAAGAATACATAAAATGTGTTTTCAATGGAAACTCTGAAAAAATATACTATGGCAGTGAAAATAAATTGACCTACAACATGTTTTTTAGAGCAACTGTACTAATAAACATGCATTCTCACATTTATTACATAGATAAAATACACTTTGAATTTTAGTACATCTCCAAAATACTTAGAGTTTAATACCACAGTGCAGCTAGATTAACATGCCCTCACAGATTGCATACACCAATTACTTTAAACAGGAAAACTATTTTCCTTATAATGTTGTCACTTCAATGGGATTTTACCTTGCTGCAAAAACTGAACCCCTTGCATTCTGATTTGTATTATATAACTTTTGGTAAAACTAATACACAAAAAATGTCCTGATATAAACCAGACCTGCAGAGTAGAATATGGTGTTTGTTAATATTGTTGGATACGTAGAGGGGATGCGATTCACATGAGGCTTCACCTCTGGTGAGTCATGCCCCCCCACATCAAACAATTACTTTTATACCTATTTATGTACATACACCTAAGTCACAGATCAACCTTCCTCCTCAACCCTCATTGGGCCTTTGAAATGCGTTTTTTATGAATATGGACTAAAATGAGGAAATGTTTTGTTTGAGTTTTCAAAAAGCGTCTCATCCACATCAGTAAAACATTCTGAAATGCAGAGAGAACCATGTACTTCCAAAACTAGCAGCAGTCTGTCAGTTAACTCCCGGTGATGAGCTTAAGCTTCACCACAGAGTTTTAATGAATAAGAGTGGTAACATTATGTGTTTAAAGCAAACGTGTTGCCCACTTGAGTGCCATTATTATGGAATCTGGCTATTAAACTGAAAGGAATTTCTTGCAGAGGATACTGCAGTAAATTAATAAAACAAGCACTGGCAAAGTCAGTTGGCCTGTCTTATGAGTAAAAGTGCCCTTTATGTCATTGGTGGGCTTGAGCATTCAAGTCATCATACATGTGCTCTGCATCCTTTCATCAATCCACTGATGCATTCTTGCATTCATACACTGAACCAATCACATTGAAACACACAGAGGTTCAACAACGTATGTAAGATAAATTTCAATACTACAAGTAGAAAAAGGAAAACCTGCTGCCATCTAAATAAGGATGGCATATGCTTTCAATAACAACAATAACAGTACTAAACGGAGCAGTGGTTATCATCTTTCTAATGTATTCTAAATTGTCTACAATTATCACATTTAACCCCTCGGGTGCCTGGTATGAGCTGGTCTCGTCCTCAACCACGGTCGCCGTGTGCCAAGGATGAGACCAGCTCATCCTGCATCTGGCCAAAGGGGTGAGTGCTTGCGCTCCCCCCTGTGGGCCTCCCACCCCTCTTCCTCCTCTCCCAGTCATGGAAGGAAGGGGAATCGCTTCCCCTTCCACCCCCAATCCCTCATCACCTCCCCCGAGTGACATCTGATGAGACTTAGACGCATCTGAAAACTAAACATCTGGGTGAGTCCAGGGTGGTGTGCATCACATGCACCCCACACGATTTTCTTACCTCCAATGCCCTGCAAACCTCCAACTTTGCTTGAAATCACACATTTTTCCCACATTTTTGTGATGGAACCTTCTGTAATCTGCAGGAATCCACAAAATTCCTAACACCCAGCATTTTCTCATCTATACCCAAAACAAATTCTCCCCCACTTGTGAGCCTAAAAATGATTTTTTTTCTTCCAAACTGTCCTTTTGGACCCGCTATGGTTCCCTCTAATTTACGACATGTTTTTGGCTCTTCCCTGTCACAGGTACTTGGCCCACCCACACAAGTTAGGTATCATTTTTACCAGGAGACTGAGGGTAACGTTGGGTGGTAGGAAATTAGTTCCAGTGCAGTGATCCCACACAGAAATGAGGGAAAAATATGATTTCCTTTTTTTAGCTAAATTTGAGGTTTGCTGAGGATTTTGGGTAAGAAAACACTGGTGGATCCACGCAAGTCACACCTCCCTGGACTCCCCTGGGTGTCTAGCTTTCAGAAATGTTTGGGTTTGGTAGGTTTCCCTAGATGGCTGCTGAGCCCAGGACCAACAACTCAGGTGTGCCCCTCCACAAAAACAGGTAGTTTTGTATTTGATCATTTTTATGTGACCACATAGTGTTTTGGGGCATTCCCTGTCGCGGGCACTAGGCCTGTCCACACAAGTGAGGTACCACTTTTATCGGGAGACTTGGAGAAATGCTACGTAGAAGAAAATTTGTGGCTCCTCTCAGATTCCAGAACTTTCTATCACCGAAATGTAAGGAAAAAGTGTTTTGGTTTTTATTGGCCACATTTTGAGGTTTGCAAAGTACTCTGGGTAACATAACCTGGTGAAAGCCCCACAAGTCACCCCTTTCTGAATTCCCCTAGGTGTCTAGTTTTGAAAAATGCACAAGTTTGGTAGGTTTCCCTAGGTCCCGGCAGACCTAGAGGCCAAAATCCACAGCTAGGCACTTTCCAAAAAACACATCAGATTTCAATGTAAAAATTTGGTGTGTCCGTGTTGCTGCGTTTCCAGTTGCGGGCATTCGGACTACCCATGCAAGTGAGGTACCATTTTTATCGGGAGACTTGGGAACACAGAATAGGAGAACAAGTTTTATTGCCCTTTGTCTTTACGTTTTCTTTTTCCAAATGTAAGTGTGTTTAAAAAGATGTCTATTTGAGAAACGCCCTGTAATTCACATGCTAGTGGGACCTCGGAATTCAGAGATGTGAAAATAACCACTGCTTCTCAATACCTTATCTTGTGGCCATTTTGGAAATACAAAGGTTTCGTTGATACCTATTTTTCACTCTTTATATGTCATCAATGGTACAGGAAAATTGCGCAAGTTTCTCACACCCCTAATGTACACACAGGATTAGTAGATGCCACCATTCACACGGAAACAGAGCCAGTGGCTGATGCTGACACTCATTAACCCAATGCAGTTCATTGTCACAGTTGGAAAACACTTTAAATGATAAGCAGACCAATGTCAGAATAGAGCTCACCCAAAGGTTCTCTGTACATAGATATGAATATATATTTACATGCATAGATGGATATATTAATTGGTGATTTTTATTGCAAAATCCTGGTAGACCGCTAAAAAGAGATAATAGCAAGATTTATTACAGTGCAAAACTAGGGTTTGTCAGAGGCAGTAACCAGCATCAAAATCTTTCCCTAAAAAGATAATCTGAGACATTTACTTTAACAAAATACTTATCTGCAGGCTTTGATACAGGGAACTGAGAAAAAAAAAATCATCTATACATATTGATCCATAAAAAATATTCATACTAAACAGATCAGACCTATAGCATCATAAATACTTTTTCCTGGTACACCACTCTTGCCACTAGCTGTTATCTTTGGCTACTCACCATATCCAACAAGGGACTCATGTGAAGATCTATATTTTCCCCAAAGGCAACCATTAGGCATAGTTTTAGCATTGCATAGTACACAAAATTACAGTTGGGACAGTTTATCAGAGGAGGTAACCAGCATGCATCAAAATCCTTGCCATAATCTATTAAATACCATGTAAAAAATGCATATCAATAGGCTTAAATGCAGAGTAATAGCAATCTACCTTAAATGCCAATTGTTTTTAACATACAGTTTTCACAATATGTCATGTATACTGTCTTTATCAAAACTTTTTATAATAAAGAATCAGGCCTATAACATTTATCATTGGCTTGTAACCATAACCGGTTCCAGCCTACTGCACTGAACATAAGCTTTCCAAAGGGCAACTATCCCACATACAGTCATGAAAGTACAAAATTACAGTTTGTGATACAGAGTAGGAAAACACTGCCTCTCTTAAAACATAACAATGATTATTGTAGTGGATAACATCAAACATCGCGGTTTGTTGGGTGGAGTCACTAACACCAAAACCCTTGCCTACTTTGCTAAACTGTGAAACTTCCATCTAAAAATTATTGTGGCTACATAATCTGCACAGTGTATTTATTTAACAACCTACTGTTGTTAATACATGATTTTCACAGATCAATCTGCTATGATTTTTCCCAGAGACCTATGCTGCCTTTACTATTTACTATTCACTTTACACCCTATCCAAACTAGCCTATTCAAGTGCTCATGAGCTGGCAACCATCATCCATCCATACAGGTATAAAATTACTAATATATAGAAAAATACAGCTTGCAAAACAATATACACTCCCTCTTGAGAGAGCCTTTTGAGAGTCATCACAGTGAAAACCCTCTGGGTTGGCCAGAGTGGTTGGGCAATGAAAGAATTCTTGCCCTCTATGGTAATCTGTTAGACTACATGTAACAGAATATGTGTCTATTACCTGCAACACCATGTGATAATTACCAACTGTTGAAGGCATATTGGCTTTGACAAATGCTTTCCACAATTAGTAAGCTAAACCTAATGCCTTTGCCATAATGCTTGATACTAAGTAAATCAGACCCATGGTATCATACATATTGTTTCCAGTATACCAAACAAGCATATTCCTTGTCACCATAACAACTCAGGCCTACAGTTTTGGGTGTAAGCTTTTCCACAAGCCAACCATCAGCCACACACTCATGGCATTTGAAATGTATTGAATAAAATATAGGTAGGTATCTCTTTTATAAGATGGCCTAACTAGGATTTGTCACAGAGAGAACCTTCTATATCCATTTTTTGTCACTCTGAGTGACCAACACCACAACCGTTGCCTATTACTGTAATCTGAGAGTCTAAGTAACAAAACAACTATCTGTTGTCTTTAATTTAGACTAATAATTCAACCTTAAACATAATATATGCTTTTCACAATAAATATATTAGGCCTAGTGTCTTTATCAATACATGTTTAATAGTAATCAGATAAAGCCTATAACCATCATCACTGAGTTGACACCATAACCAACTCAGTCCTGCAATATTGAGCATAAACTTTGCCAGAAGTGAAAAAGTGTACTATACGTGATCTTTAGAAGTTTTTAGGGGGAGCACATATTCAACCCAATCAAACGCTTTACATAGGGAACCGATGTGTAGGTGAAGGGTAAGCTCTTCTCTTAGTAGGACTCTGAAAGCTTTTTCTACTGACCCTATATGCTGATGTGACAGATGCACTGTCAAGCCATTCCTAAAAATCTATGTGGATGAGTGTAGTCCTGGGCTCTCAAAAACAAATCTATACTCTAAAGTCTAAAGTAATATATTGCCCTTATCCCATCTGGGCTGCTGCCAAAGAAAATTACATTCTGCAAGTTAAGTTATTTGGATACATTTTAATAACATTACAGTGCCATATGTGTGACCCTGAAAGTTCAAGCTCAGGCAGTGCTACTCTTGCTGGCTTAGGTGACTGAATAAATAAAAAAAAATGTTTTGTAAAAATATTAAAAATGTACTCCTGAATACCAACATGTGGGAGACAAAGTCCATCTCATGGTTGTTCTTCTTAAGGACATTTTTAGGTTGATCATAGAATGTCTGGCAACAGATTTGCTGTAAAGCCAGACCTAATGATGGGTGTTTTTTGCCATAACGTTTATGGCTAAGGCTTTAGAAAGCATTAAATGAGGGCCCATTTTCTCAGAGTCATCAAATATCTTCTTCCACCATTTCGAAAAACATTCTGACATGTAGAGTGAAACCTACTTCCAACACCAGCAGCAGTCTGTCAGTTAATTTTCGAGTAATCAACTGCAGTTTCAACACAAAATTCTAATGAATAGCTAGAGCACTAACATTTTGTATGCAAGACAAAAGTGAGGTACTCTTGAACACCAATTTTTTTGATTATTAGCTTTTGAATTTAAAGCCTCTCTTGAGGAGAAGTCCAAAGAAAATGAACATTGAGGTGCTAATATAAGTATGAAACAAGTTGGTTTAAAATGTGAGGGGATGTATAGCTTTTTATTATTTGAGGCATAAGGTATTTTTTGGAGCAATAGTTAGACAAATAGTTATTACTTATGTACAGCATCCATTTGCCAAAATGTTTTACTCAGCCTACTCACTCTGTTGCTTAACTCCCTAATTTTAAAATAGTTCAATTTTGAGATAAATGTGTGTGTGTGTTTGTGTGTGTGTGTGTGTATATATATATATATATACACATACCCACACCCCTCTAGGCTTTAGGGAGTTCCCAGGTTTAAGTGGAGAGCACCCTACAACACCAGCAACACTCTAAATTTGCTCACCTCGAATGTCTGCTTTTCTAGCAAGGTTAAGCATAGCATTAGCACAGTGCCATCCATGCAGAGATTCAAAGGGACAAAGTATTATACCTTTCATACAACAAAGTCTATATTCATAGGAGTAGCACAGTCCCATCCACACTGAGCTGTAAAATGACAAAAGTATTTTACCACTAGAGGCACAGTATTACAGCTTTAGATTGGTAAAATACCATCCAAGCCAACCTTGAATGAAAAAGGCCTCCTCTCACTGGGCCAAAATTAACCACGAGAACCCTATGCCCCTATGAGTAGATTCCCTGGAGCCCACCCAGGGCACCCACTGTAAATTAAATACTAATGTGACTGCAACACTGATTGTGACAGCCACATATGTAGCCTGTTAACCATGTCTCAGGTCTACCATTGCCATGCCTGTGTGTGCAGTTTCACTGCCACTTCAACTTGGCATTTAAAATTACTTACCAAGCCGTAAATGGCCCTTTTCTTACATATGTCACCCCAAAGGTAGGCCCTCAGTAACCCACATGGCAGGGTGCTGTTAGAAATGGGGTCTTTGGTTGGCAGTCAGGTTACCCCCTGTCCAAGCGAGGACCCTCACTCTAGTAAGGGTATGTTGCACACAATCCAAATTATCCTATGCCCACCCTCTGGTAGCTTGGCACTGAGTAGTCAGGCTTAACTTAGAAGGCAATGTGTAAAGTGTTTGTGCAATAAATCATGCAATAACACAGTAGAACACCACAAAAATACACCACACCGTGTTTAGAAAAATATATAATATTTATCTGATTAAATGCAGGTCAAAACGATTAGGATT
Source organism: Pleurodeles waltl (assembly GCF_031143425.1). Lineage (NCBI taxonomy): Eukaryota > Metazoa > Chordata > Amphibia > Caudata > Salamandridae > Pleurodeles > Pleurodeles waltl. Next base: position 351,053,094 of record NC_090442.1, read on the forward strand.
TGATAAGTACACTTTGAATTATCACTATAGGAAATGATAAAATAAGTCTTCAAAAAACAACAAATGTCTCTTGCAAGCCAAAGTACCTGGTTTGCATTCAAATTCTCAACAAGGGGCCGCAGAGGAGGAGATGCATGGAAAACGGGGAGGTGTGCGTTGATTTTTAAGGCGCACACAGACGATGCATCCTTGAGTTTTCATGCAAGGCAGGCTTTGCTTCAATTTCCGGTGCATAGACTGGGATCCTCTTTGGCTTGCGGGGTTTTTGGACGCCCCGGGGACGATGTGTTGAAATCCTGGGCATGCAGGATGAAGTCACAGGAGCTGCATCGATCCGGTGGGCGATGCGTGGAGATTTCTGCTGCAAGGCTGGCGCTTGCGCCGATTCCTCTCAGGAAGTTGTGCTGCGCCGTTCTGGCTCAGCTTTGTGTCAATTCTGTGGGCAGTGCGTCTAAGATCTGGTCGCAACGCTGGCGCTGCGTTGATTTCCACTTCGGGGAGCCAGGCTACGTCATTCCTGTTCAGCAGTGAAGTTATTTTCCCACTGCAATGCAGGCTGTGTGTCAAATTTGCCGCACAAGGAGTTCTTTTGCAGGATAAAGTCTGTTTGGTCCTGAGATTTCAAGAAACAGGAGGCAACCTCTACCCAAGCCAGGGTCCCAGTAGGGGGTGTGGCAGTCCTTTGTGTGAGGGCAGGCTACTGTCCTTGACATGTAAGTGTCAGGCCCTCCACCCTCCCAGCCCAGGAAGACACATTCAATATGCAGATGTATACAAGTGTGACTGAGCATCCTGTGTTTGGGTTTGTCTGAGGGAAATGCACAAGGGAGCTGTCAACTAAACCTAGCCAGACGTGGATTGCAAGGTACAAAAGGAGTTAAGTAGAGAGAAATGCTCACTTTCTAAAAGTGGCATTTCTAAAATAGTAATATTAAATCCAACTTCACCAGTCAGCAGGATTCTGTATTACCATTCTGGCCATACTAAATATGTCCTTGTTACTCCTTTCAGATCAGAATCTACCACTCAAACAGAATATGAGGGTAACCCTAATGTTAGCCTATGAAAGGAGCAGATCTCACAGCAGTGTAAAAACAAATTTAGGAGTTTTACACCGCCAGCAAATAAACGGCACATGTACATGTCCTGCCTCTTATCTACATAGCACCCTGCCCTATGAGCTATCTAGGGCCTATCTTGGGGGTGACGTATATGATCTAATGTATGGTCTCGAAGATCATGAATTGTCGGAAACACAAGTAATGGAAGAACTAGACATTAATATGGATGGATGCTGTCATACGAACTTTAAACCTAAATCAAAATTCTGTCCAATACTATCACCGGGTAATAGGATGGATGTTTTTTACGATCTGGTGGTTGATGTCTGGACAGATTAAACAAAACCAAATATGTGACAATGTAAAATATAACTAAACAGGAACGTGAAGCCCTCAAAGAGCTGATGGAAAATCAAGATTTGGAAGTCAAACTGGCTGACACAGGGGGAAATATAGTGATTATGGAAAAACAAGACTATATGAAAGAAGCATATAGGCAGCTTAACATCAAAAATCATTATCTAAAACTCAAGGTAAATCCTATTAACAAATTAACCATGCAATTAAACCAACTTTTGGATACATGGTACAGTGATGGTTTACTAAATAAGGATTAGAGACTATTCTTGGGTAATAATAATCCAATTATGCCAACAATTTACTTCCTCCCAAAAATCCACAAAAGCTTGGAAAAACCACTGGGTCTTCCAATAATCTCTAGTTGTAGTTCCTTATATGAGAACCTATCAATGTATGTGGATACTTTCTTATCCCCGATAGTAACAAGTCTGAGTTCGTATATTAAAGATACAGGGGACTTTTTAAGAGCACTCTTGGAAATTAATTGGGAACCGGAATATAAACTCGTCACTATAGATGTTGTATCCCTATATACATCGATCAAGCATGAAATGGGTCTGATGGCGGTACACTATTTCCTAAAACAGCGGGATATGAAGTACCTGAAACACTAAAAAAATATATGTATATGTTAATGAAGATGATTGATTTATGTTTGAGGAATAATATTTTTCTTTTCAATCATCAGCTATATGCTCAAGATTGTGGGACAGCGATGGGTGTTTCCTTTTCGCCCAGTTATGCGAATCTGATGATGGGATGGTGTGGGAAACATGTAGCATGGAGTGATGATAATGAGGAATTTGCAGCAAAAGCCATTATGTGGCTGAGATATATTGATGATCTATTCATCATTGGGAATGGAACTGAAAAGGAATTTGTACAATATTATGAACGTTTGAATGAGAATGAAGTGGGTTTAAAATTCACATACAACATCAGTTCCCAAGCCGTTCAATTTCTGGATGTTCAAGTATACATTGAGAATAATACGATTGAAACCACACTATATCGAAAAGCCACTTCCACAAATAGTATATTACATGGGGATAGCTTTCATCCGATATCCCTGAAGAAAAGTATACCGTATGGAGAGTTCATCAGGATCAAGCGTAATTGTTCAACTGAACATGAAATGGAATTGACATTCAGAGAAACTCGACAAAGATTCATACAAAGGAAGTACAAAATGAAAGATATAAACCTGGGAGAATGTAAAGCCAGATCCAAAACGAGAGATAAAATCTTTAATAAATATAAACTTGAGGGTGATGACAAAGACTCCATTATAAGGATGATAATGACATATAGTAAAGAAAATCATTTGATCCTGAAAATACTCAACAAGTATTGGGATATTATAAGGAAAGATCCTGATATTGGAAAACTCATTGGGGAAAGACCCATGGTAACATACAGGAAGGTGTCATCAATACAAGATCTTTTGGTGAATAGTCCTTTTCAGTTAGCTAAACCTTTGAATTGGTTACAGACCCAGACAAGAGGCTTTACATGTTGTGGCAAATGTAAGGCTTGTCGTATAGGTGTAAATACAAGAGAATATCCAGACTCGAAAGGAAGATCGATAAGAATCACATAAAAAATCACTTGTGATACTACCTATGTAGTTTATATAATTGAATGTGACTGTGGTCTTCAGTACGTGGGAAGTACAATTTGATCCTTAAAAAAACGTATACTTGAACACATCAGAGCTGTGCAAAACAAGTATGTAAACTATACTCTGGCTAAACATTTACTTACACATGAAGGGAAGAATTGGATGCTTATTAGGTTCTTTGGGATTGCGACCATTGAATATAATGAAAGAGGAGGGAATCGTGAGCTTAGACTTAGACGCTTGGAGTCCAGATTGATAATACAACTCAAAACAAAGACTCCGAGGGGACTCAATGGCGACGAAGAACTTCATTATCACCTATGAGGGTGTAAGCGATATTCATTGGGGTGTGGTTTTAAAAGGAATCCGCATAATTAGAGGCCAGTAAATGAGGTGATATTGCCAAAGGTAAATAAGTACTTAAGGGTGGTGAGGTAATTGACACTAGGTCAATCTCTTGGAGAAAATATGCTAAAGGTACAGAGATCACAGGCATCCACATATATCAAGATGAGCATTATGTCTATAGAAATCCTTAGAGATATAGAGGTTGTTAGATATATGAGAAAGAATGAAAATGTGGTTTTGAACATCATACTAAGTATATATAGTAGATTGAGAGATACAGGGAACACAATTGTCCTGGGAGTTAGGTTTACATTATTACTCTCACAACGTAAGTACTTCTCAACGATATATCAATGCAGAAGTTAACAAAATTGTTAGTCAATTATCCCTCATATATGAGAGGTATGGCAACTGCCATCCCCATACATACTATTCGGCTCTGTATATATGTGAACTATGTGTATCAATACTACTAACCTTTCTTGGCTTCATATTTATTTCTGTATTTAATGATTTAATTATAGTTTGAATGTTCAATAATAATAGATAAGTTAAAGTGGGTTTTATTATGTTTTGTTAGTCATCAGGTATTTGTAGGGGACTACTTGTCCCAGAATGCACTGGGGTAGTGATAGAAAAATGGACTATAAATAGAGACTTATGGGAAGGTTTCTTTTGTAAACTGTGATCAAGACTGAGAGGTCGAAACGCGTTGGTGGTGTCTTCTCTTTTTTATACTTCTTTGGATAGAACCAATAAAACTCTCCTGGAGTGCAACACATCAATTGTCTTACAATTGTTGGTTTTGGATATATATATATATATATATATATATATATATATATCTATATCTGTTTCACCTCTTCAGCCATTCACAGACTCCAGAATTCACAGACTCACAATATATGTATGTAGTCTCAAGATGAATGTTGCAAACTCATGGAGTGTGTTGAATCAACACACTCCGTGAGTAAGCGACATTCCTCTTGGGACTACATGCATATATATTTATATATGTATATATGTGTCTAACAGTAGCAGTCATGCCTGAGTAGTTTTAGTAAGGTCAGAGTTTCCACGGGAAAAGCATTTGTTGTTTTGTGATCAACTTTAGCACTCTTTGATGAATCTTCACAAAACATTCTAAAAAAAAAGTTCAGCCACTTCTGCTCCTTAGTGGAAAGTTTCAGCATGATCTGTCAAGAGGGAGCCAAGAAAAAGGGTGTGCTAAAGCATGTACCCCCAAGCAGTTTCCCATAGACATTTTAAACTGTTCAGAAGAAAGCTAGTCAGCACTGACCCAAATTTAGCAGAAAGCTGGATCTTTACTCTGCTTTTTCATGATTTGGTGAAAATCTGTTCAGCGATATATGAGAAATAAAGGTTACAAAAAAATAGAGGCACTGCTTTTCCAGGTATGTTTGACTGGCCACTTTAAAGGGAACTAGTCAATCATGATTGATAATCACATGAAAAATTGGCTGACCTCACATCGCTGTGGCAGCCACTACAGGATTCTGGGCAGCTGCCCGCAGTTGGTGCTTAGTGCCTTTGGATGCTTTTTTTAAATACAAAGTTTAAAAATTAAAAATAAAATCCTGTTCCATTAAATGGAATTTTATTGTTTTGCCCTCTCATTTTATTTATTGAAATATTCTCTATTTTTCTAAATTGGATTGGAATTTTTACTGTTTGACTTTTTGACTTTATTATTATTTTGATCCTACATAAATACTTTACACATTGTCTTTGAGTCAATCTTGGCTGCTCTGTGCCATAGCTATCAGCGACTTGAGCACAAGTTTATTTAGTGTCTTCTGTGATTCAGCCTTTGTGGGAAGGGAAAGAGGCCTGCATATGAACAACATAGGGCAGGAGTGATAAGCACATCACTCAGGGAAGGTGAGAGGGTCCCTGGAAGAATAGTCCACCATGGAAGGCACAAGGGAAGGGATAGTGATACACCTGGATGATGGAGGGAACGTTTGAGGGAGTCAGGTGCCACTGGAAGGGGCAGTAAGCTCACCATGCATGGTAAGTGGGGAGGGATGGTGGCAGCACAGCAAACCACATAGGGTAGGCTGGAGGGCTAGTGGCAGCCCAACAGCATATGTTAAGCAAAAGGGAAGGGGTATGGACATGCCTCATAACAGGGGGCTGGGGGGAGAAGGTAAGGGCAGCCAGGTGACCAGGTCGGGCAGTGGCAGCACAACAGACCACACATCAGGCAGGAGTGGCAATGACAGCAGAAAGGACCATGGGGAGTAGGAGGGAGGGGGCAGGAGCATGGACTTGGACAATGGAACATAGGGAGAGGAGGCAGAGATAGGTAGCAAGCTGACTATGTGGGGGCGTGGCAGCAAAATAGACCAAACAGGGGAGGCAGGAGTAGCAGTGGCAACTCAGTGGACCATAGAGGGCAGGAGGAAGTGGGCAGCGACATTCCAATAGACAACAGAGGACATGGGGGGAAGGGAATGGGCAGCTAGCTATCAATGCAGGGCTAACCAAGAGGGGCAGGGCTGAATTAAGGTGGCACAGGCATGGACTAGGATAACTGAGAGCAAGAGCAGGAAATGGATTTTAAGGGCAACAACTTAACCATGGATAGTAAGCAGGGGCAGTGGCAGCACATCAGACCATGCAAGGCAGGAGGAAGCGGCAGGGGCATGGACTCTGACAACAGACAGGAGGGTGTAGGTGTCTAGGCAGCAAGCTAATCACAGAGGGCATGCAGCAGGGGCAGTGGCAGCACAAAATACAACGCAGGGCACAATGGAGAGACAGGGCACAGACTCTTACAATAAAGGGCAGAGAGAAGGTGACATAGGGGCAGCACTCTGACCACAGGAAAAAGGACTGCATCGCCAGCAGAAGTACAACAGAACATGGAGGCTGGGAGGAAAGGGAGCAAGGCATGCAATTGCAAACCGAGATCAAATGGCAGGATGGAGTAGGGCAAAAAAAAGAGCAGCATGCTGAGCATGTAGGATAGGTCAGCATGGGCAAGGGCATTAAGCTGTCCCTAGAGGGCTGGTGGGATGGGACAGGGCAATGCAGTTGGTGAACAGAAGGTAAGCAGAAGGGGAAGGCAGGGGAGCAATCTGACCATAGAACACAGGCAGACATCAAGTCAAATCATACTTAATTTTGACCATAGGTAATAAAAGTTACACATAAAATAGTAAAAGTGCATTCGCTATCATTGTGCTTTCACACTAACTTGAAATAAAATTTAGAATAAAAATAGCTTCTCTAAAACCGTAAAATACTAGCAATAAAAAGTAAATCATAGGCAATAGCCTACTATAGTCCACCATTGCGCAAAAAAGTATGAATCAGGGCCTTAGTTTTCCCAACGTTGACTTCCAGGCCAAAGTCTCTACAGAATAAACAAAATTGGTCAACCAGATTTTGCAGTCCCAATGGTGATTTTGCCAAGATGATGGTATCATCCGCATAAAGCAATCCTGGGATTTTCTTGCCTGCCAACCTAGGTGAATCGTTATTACAATTAGTTGAATACTTAATACCGTTGTTTATAAATAAAAGAAAGAGGGTAGGGGTGAGGACACGGCCTTGCCTTACACCTCTCTCAATAATAACTGGACCTGTTAATTCCCCAACCCTGCCACTGCTGATTGGGGCAAAAGCACCTTCATGAAGTCGGAAAATAAGGTTCAAAAGACCTTTAGGAACACCCATGTTGGTCAGTGTCAGCCATAATTTATTCCTGGGTACCAGGTCAAAGGCCGCTCGGAGGTCAATGAAGGCCACATATAGGTTTCCACCTCCGATTTCCACAGTCCTCCATTTAGTTGCCAAAACCATCAGGACTTGATCTATTGTGCTAACCGCAGGTCTAAAATCTGCCTGTAGATCAGAAATGCCCCCCCTCTGTAATCCACTATTCCAAATGGAACAGAATCTGATTCACAAAAAATCTCTGAAAGTTGTCGAGTAGGCTTATTGGAAGGTAATTGAAAGGGTCGCAAGGAATACCTTTCTTAAAAAGGGGAACTATCTCAGCTCCCCTCCATGTGCAAGGAATAGGAGCTCCTGTGGCAACTGCATTACAAACCTTGTTCAAGTAGGGGGCCCAGATATTGGGGTTTGATTTGTAAAGTTCACCAGGTATTTTGTCGAGACCTGGGGCCTTTCCCCACTTAAGGGAAGCTATTGCTGCCTTAGCTTCGGCTAGGGAAAACTTGGATAGAGGAACACCAATTTCCCTAATGCTGATCAGCTCCCTGAAATTAGGTTCATTAACCCCTGAGTAAAGTCACCCAAAATGATTTACCCATACTGCCAGGAGGATCGAAGTACCAGGCAAAGGGCGGGAATCACCCCATCATTTAAAATCAACTTCCAAAACTTGGAGGCATCATTAGCTCTTGCGGCCTCCAGGAGAGCAGCCCATCGTTTCTCCTCCCAACTTCTTCGTGCCTTGGAAAGTTCCCGCCTACAGCTCTCTCTTGACTGTCTTATTGGCTCTCTGATCCCCCTTCTCAGGTCCCTCAATAATTTGTGCTTGGCTTCCCTGCATGAATAATTGAACCACCTCTCGCTACACCTATTTCTTGTTTTAGTGACTGCTTCTTTAGTAAAAAGTTTTTTCAAAGAGTTGAATAGATCCATATGAGCAACCAGAAGCCTTTTATCATCCTTCGGTAAATGGAGCATATGCTCCATTTGGTCTGCCAGAAGGCTATATATTGATAAAAGGGAGCCTAGAGAGGAATTAACAACATCCCACCTGACATTTCATTTGTTATTTGTCATGGTAAGCTGCTGCACATTGTCCCTGGAATCAGGGGCCTCTATTGTGGGCAGCAGACCCCTGATAGATAGAATCAACAGGTCGTGGTCGCTTTCTTCATGTTCTTTTACCACCATATTGACCATATGCCCCACAAATGAATGTCTAATATAAGGTAGTCAATATAGCTCCTATAGGCTCCACGTCTAAGAGTGGGACAAGGTTTAGCATCTGAGCAGGAGCGACCGTTACAAGCTCGGAAACCATATGCAAGTGTGATATCAAAAATTTGGTAAGCCGTTCTGCTCATTCAGAGACTTTTACTCATTGTTAATTGTGGGATACCCCAAAGAATGTCCTCTTCTTGGTAAAGCTCTTGGTCCAGAGAATAAGGCTCAAAAGTGGCATTGAAATCCCCTGCGTTTAAGATCTAAAGGGTAGTGGATCTGCTGGATAAAATATTATCAAGAACAGTTCAAGCATCAGACTCGCAGTTACTGCCCACACTCCTGCTATATATATTCACCAATAGTAGGGGTTGTTCTCTTTGCGTGGATAATATTAAACCTTGCAAATCAACCCAGGCAATGTCCACTTCCTCAACCTGGCACTTGAGGGAGCTACTAACTCATATAAGTAATCCACCAGAGGGTCTTCCAGAAGTCACCTTACGCGCTGGGACCCAAAAAGTCTTAAAACCGAATCTATGCTTGGGATCCAGGGCCCATGTCTCTTGGAACAGGCATATCTTGTGCTCATCTATAATAGAGCCCCAGTCTTGAATTCGCATTTTGGACTCGAGCCCGGCTGTATTCCAACTAAGGACTGTAACTGGTGTATCATCGTGGGCTTGTGGTGCATCATCCTGGACTTGTGCTACAATATGTGTAGAGCTCATAGAGTTTGGATTGCCTATTAAATATACAGCTAAAATACCCACTCCAGGTCCCCCCACGTCTTTATCTTCAATGGTCTCACACATCCCAGTGAATTCAGAGCCGGTTATGTTCCAACCAAATACAATGGCCAGTGTATCATTCTGGGCTAGCGGTACGATCTGTGTAGGGCCCATGTAGTACGCATTTGCAATCCACTCTTCTCCCTGGCTGCTTACTCTAGATTCCCCAAGGTTCTTATCTCTAGAAGTAATACGCTCCCCAGTAGTTAATCTCAGCCCCATTTTCCCAGGGATACCCTGTGAAACTTTGACTGTGTATCAGTCCACATCTGGGATGGAAGATTGAGGTTGCCTACATTCAGACTGTGATACATGGTTCACATGGAAACAAGAGGAGCCGCTAGCATCAAATGTCAAGCTACTAGGGGCAAATTCAGGTATTGGGGGAGAGAAGGTTGAAAGTCTACACAAAGAAACACCTTCAACTAAGGGTCTAGCTCTGCATGAGTTCAAGAAAATCTGTTGGACCAGAGCAGGTGAGTCAAAGGTAATAACAATCAATCAATCATTTGTTAAGCGTGCTTCTCACCCGTTAGGGGCTCAAGGCTCGGGGGGGTTGCTACTGCTCGAATAGCCAGGTCTTGAGACGTTTCCTGAAGGTCAGGAGGTTCTGGGTCAGATGTAGGTTGACAGGGAGGGAGTTCCAGGTTTTGGTGGCGAGGTGTGAGAAGGATCTGCCGCCGGTTGTGGTACGGTGGATGCGGGGGACGGTTGCGAGGGTGAGGTTGGCTGAGCGGAGCTGGCGGTTGGGAATGTGGAAGCTGTGGTGCTCGTTGAGGTAGGCAGGGCCTGCATCGTGGAGAGCCTTGTGTGCGTGGATCAGGAGTTTGAAGATAATCCTCTTGTTGACGGGGAGCCAGTGAAGGTATCTGAGGTGGGCTGAGATGTGTTCGTGGCGTGGTAGGTTGAGGATGAGGCAGAGGTGTTTTGAATGCACTGAAGTTTCCTCTAGAGCTTGGCCGTTGTTCCAGCGTAGAATGCGTTGCTGTAGTCCAGTCTGCTGCTGACGAGGTGGTTGGTGACCATTCTGGTTTCAATGGGGATCCATCTGAAGGTCTTATGAAGCATGCGGAGGGTGTTGAAACATGAGGATGAGATGGCGTTGATTTGCTTAGTGAGTGAGAGGGTCAGTTGGGTGTCGTCTGCGTAGGAGACGATGTTGAGGGCGTGGAATCGGACGATGTTGGCGACTGGCACCATGTAGATGTTAAAAAGGGTTGGGCTGAGAGAGGATCCTTCGGGGACTCCGCAGATAGTCTTGGTGGCTTTCGACAGGAACGGAGGGAGGCGGACTCTGAGTTCTGCCGGAGAGGAAGGATGTGATCCAGTCCAGGGCCTTGTGGCAGATTCCGGTGTCGTGGAGGCGTGTGCAGAGTGTGTGGTGACAGACGGTATCAAAGGCTGCCGAGAGGTCAAGGAGGATGAGGGCCATGGTTTCACCTTTGTCAAGCATGATCCTGATGACGTTGGTTGCGGCGAAGAGAGCTGTCTCAGTGCTGTGGTTCTTGCGGAAGCCGGATTGGGAGATGTCAAGCAAGCTGTTGTCCTCTAGGAAGTGGGATAGTTGGCTGTTGACTATCTTCTCGATGACCTTCGCTTGGAAGGGGAGGAGGGAGATGGGCCAGTAATTCTTGAGGTCTTCGGGGTCTGCCTTGGGTTTTTTGAGCAGGGTGTTGACTTTGGCGTGTTTCCAGCTCTCCGGGAAGGTGGCGGTATTGAAGGAGCTGTTGATGATAGAACGGAGTTGGGAGGCGATGATTTGTCTGGCTTTGTTGAAGACATGGTGAGGGAAGAGGTCGGTGGGTGATCCGGTGTGGATGGTGCTTATAGTCTTGGTGGTGTCCTCCTCGTTGGTGTGGGTCCAGGCACTCAGGAGGTTGGTGTGGTTGGGTGCATTGGGGTTGGTGTTGACCACGGTGGTCAGAGAGGTGAATCTGCTGTGGATGTTTGTGATCTTGTAGTAAAAAAAAGGTGGCTAGGGAGTCGCAGAGGTCTTGCGAGGGGGGGTAGATGGAGCATTACTTAGGGTTGGTGAGTTCTTTGACGATGCTGTTGTGCGCGTTGTTGTCGATTCGGTCTTTGTAGAATGATCTTTTGGTAGTCCGGATGAGCTGGTGATGCTTGCGGATGGCTGTCTTGAGGGCGGGGTGGTTGCTCTGTTTGTTTGTGACGCCATATCTTCTCGATTTCCCGGCACTCCCGCTTGGAGGCCTGAAGATCGGCAGTGAACCAGGGTGCTTTCATGCTGGTGCGGGTGTTTGGTGGTTTCCTAATTGGAGCAAGGGTGTTGGCGCAGTCATCTTGCCACTGTTTGAGGTTGAGGGCAGCAGTGTTGGGGGTCGCTGGTGTAGGATGGCGGGACATCTCCCCCCTCCAAGCTTATTCAGCGGGCCTCCCATCACACACTCCTCACCATTAATATTGAAGGTACCATAAAAAATTCCAATTTAGCATTAACGTGCAGCCAATGGATGACCTTATTTTTCAACTCTATATAAGACTCCACTCTATTTGTTCGGAGCCTAGGAACATTTGTAATTACAAGCACATACAGGCAAGATTCCGGGGGTAGATGTAAAACTTCTGACTGAGCCCCATGGTTATCAGGTCTGGTTCTACTAAATTTCGGGTCCGTCACTGGAGTGCTTACTGATTGATGCTTGTGAATATTGGAAGCTTTAGGCATCTAAGACACTAAGTTAGTTATTGGAGCAGCACCACATGCTCCCCTGTTAAGAATGTCTACATCATTGGGACAGACTTCCGCTGGATTGCTGCCCAGCCAGGAATTAATGCAACAACCCTTGGGTGACATTGGGCCCTCAACAGAATGTGAGGGAGCCTTGCCAGCAGATTGTCCCAGAATTGAAGAATGGCAGTGGGGTTGTGAATTAACACGAGGGGTGATGTCGGACACACGGGCCTGGGTAAAACCCCCCCCCTAGTTTCTCTTCAGTGGCCTCTAAACGGAGTTCAATAGGACGCAACCTCTTAATGAGTTCCTCCATTGTGTACTCAAGCACCAGTGGACCAATAGTACTCTCCCGAGGGTTTTTGGACCCATCATTACCAGGTTCAAGTCCAGAATTAGTGGAGCTCATAGTACGAGCTTGTTTGTTTCTTATGTTAATATCACCACGCTTTCTTTTTTCTTTTGGCTCAGGGGCTGTTACACCAACCAAGGGGCCCAGTGAAGACAATGCAAGTTCTGTTGCAGTGACCTCATCTAGAGCCACAGGGGGAATCTCCCGGGCATTGTCTGGGTTTCCGGCTGGTGGGAAGGCCAGACTTAACTGCGTGTACTGGGGCTGTGGAGACAGTGAAAGCTGTGGAGGTAGTTGCAATGGGGTTGGAGATATAGAAATAGGAGCCGTTGATACTGGGGTAGATAGACTGTGCTCAGCGCTCTCAATCTTTGTCTAAGGCTCCAACAGCCTTTTGTAGAAAGACGCCTAAAGTTTTGTTGATTTTAAGATTATCTTGGGGGAGCCCCCTCTTCTGTCTGCCCATTTCTCTCCCCTTTATACTCTCACCTCTTTGTACTCTCTGGGCCCCCTCCTCCTCCCACAAAGGGTGCTGCACTCACTTTCGACTTCAAATGCCGCCTTCAGCTGTCCACTCAGTGTCCACTTACTCTTGAAAGTATTAGATGGTTGAGTTGTAGGGATACGGAACACCAACAGATTATGACTCGCCGGCCAGCACAAGGATCCCACCAAAAGAGAACGCATCTGTACTTCCTCCTGCTGAATTCGCCTTGTGTGCCCTTATGCCATTCGGCTTACAGAAGAATAGTAGAGAGAAAAGAGTGAGAGAAGGGGCCAGTCTCTAGGTACTGCCAAGACTTTACTTGTTAATTTCCACTTTCCCTCCACCTGGGAATAAGAGGCGTGCAGAAGGCACAGGGAGTGCGCAAGAGTCCTGAAAATTCTACGCAAACCGGTGAAACACTCAGCTTAGCTCATCAGATCAGGCTCACCTGATCTGGCTCCAGCGCTGCCAACCACGCATGGGGCTCATGCTCAGCACAGGACGCTGATGCTGCTCATCACAAGATGGGGCAGGTTGAATCGCCAACCGCTTGCCTCTTAGTCTGTCACAGTTGCAGCCACAGTCTACTGCAAATTGCCTCTACTTACCACTATTGCTGCTGCTGTCGCTGTCAGCCACTGCTGTTTGGAAGGCTTCAATTTGCTGATGTAGATTTCATGGGAGCTGGGAGCTGAAGCTGGTCAGCCCCATGCAGCTGCTCTCTGCAACTGCAGCTCCTCGCTGCCCCCTCTCCGCACAGGCACCAACACCAGCGCTTCGCTTCTAGGCGCCAGGATGCACTTATGAAGACAAATACAGAGGGGCAAAAAAGGAAGGAAAAGCCTTCAAATCATCGGGTCTTCAGCGCTCAGAGCTTCCAAATAGCCATACCATGCTCCAAAGTGCTCCAAAAGTTCTCCCTCTATGACCACCTGCGGGCTCCAAATATCAAATGACAGTGAATGACAGGGAAGAAACACAGGGAACCGCCGTGCCCTGGGCCGTGCTCTGGGCTGCGTTCCCCTCTCTGCCACCAACCCCGCCTTGCCTCACTGGGGTCTCGTGAGCGCTGAGTGGGTGCGGCCTCTACCACGCTTTTACCTCTCCCTGAAGGGGGCGCTGCCTCGCGGGTGTTTCGGGAGCACAGAGAACCACTGTTCTCTGCATCAGCACCCTTCGTCTCCCGCTCAGACTTCCGCTTCCGGTCCCTTTCACAAATATTTTTTATTCACTTACAACTGTTTATAAACATCTCCAACTGGGTTATCCCAGCTTGAGTGTAGCCTCAACGGCTGGACCCACGGATTCAGAAGTAATGATGGCAAGCTATCCATTAATTTGGTAATGTTTGTTACAGTTGGGTATTCCAGTGTGGTACACTTGTTTTTCAGCAGGTACATCTACTTCTGTATTGAAGTACCATTGACAGTGGATGCACATTGTGGTATACAATCACCTTTAGTGCTTTAGCACTTCTACGTTTCATCGCAGTGAGTACGTTTCTTTTGTTGCACAAAACAGGTATATAGCAAGCTAGGATTTATAGTCATGGTGTCCTGGAGCCAGCATCACATGTGGCATTTAATTTTTTCAATTTTCACACTATCAAACAGGAGCACTATCAGTTGCTTCAAACACTGGAAGTTCAGAGCAGGTAGCCAGTCAGATAACCACACCTCCCCTTTGCCCCATAAGTATAGTGCCAGTAAAGTCGTACTACGTGCACAAAGCCACTACACCCGCTGCTCCAAAAGTGCAACCCCAAGATCAAGTCCAATCTAGTCTTTATAAGTGGCAGTGCAATGAAAAATTACAATCCATTAGAGCAAAGGTAAAATCTGACATGCATCCCAAATCAATCTTTATTTCCTTTGATGACAGAAAACGAGACAGCCAACGCGTTTCGTTCACCTCCTGTGAACTTCTTCAGGGCTGTTACAAAATCTTCACTCAAAATGTCACTATCAAATACTCTGGAAAATGTAATTGGTTGATGTCATCAATTCCATTCTAATTGTATCCATGTGCTCGAGCCACATGATAATGGCTGGTCCACTTATTCACAATAAATCAAGGTTATTGCACCATTAATGGCTCCTCCGTGTCCCTATCTATGGCTCCAGTCTGCTGTTTAATGCAGTCCTTCCTTAAATAAACAGCCAACATAAACAGGGTCAGCATCATGAAAATCAAGGGCAGGAGAGAAGGACAGTGCAATGCACATGGAGAATACAGGGATAGAGGTGAAGAACAGGGGTAGAGGTAGCCAGATGACCATGGAGGGCAAATCATGAACCACGGAGGGCAAATCATGAACCACAGAGGGCAGACGAGAAAGAGCAGGGGCATGCACATGGAGAATGGAGGACAGGGGTGACGAGGGCAGTAGGTAGAGTTGTATATGCAGATGGAGAATTAGAGGGATGTAGGAGCAGGTGATGTAAGCTGACCATGGCGGGCAAGCCACAATAGTTTGGCCTCCACTAGGGGATAGGTATATTCCAACTCCGTTACGAACAGCTGAGGGCTGTGTGCAGTGAAGATGCTGACTGAATATGTAAAAATTGCACACAAAAACAAATCATGGAAAAACACGGGTTAAATAAAAAGTCTGCTATGGAATATAATCTTCTCCATCAATAAAAGCACTGAAAAAAAAATCCAATGGTTAAAGTGAAGTTATATTTAGGTATGTTAATAAGATCTTATTTCTCATTGCAAAAAAAGCCTCACAGTTCACTGAAACAACAACACATTAAAGTACTGTTAGTTTTGTTTTGTAATGAGTTCAAAACGAATGCTTAAGCAACAAAAACTGATATTTGTCAGATATAGTTCTGTGAGCTGTCTTTAATTTTTTCCCCCGCCAATACACTGTATATGATCTCATTTATTACATCAGTCATGACATGTTAAATGACGTAGTTGATGACAAAATTTTAAGTGCAAACAGTACTTTATTTAAACAAGGCAGAGACTCAGTATAACTAGTGCACAGTACAGATGTATGTTACAAATAAGTTGTGGCTTTGATCAAATTCTTGTTTCCAAATTAAAGAGCTGTCATGTAGTTCTATAGATAATCTTTACATGAACTGGAGATTTAGAAGTTAGATATTTATTTCCAGAAGTCCAATTAAAATTATGAGACATTATACATTGTTGAAGAATTTCTAATCTAATGGTAACTAAAAAAAGTTTAAAGTCACAAAATGATTGTAAGCGTTGTTGTACTGGTGCTTATTTCAAGAATATGATTAAGGCATTTTTACAAACATGCCTTAGTGGCTAAAGCATAGATGTGAAGCTGTTGACTTAAAATTCTATGTCAGATTAGGTATTTAAAAGTTACCTCTCATTAAGGTAAATAATGACCAAACTCTCTTTTAAACTGTATTTAAAGTTTAATAAATTGTTGATAGCATGATATCTAGAGAGGCATTGTTTTCCTTTATGGCCTGGATGAGGGGCCTGAATGAGACTAAAAAAGAGCACACTTTCTACTAACTGTGGGTGATTTCACAGATATGCTTTATGTCCTGCATGTTGCATAAGGTTATACCCATTAGAACTACAGAGGTGGTAGAAAATTGGGTCTAGGTGTAGCTCGCTGATGATTTTCAATATGTAAAGCGTATTGCAAACAGTCACATTTGTTGGAAGATGTCAGCAGTGATGTCATCAATTATGGCAGTATGTGAATTATCTGTTCAATTCAGTGGTTTTGGGTTTTTTAACTATCAGGTGTTGAAATAAGTTAACTATGAAGCTTCTTTAACCGTGGGTGTTTTTCTGTGAATATATACATATATAATATACTACTAAGTTACTACTCCCTGATGAGGAGTTGAAGTGCTTTTTGGTGAGCAGTACACTACTCCAGAACCTAAAGTGGATTAATGGTGGATTATTGTGGGGAAAATAAATTGTTAACTGGGACATGCAAGTCTGTTGATTGGATTGAACAGGATAGGAGGGATAGAGGAGGGAAAAGGCTAGAAGGTTTTTTTAGGGTATATCATGGTAGTAAAAAGAGATTTGGAATGAGTCAAAGAATGGATAGAGGAGGAAAGAGTTTAGAAAGTGTTATTTGGGAGATCATATTAGTAGAATGAGGTTTGGAATGAGTTGGAGTTGAGATAAAGGATATATTGAAAGAGGTATAGGATGAGACAGAGTAGTGTGTTGGAGAGAGTTGAAGCAGTTTTTTCTACAGTGGGAGTAAATTGATAAATATATAGATACATAACTACATAAAAAGATACACATGGAAAATAGAGGCATGAAATTGTTATATAAGTCTCATATGTATATGTATGGATAAATATTTAGACTTTCAATTGTTGCTGTACATAAAGGTAATTTCTTTATTCTTCTTATAGATACTTATAATATTTACATATTGTAATAGATAAAACAAAACATAGACCCATAAACATATAATCAAACAACTTATATAACTTATCACACATTGTGATAAGTAAAAAGAATAAAAACAGAGACCTATAGGCATATAATCAAGTAACTTTTATGCAAACTATGCAGTGGCCTATACACATTATAAGAATACAATTATAGGAAAAGCATTTTTTGTTTTCGTAATAACTTTGGTGGTGTTTGAAGAATCTTCAGGAAATTTTCAAAACTAGTTTGTCACTCACTTCATCTGTTGTTCTGTAGGTTTAGGAATTATTTTCCAACTGGAAGTCTAAGAAAAAGGGGAAGTTTCTAAAATGTGATTTGCCCATGCAATTTCCCATAGGGATTTTGAACATGACTATAACCCAAACCGTTTGACTGAATTAAACCAAATTTGGCAGAAAGGTAAATCTTGGTCCAGAAAGAGTGCCTTTGTAATATGGTGTAAAATATTTCAATACTTTTAGAGTTATTACAGAAAAAGTTTTACATACACCTAGAGACATGGAAGGTCAGCAAATCTGTCAGATGTTGATATGAGATCTGATTGGTTTCCACCATTAGAACCCGCAAGTGCTGGCTGCCAACCTAGGACTCTGGCTCAGTCGAGTCCCAAGAAAAAACAACAACAAAGGGGGACAGATATGAATACTGTGAGAAACTGGGGCTGATTGCAGAGGCCCCCTAACTTTTTGCCCCCATTTTCCACTTTATGCTGGTGTTTTCCTGACTCTGATGGTGCCCTGGGTACTGCTAACCAGTCCCAGGGCCTGTGCTCTGTGTAAAATGGATATGCAAATTAGGCTAATTATAATTGGCTAAGTTAACCTACCTATAAGTCCCTAGTATATGGTAGGGCATGTAGGTTTAGGGACCACAGCATAGGTGGTGCACACCTAGGTGCATTGCTGAGGTGCCCAGTGTCATTTTAAAAGCAAGCCTGCCTTGCTGGCTGCTTTTAAATTAAAGTTATATGCAAATTCGACTTTGGAATTAAAGGTACTTCCAAAGTCTTAAACTACCTTATTTTTACATATAAGTCACCCCTAAGGTGTGCCCTATGTGCCCCTAGGGCTGGGTGCCATGTAACTATAAGCAGGGACTTTATAAAAATAGATTTATAAGCCCTGGTGAGGTAAAAACAGCCAAATTCGTTTTTCCCTCATTGAAGTAAATGGCCTTCATAGGCTAGAATGGGCAGACTTTATTTTAAATTTTAAAGTCTCCTTAAATGTTACATACCAAGAATTTGGTATCAAATTGATTGTTATAATAAATCCCACAACTTCCAGTTGTAGGATTTAATATAACTAGTGCAGGTAAAAAGTTTAGACTTTACCTAAAAAGTTGCCAATTTCAGCTCTGCATTGTTTTTGCTGCTGTGCTCTGATTGGCCAGCCTGCAGCAGCTTCTGCCAGGCTACTTTAATGAGGTGTGAAGTGGCCTGACTTCACACAAAGGAATGTGCTTGGGGGAGAGAATCTCCCCTCAGCAGATGGGGAAGCAGGAAGGGGGAGGGCTGCCAAACTGGTCTTCAAAGGCAGAGAAGGACATCTGGAGCACCCAGCAACACCCCCACATCCTGCAACCCCAGACAGCTAGGTGCCCCCTTGATTAGATTAGGAGAGGGCAGGAGAGGGGTGTGTTTATGATTTTTAGCCACACCAGTGGGTGGGCTCAGCCAGATCTCTCCTCCAAAAATCAGATTCATCCATTTTGGATTTTTAGAGACTATTGCCTTCTGGGATGGATTTTTGCCACACTTCCCAGGAAGTGGTCATCACAGGGGGACGACCCTGTCCCTGATTGGAGGACCAGGGCCCCCCTGCTTTTCACCCAGGAGCAAGGATAAAACTGGCAGACCTGCACCCACGCCTCAGATCCCCACCAAATTTCAAGAAGAAAGAACTACAAGGAGAAGAAGGACTGCCCTGCTGGACCCCTGGCCTGCACCTGGACCCTGCACTCAGAAAGACTGCACCAGCTGCACACTTGGGCTTCACCACAAGAAGGACTTTGCCTGGCTTCCACTGGTTCAAGGAGGGACTCCCTGTTTGCTACAGGTGAAAAATTGCTAACCAGAGTCCCCTGCACCAACTCCTGAAAAAGTGACCAGCTGACCACTGTCCAGTGGCCAAAAAGGAGTTTGCGCCAGGTGTATTCTGGGAGTTGAAGTCCGCACTTCCCAAGGACCATCACAGAACTTCTGGACCCTTGGGGTGAGCTGTGGACCCCAAAAGAACCTTAAAAGAACATCTGGGTGAAGCCCCAGAAGTTTGGAAAAGATTGGAGAATTTTTGGAAAAAAGCTCCATAAAGTGACCGACCCGACGCGGAAATTCTAGCCGGCTTGCCTCAACCGCGACCCGGCCTGACTTCGTGGTTCGTCCCGGTAAAGAAAAACATCCAAAAAAGAGACTAAGTCCGAACGTAAAAAGTTGACCGGGACCTTCCAGCCATCGTATCCGAGAAGGGCTCCACGGACGTCGGATCAAGATCCAGGTTTACCCCGGTCGAAGGATTTTCATCTCGAAAAAACGACTAAGTCCGAAGGTAGAAATCACCACCGAGGAAACCGACTTCGCGTATCCGGACAAGGGCTCCAGGAGGTCGGATCCAACTGGCAGGTTCGTCCCGGTGAAGAAAAACTTCAAAATAAAGACTAAGTCAGAAGGTAACTTTTTAACCGAGGCTTCCCGCGACCTGTATCCGAGCAGGGCTCCATCGCGGTCGGCCTGAAAGTTTGACTTTGTCCCGGTCCTGGTGCAACCAGATGACCCGATTGGCGCTTTTCGTTTCTGAGCGCTAGAAAATAATAATACTTTAAAAATTCATATCTCCGGTTCCCCTGAACCGATTTTAATCGTTTTTGTGTCATTTTAAAGATAAAAATATAAGCTATTTTTATAAATTGGTTTTGGATTTTTAAACTGTTTCCTGTGTTTTATTTAATTACTGTTTTGTGATATTTGAATGCTTTACACTTTGTCTCCTAAGTTAAGCCTTGACGCTCGATGCCAAGCTACCAAGGGTAGAGCTGGGATTAATTTACTGAGACCTAACTGTACTTTTGTGGAGGTTTGTGGCTTGTTGCTAGGTGTAGGTACCTACCTGCCCTACCAATAACCCATTTTCCAACATAATTGGTGGCAGCGACGGGATCCTGTACTTGTGTTCAATATCACGTTACAGTTTTAGATAAAACAAATTAAAAATCCCTTAAATTGTCCTAGTGCAAAAATTGTTTTTAATTTTTAATTTTAAATTTTTTTTAAAAAAAAAAAATTAATTTGGATTAATTTCAATTATTGAATTTTTGTAATTTTTCTAAATTCTTGTTTCCAATTTTTGCAAAAAGTTTTTGTTGACACAAAACTAGGGAACCATGGAGCTTGATCTGGCTAGCCTACCCACACTAACAGTAGTCCAGCTTAGG
Source organism: Pleurodeles waltl (assembly GCF_031143425.1). NCBI lineage: Eukaryota > Metazoa > Chordata > Amphibia > Caudata > Salamandridae > Pleurodeles > Pleurodeles waltl. The sequence continues at coordinate 351,073,586 of NC_090442.1, forward strand.
GGGTTGTGTATTGAGAGAGGGTTGCCTGCAACCACTGATCTCAGGAAGCAAATCCTGATCACATCCCTGACAGCATGGGCTGAGGCCCAAGAGGTAGAGTCAGAAGAAGCTCCAGAGGAGGGAGAAAGAAGGGAGGATGCTAACTCTAACCACTCAGGGGAGGAAAGGCATCAGACCCCAAGTGAGGAAGAGGAGGAACGGTCCTCACTGGATACAGTCACTAGGGGCAGACCCAAAGCTAGTGGTAGGAAGAGGGTCCTTTCAGGAGGAGATAACCCATCCATCAGGGAAAGAGAGCTGGAAGCCCAGCTAGCCTACATAGCTTTGGAAGCAGAGAAGCTGGCCCTAGAAAAGAAAAAGTGGGCATACAAAGAAAAAAGAGATGGAAGCAGCGATAAAGAAGCTGAGGTGTCCATGGGTGGGGGAGTTTGCCCCAGATTACCCAAGGGGGTGGTTCCTGCTTATGTAGAGGGGGATGACATAGATAAGTGGCTAGGGGCCTTTGAGAGGGCACTCCAAATGAGAAGGGTTAAGCCTCAATACTGGGGTTCCCTTTTGTGGGAGTTGGTCCCCAACTCAGGGAGGGATAGGCTTCTGACCTTAAGGGGGGAGGAGGCAGATTCATACCCTAGTATGAAAAGGTGCTTAGTCAAGAAGTTTGGTCTGACCCCAGAGCAATATAGAATGAAGTTCAGGGACACCCAGAAGGTCAGTACCCAGTCTTGGGTTGACTTTGTGGACACCTCACTAAAGGCACTAGAGGGCTGGATTATTGGCAACAAAGTAAATACTTATGAGGGGTTATACAATCTGATCATGAGAGAGCACATCTTGACCAATTGTATCCAAGAAAGGTTACGCCAGCATCTAGTGGACTCTAAGCAGACCAACCCTAGAGAGCTAGGGGAGGCAGCTGATGAGTGGTTGAGAACCAGGGTGGTTGTCAAGTCCCAGGGGGGAGACTCCAAGAAGGGGGGGACAGGTCCCCAAAAACCTAAGGAGGGAGGTGGTAAGCCCACCACAGAGACTCCCTCTGTACCCCAGAACCCTAAGAAGGAGGAGAGTAAATCCCACTCCCAATCTGACATGCAGAGACAGGGAGACCCAGGGTTAAAAAAGCTCTTGGACAGTAGGGCTTGCTTTGACTGTCAGCAGACAGGTCACTTCAGAGGAGATGCAGCCTGTCCAAAGAAAGTGGTTAGCACTGGGCTGTCCAGTGTAGCCATAGAGGAGGATTCCTCAGATGATGAAGTCCTCCTAGCATTGTGCTGGGAGACAGGACCAGATGGTAAGCTGGTGATCCCTGAGGGTGGGAGTAGGCACTTCCACCACATTCAAGTGAATGGGATCCCTACCACTGGCCTGAGAGACACCTGTGCCAGTCACACTGTAGTGAGTGACCGGTTAGTGACCCCAGACATGTATGTCCCAGGAAAGACAAAGAAAGTCAGGATAGCCACAGGGGAGGTCACCTCCAAACCTATAGCCATAGTGCCCCTAGAGAGGGAGGGTATCCTTGACTGGATTAGGGTGGTAGTCAGTGCTGACCTTCCCCTAGATTGTATCCTGGGCAATGACCTCCCAGAGGTGAGTCTAGTCACAGATGGGGTGGTCGCCCAGGGCGCCCCCCCAACCCAAAGTCCTGGGGAGTCAGTCCCTACAGTTAGGAGACAGGGGTCCCCAAGAAAAGGAAAAAAGAAAAGGAAGGGTAGGCCACTCTTAAAGAGAGTTCCAGGGAGCCAAAGGCCTTCTGCCCCAGTAGGGGGGGAGCCCAGAGTTGGCACTGGTGAGGCCTCACCTGACCCCAAGGAAGTCCTGAGTAGTCAGGCAGCTGTCCAGATGCAAGGTGTTGCCCCTGCACTGACAGAAGGGAGAGTGGAAGGAGGGTGTCTGCCACAGGAGGTGGTAGCCCCCCACTCTAGACAGCAAGAGGGGTGCCAGGACCCCAAAGATGCCCCTAAAGCAGCTCAGCCACCTGTCAGTGGAGAGCTTAGGGTGTGGTTCTGGGTACTGACAGCTGTCAGTAGCCTCTGCTGGGTGCTAGCCTTCCTGGCAGCACTGTACTTGGCCTGGGAGGCAGACCCCAAGGCCAATAGCAAAGTGGGCCCCCTGACCCTGTTGGTCATGGTGGGGTTGCTCAAGTGTTGGGTGACCTCTTTGGGTAAGCTAGGTGTTGCCCTAGCAAAGTTAGGAGTAGGGGAGGTGGGCACCTCACTACCCAAGTTGGCAGAGAGAGAGGAGGAAGACCCCTCTAGAGGGAAGTTTCAGTTTGAAATGGGTCCTTTCATTGGTGGGGTGGGTTCACTACCCAGAGGGAGTGACCCTGACAGGAGGATATAAGGCAGAGTAGGCCCTGCAAAGGGACAGCCAGTTTTCTTCACTGTCTTCCTCGCCTAACAAGCCAGGAAGACTCTACCAGGGTTGGGCTGAGTCTCCTGGGCGTGTGGGCTGGGGGGGGGTTGTGTGAGAAACTGGGGCTGATTGCAGAGGCCCCCTAACTTTTTGCCCCCATTTTCCACTTTATGCTGGTGTTTTCCTGACTCTGATGGTGCCCTGGGTACTGCTAACCAGTCCCAGGGCCTGTGCTCTGTGTAAAATGGATATGCAAATTAGGCTAATTATAATTGGCTAAGTTAACCTACCTATAAGTCCCTAGTATATGGTAGGGCATGTAGGTTTAGGGACCACAGCATAGGTGGTGCACACCTAGGTGCATTGCTGAGGTGCCCAGTGTCATTTTAAAAGCAAGCCTGCCTTGCTGGCTGCTTTTAAATTAAAGTTATATGCAAATTCGACTTTGGAATTAAAGGTACTTCCAAAGTCTTAAACTACCTTATTTTTACATATAAGTCACCCCTAAGGTGTGCCCTATGTGCCCCTAGGGCTGGGTGCCATGTAACTATAAGCAGGGACTTTATAAAAATAGATTTATAAGCCCTGGTGAGGTAAAAACAGCCAAATTCGTTTTTCCCTCATTGAAGTAAATGGCCTTCATAGGCTAGAATGGGCAGACTTTATTTTAAATTTTAAAGTCTCCTTAAATGTTACATACCAAGAATTTGGTATCAAATTGATTGTTATAATAAATCCCACAACTTCCAGTTGTAGGATTTAATATAACTAGTGCAGGTAAAAAGTTTAGACTTTACCTAAAAAGTTGCCAATTTCAGCTCTGCATTGTTTTTGCTGCTGTGCTCTGATTGGCCAGCCTGCAGCAGCTTCTGCCAGGCTACTTTAATGAGGTGTGAAGTGGCCTGACTTCACACAAAGGAATGTGCTTGGGGGAGAGAATCTCCCCTCAGCAGATGGGGAAGCAGGAAGGGGGAGGGCTGCCAAACTGGTCTTCAAAGGCAGAGAAGGACATCTGGAGCACCCAGCAACACCCCCACATCCTGCAACCCCAGACAGCTAGGTGCCCCCTTGATTAGATTAGGAGAGGGCAGGAGAGGGGTGTGTTTATGATTTTTAGCCACACCAGTGGGTGGGCTCAGCCAGATCTCTCCTCCAAAAATCAGATTCATCCATTTTGGATTTTTAGAGACTATTGCCTTCTGGGATGGATTTTTGCCACACTTCCCAGGAAGTGGTCATCACAGGGGGACGACCCTGTCCCTGATTGGAGGACCAGGGCCCCCCTGCTTTTCACCCAGGAGCAAGGATAAAACTGGCAGACCTGCACCCACGCCTCAGATCCCCACCAAATTTCAAGAAGAAAGAACTACAAGGAGAAGAAGGACTGCCCTGCTGGACCCCTGGCCTGCACCTGGACCCTGCACTCAGAAAGACTGCACCAGCTGCACACTTGGGCTTCACCACAAGAAGGACTTTGCCTGGCTTCCACTGGTTCAAGGAGGGACTCCCTGTTTGCTACAGGTGAAAAATTGCTAACCAGAGTCCCCTGCACCAACTCCTGAAAAAGTGACCAGCTGACCACTGTCCAGTGGCCAAAAAGGAGTTTGCGCCAGGTGTATTCTGGGAGTTGAAGTCCGCACTTCCCAAGGACCATCACAGAACTTCTGGACCCTTGGGGTGAGCTGTGGACCCCAAAAGAACCTTAAAAGAACATCTGGGTGAAGCCCCAGAAGTTTGGAAAAGATTGGAGAATTTTTGGAAAAAAGCTCCATAAAGTGACCGACCCGACGCGGAAATTCTAGCCGGCTTGCCTCAACCGCGAACCGGCCTGACTTCGTGGTTCGTCCCGGTAAAGAAAAACATCCAAAAAAGAGACTAAGTCCGAACGTAAAAAGTTGACCGGGACCTTCCAGCCATCGTATCCGAGAAGGGCTCCACGGACGTCGGATCAAGATCCAGGTTTACCCCGGTCGAAGGATTTTCATCTCGAAAAAACGACTAAGTCCGAAGGTAGAAATCACCACCGAGGAAACCGACTTCGCGTATCCGGACAAGGGCTCCAGGAGGTCGGATCCAACTGGCAGGTTCGTCCCGGTGAAGAAAAACTTCAAAATAAAGACTAAGTCAGAAGGTAACTTTTTAACCGAGGCTTCCCGCGACCTGTATCCGAGCAGGGCTCCATCGCGGTCGGCCTGAAAGTTTGACTTTGTCCCGGTCCTGGTGCAACCAGATGACCCGATTGGCGCTTTTCGTTTCTGAGCGCTAGAAAATAATAATACTTTAAAAATTCATATCTCCGGTTCCCCTGAACCGATTTTAATCGTTTTTGTGTCATTTTAAAGATAAAAATATAAGCTATTTTTATAAATTGGTTTTGGATTTTTAAACTGTTTCCTGTGTTTTATTTAATTACTGTTTTGTGATATTTGAATGCTTTACACTTTGTCTCCTAAGTTAAGCCTTGACGCTCGATGCCAAGCTACCAAGGGTAGAGCTGGGATTAATTTACTGAGACCTAACTGTACTTTTGTGGAGGTTTGTGGCTTGTTGCTAGGTGTAGGTACCTACCTGCCCTACCAATAACCCATTTTCCAACAAATACTCTGACCTACTAGGCTAGTGGTGGAGTCCCCTGGGGACTCTGCCAGACGCCAGTTTAAAAAAAAAAAAAAAAAACTTTCCCATTAATCTGCAGAGGATCCATGGGAACATTGGAAAACAATTTAAAGAGCAAGTGTGGTTACCTAATCTTGATTTTTTTGGTCCCCAGGTGGGCCAGGTATTGGGGAAATTTAAAAAAATGCTTTTGTGTGAGGGTGGTGCACGGGGTCCCCCTGGCCAGTTTTGTTCTAAGGGGCCCATTCCCCTGGGCCCAGCCTTATTTCATAGTGGGAGGGGGACATGTGACCCTCCTCTCTTGGGCCAATTTCAGCCCTAAGGTCCACCACCCCTTGGGCCCAGCCATGAAAAATGAAGGGAAGGAGGCATGCAGCCACCCTAGGCTGATTTCAGCCCTGAGGACCACAAAACCACTGGTGCCTGGCTGTGAAAAAAGGGGGAGGGGGATCAGTTTGCCCTGCTCCCCAGGCCTTTTTTGGCCCAGAGGACCCCAAACCTCAGGGCCTGTCCATGCAGACAAATGGTAGGAGGGCAGCATGGCTTCCATCCCCAAAGGCCGGCTCCAGCTGTGTCCCATGGTACCTACCCCAGGACATGGCAGTTACATTGCTGGCACTGGTACAGGCTGGGAAACCTGTGTTTGCTCCTCCTTGGCTGGAGCAATTTCAAAGCTCCTGCCAAGCAGGAGCAAATGCTGCTTCCCCCTAGACCCAGCAGGGGGAAGCATGGAAAATGCTCCCAGCCCACTGGGAGTGGACTTTTCACCTGTTTCCTTACCCGCTGTGAAACGAGCAGGGAATCAAATGAAAATATTGCTTCTGATCACAGGAAGAAGCATTTTTAGTTGCTCCCTGTGGGTGGGAGCAATGCTGGCTCCCGCTGGAGGTGGGGGCTGGCTGGGGCCATTGGGGCTCCCCCCATGGACTCCAATAATGTTGCAGTGGGAGCCCTAGGTGGGCTTTAGGGCACCAAACCTTTACTGGCCAGGTGCCAAGGGACGGGGTCCCCAGGGCTGAAATCTGCCCAGGGAGGGGGACTAGCGTGGCCCTAGTCCCCTTCACTAATTAGCTGGGCCCTGGAAATGGGGTCCCCGGGGCTATCAGCCTGAGAAGGGGGTAGCACAACTCGCCACCCCCATTTTTAATTAGCTAGGCCTCATGGGATGAGGTTCCCAGGGCTGCCATTGGCCCCAGGAGAGAGGGGGCTGTGTGCCCCCACCACATTTGAAAAGGTGGAGGGCCTCAAGAAGTGGGATTCCTGGGGTCAAATTAGCCCAGGAAGGGTGGCTGTGTGCCTCCTTCCCCATAAATCTAGTGGTGGGCCTCTGGGATGAGGTCCCTGGAGCCAACTCTAGCCCATGAGGGAAGCCACATACTGCCTCCCCTACAAAAAATATATAAAAATGGCAGGCCCTAGGGATAGGGTTCCTGTGGCTGAAATCGGCCTGGAGAGAGGGGCTGCCTGCCACCCCTGGACTGTCTGCTTTTTGGGGTTCATCGCAGTACACCTGGTCACAGGCCAGGCGTTGTAGCCAAACCCCTACCTTGCACAGCCAAATGCAGTGCGTGGCCTGGGGTTTTGCTGTTTGTGCGGGTTGGCTGCAGGGCCTGGCTTGTGATCAGGCCCAGTGGACAACCTATGGCTGCACAGAGTTGGCTGCATGTGAGCAGGTGGTCATAAGACCTGGCCAGCAGTCAACCCCCATCATGCATGCCCATGCTCTATGGTGGCTGAATTAACTTAAAGTGATTAAATATTACTTTACGTAAATGTATAAATTCACTAAAAAAAAAAGGTTACAGAGACTTTATTGTTGGGAAATACTATTAAAACCCATGGAAATTCACTGAAAAAACAAATGTTATACAGACGTTATAGTTGGGAAATAAAAATAACCTTAGAAATTAACTAACAGAACCAAAAGTTACAGGGATGTTAGTTTCAGATTTTAAACACACACAACCATAGAAACTTAGCAGTGATTGTTATACTTATCTCAAGAATCTAACTCGTGCCCTAAGGTAACTATAGCTCACCCTTGCCATGCACTGCTAGTTACTCTACATATTACATCAGTCATGAAATCTTCTATGACATTATTGATAATATCACTACAACATTTGTTGTAAAATTGTTGAATAGAATACTGTGCATGGGCTTTTGCAGACAAATTGTACAATAACGTGTAGTACTGTGCATGTGTGGAAATTGCAAAATTAAGAAATTAAACATAATACTAAAGATGTGGATAGCATCTTAACTGTGAGTTAAATGGGTATGGTAGAATTTGTACCACACTATTAGGTGTTACCTCTTCATCTGCATTTCAAATTAACTTTATGTATTTGTGTGAAATATTGAATCCCAGTTATATATTGCGACTGGACAAAAGCCGTCTCAATCAATATTTCTTGTACATTAGTGATAGAGCTGTTAATTGCCCCAATGGGTTCTGAACATGTATAAAACATTTAGCAATACAAAAACAATTGAAAAGCCAAAATATAACACAATATTCCAAACCAATTTCAAAATCCCATGAAAAAATGTAATTAGAAAAATGCCATAAGAAGATTTAGATACCATTAGGAGAACTGGAAATAAGTTTTTAAAAAAATAGGGTAAAACACTTAGTTTCAGTGGGTGCAGTGGACCAGTTGAGGCTGAATGTGATGCACCCGAGGCCAGCGCTAAGCTTACATCAAGCACCCTGTCAGAGAACTCACTTTGACTTTTGTTTTGGATGTCAAAATCTTCTAATGTGGCAAGGTTGTATGCTGCATATGACAAAGTCCTTTCATAGTCTGATACACATTGGATGAGGTCCCACTAGAGCCCTTGCTTTTGGCAAGAAAGCATCAGAATGGGAATGTTCACTGCCGCTGAAGTTCAGCTGATTATTTTGTGCCTCCATGAGGTCACGTTTTCTACATTCATGCTTCGTCTCTTCATCGAACTTCAAAATACTCTAGTGGGTGACAAACTTCTATCTAGGAAGGTCACTATACAGTAAAGTCTGATACCTTTGTTGAGAGGTCCCACTGAAAGCACTGGAGATCTGGAACATGAAAAAGTTTTTCCAAAATTTTGAATTGGCTCCTTTTGATCACTTATAAGGCTTTCAGGACCTGTGGGGTAGCTCTTATGGCCAGTCCTGCAGGGCCACTTTCAGGATCCGTGCCAAGGTCACTTGTAACTGGTCAGGTGGTCACTCCAGGAAAATGTCCTTTTGAAGCTTTTGATGTCACTGTCCCTTGGAATCCTCTACTCAATCATGGGTACAAGTGGGATCAGGTCCAGTGAAGTAGCTCTCCACACAGGTTACAGGCAATATGTTCACTACTTTGCTATTCATCAACAACCCTAGATGTGTTCTTAACTATAGTGTTCAATTCACTAGCCAGTGAATGGTTATGACTCTGGACACTCCTTAGCCAATAGGTAAAAAGTTTGTAACTCTTCCCTCTTTCCAACACATCATGTTTTTCTTATTGAAAACTACCACACAATGCACTAGCCACAATATATTGCATTTCAGAACCTTTCTGCCACTACAGTAAGCTTGTAGCACACTTTGGTTGTGTTGAAGGTAATATCTGAGTGCTTACTGATAATCTCCATCACTACCTGTCCTGTTATCCTCATCCCGTTTATTACTAATGAGGTTGAGGTGAATACCCCTTGTAATAAAGATAGAAACAAAGACGAGAAAAATGCTAGTAATATTTGGCCCTCCCATAAGGTTGGAGTCTATATAAGCTTTACCTCCTCAGCATTCATCTTGAACCACCAAGTCTCTCCAATAAAAGGGCTAGCTGTCAGGGAGGTTGGGTTGTGATGAATGGGACAAGGACAACAAGGCCAGGAACAATGAAGATTACCAGTAAGTAACTATACATTACTTTCAGTTCCCCCCTTATCGTCATCCCTGTCATCACTAATGAGGAATACCAAAGCCCAGAGCACACCCACAACAGCATTCATATACAGAAGGAAAATGCTACATAAACCACCATCACTTGCTACACCCCATTGCCATTTATTATGTAGATCAAAACCATCAAGGCAAAACTGAATTCAGCACGCTCACCCTAAAATGTGTGCTTTCATGTAAGGTTCCGTAACCAGTAATGCCTACCAAAAGTGTTTCAAGTAGCTCACATGGCTACTCTACAAATTTCTGAGACTGAAAGTCCTTTCAACCCAGCCTATCTAGCTGAAATCCTTTTGGAAGAATTACCTTGTTCTGCAGCAGGAGGTGGTGTTCCTGATGAGGAATAAGCCAAAGAGATCACCTACTGATAGATAAAAATCCACCGACTGATAGATAAAAAGGATGCTCATTCAACCTTGTTCGTAGCCCCAAAAGAAACAACCAAGGAATCCATTTTCCCAAAGGGCTTTGATGTATCCAAATTAATCATAATAATCCATTTTATATCAGATAACTGCCCTTAGGGAACTACAGAAGAATTGGATGCCTATGCCAATGCCACCTGATTCTTATGAAATGTAGTGGGTACCTTGGGAACAAAAGTAGGGTCTAGTTTTAAAACCACTCAATCTCAAAAAGAAAAGATGGGAAAGGTTCTCTAGTCAAAAGCACCCCCCAGTTCTCCAGATCTAAGATTTTACATCTGCTGACATGAGAAGTTCAAAAGGATGTAAAACCAAAGCCTCCAACAAAAAAGGCAAATCCAATAAAGGGTATAAAGGCTTTATCAAAGGTCTGACAAGAAAAAAAGCTTTTCGATAACCTAGTCACTAAATCATCAATATCAGACATGTTCTCCCAAGGACCTCGAAAAAGCACAGATAGCCACCCACTGAGAATGCAAGGTGGAGACAGTAAGATGTTTCTCAAAAGCCATGCAGAGAAACTGCAGGATGTCATTCAAATTTCACGTGCCCCAATATTTAAGACGCTCCAAAGTTCACATCACCCTAAAATTTACCTCAGTCAGTTCTAGTCTATGTTGATCTTGTGTAAAATGGCACCCACCCCAACATCATCATAGTACCAAAAATAATCTTTCAGCCCACTCAACATTGAGTACTAGATTAAAGGAAATTTAAAAGGTTTTATTACAAAATTCTCAAAATGAAGCAGTGCAGAATAAATGCCAGGAAGGCTCAAATGCAGGGATCTACAGAGTAGTCATAATCAGAAATAATTCCCTAGTGAGTATCCAAAATCAGCAAAGAAATGGACAGCACCCCTAGTAGTAAGGAAAATCTTTAGGCCTCACCCCCATATGCAGGCATTCTTATATTTGAGTCTTGCATATCAAATTAGTCAAGCCACAATCTCATTGTGGCATGTTTGCAAGTAACAACTCTCTTGTCACATCAGAATAGTCTACATCACTACCTAAATTCATAATGGCTCTCCTACTTTTAAAGCATCCAGCATCTTCCATGTTATTGCTGTCCAGAGATGTTAAAACTAATATGAAATATTCAGACAATGAACTTTTACACTGATAAATAAAATTAGGCTCAGCAATGGAAATACAGCGAAAGGGACATTGGAAAAATATACAGTTGGGAACACTGGAAAGTTCATTTAGAGCACAACACATAAATGTAATGAGTTTGTCTTTGTTTTGCAGAGTTGTGGAAGAGGAGATGTGCAGGGAAACCAGAAAGGAAGGGGTAAATACAGAAGTGAAAACAGCATCAGAAAAGCATCCATTTTATCCAAGATGGAGTTTCATTTAAAAATGTAACACAACTAAATCATATTTAAAAAAAAACACTTCTGTATATTGCAATAAACTTATTTCTAATGCAATTTTAATAATTCAACATGTATGTATTGAATCTCCCATAAAAATCATTATTTGCCACTATTATTTTCCTACATAAAAATATAAATCCTAAAATATGTTACTACATGTGCTACACCATTGTTGGAAATTATCCCAATGCCTTCCATACAGTTCTAAAGTAGAAGGTTTTCCTAAGTATTGAGTGGATACAGTTAACTGCCTGGAAAAGACCATTGCCTGCAACTCCTTCCTTTCAACTTCCAGCCAGAGCCTCTGGGTAAAAACGATGTAGGGAGAGTCTTAACTGAGAGGGACTGAGTGGAATAATCAGGGGGACCTTGGACTGGTAGGGACTTTAGAATGGGAAACGAGGAACTTCTCATCCAAAAAGGGCACCACCACCATTTCCCTGAATTTCAGCATGATTCTGGCAAGCAGTGTGTGAATCAAAGTAATGAGTAGGGAACCATAAAGTAGAGAAAGTGACCATGGTAGCATCAAATCATTGATTCCACCCTTTCTCCCCACCTCCATGCTCCCACCTGTGGATTCCTCTAACAAAACCTTGGAAGCTAAGTATTCAATCTCAAAGCAAATAGGACCAGAAAAGGCCTGTACATGTGTCGTAGTTTGACTCTTGCTCTAGACAAGACTGCTGGTCTAAGGATAACAGTTACGACTTGTTGTAGGATAGACATAGTCACCTACAAACATAAGCCCTGTCGTCCCAACCAGCACCTCACCAAAAACCCAAAAAGTAAAAGGTGATTTGTGGCAGCCTTTACACGTGGATTCGAGTACGACATCTCGGGGACTGTTGTGGTTAAACGGAGATTACCCCTTTCTCACATGAACAACCTGTCTCAATCAAACACAGGCAATGAAGGAGAGGCAGTAAAGTTTTCAACAGATTTTATTTAAGAAAACTGCAATCTACAATAAGTTGCATGAGCTGCAATGATTGGGATAATGAACAGTGTAAGAAACAGAATTGCGAAGACAAGAGTCATTAACACAAAGACCCCCACCATCTTGCAATGATATGAAATGACATATAATGTGTAATATGTCCTAATACCCTAATATAATGTACCTAATCTCTAACCTAAAAGAGAGCTAGGAGTGTTAAACCTAATCTGCCAATGCCATGTCCATGAAAAGAGCCCTCAGACCCTTGTTACCTTGTAATAAGGTCTCTAGCTCAGACTTCATAGGGATACAAAGACTGGGTCAGCGTCAAGGCGACTTGCAGCATCGATAGCAGCGATGGCATGTGGTCGGAATCCCTCTGACTATCTGTCTAAGTGAGGTGCATTTATACAGATCGGCTCGGACTCCTGACGTAGGTCTGTCCCCAAACAATAGATAACAAGATAGGCTTGGGATGGCCATTCATGTAAACAATTCCCTCGAAGGTGTGCAGAGGGAAAGTCTTTAATGTGAATACCTACAGATTGTTTATCTTTGTCGCTTGATATTGATGCCTTAGCGTGGTGGCACTGAACATTAGCCTAACTAGAAACAATGCAGCCATCTTGGAAACATGTAATTAAATAATTGTGCTAAAACAGAGCAAGCTAAGTAGGGTATAATTCACTAGGTGATGGGGTACAGTTCTGCAAGCCAGAAGACTAAGATAATTCCTCTGTTCCAGTAAAACAAGATAGGATTCACTACCTGTGTTTTTGCAGATCTGTTGAAATACCATTTTGGTCAAGGAAATTTCCTGGAAGGAAGGAAACATTTGATTGAGAGATCTGCCACTATGTTTTCTATTCCCCTTATGTAAACTGCTCTAAGATAAAGAAGATGTATCTCTACCCAATGAAACTGCTGAACAGCTACCAGATTAAAGGCTTTAATCTTGGTGTCCCGCCCCCCCGTTGCTCAGGTAAGCTACAGTTACTATATTATCTGATCTGACAATCAGGTTGGAGGCCATTAGCCATTGCTGGAAACGCATCAGTGCTCTGTATACTGCTGTGAGCTTCCTCCAATTAGAGAAATGCCTGCTTTCCCTGACAAACCACTTGGCCTGAATAGTCATTGAGACAAGAGTACTCCCCAACCAAAGGACACTGCGGAAGTAGCCACCATTCCAGCTTTCTCCTTATCTCCTGGGTCACAGGTTTCAAAACGAATGAAGATGACTCTACAATGGGCAACAGTAGAATCTGGCCCACAGAACCGTAAAGACTACTGCTGCTGTGTGGTCTTGAAGCTTCAGCCAGTGTCTCACTGGCAGAGAGTAGCTGTGTATGATGTTAATACCCTAGAATATGGAAGGAGTACTTTGCTTAGATCTGTTTGAAAACTGTCCCATTCAAAGGTAAAATCCATAGTATGCACCTTTCCATGGTGAATATGGATCAGTGGGCTCGAATGTATTTGCATACCACTTCCATCCCCTAAAGCAACTGTCTCTGAGATAGATCATGCATGAGCCAGTTGTCTAGATAAAGATACATCTTTATTCCCTGTAGATAAATTGAGCCACAACCTTTGTAAACACACAGGGAGAGATTTGGAGGCTGAAGAGTAAGACTTTGAATTGAAAATTATTCTTCTTGATACAGAACCATAGCTGCCTCTGATGGTTGTGATATACAAGGATATGACAGTACACATCCTAATGATCCAGTGTGCTCATGACATGCTCAATGGACACTGAGGGAATCACACTCTGTGTTGTCTCCATTATAAAATGGCAGACTCTTCACAACTTTGTTTAGGGACTTTAGATCCAGCACCACCCAAACCCCCCGATTGATTTATCCACCAGAAAAATTATTGAATAGACCTCCTCGCCCTTCTCTGCTATGGGAACTATCAAACTGGCTTCTTTCTGATGAAGAGAGTTTATCCCTTGAGTAAGAGCCAGTCTTTTCTCCTCCCTTGAGGTCCAAGAAGTCAGTCTTACTGAGAAATCCACAGGAAGTTCCAAAAACTTTGATATAGGGCACCCATTTGTCTGGGATAGATGCTTCCCATGTGAGAAAAAAAAGTACCAAATTCTGCAACTAGCAGCCAACAAATGCCTTGTATTCAGGACCTCGGTGTATTGAGGGATTTAGAAATTTACCCTGAGCATGCTGTTTGCTGTCTATCAGTGGATTGAGTGAAAGGTGATTTCTTTTGTGACATTTTTCTCTGAGGAGCTCTACTCCTTAACCCTTTCGCTGCTAGGCCTTTGAAGCTGTACTAAAACTTTGTTTGGTTATTTGGGGTAGTGTGCGCATATGCCATCATAACTTTTGTCCACCTAAGCTATACATGCCAAACTTATGTCCTTTTTTTAAACATTGTGGGGATTCCAAAGATGCCCAGGGTTTGTGGATTCTCCTGGACGGGACTGAGACAATAGCCAAAATATAAGTACATTTTGAGGGTTTAAAAAAAAAAAAGGAAATAAGTGCTCTAGATGAAAGTGTCTGTTTTTCATGCAGACGTCATCAACATACTGTTTCATGTACTGAAGTCACACTTTTCCCAGCTTTCAGGAACATGCTGAGCTAAATAAAAAAAAAAATGTTTTTACCACAGTGTTGCCATTTTTCAAATAGGTTGCCCATTGTCCTATTTTCTGTGCTTTGAAATTACTTCCAGTTTGTGATGCAATCAAGTGTGAAACCTATGGATGATTCAGTACAGCTATACATTTTTGCAAATCCATCACTGGGTCATATGTTTAGATACCTCAAGGCTTTCCTATAGAACATGACTGTTGAAATAAATATTGAAAACAAGCAGGAAAAAACAGCCATTGGTGATAATGTTTTCATCTGTAACTTTTTGTAATGATGGCTGATTTACAGAAGCAATAGACCATTATGTTAGCTAAACCCTTTTGGTTGTGCGGATATGAGGGGTTTGTGGATTCTTCAGGTACCAGAGGTACCCAGAGTCAGCAACTGAGCTGCACCATGCAATGGTTTTTCATTGCTTATTGAGAATAGACCAAATCAATGGTTAACTATATAGTGTGAAAAATAGATATCAGGGTATTCTATGTATTTCTGAAATGGAAACAAGATATGGAGTTTAGGAACAGTACTTATTTGTACATCTCTGAATTTGTGGGTATCCATACGAGCATTTGATCTAGAGTGTATTTTCCACAACTGGAAAGCAAACAAATGCAGTGAAATCCAATTGGTAATACTAAATACCCTCTTCCTCTGGGGCCTACTTGCTCTAAGTGAAGTGGCAGCTCCCCTAGAATCCTTGGGAGAGGACTAGCACTGGACCAGTTTCAACTGAAAGGCAAAAAAATGCTATGAAATCCAATTGGTAATGATAAATATCCTTTTTTTCTGGGGAGTACATGTTCCAACTGCAAGGACAGCACCTCCAGAATCCTTGGGAGAGGACTGGCACTGGACCAGTTCCTTTTTTGGGATATGACTTTTGGGAGGTAATTTCCAGGGAGACAATCAAGGGGGAGGCCTGAACTGATTACCTCCATCTGCCAACTAAGGCTCCCAACAATCTTGAGGGCACTAAACCCACTAGTCTATGAGTAACCTCCCCTGGGACAGCCCATACTCTTTTAGTCTCACCTGAGATATATTGGTTTGAGAGTAAAAGCCTGTCATGTACAACAGTGTGACTGGCATAGGTATCTCTCAGGGCAGTGGTCGGATTTCCATTCACCAATAGGTAGTGGAATTGTTTGCTTCCCTCTGGAATCTCCAACTCCCCTTTGGGTCCCACTTTCCAGTTAAAGGCTATGGGGACCTCCTCATCTGAGGAGTCACACTCTGAGGCTATACTGGCAACCCGTGGGGGTCACACTAGTGGATTTGTTTATATGACAGGGATTGTCATTGTTTTGGTGCCCTGTCTGCTTGCAGTCAAAGCACCAAGCCTTCGTAGAGTTTCAGTTTTCACCATGTTTTATGATGTGTCTTGGGGCCCACCCTCCTGAACACATTTTTGCGGACCTTCAGAGGACTCCTTGCTACAGCCATCTACTAGGGAAATGTTAGAAGTGGCCCTTTCTACAGGGCCAACACCAAACCTTTTGTCTTTTCCCTCCACTTTTTTCAGAATTCGTTTTGGCTGGCTTTAGGATTCTGGGCACTTTACCACTGCTACACAGTGCTAAAGTGCCTGTGCTCACTCCCCCAAAACATCGTAATTTATTTGTAGGTCCCTAGTAGAGAGCACTATAAGAGCCTGACTGTGCCACACACTTAAGTAGCCCTTTAAACATCTCAGGCCTACCACTGTAGAGCCTGTATGTATAGTTTCAAGGCTATGTTGACTTGGCATTTAAAACCCATTGCTAAGACTTAAACAGCCTTTTATTACACATCAGACAACCCTAAGGTTGGCCTTAGGTAGCCCATTAGGGCAGGGTGCTATGTAAGTAAAAGGCATGACGTGTATTTTGCAATTTATACATGTCCTGGTAGTGAAAAAATCCCAAAGTTGTTTTTCACTACTGTGAGGCCTACTCCTCTCATAGGACAGCATTAAGAAATCTTGAATGTACTTTTAAGTTGCAATTCCTGATCAGAAAGGAGTAGCTACATCATGTTTCATAGAATTGGAATGGTAATGATAAATCCTTTTTAATGGTAAAGTCGATTTAACACTACTATTTTGGAAATGACACTATTAGAAAGTGGTCACTTTTAGAAAGTGGTAATTTCTCTGCTCTTACTGCTCTGTGTGCCTTGCAGCCTGTCTCCAATACTCATCAGGGTTAGGTGACGGCTACACTTTGTGCATTCTTTTTAGACAGTCACAATCACAGGAAAGTTAGGTGTGTGTGCATTCTGCTGGGCCTTCCTGAGCAGGAAGGGTGGAGGGGAGCTGACACACTTGAATAGGGAAGTGCCTGACCCCACACAAAGGACTGAAACATCCTACTATTTGTTGAGATATTACAAAAAAACAAATACAGTTGTCAAGCAATGAGAGTCCCGCATTAGTTCAAGCTATAATTCCTTAAGTCTGAAAACAATATGTATCCTTTATAATATTTAAAATGGTTTGGCTGAGCGGGGACCCTTTGGGCTCAGTGGAAGAAGGGTGTGATGTGGTGGGGGCTAGACCCAATGCATGGGAGGGCTACCCCCACCTACTTAATATATATTTTTTTTTAAAACAATCCCTGGTGTCTAGTGGGTGTTCTTCCTCCTCTTGGGGCAGACTGGAGACAATAAACTTCAATCAGCCCCCAGGGGGCAGAAATACATTTTGGGCCTGGTGGAGGGAGGGCACTACCCCATTGCAAGATGGCAGCTACTTCTCAAAAATAGTCCCTGGTCATCCAGTGGGTGGATGCCTGCTTAGGGATTACCCACTTGCAGTGATCCCCAATCGGGGATACACAAGGGAAAGGTATCATTGGAAAGGGGAGATTCTTCCCTTTCCAATGATACTTCTCTCATCTGACTCGGTGCTCGAGAGGATGAGATAGTCCCCTGAGCACCTATGGAGTGAAACTGAAATGAGCTGATTGGCTCATTTCACATTCATTATAATGAAGTCAGGGCGCCATGTGTGCCGATTGTAATTTCAGTGGGGAAAAATTGGCCTCAGCTGCTGAGGAAGGTTTTCCTCAGCTCCCAAGGCTGAATAAAGTAAAAGGAAATAGCTCTGGTGCAAGCGCCAGAGGGATTACCTGCCTCATATCTGAGAATGGCCTGGAGCCATCCTCAGCACTTGAGGACTAGTGCGGAGGACAGCAGGCAGCCGTCTGCTACACCGAAGCAGTTAAATAGTTTATGGAGTCTCTCCTTGGACTATGTGCTAAATAGTTGAGATCCCTATAAAGGCAACTTCAATGCTGAAGCTTTCTGTGCTAAATCCATGCAGCAATCTTAGAACAGATTTTGCCCGGCTGGTATGCAGGTCACACCTGACAGGACCATGGCTTTAACTACATCAAACTCAATATCTGTCACACACTCAATTTGACGTTCAATACTCTCCAATAATGAGCACTAAGATGATCATCAATAGATCTGAATAATGTCATAATATCCAAAATTAGGGATTGAGAAACATATGTCCCATAAATGTCTACCAGAAGAGCTAAAGGAGCTAGTGAATAAACCGTTTTCAATGCAGAATCAACCTTTTTATGTGTATTATCTTTGATTCTAGTCTTCTCTGTCAAGTAAGTTCTACTCACAAAACTAGTATTAAATGAGTCAATAGAAATCACTTCTGGCAAACTCTTTTGCATATAATTTAGCAGGTACGGTTTAGACATAAAACAAGGCAATATGATTTTATCAGGATCCTCTCACGCTCTTTTTAGGATCTTTATTATATAGGAATGAATAAGAATATTCAATTGAGAGACACTGTGGAATTGCCTTAATAGTCACTAGGTGAAGTCTCTATAACCTCCTCTTCCTGGAAACCCATATTAATTTTAATATGAGAGAGAATATTAAGCAAAATATATCTCAATTTTTGAGGAACATGAACACAGATGTGGATTATCTTGGACAAAGCCTTGACGAGGAGTGAACTCCATTAAGGTTTCCCTAATCAGCCTTTTCAATCTCCCCTCCTTATTTACAGAGCACTTCATTTGCAAGGAGGAAGGCAAGGTGAAGAATCAATAGATGAAGAAGAAAAACCTGTTTCCTCTTCCTGCAATGTTTCCCACTTTCAAAGATACAGACAATAGGACAATGCAGGCAGAAATTTACTCAGAAAAATAAGGAAAGACCTACCTTTTTTCTAAGCCTCCTTTAATTGTCCCCTCACCCACACTGGGTATGTTTGCGTGACATATAAATCCAATATCCATTCCCTAGAAACCCAAACCAGGAAGTCATTTCACTGATGTAGGTCTAATCCAAATATTCTCCACTAGTGCTTCTCTGTGAATTCACACCTTTCACCACAAGTCCAGCATGCAGAGAGAGGTGCTTGCTGTCCTTCCACTCCATCACCAAAGGAGTCCAAGGAATTGTCAGTATTCCAGCAGCTTCAGCCCTTCAGGAGCCACCTTATCCTTTTCCCCAGTTAGCACAAGACAGAAAAAAGAACAGGAGGAAAGCTGGGTATGTGTGCCTATTTAAGAGCCAGGATTATGGGGAGGGGCAAGTATTACTAGCAATCTTCTTGTCTTGTTTCTTTCTTGTGAGGTGGATTCACCTCATTAATAATGATGAGGACAAGGTGGGGAGGGCACGAGCAATGGGTAGTTCCTTCGTACTCACCAGTATCAAATTGGTTCCGGGGCCAGCTCCTTCCTTCACTCAGATGGGATTCAGGAAAACTAGTGTATATTAAAGACCTCTATCATTAAACGCTAAAAGAGCAGGCCTCCTCAGTCGTTTTCAGGTTTCCTCAACACTCCTCAGCTCCCCTCATGTGTAAATGGGGGCAGATTACTCACAAAAGCGATCCAGTCAGGCCCTTGCTATGAGCTTAGTTTTAGGAACAATATTTAACACCTCATTAGAAGAATGCAGTGGTAGAGCAGCTGCAGGCGGGCTAAAGCTTCAGGCAGCAAAAGTATAAATTAAAAAAAGTACTGTTCCTATATATTTATTAGAGTGTTTGTGTGCTCAAGATAGGGTTAGAATAAGGGTCTCCTTCATTTGGTGATGTATGAGATCTTTCTGTGGTTGATATACTTTTTAACATGAAAGATTATAATAAAATATTTGATCTAAATATTCTTATTAATGTGTAGGCTGGGCAGCATCTGGTATAATGAACAATTTAGTGGTCCATTTTGGTCGCAGTTAGGCATCAATTTCTGGGCTATGCATACGTTATGATGATGGTCCTGTGATAAATTATATATAGATCTTAGAAGTGAAACATTACCAGAAGCTGATTATTCACAATATATTTATTAACTCAGTATGCTTTTATGTGTTTTCTTAGCGGTAGTGAATGCAAGACTTCTGTCAGCCATTCGATGGTTTGTAAACAGCTGTCCTTGCACGGGACGCGCAACGCATCGGCAGTGAACTTGGCTCGCTATCTGAAGGGAGTTCCAGTCCTCTTGATTAGACCTGCATTCCAGGTGCACTCAAATGGCAGTTGTTTTCCTTAATAGTGAGAGATGTTGTAGGATGCAAGCCGGAATAGTTTGTTGTTTTGGTCTCACAAATTGTTACTTGCGGTGGGAATGTACTTTTTCTTCCTACACGACAGAGGGAAGTAGCTGAGATTTTGCCCCAAATCGCTACTTCAAATGTGAATATGGACGAGTGGAGCAGACTCAAGGCTTTGTTGTTTTAAAAACATGTGGCACTTACATCTGCACGCAAGACCTATGCGCTTTAGGTTGCAAGGTTATCTGCAGAGATCCAGTCCCTTTTAAGTACCAACTTACAGAGACACTTCGGTGAACTCATACGTCAGATATTTAACGCGTCCAGTACTACTGCAATCACACATTTCTTTAAGGGTGTTGGTTCTGGTTTCGTTCACACCTTCTCTATATTTGGCTCAATGCCTTCAGCCATCCACTCAATATTCTCCAGTATTTTCGGGGGATTTGTGCTAACTTTGGCTAGAACAGGTGGCATTTTGCTGTTGCTACTTTTTTTGAGCAAAGGCTGTCCATTTACAACAAGGACTGAAAACGCTTCCACCAGCACAACTGACAAAAACGCAAGATGCAGTACTTTGGAGCACCACTCCTGGAGCGATTGGAGTGTGACTGGTCTCTGTCATTCAGACCGGTTTTGCATTGAGTGCAGCCCATGTTTCAGTACCTTTGATGCCCTTTTGAATGTGCACTAAAAGTTTGTCTTTCTACGCTGTGCTTCCCTTCATTGGACACTGATCTCATGAGGGCTCATTACCAGACATGCGCGTTGATGATGCTTTTGCTATGGGAAGCTGTTTGAGTTGCCCTTTGTGGATCACGCAGATTTAAACTCACTGTTGGGCACACCACGGAATGCTGCTGCCTCAGCTGGAGCTCAGGCTTTAGAACACAAATGCTCCTTGGTTTTCCTTGACAAAGAACTTTCTACCTTACCACCTGCCGAACTTGAAGATTTTCTATGCTCAATTATCCCGGATTCATTTGGTGACTTTAAAAACAACTTTGACTTTTGAAATTTGGCTTTATTGATGACACAGTTAATGATTTAAATTGTCCTTTTCATACATGCTCAAGTGTCTTAACTTGTCATCATTGACATTCCCATATATATGCTTTAAGATACATTTTAGTGGCTTTATATATTGGATTAGGCTTTGAACCACATTTGAACCAGTGTTAGAAATGGGGTATTTGGTTGGCAGTCAGGTTACCCTCTGTCCAAGCAAGTACCCTCGCTCTAGCCAGGGTAATAGAGAATTCCACTCAGCTAACCCCTGCTTACCCCCTTGGTAGCTTGGCACGAGCAGTAGGCTTAACTTCAGAGTGCTAGGTGTAAAGTATTTGTACCAACACACACAGTAACTTAATGAAAACTCTACAAAATGACACAACACAGGTTTAGGAAAATAGAAAATATTTATCTAAAGAAAACAAGACCAAAATGACAAAAATCCACCATACACAAGTCAAGTTATCACTAAAAATGCAAAAAGAGTCTTCATGTAATTTTAAATAGTCACTAACGCTATTAGTGTGAAAATGTACCCTGGGTGCGTCAGAAATAGCCTCGCTCTGGTGAGTGTCCGTCAAAAAGGGCTTGTAATGCGTCGATTTCACTTACAAGTGAGACCTTGCATTGTTTCTCCTTTCGTCGAGTCAGCGGGTGTCGTTTCTTCTCTCCGCAGGAGAGCGATATGTCGATCCGGTCAGCACTCCCGGGTCCGGACAGGCCTTGCCTCGTTTTTACACACCCATCAGTGTTTGTGTCGGAAATCCAGCCGCACGATGGTCCGAAAACCACGCAGCGCCGGTTGCGATCTCACCAGCCTCTGTCAGCTATGCTGTGCGTCGTTTCTCCAGCCCCGGGCATGGATCTTCGGGTCGCGTTGCAGGTGAGCGTCAGTTTTTCAGCCGCAGATCAGAGTTGGGTCGATCTTTTCCCTGCACAGAAAGTCTGTGTGTGGATTTCTCATTCTTAGGCTGCCAGCTTCTCCTTTCAGGGTCCCAGGAACTGAATAAGCACCATGTGGCAGAGTAGGAGTCTCTCTGGAGACTCCAGGTGCTGGCAGAGAGAAGCCTTTGCTGTCCCTTCAAACAATAGGAGGCAAGCTCTAAATCAAGTCTTTGGAGAGTCTTCACAAGAAGGAAGGCAACACAAAGTCTAGTCTTTGTCCTCTTACTCTGGCAGAAGCAGCAACTGCAGGATAGATCCACAAAGCACAGTCACAGGCAGGGCAGCTCTTCTTCCTCAGCTCTTCAGCTCTTCTCCAGGCAGAGGTTCCTCTTGGTTTCCAGAAGTGTTCTAAAGTCTGTGGTTTTGGGAGCCCTTCTCATACCCATTTTCTCCTTTGAAGTAGGCCTACTTCAAAGCAAAGTCTCTCTTGATGAGAAATCCCCCAGACACTCACCAGGGGGTTGGAGACTGCATTGCGTGAGGGCAGGCACAGCCCTTGCAGGTGTGAGTGACCACTCCTCCCCTCCCTCCTAGCACAGATGGCTCATCAGAAAATGCAGACTACGCCCCAGCTCTGTTTGTGTCACTGTCTAGTGAGAGGTGTAACCAGCCCAACTGTCAAACTGACCCAGACAGGGAATCCACAAACAGGCCAGAGTCACAGAAATGGTTTAAGTAAGAAAATGCTCACTTTCACACAATCCTAAAATCAACTTTACTAAAAAATGTATTTTTAAATTGTGAGCTCAGAGACCACAAACTCCACATGTCTATCTGATCCCAAAGGTAATCTACAGTTTAATCAGATTTAAAGGTAGCCCCCATGTTAACCTATGAGAGGGACAGGCCTTGCAATAGTGAAAAATTAATTTAGCAATATTTTACTATCAGGACATATAAAACACATTACTATATGTCCTACCTTAACCATACAGTGCACCCTGCCCTTGGGGCTACCTAGGGCCTATCTTAGGGGTGTCTTACATGTAAGAAAAGGGAAGGTTTAGGCCTGGCAAGTGGGTACACATGCCTAGTTGAATTTACAGTTAAAACTGCAAACACAGACACTGTGGTGGCAGGTCTGAGACATGATTACAGAGCTACTTATGTGAGTGGCACAACCAGTGCTGCAGGCCCACTAGTAGCGTTTGGTTTACAGGACCTGGGCACCTCTAGTGCACTTTATTAGGGACTTACTATTAAATCAAATAGGCCAATCATGGATAAGCCAATTACATACACGCTTTGTATAGGAGCACTTGCACTTTGGCACTGGTTAGCAGTGGTAAAGTGCCCAGAGTAACAAAAACTGCAAAAACAGAGTCCGGCACACATCTACAGCCTGGGAAACAGAGGCACAAAGTTAAGGGAGACCACGCCAAGGATGAAAAATCTAACAATCGGCAAGGGGAGGGTGTTGTGTAGCCATTTTAGCTATTGTTTTATGCACGTTATTTTAGCAAGCTATGCCTGCCGTAGTGTACTTTAACCTAGATATATTTTATTCAGCTTAGTTTTATTATTTTAACATTAGTCACATTTGCGGTCTTGTTTTATTTTCTCTATCTAGCTGTTCTTTGCCCAGGTCAGCACTTCATTCTTAAACACGACATTTCTCTCACTCTGTGCTTTTCTCAAGACTGGAGGAAGATAGCTGCTGGCAAAAGTGGTACGCTTTGTCTCCAATGTTTACAGAAACATACACACTCTTACGTGGGGATCCTTTCTTGAAACATCAGTTGTTTCATTATAAAAGCACTACTTTAACCCATTTACGTTAGAGGGAGATTCCAGCCAGATGACCACGACTGTATGCTGATTGCTGATTGATTCACTACAGCTGCTTATGTAGACTACAGGCCTCCTGCTCAGGTATGAGGGATGATGTCCCCCCAGGGGGAGCCTGAAAGGCAGAATTAGAGCTTAACATGCTAGGCTCTAACATTGTTTAGGTATGAACTATCTCTACAAACTTTAGTGACCGTATGGGAGCGTTATTCTTGTGTTTCACTCTCCTTGTCACAATTTTAATCCTGTAATGCTTCATAGTCCTAGTTATTGCAATACATGCTTTATTATCTAAGATGCAGTTACTTCAATAAAACCTTATTATACTATACTCTGCCTCTGATGGTCCTTGCATATGTGAGACTAATGTAACAGAGAGAAATGGATGAGATCTGCATGACCCTGATTCCCCTGAAGAGTCATGTATGTCATGCCCCTGGTTGCCCTAATCATCCCTACTCTTGGTTGGAGATGAGGCACTGCTAGTTAGCCAGAACAAACGTGGATTAGGCCAACAGGTGTCACATGGTGCTGGATCAGACTCAGTCCCCCACAACACAGGTGATTCTGAGTAGTCTCATTAGGATAATGAAAACCTACGCAACACCATCAAGTGATTTATATTGTAAGTAACATTTATCACCCTTTATAAGTTCTCCTATTTGTGACCTGCCATTCACTACAACTCATTTCAACGGGGTGAAATCATGTATATTGGTCCCAAGATGGCTGCCATCACTTTGAAGTGCTGACAGCCAATCAGATCTCACCATGAGATCTGTGCTTAGGCTCCACACAGATATGCAAATTTGGATTTCCTTTAATATCTCAAAATATTGAACGGATTTACACCAAATAACAAAAAGCATGATCTCCAGACCAAAAACTACCTTTCTGCCAAATTTGGTGTAATTCTCTCCAGCAATTCGGGCTGTATGTGTGTCTAAAGACTCAATGAGAATTAACATGGGAAACACACTTTTTTGCCCCCCCCCCTTTTTCTCGAACCCCGCTTGCCAGATCCTCCGAAAACTTTCCATGCACAACAAGACCCCAGAGGGCACATTTTCTGGAAAATTGTGTGAAGAATTGTCTAACGGTGCTAAAGATATATAGGCAAGTCAAAAAACATGCTTTTTCGTGGAAACTGTCTTAACTGTAACTATTATGTGTGTGTGTGTGTGTATATATATGTATATATATACATATCATCCCACTGTCAAGAAAAGTTGGGGGGGTCCCAAAACATGGTTTACCCATGCAATTTTCCTTAGCAAAATTGAACAGTGATATGGCAGAACGGAATTACACCAAATTTGGCAGAAAGCTAGATCTTGGTCCTGAAAGCATGATGTTTGTGATTTAGTGTAAATCCGTTAAGTAGGTTTCGAGAAATGAAGGTTCCAAATATTTGTATATTTCACACTGTGGATCCTTCACAGTGGATCCCGTGATCCGGCCATGCTGTAACTGGTTGACCGCAACTAACCACAGTGGATCTTCAAGGCAGAATAACACATCCTGTTGACTAGCCACAACCTGAAGAAAATGTTGCTGCCCCCATCTTGGGACTCAGTAACAGAGTCCTAGAATTCTTTTTAGAAAGAACACATGAGAGAGGGGTATAGTACCATGAGCCTTGTGGGCTAAAAAAAAAATATGTTATTTATTCTCGCCATTTCATTGGTCTTAGGATCCACTGCAGCACTCAACATAGGCCCCTGTAGAATTGTGATGGCTCTAGGTAGTTGGGGCACTGAAAAAAATATGTAAGGCATTTCATTTAGGCCACTGCAATGATGTTGGGCACAGCACCCAACTCCCTGCCACACATGCACCCAAGGGTAGTTGGATACCTGCGGCAGTTGAGTGCTGGGATTCCCTGCAGGCTAGGGCCTGCACCCAACATTGTGCACCGCAATTGACTTCTTACTTTGCACTAAACAATACCCTACAAATTCACTGGGGAAAACAAAGTTTAAGTGGACATTATAATTAGGAGAAAATGTCAGTTAAAACATACATTTTTAAACTAACAAAATCATTAAAATTCACAAACGTTACTGTAATTTGGGTCATCTCCATGCACTGCTAATTACCTCACATATTACATATTTCATAACATCACAGCAACATCTGAAATTACATAATTGATGACAAAATTGTGCATGGCTAGGGTGTGAGTCTGAGGCCACATTTTATTCACATTGGGAAGATTTTATGGGCGGATTATCCATTCTTTCACCTTCTCAAATACAAACATGGATGCCACCTCTAAGCTGAAGGATCTTCCCTCTTTCCTGAATAATTTCAAGAAAAAATTATGAATACAAAATATAGTCAGATAACTAATCCACCTCCGTTGGCAATAGGAGGAGGCAACTGCAATTCTTTAAAACCATAATTTCTGTGAGGTTGGGTGGGGGCAGATCTTGATTTGCTATTATATATTTAAATGTCATGGACTTAAAAAAATGTTAAGATTCAAATCTTTGCACTGGAAGTACGAGTGAGCTATGTGGAATGCTTATCCAGTTCCTAATGGATGTGATTCTGTTTTCGTTTTAAGGGGCGAGCGCAAAGCCCTTGGTCCCGTGTTCTAATCTCTTTGGGCTTCAAACCATGTCCATGTCACTTCAGTCTTTCATTGGTTCGTGGGCTTGCCTTTTAAAATAAGTTTGCTTTCGTTAGTGAAAAGCATGTACAAATCATGCCTTTTCCGGTGTTTAACCCTCCTCGAGCGCAGCGACCACGTACTGAAAACATACGAGGCTCCACGTTTTCAGTCAGGTTTCTGGACTACTTTTTAGGGTCGAGCCTGCGTCGCATGCGTTTCGCTTGCGAGAAGCTTTAGTAATTGGAATAGGGCTCGGAGCCCCGTCCATGTCACATCAGTGTCTTTCATTGGTTCGTGGGCTTGCCTGTTAAAATCTGCTTGCTTTCATCAGTGAAAGGCATTCATACGTCATGCCTTTTCCGGTGGTTAGCCCTCCTCGAGCGCAACGGCCAAGTACTGAAAACAGGTGAAGCTTGCTGTTTTCAGTCCGGTTTGTGGACTACTTTTTATCTTTTATCGCAGCGTGATCTCGCTTGGCAGAATTCGAGTACTTTCCATGACATCGACCCTGTTACATAGTTAATTGCACTTTTTCCAGTTATATAGATAATTGCACTTTTGCCAATAGGTTTCACTACGAGTGAACTGTAGCAGCGTGATCGTGCTCTCTTTTTCCATTTTTCTACTTTGTTTCTCACTTCTTTTAAACTTATTCTAACCATATGGGAAACAATACTTTTAAAGAAACGCCACCCAAATCATGTATGTTGCTTCCACCGTAGGTACATTAAAGGTATTTGTTGTTGTGTGCTTCTTATTTTGCCGATAGGTTTCACTACGAGTGAACTGTAGCAGCGCTTTTCTACTTTGTTTCTCACTTCTTTTAAACTTATTCTAACTGTTAGAAATGGGGGTTGCCCTCTGTCCAAGCAAGAACCCTCACTCTAGTCAGGGTAAGTCACACACAATCCAAAATCAGCCTGTGCTCACCCTCCGGTAGCTTGGCACGAGCAGTCAGGCTTAACTTAGAAGGCAATGTGTAAAGCATTTGTGCAATAAATCATACAGCACCATAGCATAACACCACAAAATACACCACACAGTGTTTAGAAAAATATATAATATTTATCTGGGTATCTTCAGGTCAAAACGATCAAAGTTGCAATATGAATTTGTAAAATGATCACTGAAAAGTGATATGAAATGTCTTAAGTCTTTAGAAAGTAAACAAAGTCTCTTTCAAACACAAAGTACCTGGTTTCTGGTGGAAAATCTCCTCAGAGGGCCACAGGAGAAGAGGTACGTGGAAAACTGGTGTGTGCGTCGATTTATTTTCCACGCGGGGAGTCGTGCGTCGTTTTCCGGCGCGCGGACAGTCTCTTTCTGTGGTTCGCGGGGAGTACCAGATGTCCCGGGTCTGTGCGTGGATTTTCCTGCTTGTTTTCCGGCTGCGCGTCGTTCTGCGGGGCTGCGCGTCGAAGTTTCGATCTCACGGCAGGCGTCGCGTCGATTTCTCCTGGGGAGTCGGGCGGCGTTGTCCTTGCGAGGCCGTGCGTCAAAGTTTTGATCTCACGGCAGGCGTCGCGTCGATTTCTCCTGGGAAGTCGGGCGGCGTTGTCCTTGCGAGGCCGTGCATCAAAGTTTCGATCTCACGGCAGGCGTCGCGTCGATTTCTCCCGGGAAGTCGGGCGGCGTTGTCCTTGCGAGGCCGTGCGTCAAAGTTTCGGTCGTTCCGAAGGCGTCGCGTCGATCAGCGTCGGTGTGCAGCGTTTTTCTTGCCGCGGAACAAGCTGTGCGTCGAAAATTTCGGCGCACGGAGACTCCAAGAGGAAGAGAGAAGTCTTTTTGGTCCTGAGACTTCAGGGAACAGGAGGCAAGCTCTATCCAAGCCCTTGGAGAGCACTTTTACAGCCAGACAAGAGTTCAGCAAGGCAGCAGGCCAACAGCAAGGCAGCAGTCCTTTGTAGAAAAGCAGACAGGTGAGTCCTTTGAGCAGCCAGGCAGTTCTTCTTGGCAGGATGTAGTTTCTGGTTCAGGTTTCTTCTCCAGCAAGTGTCTGATGAGGTAGGGCAGAGGCCCTGTTTTATACTAAGTTGTGCCTTTGAAGTGGGGGTGACTTCAAAGAGTGTCTAAGAAATGCACCAAGCCCCCTTTCAGTTCAATCCTGTCTGCCAGAGTCCCAGTAGGGGGTGTGGCAGTCCTTTGTGTGAGGGCAGGCCCTCCACCCTCCCAGCCCAGGAAGACCCATTCAAAATGCAGATGTATGCAAGTGAGGCTGAGTACCCTGTGTTTGGGGTGTGTCTGAGTGAATGCACAAGGAGCTGTCAATTAAACCTAGCCAGACGTGGATTGAAGGGCACAACAAGATTTTAGTGCAAAGAAATGCTCACTTTCTAAAAGTGTCATTTCTAGAATAGTAATATTAAATCCGACTTCACCAGTCAGCAGGACTTTATATTACCATTCTGGCCATACTAAATATGACCTTCCTGCTCCTTTCAGATCAGCAGCTGCCACTTCAACAGTGTATGAGGGCAGCCCCAATGTTAGCCTATGAAGGGAGCAGGCCTCACAGTAGTGTAAAAACGAATTTAGGAGTTTTACACTACCAGGACACATAACTACACAGGTACATGTCCTGCCTTTTACCTACACAGCACCCTGCTCTAGGGGTTACCTAGGGCACACATTAGGGATGACTTATATGTAGAAAAAGGGGAGTTCTAGGCTTGGCAAGTACTTTTAAATGCCAAGTCGAAGTGGCAGTGAAACTGCACACACAGGCCTTGCAATGGCAGGCCTGAGACAGGGTAAAGGGGCTACTGAAGTGGGTGGCACAACCAGTGCTGCAGGCCCACTAGCAGCATTTAATCTACAGGCCCTAGGCACCTATAGTGCACTCTACTAGGGACTTATAAGTAAATTAAATAGCCAATCATGGATAAACCAATCAATAGTACCATTTACACAGAGAGCATATGCACTTTAGCACTGGTTAGCAGTGGTAAAGTGCCCAGAGGTCAAAAGCCAACAACAACAGGTCAAAAGAAATATCAGGAAGGAGGCAAAAAGTTTGGGGATGACCCTGTCAAAAAGCCAGGTCCAACATGACCCCCTACCAGCCTAAAGTCCGGGGAGAACAATCACTATCCTGATGTACTTCCCTGTTTGAGGCGACAGAACAAGGACCCAGGCCCACAACAGCAGGGGCATGCTCCAGTTCTTCGCCTTCCTGACTCCAATTGGATCCCTCTGTCCATACTCTCAGGGCCCACTAAGCCAACCCATGGGGAACCTTTCTCCTTACCTGCGGATCCCATCTGTGCAGCACCTAACCTTACTTTGCTCACAGATGTATCCCAGGAGCAGGATAGTACCACCATGACCAACACAGTGGTGTTGCCCACTCTACCCCCGGGGTGTGACACTTGTCCCCTCCCCAGGGATAACTCTGTCCACCCGGACAGCAAGCCACAGTGATTACTGACAGCTGCCAGGGATGAGAGCCAGGCCCCAGGCCTCTCAAAGCTCTCCCACCACTGTGGCTGTGGAGAGTGGGGGGGCGGTAGCCCCAGGTGCTGGGCACCCTTTAACCACTCTCCCTTCCACCAGGTCAGGGATGACAGCCTGAACCTGGTCCTCCCCTCTGGGGCTCTGTACCCTCCCTCCTGGAGCGGTACCCCCAGAGTCCAACATGGTCAGGGTGCTTATAGAAGTCGCCCTGTACCATTACTCCACCAGTGCAGGGCTGTTAACCTGCAACTGGCCCTCCAACCTGGGGTCTGTACCTTCAGGTTGGACTAGGGCCCGGGGTGAGGCTTCCCTCCCCTGCCCTCCCTTCTGGGGCCCAGCACCCTCCAACTAGAAGTGGCCTCCTCAGAAGACAACATGGTAGGGGCACTGTTATCAGTAGCCCCTCCCTCCAGGTCCGGGGGGACACCCTGAACCTGGTCTTACAGCCCAGGGTCTGTACCCTCAGACTGGATCACTGCCTGGCAAACCAGGACTTTCTGGGAGGCACACCTACCCCCCACCAGGTCAGAGTTTAACCTCTGCACCTGACCATTCAATTCAGAGTCACCACCCTGAAGTTGAACAATTGCCTGGCACGCCAGGACTTCCTGGAGGGCACACTAACCCTCCACCAGGTCAGAGTTTAACCTCTGAACCTGGTTCTCCAACCTAGGGTCACCACCCTGAGGTTGGGCAACTGCCTGGCACACCAGGACTTTCTGGGAGGCACACCTACCTCCCACCAGGTCAGAGGTTAACCTCTGAACCTGGTTCTCCAACCCAGGGTCACCACCCTGAGGTTGACCAATTGCCTGGCACGCCAGGACTTTCTGGGGGGCACACTGACCCTCCACCAGGTCAGAGTTTAACCTCTGAACCCGGTTATCCAACCCAGAGTCAGCACCCTGAGGTTGGACAACTGCCTGGTACACCAGGACTTTCTGGGGGGCACTAGTACCCACCACCAGGTCAGAGTTTAACCTTTGAACCCGTTTATCCAACCCAGAGTCACCACCCTGAGGTTGAACCATTGCCTGGCAGGCCAGGACTTCCAGGGAGGCACACCTACCTTCCACCAGGTCAGAGTTTAACCTCTGAACCTGGCCATCCAACCCAGAGTCAACACCCTGAGGTTGGACAATTGCCTGGCACAGCAGGACTTCTTGGGAGGCACACCTACCTCCCACCAGGTCAGAGTTTAACCCCTGAACCTGGGAATCCAACCCAGAGTCACCACCCTGAGGTTGAATCTTTGCCTGGCATGCCAGGACTTCCTGGGGGGCACTCTCACCCCCCACAAGGGACACACCATCCCCAAGGGCCACACAAGAGTCTGGTTGGCGCAGGCCCTCCCGACCTCTGCCCATCCGGCAGAGTCTGGGTTTCCCCCAAACCAGAAACGGTTTCACCTGGGTCATTCCTGGGGGGCTCTGCTCTCAGAGCTGACCCCCTGACTCTCAAGGTCCTCCACTGGGGTCTGCAACCCCCTCTCAACCCTATGTCTGGACTTTTGCACCCCCTCACTAGGAGGGGTACTGCAGACACCAGAACTGTTGGGATGCTGGCTACAGTCACCCCCCCCCCCAAGTTCTTCTGACACTGCGGGGCTTCCCTCAAAAGGTGGCCCTACGGTACAGGCTAGGCTTCCCTCCTGGTGTTCCCTCATGGAACCCTCTAGGACCTGGGACCTACCTGGGACACTACAATCCTTTCCCACCTCACTCGGTTGGGAACCACCTAGACCACTCCCTTCAGGAGCACCCCCAAATGCCTCTTCAGACTCTCTGGTACTCACCCAGAAGTCTGCCTCCATTGTAAGTTCCCTGGGGTCAGAGAACTCACACTCCACCTGGTGTTGGCGTAGCTCTGGAAAATAAGGACCAGACATATGCTCTCCAGAAATTACATCACTCTGCCCTTCACATGTATTAACCACAGTACCCTTCACCCAACCACCCAGTAACTCAACCTTGGAAAAGCACTCTACCTCACCCTCCTGAGACTGGTGAGACAGTATCTGTCTGTCCCTGACCCTCAACCCATACTCTTCTGGGATGTCTCTACACTCTATATCCAGGACGTCCACCAGGGGGGAAACCTTTTCTCTGTCACTCTCTGCTAGAGTCAGTAAAGTGTCCCTCCCCCCAGTAGGAATATGACTCCCTGTGCCAGTTCCCCAATCCTTCTCAGGGACCCTGTGCATAACGGGAACTACCTCATACCCTTGAACCGCCTGGGGTGTGTCAACTCCCTTCTTCAAGTTGGGCACCACATCTCTGGGCTTGTGCCCTTCTTCAGCAGTACTAGATGCAAGATTTTTGCTGCCACCATCTGAACTGGACTCAGCCCTTCCGGCCTCCAGTTTCAGCTCTTTACAGCTCAGCTCTTGAGCTGCAATCTTTTCTTCTTCCAGGGCTAAGAGTCTTTTTGCCTCAACCCTTGCAAGATACTCCTCTAATTGTTGCTCCTGTCGCCTTTGACCTCGGAGCCATTCATCTATCTCTGGGTCTCTTTCCTCATGTGAGCAGTCTTCCTCCTCATGTGAGCAGTCTTCCTCCTCATGTGAGCAGTCTTCCTCCTCATGTGCGTAGTCCTCCTCCTCATCTGAGGGGTACTTAGTCATTTGGTTTCTTGCTGCCTCTCTCTCTGCCCATATTTCCTCCCCCCAGACTATGTAGTTATGTAGCATCTCCGCCTTAGTAGATCTCCTTGCTACAGGAAGGCCCCATTTTCTGCAAAGCTTCCTTAGGTCAGCCTTAGTGAGGTGGTCAGTACGAACAAAGAATGAGTAGGTAAGCAATCCCATTCTGATAAGATCTTACCAGCAAAAAACAAAATCCAAAGTCCAAAATATCAATAGTATATCCAGGAGGACATCAGAGAATCAAAAGCCAAAAAAAGATGAAAAATCAAGTTGACCTTCAACTGTGGGTAGGTAGTGAAATACTTAGCTACTGTATGTCACTGCACAAACACAAGTCCTATCCTCACCGCTGATCACCAATGTTAGAAATGGGGTTTTTGGTTGGCAGTAAGGTTGCCCTCTGTCCAAGCAAGAACCCTCACTCTAGTCAGGGTAAGTCGCACACAATCCAAAATCAGCCTGTGCTCACCCTCCGGTAGCTTGGCACGAGCAGTCAGGCTTAACTTAGAAGGCAATGTGTAAAGCATTTGTGCAATAAATCATACAGCACCATAGCATAACACCACAAAAATACACCACACAGTGTTTAGAAAAATATATAATATTTATCTGGGTATCTTCAGGTCAAAACGATCAAAGTTGCAATATGAATTTGTAAAGATATCACTGAAAAGTGATATGAAATGTCTTAAGTCTTTAGAAAGTAAACAAAGTCTCTTTCAAACACAAAGTACCTGGTTTCTGGTGGAAAATCTCCTCAGAGGGCCACAGGAGAAGAGGTACGTGGAAAACTGGTGTGTGCGTCGATTTCTCCTCAGCACACACGGACTTGCATCGTTATTTTCCACGCGGGGAGTTGTGCGTCGTTTTCCGGCGCGCGGACAGTCTCTTTCTGTGGTTCGCGGGGAGTACCAGATGTCCCGGGTCTGTGCGTGGATTTTCCTGCTTGTTTTCCGGCTGCGCGTCGTTCTTCGGGGCTGCGCGTCGAAGTTTTGATCTCACGGCAGGCGTCGCGTCGATTTCTCCTGGGAAGTCGGGCGGCGTTGTCCTTGCGAGGCCGTGCGTCAAAGTTTCGATCTCACGGCAGGCGTTGCGTCGATTTCTCCCGGGAAGTCGGGCGGTGTTGTCCTTGTGAGGCCGTGTGTCAAAGTTTCAGTCGTCCCGAAGGCGTCGCGTCGATCAGCGTCGGTGTGCGCCGTTTTTCTTGCCGCGGAACAAGCTGTGCGTCGAAAATTTCGGCGCACGGAGCGTCCAAGAGGAAGAGAGAAGTCTTTTTGGTCCTGAGACTTCAGGGAACAGGAGGCAAGCTCTATCCAAGCCCTTGGAGAGCACTTTTACAGCCAGACAAGAGTTCAGCAAGGCAGCAGGCCAACAGCAAGGCAGCAGTCCTTTGTAGAAAAGCAGACAGGTGAGTCCTTTGAGCAGCCAGGCAGTTCTTCTTGGCAGGATGTAGTTTCTGGTTCTGGTTTCTTCTCCAGCAAGTGTCTGATGAGGTAGGGCAGAGGCCCTGTTTTATACTAAGTTGTGCCTTTGAAGTGGGGGTGACTTCAAAGAGTGTCTAAGAAATGCACCAAGCCCCCTTTCAGTTCAATCCTGTCTGCCAGAGTCCCAGTAGGGGGTGTGGCAGTCCTTTGTGTGAGGGCAGGCCCTCCACCCTCCCAGCCCAGGAAGACCCATTCAAAATGCAGATGTATGCAAGTGAGGCTGAGTACCCTGTGTTTGGGGTGTGTCTGAGTGAATGCACAAGGAGCTGTCAACTAAACCTAGCCAGACGTGGATTGAAGGGCACAACAAGATTTTAGTGCAAAGAAATGCTCACTTTCTAAAAGTGTCATTTCTAGAATAGTAATATTAAATCCGACTTCACCAGTCAGCAGGACTTTATATTACCATTCTGGCCATACTAAATATGACCTTCCTGCTCCTTTCAGATCAGCAGCTGCCACTTCAACAGTGTATGAGGGCAGCCCCAATGTTAGCCTATGAAGGGAGCAGGCCTCACAGTCGTGTAAAAACGAATTTAGGAGTTTTACACTACCAGGACATATAACTACACAGGTACATGTCCTGCCTTTTACCTACACAGCACCCTGCTCTAGGGGTTACCTAGGGCACACATTAGGGATGACTTATATGTAGAAAAAGGGGAGTTCTAGGCTTGGCAAGTACTTTTAAATGCCAAGTCGAAGTGGCAGTGAAACTGCACACACAGGCCTTGCAATGGCAGGCCTGAGACAGGGTTAAGGGGCTACTGAAGTGGGTGGCACAACCAGTGCTGCAGGCCCACTAGCAGCATTTAATCTACAGGCCCTAGGCACCTATAGTGCACTCTACTACGGACTTATAAGTAAATTAAATAGCCAATCATGGATAAACCAATCAATAGTACCATTTACACAGAGAGCATATGCACTTTAGCACTGGTTAGCAGTGGTAAAGTGCCCAGAGGTCAAAAGCCAACAACAACAGGTCAAAAAAAATATCAGGAAGGAGGCAAAAGGTTTGGGGATGACCCTGTCAAAAAGCCAGGTCCAACACTAACCATATGGGAAATGCTACTTTTAAAGTAAAGCCACCCAAATCATGTATGCTGCTTCCACCATAGATACATTAAAGGTATTTGTTGTTGTGAGCTTCTTAAATAGCGGTTAACTTTATTCTGCTTGTGAGTTGTTAAATCTTTTACCGGCCCCTTCCAAACACTGGTGTTGCTATGTAGAATCAGAATAGTCCCAACGCTTCAATGTGACTTACGTTTTTAAGAGCTGCTCTCAAAGTGAAGTTAATAGCAATTGTGCATGGGTCAAAGGTTCACATCGTTGTTTAAAAGGATCTTTAATCCGTGGCTAATATAGTTATCTCTAGCACTTCTTCAGAGATGGCCCTTGTGGAGGTAAACACTAAATAAATCATATTGTATGAGAGGTGGGATGAGATTTCAACCAAGTGGTAAGGCTGCAGAAGTTCTTAAAACCACCATTTAGCGGTGAGCTTTCTACTGGGATTAGCCAGTGCTAATCTGGTGCTTTAGTCCAGTAGTTAGTAAGACTGGATAATCATGTACTCTTTTAACCTTCATAAAAAAGGGTAGGGGCGGTGGTTCTTTGGAATTTGTAAAGTGCTGCATGTTACCCTCATCACTCACTAGAATATGAGTAAATACAGAATCATTTAAATATGTCTAGTTGGTTAAAGGAACTGGTATTAAATCGGTGTTCTTTGGCCAGTCGCGTTGATGAGACATGCATGGTGCTATACACTGAGAACACGTAGGGTAATTTGTTTTAAAATATTGTACTAGCTAAAAGTGCCTCTGATTTTATCGATCTGTACATGTTGCTTTTAAGTTACTGCCCAAATGATATCTGGGCTTGTGATGAGAAATGACGAGCCCCATCAAATCTAAACTTTGATATTCTTGGTTAAAGGGGCTTTGTGCATTGATGGTTTTAAAGGGCGTGATTGAAATGCTGTATTTCCAGAGACATTTTCTAAACATTACTGTAAAGGGTTTCAATTGATTTTGATAAATTAGATTCTGTTTTGCTTTAATAAGAAGGAAACTGCTTACCCGCACAGTATAGAATATCTGATATAACATTTTTTATGAATGGTCTGTGAGTAAACATTTTCTTTCAGGTCCTTGTGCTATCTCCCTCTACGACAGGTCTCCGGTCCAGCTTGAACTCAGTCCACTACCCTCTTGCTGCATTGTCACCTGGTGCCCTCTCTGTCTGTGCCTTCTCTGCTGGTTTTTTAGTTCAAGCGTGCAAGCATTCTGGCCTGTTGTAATCTATCTGTGGGCTTCCAACCATGCCCACCACACACCCATCATCATCACTCGTTCATAGGATTACCTTAAAAAATACTTTATAATTGGTAAATGCTTTATGTTTGTCCTTCCTTGGAGCAGTTTTGTTACCGTCTTGGCCATTGACCCTGTTACATGGATAATTGCATGATGGCCATACGTTTGACTGTGAGCAAACTTATTTTTTCTTTTGTGTCTCTCCTTCCCGCTAATGCTCATGGCGGCATTGGCGCTTGGAACTGGCTTGCTTATGTCTACTGTTTTACTTTTTATTTTCAATCTATATGGCAAGAAAAGTCCAGTTAGGAATTTACAACACTAATAGCTCTAACTCGAGCAAATGCGAGACCCTTTGCATTGCAAATGCTTGTTCTCTTTTTTCGCAGTGTCATCTCGCTGGGTAGAAGTCGAGCGCTTTGCATGACATCGACCCTGTTACATAGTTAGTTGCACTTTTGCGGTTACGTAGATAATTGCACTTTTGCCGATAGGTATCACTACGAGTGAACTTTTATTTCCCTTTATGTGTCTGCTTTGCACTGATGGTGGCCATCAGCTCGTTTATGTGAAACCTTTACTTTTCAGTTTATATGGCAAGAAAAGACCAGTTAGTTATGTGAAACTGTTTTATTTTCATTTTCAATGTATGTAGCAAGAAATGTCCGGTTAGGAGTTTACAGTGCTCATTGCTCTAGCTCAAGCAAACGCAGACCCATTGCATTGCAAATGCTTGTTTTCCCTCTGATTAGCCCTCCTCTCCAACCAAGTGTTTGCATTACTCTTTGAGCTGTTCTTTTTTTAGGCCTTGGTTGCAGCTGTTGCTATGGCACACCACGGCCCTCTGGCAGCTCAGATGCCTTGCTGATATTTACACATGATAACAAGCAGACTGTGCCGGCCGATAAAGTGCAAGCAAGCTTAAATGTTTTCGTGTAACTGTGGTCTGACTTAGAACTAAAGCTGCAAAGACTCTTCGTCAGAGGAATCCCTCTGCAGAGAAAGTATCTCACAGGTAAGAAGTTAGAGCCGCACACAGCAAGAACTCCCTTTGCGTGTGCACTTCATAGAAAACAAAATCACTGCTTCATCCGCACATTAACATAATCTATTTCTTGCCCTTTTGTACTCAGCGGGTGGCATCTGTGAATCAGCAAGTGTTAACGATGGTTAAAGTCTAATGTATATTTCCCCTTTTCGCTATACTCTGTGGTGCTAAATTGCAACCTGACATGAAACAAACATTGTCCTGGAAGTACTAACTCGTACGAAAGACTAATTGGTTCTCCCACCCATTTCGCTCAGCGAATGACCTTCGTGCTTCCATAATGCGACCCCCTGTCTTCATTCAGGTTCTAATCAAGGCGCTTCGTTTGCTCAGGCACTTTGGTGTCTTCTATAGGTTATAAGAAGCTTTTCCATTACTTAGGGGATTTTGTCTGCTCCTACCAACATATGTCATTGGAGCGAGGTCATCGTGTGAAACTGATGTTGAGTTGAAACCATTGATCTCTATGTTCTGTAGCCTCAGAGTAGATCAACCTGCAACACTTAAGGAAAACTGCATTTTAATTAGGTTGATAGTTAGGATTCAGAGAATTTGCAGAACGCAACTCTGCACACTTGGGGGTAGCTATGTTAGAGATACCACAAACTTTGTATGTGATTTTTATTTTTTTTTAAATGTGAAATGTCATTGTTGAAAAACGGATTATTTGCAGGGAAACCCCGTGTAAATTACCGTATTTAAGCTAATTACGTGATACATTCTTAGACATGTTTCATTCAGATTGCTGCTAACGATTTTTCAAAAATACTTTTTGTGGTAATATGATTGCCAGGTATGCACAGTTTTGCAAAGTTTTAATGATATGAAATTATACCAACCGTGCTGTGGCACAGAGGAGAGGAAAATACCAAGCTCTTTTGTCCTTTGTTTAGGGGCATATGAAATTGTTAAATTTCAAAGCTTGCTATGCTGTGTAAGTGGCTAGCTATTTGTAGCTTTTAGAAAATATGACGAAACCGGCAGACCAACAGCAGTATTCGTTAAATTATCTGCTTACAATTTCCCAAGTCATCATTTACTGCCATCCGCCTAAATATGAACAGCCTGATCAATATGCTTTCCAGCTCTGTGGCGCACTCTCCAGCTGCCCTGCCGGTGACAGCCTGCAACATGACATCTCTACACGTGGCAAACCTTTGGACACTGTCACTGTACTTCTAACCCCAAACTGCCTCTGCCGCTGTCCCTGTCACCTATTGGTGCTCTGTAGGGAGGGGGATGGGCATCTTGCCTCAACCATGTCGAGCTTCATGTCATTGATATCCTCACATTGGACATGGAGGAAGAACAAAATTGACATTCATTAAATGAAGTAGGAAATGCCACATCTGCCTTGTATAGTTTTAAGAATTACCAGGAACTTTGCCTGGTACCCGCATGCCAGAATTACAAGACTCCCTTTAAGGCCACATAGAAAGTCAAAGCTTTGCACACCCTTAGTTCCTTGGTGTTTGACTTTCAAAAATTCTTACTTTTAGATATATTCCAATACTTCTAGCCTGTGTTTGTGCCCTTCTTAAAAACACATGACTTTTCAATATTTTAAATTCAATTTTCCTATAAAATCTCACAGAGATAATCTATGGGTTATATTACATAGATTTCACCTTCTATTGCCAGTTTCGTAGCTGTGCAGGCACATTTTGAACCAGTATTTCCACCTACGGAATCCAACACATTTACATTATCACTAATGTGGTTCAAAAGTCATTCTATTATTGCACTGCACTGATTACATTTTCATAGCGGACCAGACGTTTCCACTTAATTTATGACATTTTCCAGTGTTTTTTTCTTTATGGTTTTCTGTATAGTTTTCTGTATAGTAGAGAAAACCTTTATGGTTTTCTGTATAGTTATCTTTTAGATTTTGGCATTTCACAATTTCTGGCACCTTACAAGAAAATGATTGAAGATGTTTAGAGTTAGTCCAAACTTTTGGAGACAAACCAAATATTCAAATGTTTTTGAATGAAGAAATGTGAGTGTTAAGTGGGTACTGGTAAACACTGAAAGTCATGGGCTATGAATACCAGTCTAAAGGTGACCTGCAAGAGTGAGCAAAAGATTAAGGGTGAAATACTGCACTTTATACTGCGTCAAATTTACCTTTTTTGCATGGCCACGCAAAGTCTTACTACATTTTTGCTGGCTTTATGAATCGGTGCACTTTAGCACTGCTAAACAGTTTCCAAGTGCCGGGGCTGCTTCTCTAAAACATGTGTAGAGTTTAATTTCCCTTTAATTCGAATGTAAATGGTGCCTAAACTGTATCTATGGCATGGAAAATGAAATGTTATAAGTGGGCTGCAGTGTGTATTTACACCATCAATTTGAATGATAAAAAATGTGTTTACTAGGAGCACTGCTGTGCTCTGGCTGGGCTGCAGTTTAAATGAACTACAGTAAAACATGGTAGGTAAAGTGTTTTTGCTATGTAAAAAAAAACTACAACTATTTTT
Organism: Pleurodeles waltl; assembly: GCF_031143425.1. Classification (NCBI taxonomy): domain Eukaryota; kingdom Metazoa; phylum Chordata; class Amphibia; order Caudata; family Salamandridae; genus Pleurodeles; species Pleurodeles waltl. The sequence continues at coordinate 351,113,166 of NC_090442.1, forward strand.
ATATGTTTATAAATCATCCCTAAAGTGTACCTTGGAAATCCAGAGGGCAGGATACTATTATACAAATATAGGACACACTAGATATTGGGATTAGTGGGCCTAATAATGAAGCAAAAGGCAAAACTATTTCCTTGTGCATGCATAGTAGACTGTGTAATTTTATGTGATTATTCCACCTTTAAATATGTGCAGTGAGGTAATGGTGTGAAAAGAAACCATGTCAATGATACAAGTAAAATAAGAAATATATTGATTAACAGACAGGATTAATGTACTGTAGTGTTTTAAATAGATAAATCAATAGCCAGTGGGGTCCACTTTGCTGTTTTGATATTTGATTGATCGCTTCCCCACTCAGCCTTGACAGGATTAAACCCCATTTTTCATATTGGAAATCCAAAGGACAGGATTACAGTATATAATCATAGGGAACACTAGATACTGGGAAGAGTAGGCCCTACTAATGAAGCAAAAGGTATTGCTTTGTGTAAGCCTAGTACACTTTCCCTTAGTAGGTTTAGATGGGAATTAAAATTGTAAAACCCCATCTCTGCTTAGGAAAATGCAAAAAAAAATCTCCAAAGTTGTTCCTGCTTGTCTTTTATAATATGATTTAATCGTGAAACTGGAGTTTTGATAACAAAGGCAGAAAAGTAAGCTTATACAAATTCACAAAAGGTGGCCTGACCCAGAACTGTCCTAAAACCAGTTCTGTCATTCATCACACATCAAGACCCGAATACGCATTCTTAACTGGAAAACCTAATGACCCTGCTTTTGACCACAATGGGCAGTCTCTGAGCCCAGGAAGAGCTAACAGGTGTTAAATGCTTACTATTTTGAAGAGGTTAGTTATCTGTGGGTAGACCATACAAGTTTACAGAAAAAGAGCACCTCTTTTGACTTCAGGCGATGCCAAGAGCTTCTACTATTTATTCCCAGGACCCTCTCTGACAGCCTGGCTCCAGTTACAGTAAGAGGGAAAACCAGTTCTACATCTGTCAGGTGGCATGAGAGTTCATCTAAATAGGGCAGTGACTTGCAAGCTGAAGAAAGATCTGCCTGATTGCATCTTAATTCACCATCTTAAAACAAATGGGCCAATATAATTTTACATTAAGTCAAAGAGGAAGTGCTGCAAAAAGAGGTGAGACCTGTAAGCAAAATATTTAAGAAGGGATGGTAGAATTTCTCCAGTCACTGGCTAGTGCTCTGGACAAATCTGGCACACTCACCACCAGAGCGCTTCAAAACATTTTTGGACTTGAAAAGACTCAATCTGAACAATAAGGTCCTACTAGAAGAAAAGTCCTATACCCTGCAGACTCCTAGAGACTCAAACTGCTCTCCAATGGTCAAGTGGTTTGCCTCCTGTTTTCATGCTTCAGGGACACCAAAACGCAGAAGGATGCTGTGATGGGTCGACACTACTTTGGTCGGACCCGCCATGCCCCTGGGGCACCAGTACTGACGAGATTCCCGACCAGGATATCCTCCGGTCTGCAACCAATCAGGAATGACTTCCGGGTGACCGCAGGCAGAGAAAAGCCCTTCGCGCCGTCACCGCAGGGAAGGAGAGAAGTAAAGATCTCAGCGGCGTTCAAGGAGAGGAGAGCAGAGAAAAACTCGGTGGTGTTACGGGAGAGGAGAGCAGGAACAACCTCAGTGGCGTTTCAACAGTGGAGATCGGGGAAGCAGTCAGCAGCGTCCAGGTGGAGGAGAGTGAGGGAGACACCGGCAGCACCTCAACATGCAGCGGCAGCACCAGGACCACCAGCGGCACCTCAAGACGCAGCGGAGGGCCAGGAGGCAGAGCACCCGAACTCCGGCCACGCTCTGGGGTGAGCGTGGCCTTGGCAGGTATGTGGGGCAGGTCCCATTAGTTGTAGTGAGGTGGAGGGGTAGGGGAGGGGTAGAAAACTGAAGGTGAATTGAACCGAGGAACGGCTACCGTTTAGGTAATTTGAGTTTCTTTGTTGTTTGGTTATTTTTTTTCCCCCCCTCCTACCAGTTTTTCCTTCTTTTTGCACTGTGGGCGGCATTTCAGTTGACAGAACCCCAGGAGATAGATAGCTCCAGACAGTCAAAATTGGCATAGTGAAAACGAGACACCCCAGAAACAAAACGGAAGGAAGATACCTAAGGCCATCTCATAGTCTTATTCTACAGGAAGGAAAAGGAAGAAGGAAAAGAAAAGGAAGGCTCAGATGAGAAAAGAGAGAACAGACCCAGAGAAAGATAGAAAAAAGGGTGAAAAAACTACAAAGCAGAGAAAGAGACATAAAGAAAATAGAAAAGAGGAAACAGAATAGAAAGAAAAAGAACAAGAAAGCAAAACACTCACCAGTCCACTTAGCGTTTTCTGTCTGTTTTCTTCCCACCTGTGCCTCCTGGGAGCCCACCTGGAAAGAAGAAGACGAGAGATGAACACTAGATGAATAACTGCAGAACAACGGAAAATATAATCAAAGAATTAACTGTACCCTTAAATAAAGACCGCATGTGCACTATTTTACCACGGGCTTAGTGTCATCAGTGCGCTACCCCTGTCACAGATGCCTATTCGGAAGACCACCCAACTGACCACTGAGAGTTGGACCCTGCAGGAGACCCAGCTGAAGAAAGACCTAGTGCCAGAAACCTGTCCTGAGGACTTCTAGGCTGTAGGGATGACCATGAGTAAATTACTCAGAACTTTGAAAAAATGAGACTTTTTTCACCACCGAGCACTAGGCCAAAGTGCTAAAGTGTGGCCAAGGAGGTTGCACCCAAGACGAGCAAGAAAATCCAGTTTGTTTCACTCAAATCATTTTGCTGCACTGAAAACTGGCTTAGTGGGACCTTGTAGCAAATGTATTCAGCCCCACCTGGCTACAGCTTTAAGCCTGGCCCTGCTAGCGGATTTCAACTTTCAAAAACAGTGGCTAACTTCAAAAGTAGAACTTTGGACCTGTGAGTCAGCAAATCTACTTTACCAGAAAAAGTAGACCTTTGTGGATATGATATCCACATTTGTCCGCTGATGAGCTTTTGGCACAAAAATAAATAGCTTCAATGGTTACTCTAAGATGATGTATCAGACTTCAAGGGACTCTCGGGGGCTACATCCTTGAACTTTTCACTGTTGGAAGATTTTAACTTCCTTAAGAAAAGACAAATTTAGAGGATACAACTTTGACATGATGATCCATTTGGTGTATCCATCCTTGGCTTTTTTTGTAGTCAGCCTGAAATAATGTCAAGGTCCTAGTCAACTGCAAATAGTCACTCTTGACCTGCGTTTTAATTTTTTTATTGACACTTGTGTGCCCAAAAGAATTGTAAAAAAATGAAAAATAGTATCTTAGTTTCCCCTTAAGTGATTTAAATGATCTTGGTGTCTCTTTCCTCATTAGATTGACCTTTGTTTTTCTAAATTGGAAATTATATAGTGGTGTTTTCTGTATTTTTAAATTGTTGGTGCTGCTGAACTTACCACACTTTTCTGGGGCTTGCCTGCTGCTTCTGCCCTAGTAACCAGGGTCTGAGCACAGGCTTTCTTAGAATTGTGTTTTGGAACAACTAGAGTAGATTTGTCTGAGTGTGTAGGTGCACGTCCACCCAAATTAATAATCCCATTTATGACCCACAACATTGCTCAGAATTCATCTACCCTTACTTTTGAGACTGAGTCATTCAATCTCATGGGTGCATTTGATAATTTGGTATGATTACTATGTGAAATATGTAGGACATTCACGTATTAAACCTATGTATAAATGTTCCCCACAAACCCAGTATATGATCATCGATCCAGGATAAATGGAATAATAAATGGATGAACCACCAAAATCTCTGAGTAGTTTATCAGCAAAAAGAATAAAATACCTTGAAATAAATAGGAAATAGATGGCAATTAAAGTATGTTAGTCTAACTTAAAGCCATGTTGAAGGGACTTTACTACAACACATATTCTATAAAATTAAAAGGCACACCAATGTAGGAATTGTGTTGTGCTATTGCCTCTTATAGGGATCCTAAAATTCAGCAATATCTGGTGATTGTATTAACCACTCAGCAGATAGTATTTCAGCCACAGTAAAAGGCAACTTTTCTAACTTTCTGATGTTTAACATGACATAAGTTGCTTCTTTCTTAGCCATTAGTTGTTGTCACATTAAATTAAATGTGGAAAATATCTCCCTTGCGCTAACGTGTTGACAGGTAACGCGACCTGTCTTCAATGTTTGTAGTGTCCAACCCAGCTGCATAATGGACCTTAGTTGACTTTGTCCATGGTGTAACGAGGACATATCACTTTGTATTATGTCTATTGCAGAAGAGACTCTGTTATTTAGGGTGTATATCCGGTCGTACAGGGAATTTCCATTACCTACAACAGCTAATGCATTCTGTAAGTTTTCCTGGTCTATTTGCCTTAACCGGGCACCAGCTTCTTGTTGGGAAAGCTTCCAGATTTCATTATATACTGCGTATAAGAAGCGCTTTCTGCGTTGTTCTCTGGGGCTTAACGGGAAGTCCTGTCAATCAGTGTTATTAGACAGGAGACTGAGGTGTTCTCTAACAGCATCTAGTGAGGAACTCTTTAACCATTGCTGGCATAGTTTCTCTACATTGTATGTTACTATACCAGCATTTCAGATGATACATAGCGAGGGTTTGGCCTACTAGTTCTAAACCGCTGAGTTTATAAAACCTTTGACACCCATTGATATCTATTGGCCACAATAACCACCCGCCAGGACGTGACAGTGAAGCATTAAACATGCCATTCTGGACCCATTCATAGAGCTGATCTTCTGTTACATTTACATATTCTTGCCATTTGTGAAATTTTATTGTACTGAGGTGTCTGTATGTAGTGAGACAGAGATACTCAGGAGGACCCGAAAATTAGAGCCTGACCAAACATTGGCGGCGCCATATCGCGTAGGTTCTCATTATTCTAATGAGACTTCTGGATTTGAGCGGCAGAATTGCCTGTGGTGTGGGACACTAAGTCTAACCCTCTCGCCTCAATCCGGGTTTTATTCTCTGGCTAACTAGCAGTGCCTCGTATCCACCCAAGAGCAGGGATGATTGGGGAGCCGAGTGCATGACACAATTGACTCCTCAGGGAAATTGTGGTCGCTCAGACCTCATCCGTTTCTCTGTTACATTAGTCTCACATATACAAGGACAAGCAGAGGCAGTATATGTTTCAATGAGGTTTTAATGAAGCAACTGCATCTTAGATAATAAAGTATGTACTGCAATAACCAGGACAATACAGCATGACCGGATTAAAATTGTGACAAGAATAGTAAAGCATAGAAATAGCGCTACCATATTGTCACTAGAGTCCATAGACTAATTCCTTCCTAGGCTATATCAGAGCACAGCATGTTAAGCTCTAGTTCTGCCCATCAGGTTCCCCTGGGAAAACATCACCCCCCATACCTGAGCAAAGGCCTGAAGTCTGTATAAGCAGCTGTAGTGAAGCATTCAGCAATCAGCATACAGTCGTGGTCTTCTGGCTGGAATCTCCCTTTCCCATGTAAGGGACAGGAAAGTGTTTTTATAATAAAACAGCTGATGTTCTGAGAAAATGTCCCTACGCAAGGATGTGTATCTTTCTGTGAATAGCAGAGACAAAGCATTACCACGTTTACTGGTAACCTATCTTACTTCAGCCTTGAGAGAAGCACAGAGTGATCAAATGTCTTGTTTATTAACGCAGTGCTGGCCTAGGCAAAGAACAGCTAGATAGAGAGAAATAAAACAAGACCACAAATATGGCTATTGTTAAAATAATTAATGAAGCTGAATAAAGTATCTAGGGTAAAGTGCACAGCTGCAGGCCTAGTGCGCTAAACCAACATGCATGGAGCTAAAACTAAAATGGCTACACAACAATTGCAATCACTACAGTGGCTTTTGGCATCTTATCGGCTGCAAGTGTTTTTTAGCGAATGATGTCAGAAGTGTTTGGGGGATAACAAAATGTCATATTTTCAAGATTACATTGTTGTTTTTGGAGGAATAGTTGGGGAACATAATTGTGCCTTGAAACAGGCTTCACGACTGTTATCAGAAGCAGGTTTTACATTGAGAAATGACAAATATAAATTTTTAGTTCCAGAAATCAAGTATCTGGGTCACACTAATATAAGTGAAAGAGTGCGACCAAAGGATTACCGTCTTAAAGCTGTTAGGTTGTTTCCTGCTTCACAGGATAAAGGCAAGTTACGGTTCTTCATTGTCTCATCAAATATTGTTCACAATTTGGTGAAAGGTTTACTGATAAAACAGACATTGAGGCGTATGTTGAGGAAGGGAAGCATGTTAATTTGGTGAAATGAGCAGCAAGACAGTTTTGACCACACTAAAAAAAAGAAATTTGCAGTGCTGGAATTTTGGTACCCTTTGACACATGTTTGAAATGTGTGTTAACTGTGGACACCATTGCCTCTAGTATTGGTGATATTTTATCCCAAATACATGACAATGTCGAGAAAATCATGGATTTTGTATCCCATTCTTTGACTGATACAGAACATAATTAGTCATAGAACGTGAGGCATTGGTTGCAGTTTGGAGTGTTAAATATTTGTGGACATGTTTGTGGGGTATGAAGTTCATATTTTATGCTGACCACAAGCCTTTGGTTAATGGTTTAACACAAGGGGTGCAGGCAAAGAATCAGCAAGGCTGGCAAGACTGACCTCTATATTGCAAGAATATATCTCGTTGGTGAAATATTTTTCAGGGTAGAGGAATGCCCCGGCTGAATTTCTATCTCCTTCTCCTTAAATTGGAATGAAATTGATAAGGAAGCTGTGATAGTGAAAGAACAATAAGATACTGTTGTGAGAATGGCAGACATCGAGGAGTGCTATTATGGTGTAAGCAATGGAGGGTGACCCTGTGTTGAAGGAAGTGATTGACATGATGGTGAACAGAGGGAGGAGAGAAAGTATGGCGTTCCCTAATGTCAGATTTTTAGAAAGATTTTGGAAAAAATTAACTTTGTATGTTCAGGATGTTGTGATGAGAAATGAAAGAATTGTTCCTAATAGGTGGAGAAAAAGGATTTTTCAGCTAGCACATAAAGGGCATCTGGATAAACTTTATTGAAGAGGAAAGTAAATGAGACGTTTTGGTGGTCTGGCATTGATGGTAAGACCACAAATTGGGTTGAAAGGTATCATGGCTGAAAGGGACAAGGGACTGAAAACTGGTGTGCAGATCATATGTAGTCACATTGAGGATCCTGGAAAATCCTGCAGTAGTGTTTACATGGATTTTATTGGGCCGTTGTATGATGTGAGGAGTTGAGATATGTGCTAGTTATGATAGACATACATTCAAACAAGTTTTCCTTTATGTGATTGTGGGAGAGCTCACATTTTCTCCATTATCTCACTAGATGTTTCACCTTCTTATGGCTGTTTTTGCTGGTATTCAGTGTTACAGGATGTGTCCCTGTAGCATGAGGTGACACTAGCTACACCCAACAGACATCACATCTTTTCCATAATACCCTGGCTAATTGGCACATGACATGCACCAGTGCATAGAAGTTTTAAATTGCATTTGGGGGCAGGTTGATACTATAGCCAGGCGTTTCTCCACAATATTTGAAATCTGTACTGGAAGGTGTCACTCAACCTGATTTCAGAGCAGCAAAACTTTGACTAGGATATATTTCATTTCCTTGCCTGATCAAGATGTGATCTTTACGAGCTTGTCTGAGCACTTTTTGTTCATCCCACAGAACTGGAAAGAGTGACTATGTTCTGCTTTTCTCATACTGATGGAAAAGTTCCTTCACTGAAGTCCTGCAGCCCTAAATCCTCATGACAGGCATCTAGGCACTAAAGGGGTCATTATGACTTTGGTGGATGGAAAAGCCCATCCGCCAAAGTCCTGACGATCAGGTTGCCGCCAGTGCAGCCACCTTCCTATGGGCCCCATTAAGAGTTTCCCACCAAGCGCCTAGGCAGTGGAGGGGCCCACCTGTAGCACCCTGTCTCTGCCAGCAGTTACATGGCGGTGCTACCTCCATGTAACCGCTGATAATGAAGGGGGTCGTAATCCCCAAGGTGGCACTGCTTGCAGCACAGCCCTGGCGGATTAGGACCGCTGACACTGCCAGTCCCTCCTATGGAGGAAAAGTGACGGTGCTGGCGGTCCGACCGCTACTGCGACCCTGACAGTCTGAAGACCGCCAGGCTTGTAATGAGGCACTAAGTCTCTCTCCAGCCAGTTCTAGTGCATGGTACAATGCTCTGTGGTGATCTCCACCCTCTTGGAGCCAGGATTCATTCTGTTTTTTGTATCCCTGAAAGAGGCAACCACTCCATGGCTGTTAACAGGAGCAAGGAGTTTTTGAGTAAATCCTTTTCTTCTAGCAGGGCTGCCGTTTTCTAGTTGAGGCTTGCCAGGCTAAGGAGTGCTCTGAAGAAGTGGGAAGGTTAAGGTGCCGTGTTTAATGAATAATTAAAAACATTTTCTCTGCTATTTCTAACTATTTCCGCCCTCCCCCACCTTTAGCAGCTCTTCTTTTTTTGCTGACTGTGAAATTACTCAACATCTCCTGTTTTAATATATTGCATAGTTTTTCTGATACCAGGCAGGACACTCTTCAACCCTCAGCCATGCCCCTAAATAGGTAAATTTACCTCCCACCTGACAGGGCACAGATTGGTTCTCACTTCTTGAGCTTGCCTACGGTGCTCCTGAGAATCCATAAAAAAGCTCTGCATGGCATCTCAAGTCAAAAGAGGTAGTGCTAATGTTGTCCTTTGTTCTGCCCATTGTTTCCGTCCAGATAGCTGTGCATCGCTTAACCAGGATTAGCTAACACCCTGTAGGAAGTCGGCCTTTACGTTACCCACCAATTGTTCACCTTTTACTGCCTCCTGTAGTTTTGCTGGTTTGCGAACTCTGTGTACTTTACCCCTGCTAAACTGTAGTAAATTCCTAGTGTTCCCCCATTAAATATGGCCAAATTGACATTGGTATATTTAAGTCCCTAGTTTATGGCACAAAATGTATCGAACTGCCTGGAAGTTAAATATCACTAGTACACCTATTGTGTTATTCAATGTAGTGGAAGTCCAAACATGATCACAGGCCTACCACAGTAGCATGACTGTAACAGTGTAAAACATGCACTGCCACTGGTCAAATAAAACCTTCTTGACAGATTGACATCTCCCTTTTAAATATTAGTAAGTCACCCCTGCGTAAGCCTTGTAGCCCACTAGGTTGATTGCATGGTATTTGAAAGTGGAACATGTTGAAAGTTAATGTTACCATATTCCTACAGTGAAAATATCCTAAAATCTATTTTCACTGTGCCAGGCCTAGCCGTCCTGTGAAGCAAACCAGAGGACAGGTTAGAATATGAATACTGTATCTAGGGAAAAGGACCAGCTTGAAAAATAATTATTTTAAATATTTATTAAATTCCCAACTCAATGGTGAAGTTGAATTTTCAACAAATATTAAGGAAGGTAACTCTTAGAAAGCTACCCTTTACCTGCCTGTACTTTCAGAATGCTACTTAGCATAAGCCTCTGTCAGCTCTCAGGCTGTGCTCAACCTTGAATAGGTGTGACAAAGATGTAAAATGCCTCCAAGAAGCAAACAATAGGCTCACCTGAATGGGCAGACAACACTTCTGAATACTAGAAAAATATGCAGCGTGGGGGCTGTGGGTAAATCTTTTTGACACGATAGTGTCAAATCGTGCTCAACGGGCCTGTTGAGCCACCTGAAACACTCAGAGCACACCTGAAACACTCGGAGCACACCTGAAAAGGAGAGAAAGGTAGAGAACAAAATGCCAATACAAGTTTTGTGTATGTACTGTCTGGTTTGCTGGAGGATCCTGTTGTTTCAAGGTTTGTTGCGGGTGAAGTGCCCGCCTCAAACTGGAATTTAGTGTTGGATGTGGGAGTACAGTAGGATTACCATTCTACACTCGCTTTCATACACACCTAGCCCTCGCAGTCCCTGTTTAGTTTGGCCAAAGGCTTTTGCCATCTTTAAAATGTTCTGACATGTGGCATTTTTGGCTTGGCCGCATTACGGCAAACAGGAACTGCTGAAAAAGTGGGTAAAGTTACCCCAGGGAAATTTTACCACATTGGTTATGGTGTGCTCAAGAGTAATTCCCACTCAGCAGCTAAAGACAAGCATAAATGTGGCAGCTCCAGGCACCCACTTGAGAGCACTTTTTGGAATTGTAGAAGATCAGAAGAGGTCTGGACCTGCTGCATATGACCATAGAGAAGCCCTGAATTACTAAACCTGCTCCCCATTGGACCCAGGACAAAGAAGTGGGACATTTGGCTGACCTTTTGTGTGGCAACAGGGAGACAACAAGCTGCAAGATGCCTGTTTCAGAAAGCACTCAGCTGACCAGTGGCAAAATGACTCTTCTGTTAGCCTCTGCCTGACACCTTGTGAGTTTCTAAGTGCCTCCCATGAGGTCCTGAGGTACTTTCGAAGTATACTGCTGTGGTGGATTGTGACTTAAAAAAAGCTAAATCAGAAAGACATGTCTTTGACCAGGGTAAACCTGGTTAGTATATCCAAAATTTTGCTCCATCGTGGTCAGACTCAAATTTCATCTAGATTTTGGTCTACTGCAGCTATTGACTATTATTGACGCTTTCTACTTTTTTCTACTTAGACATTTTTAAAAATATGTCTCTGGTTCCCCTTGTTGCCATTTTGCTGTCATTTTGTCTACTAAATTTGACTCTCCTTTTGAAAATCAGTTTGGGGTTCTTATTGTTGGCATGTTGATTTTATTACTAATTTGGTAGTAAGCCTCTCTGCTCTGTGTCATAGCTGCTAGGGGGTTGAACTAGTATAATATAATGCCTTTGAGGGTTCACTCAGCTAGCGGCTCTGATTATTCCTTGAGGTGAGAAGTCACCCAGCACAAATAACAGTCCAGCTTCTTACAACCTTCCGTTCTTTACTGGGCTTGGGGGCAGGCCATTGTCTTTTAAACCAGGAGTGGTGACTCGCTTAGCCACGGACGTGTATTACTGCTCTGGAGGTGTCATTAGGGGCAGAACTGGTTTCAAGTCAGTTCTGGCTCAGGCAGCCTGAAGTACATTTTTTTGCAAAAGTTACTTTCCATGCAGGTTATCACAAAGCATTTCAACATTAAAAATTAATCACACCTAGGCCTGGTCTATAAAAAAAAAATGAAGCTTAAAGTACACAAGTGAAATAGGTTGGGCAAAATTTCTGAATATAGCCTGTGCTACATTTTTATATATTATGCAACCTTCGTTGTGCTTGTATGAGGTACAATTTAGGTGTGATAGATCAATTTATATGGAGAATGCTTTTGTTTCTCGGTGTTACATCAGTGTCTTTAACCTTCAGCCCACTGTGGCTTCTGGCAGCCATATATTTTTGTCATCTATGTGGGTGGTGTGAATATACAGTGCAGCTCATATATGGCTTTTAATGCCTGTGCAGTAGATGCATTTACTGTGCCACATACTATGGCCTTACTAAAAAGTAAAAAAAACAATTCCTGAAACTAATTTTCCCATGTCATTTTTGGAACAGGGAGTGCATTCTGTCGCAATGAATTGCATAGTCCTAGAGCACAGACTCCTAGCAGCAGCAAAAATACCATACAGGAAGAAGTGAAAAATATGGGGTTACCAAGCAGAAAAGACACATTTGCTTCAAACAGATACAAAGAATGAGAAGCACATAGAATTCAGATGGTAATAGCAACACCTTTCGTGCCTTAAGCTCATCTGCACTGCAGTGGGATAAAAGGTGATACACAGTGCCCCATACTTTCACCCCTTAGCACGTCTAAACCATACCTCTGGCAGAGGTTGTAAATGAAAATGGCATCATGGCTTCAACCTATGTGTTAGAAATGGGGTATTTGGTTGGCAGTCAAGTTAGCCCCGGTCCAAGCAAGGGCCCTCACTCTAGTCAGGGCAAAGGAGAAACACACCTGGTAAACCCCCACACACCCCCTTGGTAGTTCGGCATGAGCAGGAAGGCTTAACTTCGAAGCAATGTGTAAAGTATTTGTACCAACACACAGTAATACAGTGAAAGCACTACAAAAAGTACACCACAACAATTTTGAAATATAGGTAATTATCTAAATCAAACAAGACCAAAACGACAAAAATCCAACATGCGCAAGTCAAGATATGAATTTTCAAAAGAATAAGGCCCTCATTATGACATTGGCAGGCGGCGGAGGTCGCCCGGCGATGCCATCCCACCATCAAGCCACCTGTGCAGCCGGAATCTCGCCGGCCCTATTAGAGCTTCCCAGCTGGGCTGGCGGGCGGACACTGAGCTTCTGCCTGCCGGCCCAGCAGGGAACAAGGCCTTAACATTGAAGTGGGCTCCTAATGGAGCCGGGGGCAATGTGGCGGTGCGGGGGGTGCAGCAGCACCCATCGCACATTCCACTGCCCATAATTCGTAAAATTACGTTAAAATTTTCCCCACATGGTGTTCTGTGTAGATTTGAGTCCATGTACTGCCAACTTCACCTCTCCAGGGCCCAGTGACTGGATAGGACCCAACTTGGCAGGGGAGGAGTCTCAGCAGAGAGTCCAGGTGCGGGCAGAGGAAGTCTTTGATGGCCCTAAGACTTCAAAACAGAAGGCCAGCTCAGTTCAAGCCGTTGGAAATTCTTCTCAAGCAGGAATGCACAACAAAGTCCAGTCTTTGTCCTCTTTCACAAGCAGAAGCAGCAAGTGCAGTATAGCCCAACAACGCAGTCACAGGCAGGGGCAGCACTTCTCGTCAACTCTTCTCCTTGGCAGAGGTTCCTTCTTGATCCCAGAAGTAATTTTAAAGTCTGAGGTTTTGGATCTACTACTTATACCCCTTTCTGCCTTTGAAGTAGGCGAACATCAAAGGAAAGTCTCTGTTCACAAGACCCTGCCTTGCCCAAGCCAGGCCCCAGACACACACTAGTGGGTTGGAGGCTTCATCGTGTGAGGGCAGGCACAGCCTATTCAGGTGTAAGTGACCACTCCTCCCTCCACTCTAGCTCAGATATATGCCAGTATATGCAGGCTATATCCCAGCTCCCTTTGTGTCACTGTCTATGGGAGATTCACAAACAGCCCAACTGCCAGTCTGACACAGACAGGGAATCCACAAACAGGCAGAGTCACAGAATGGTTTAAGCAGAAAAATGCCCACTTTGTAAAAGTGACATTTTCAAACGGACAATTTAAAAACAAACTTTACTAACATATGTATTTTTACACTGTGAGTTCAGAGACCATAAACTTCACATTTTCATATGCTCCCAAAGGGAATATGTGTTTAAAGGATATTTAAAGGCAGCCCCCATGTTAACCTATGAGAGAGATAAGCCTTGCAAAAGTGAAAAACGAATTTAGCAGTATTTCACTGTTAGGACATGTAAAACACATCAGTACATGTCCCACCTTTAACATACACTGCACACTGCCCATGGGGCTACCTAGGGTCTACATTAGGGGTGCCTTACATGTATAAAAAGTGAAGGGTGGGCCTGGCAAGTGGGTACACTTGCCAGGTTGAAGTGGCAGTTTAAAATTGCACACACAGACACTACAGTGGCAGGTCTGAGCCAGGTTTATAGGGCTACTAGTGTGGGTGGCACACTCAGTGCTGCAGGCCCTCTAGTAGCATTTGATTTACAGGCCCTGGGTACCTCTAGTGCACTTCACTAGGGACTTAATAGTAAATCAAATATGCCAATCAGGGAAACACCAATTTCATATACAATTTACACAGGAGCACTTACACTTTAGCACTGTTCAGCAGTGGTAAAGTGTCCAGAATACCAAAAACAGAGTGCAGCACAATCAAAACCTGGGAAGCACAGGGGAGACCACGGCAAGGATGCCAGGTCTAACAATATTTTGTTACGTATTCTTTCATTTTGGATTTAATTTTTAGGGAACAATTTATTTATTTGTAGTTCTGCAGACTGTCCCTCAGGAGGTCTACATTCTAGCACGGGATGCTATTTGATGAAACTCTAATTTTCTGATGTATTAAACATGATTTCTGTACTACATTTTCTGTGTGTACTTTGCACCCAGGACCTCAGTGTTCAACGAGGGGGGTAATTTCTCCCTATCATCCTGCCACTCCAGATCTACTGGGTTACAGAATAACATTTATTGGATGAGTCAGACCATTTCCTCCTCCACAAACCTCTCGCTCCTTCTACTTATCTTCTACTTTAAATGCAGAATTCAAAATTGAACAATAAACCAGTTCCCAACATAAGACAATCAAACTTAGCTTTTCATTTGCAACAAAAAGACTTCTGATCAAAGTCATAAATTAGACCAGGATTCGTCAACAGGTTATCAGCAGCAAATAGTATGGGAGAGTGTGTTTCACACTACCCTGGGTATTGCATATGTAAACCTCCATTGTTTATGTGCACAATCCATTACATCCAATTCAAACACAATTGGACCCATATAGAATAGTGATAAAAACATTTCTGCCAAAATGTATATGATGCTCAAAAATACTGATCAGAGATTTAACCCACAAAAATCATGATGTGGAAGAAACAGGAAAAAATGTAAGAATCTGGAATGTTTGACGCCATAAAGTGGAAAGTGTGCATTACTCCACCAGCAAAAGCTTTGTTTTTGCTAATTTCCGTCTGTGAAGTATATTGTGCTGTGAATTTAATTTCCAGCATTAACTAATGTCAACTGGTGAGGTGATTAATTTGGCATGTATAGTACGCCCTCTGCAGACGATGGTCTCTCATGCTGTAATAGGGTCTGTATTCCTTTATAGACCCGAGGGCCAGACTGGGAAACCAAAAGCAGCCCAAGTGAAAATATTCTCATCAGTACCCCTGCCTTTGTCTACTCAGTGTACCTCTCCATCCATCCATCCTCACTCCTTCTCACGTGCCAATCTTCCTCCTTTATTGCCTTCTCTCTACCTTCTCCCTGCTACTCTTTCACTCTCTTGAAGCCTCCCTATGCAGCAGCAGCAACCCTGGGCTTTGAAGGCCAGCCTCCAGGGCTGGACTGGGAACCCAAAGCAGCCCTGGCAACTTTTGTCAGACCAGCCCCCACAGGGTGCATATCGAGCAAGCCTGACCACTACAATGGGGCTTTGCGGGTTCTCCCCCACTCCCAAGAAAACTTGGGAAAAAATGGCAAAACCGCTGCATTTTACAACACATTGTTCATTATATGTTTGATTGTGTTAGTGATCTCTCCATAGCCACTCTCTCACATGTATTTTATTTGTTTTATTACAATTCTCTTGCCAGCGTAGGGTGTTGGAGCTGTTTCCATCTCACACACACGGAGACAATCTACATGTGTAAATCAGTGCATAGAAAATGTTGACAAAAGGGACTATGAGGTAGGCATTTTCTAAGTGTGCTTGGTCTGGGGAAGCATAAACTCAGGATTTAGAAAGTATCACAGCAGATAGGGTTGACTTTACTTGTAACAATTTACTTGTACCCAAACAAACCCTTTTTTAGCAAAATTAGGATTTTCAAAGAATGGGAACAAAAACATAACTTTGTAACCTGTACCATGCAGTGTGCATGGAGCTCTTTGGCAGTTTATAGCTCACTGCGCTAGATTATGATTGGAATTTATGAACTGCACAGGAACAAAATAACTCTGTAACAAAAGCAGTAGCCCACGGAGCTATGCATATAAATTACTGTTCTTGCAATGTGAATATTACACATTGTTTGCAACAGGCATATTAATCCCTCTACAGTACCTTGGATGAGGCAAAACTGCCATTAACAAAACCCGATCTCTCTAGCAGGTACATTAATCACCAGTTATTTTGGCACTTTTATTGTTGCCTGAAAACTGTTCAATATACATGGAACTCTGCAGTGCTTTTGAAAATTCTGCACTCCATATTTAATTCTGAACCCCTGGAACAGAAGCAGCCCCCCCACCCTTCCAGCCTCCTGATTCCCTGAACGACAAGTCCAGACTTGCCAGACTTTCAGGGATCCAGTCCACCAGAGAAATGCCTTGTGAAATAAATGTCCTGTCCAACTCCGTTGGACCCTAATCAGAGGTCAGTTGGTGGGATCAAAAGGACATGAAGTACCATACTTTTTTGATATATGAAAAACCCTTCCCCTACTTCATGTAAAAAGTCAGCCATCCCAGGAAGGTTAATTGCAATAGTTTAAATGCTTCCGCTGGGAAGCAGCTTTTGAACAAAACCATTACTACGGGTTTCCATTGCAATGCGTCGTTACAACGCAGGTACTGTTACCATGCATAACCTTTACCACGCAGGATTTTGCAATGACTATGCCTTTACTACTCATGTCTTTACATCTAATTTCATAGTAAAGGCATGAGTAATCAAGGCATACGGATGGTAAAGGTTTTAACAGTAAAAATAAGTATTTTGAAGGTAAGTATTAAATGGTTTTATCTATACATACATATATATATATATATATATATATATATATATATATATATTCACTGGAAAAAAACAAGTTACAGGGACGTTATAGTTAGGTTCTGAATTTACTTGTACAAAAACATAGATTCAGCAGTTAGTTACAGTTCTCTCAAGTAACTATAACTCACGCCCTAGGGTAACTATAACTCGCGTCCTTGCCATGCATAATTTTCTTATCAAAAATTTAATTACAAATGTTGCAATGATAATATCAAAGATGCCACGCAAGATCGCATCAATGATATAATATCTGGAATAATTAGCTATGCATGGCGAAGGCGTGAGTTATACTTACCTTAGGACGCAAGTACAGGCTCCCAGTACTGGCTTTAATTGATCAAATTTGTGATTGTGATGACAAAGAGTTTTTTTTTTTTTTTTTTTTTTTTTTAGTAGTAGTGCAAAAGATTTAACTACTGAGTTATAAAGTGCATGTTTTTATTTATAATTCTATTTATATAACGCATACTACCCCTGGAGGTGTTGAATGGACAGTAGTGTGAAATAAATTGCATTATGTTCAGTCTGGGTATGACTAAAATCTATATTTTGAAAGGCCTATTTTATCTTAAACCCTTTTGTGCATTTTGTAGCAATTTATCTTATATTGTGTTATGTAAGTTTAAATGAATGACTTACATATTCAAAGTGCTTTCTGTCACAGGCTGTGACCTCGTAGCAGTAAAAATACGTCGGGTTTCAGAATGCACTATAGTGCATTTCCCACTAAGTAACAACTTGTTTAAATGTATTTTTTATTTAACCTGAGCGTTACTTTATATGTAGCTACCTGGCGGTGAAAGACCCAAAGAATGCACACAGTAGTTTTGTTTTTTTAGCCTCAGATTTGACCCCGCCCACTACGATCACAGCCCCTCCCCCCACTGCATGCAGCATCACAGTTGCCATACTTTTTTAAATACAGGTCGACCCTAATATTTAGCCACTTCAATGCGGCAGATGAACCGTTCAAGTCACAGCATTGCCTTTATAAGAAAGTGAACGATTTTTGTTTAAAAAAACATTTATGACACAAGGGGAAAATGTCTATTGTACCCTGAGTTTTATTATGTTGACAGTGGTGTGCCGCACACAGACCCAGCCACAGTAACCAGAGAGAAAGCAGGTGCCACAAGGCTCCTTACCTTTCAAGCATGTTTCGCCCTGCAGCAAGAGGTGTGTTTACCTAAAAGTGGTTCATCCATTATATATGTGAAGGAAAACTGATATAATAATCAGAAGACAAATCAAAGCTGGCTTTTGTGTATCTCTCGAGCGCTTGTGGAGCATGCATTGCTATCCCTAATAACTATCTCAAATGAAAACTAAAAAAAAACATAATGCAGCCCTAGCATTAATATCTGTTAAACAAAAAAATCGAGTGTTTTTCTGCATTCCAAAGGAGCCAAAGCAGGTCTCTTTCACTTTCACCTTTGACGCGCAGCGCGGTGTGATTCCACACCTCAAAACCTGTAAACAAGGAAATGAAATCTTCAGTTTAGTGCGTGCAGTGCGCTTTCTATTTCACATATCACCTTTTTAAGGCTTGATGCGCTGCACTTCACTAATTTCCGCATGATCAGATATTCAGGTAAGAGACGCTGCTTGCTGTGGTCCTAAGCAGGACCGTATTTATGCTCTTTTGAGAGTATTTCAGTGCTAGCTCATTGTGGATTCGGTTGCGAACTTTACCTGTCATGCTAGTCCTTTAATCATTTAACCACAACGTCACTTTTTATTTCCTGCCTGTCCAAGAAAGTCCGTCTGTAAAAAGAACTACAGTAACTTGCAAGACAGTTCTTTTGTTAACGTACTATGTTTAAAATGTCAGCCAATATTAAATATACTGTTATCGTAACGCGTATTAAATAATCATGTACATACTATATTCTGTATTGGTAAGTCATTTGTATTTTCGGTGTCATGAAATTATCGGGTTATCGTGTGTTATGTTGCATAGACATTACTTTTAATTAATAGTGGCATATCTAGAAAAAAAGACTCCTATTAGAAGAGATCATGTTACTAATGTTCTGAAGTATTGAAACGTGACTATTTAGTGTAGCAGCGAAGAGCATATTACTATTTGATAACGTATAAAGTTATTTGAGGAGTTACTCTTCGACAGTACAGTGAACGCTTCTTGAAGTGGCTTTTATAAGCTGAATTTAAACTTCGTATTGACAACAAGCAGCAAATTTATGATATTTACTAAGTAGGCGAATCACATTGTTGATGGAAAATGTACGTTTGTCTATAGACACGCGTTTTGTACGAAATTATAATGTCATTATTTTAATCGACCCATGGTTCTAATTTTGCAATATCATGTTAATGGCCGAGGCGGTGTTTTTTTTTTTTTTTTGCTGCGCATACGACAGATATAAATATTTGTTTTCTTTTCAATTGCGAAAGTAAAGGCCAAGAAAATATACAACGCGTTAAACACGGTGACGACTTTTCCAAAACATATGTCCAAAACAATACGCACCACTCCAGTATGCCCTGCTCGAATCCAAAACAATCTGCTCAAAACCAAATCAAAACAATCAGCCTCACTCCAGTCTTCCCCCATCTAAAATCTGCACTCTGCCATCCTCCAGTCCAACAGAATCTGCCCCACTCCTGAGAAAAGGTGGCTCTGACCATCTAACCCATCCCGATTTTTTGGGTTTTGATAACCTGGCTTTAGACCTTTTACTGTGGGGAGCGTGGTAATCTATGATTTACAAACTGTAAACTCATGATAAAACGGATCGTATGTGTTTACCACCGATGCCCGACTTTTAAGACAAGGCTGCTGCGACGCAGCAAGAGTAAGAGGCATGTGGCTGGGCACACGTGCGTGGGAGACTCCTGTCATGCAATGTCAGGAGAACTGCGCAGAGGTAGTCTGGTGCAGAAGGGACTATGGAGAGTGGGTGCTGACCAGGAATAGGCCTTCTATTGTAGGTATAAACCGGTGGGGATAGTCAGTGTGTTTAATGTCTTGATTGTAGTGACACTCCATTATAATCTTATGGGAAAGGCTGCCCTAGGGTGCACAGCCCCAGTTCCCTAGGGTCCACAGACTCCAGAGTCGTACAAATGTACACTGTAACATGTGTGAAAAGAACACTGCTTTGTACAGATATGCTTTTTGACTTCAGTTTACGGGTCATCCAGGAATGTCATATTTCTATGACTCCGCTCAGGATCAGAACCCAGGCCTATTGTGACACTGCTGGGCTGGGTTCATTACTTTTCTCTCTAGCTGAAGAAACAAATGCCTCTAGAACATCAACAGATCAGCATCCAATGAAAGGAAGCACCGCATAAAAAGACAAACTTTCAGTGCACATTTGAAACGGCACCAAAGGCATCGAAACATGGGCTGCACACAATCCAAAACCGGTTGGAATAACAAAGACCAGTCGCACTCCAGTTGTTTCAGGAGTGGTGCTCTGAAATACTGCATCATGCGTTCACAACACAGTTGCGCTGCTGGATGCGCTTTCAGTCCTCTTTGTTGTGAAGGGACAGCCATTGCGCAGAAGAATTAGCAGCAGCAAAATGCCACCTATTATAGCCAAAGTAATCAGAAATCCCCCCAAAACACTGGAAAATATTGAGTGTATGGGGGAAGGTATTAAGTCAAATATGGAGGAGAAGGTGTGAATGAAACCAGAACCAACAGCCTTAAAGAAATGCACAATTCCAGGATTACTGGACGTGTTGAATATTTGTCCCACAAGTTCACCAAATTGTCTCGGAAAGTTTGTACTTAAAAGGGACTGAATTCCTGCAGATGACCTCACAACTTGAAGCGCCTAGGTGTCGCACCCAGATGTACGTTCCACATGTTTTTGAAACAATAAAGCCTTGAGTCTGCTCAGCTGTCAAAATTCACATCTGAAGTAGCAATATGAGGCCAAATCTCTGCTACTTCTCATTGTTGTGTGTGTGTGTGTGGGGGGGGGGGGGGGGGTGGGAGGACATTCCCACAGCATGTGACAATTTGGGAGACTGAAACAACATAAGCTATTCCAGCTTGCATTCCACAACAGTTCTCACAGTTAAGCTGTTAAGGAGCACATTGCTACCATTTGAGAGCACCTAAAATGCAGGTCTAGTGAAAGGAAGTGAAACTCCCTTTAGATGATGTTGGACCTGGCCCTTTTACAGGGTCATTCCCCAAACTTTTTGCCTTTTTCCTCTTTATTTTTCTGACCCTTGTTGGCGGACATTATGACTCTAGCACTGATTAGCAGTGAAAAAGTGCTCAAAGTGCATGTGCTCTCCCTTGTAAACTTGGTATGATTGGCGTATACCTTATTGGCATATTTAATTTACCCATAGGTTCCTTGTAAAGTGGTATCCCTATACCCAGGGCCTGTAAATTAAATTCTACTAGTGGGCCTGCAGCGCTGCATGCAGCACCCACTGAAGTAGCCTTTCAAACCTGTCTCAGGCCTGCTAGCGCAGGGCCTGTGTATGCAGTTTTCTGCCATAGGGACCTGGCATGTAAATTTACCTGCCTGGCCCAGAACTCCCTTTTTACAACATGTAAGTCACCCCTAAGGTACACCCTAGCTAACCCTGTGGTCAGAGTGCCATGTATGTAGAAGGCAGGACATATGCCTAGTAATGTGGCCTGTCCTGGTAGTGACAAACAGCCTATTTGGTTTCTCACTGCTGTTAGTGCTGCCTTCTCATGGGATTACATTGGAAATGCCCTACCTTAAGTGTAAGGGGTATTGTCTGATTAATGAGGCGTAGCATAGGCACGTTTGGTATGGTAGTAATGGTAGTGAGAAATGCTACTTACTGGTGTAGGTGGATTCTTTTACTATCATTACAATAATGCCACTTCTTGAAAGTGAGCATTTCTCTGTGCTTATAACTTTGGTGTTTTGCAGCTTGACTCTAATCCACGTCTGGGCAGAGTGACAATTGGGCTTTGTGCATACTTTTCAGACAGCCTGTACACAGGGAGGGTGGAGGTGTCACGGAGGTGCATCTACATACTGAATAGTCTCCCTGGACTGAGAGAAGGGAGAGGCGGGGTACACCTGTAATTGTAAAGGCTGTGCCCTGACCTCACACAATAAGGTCATTTAGCCCCAACTGATGTTTGGAGCCTTTGCTGGAGGAGAGAGGGGGCACTCCCAGAACCAGTTGTAACTGACTGGAAACTCCTCTCCCCTTCCATTGAAAACACACTGTAAACTGAGTATAAGTACCGGGGAAGTCTCCCCACAAGTTAGACATGAAGACTTGAAGAGACTTACTTGAAACTGGACACAGGACGCTGCTGAATGGACTCACCAGGACCCACCTTGGACTGCTGCTGCTGTGCTGACCTGTGGCCTGCCTGGTCACTAGGAGGAACTGCCACCATCTGCATCCTTTGTGCTGGCCTGTTGTTGGGGGCCTGGTAGCGCTGTGACACCCTCCCTTCTGTCTCCATGGGCATGGTGCTTTGGCCCCTGTCCCCTGTAACTATTATAAGCACAAGGAGTACTTCATTTTTCTGCTCTGCATAGCGCAGAGTGCAGTGCTGTGCTCATGAGTCACCAGGAGGTTCACCACTACGACCCGGGCTCATAAACTTGCCCCGAGCGCCTGGGAAGCGCCTACTCCTGCTGAGCCACTGCATTGTGTAAAGCACGTCTTTAGGAGGGCTGAAATTGCTGCCGGAGCCCGGGTGTTGCTTTTGATGAGCACATCGCCCTTGCGCTTCCGCAAGTGCCCCCAGGGCACCAACTAAGGAAGGAAAGGAGCGAGCGCGCTCCAACCATGCCCCCGGGGTGAGGATCTCTAAGAAGCAACCCCGGGGCACAAGCAGGCACGTGCTTTGGTGTCTGCACACTGCTGCGGCCCGAGCGGGCCAAGAGAAAGGAAGGAAACGTCGGGCGGGGAAGGAAGCCTCATCTGAGGCTCCCCGCCCCACCGGAGCCCCCTTTTGGTCTGTGAATGGGCAAGGGGGGGAAGGAAGCCTCAACGGAGGCTCCCCCTGCCCCAGTGAAGCCCTAATATGGCGCAAGGAGATCGAGGGCGGAATGCTTTCTGTAAATTTTCCTTATCAATTTGCCTTAACCTAGCAGCTTCTTCATGTTGGAAAAGTTTCCAAATCTCATTATATACTACGTACAAGAAGTGCTTTCTGCATTGTCTTCTGGAGCCTAACATGAAGTCCTGTAAATCTGTTTCGTTAGACAGGAGACTGAGGTGTTCTTTAACAGCATCTATTGAGGAACTTCTCAACCATTGCTGGCATAATTTCCCTACACTGTATGTTGTCACTATACCAAACTGTTCCAATGACACATAGCAATGGTCTGGCTTATTTGTCCTAAAACCCCTGTGGAGTTCACAAATCGTGTATGGCACCCATTGGTGTCTACAGGCCACAATAACCACCCACCAGGACGTGAAAGTGATTTGTTAAATGTTCCATTCTGGACCCATTCATCGAGCTGATCTTAAGATGCATTTATATACTTTTGCCATTTATAACATTTTGCGGGGGGATACTGGGCACATTCAATTCCTTCATTGTAGCCAAGCCTAAACAACTTGTTTGTTGTACAGTTTCATTTAAAAATATCATTTGAACAGGTATCAGGAATGCTCTAAATAAAGCTTCCTTTCGCCTTATTTGCCAGTTTTTATGTTCGCCACACACTTTTCAAGTCTATCGACTTAAACCAATATTCATAACCTTCAATAGCTAACCGGGAAAGAAAGGAATCAGAATAAAGTAATTTTGTATTGGTCAACAAAACATGTTGACTTATCATCACTGACAATTTAAAATATAACTCAGCATTTTTAACATTGTGCCCAGAGAAATATGCACTTTTTTCAGTATATGCTGTGGAACTCTCCACTGGTGGAGTCGGACAGTTTCCGTACTTGCTCTCGGAATAAAATGTTGTCCATAGTAATTATAACAAAACATATCTCCATCATTTTCTTTGGATTAATACACATCCTCATTTTCAAATACGATATAATACTGCAAATCAGACATCATGGAATCAACTGTTTTCACATCCCAATCAGCAGAAACTACTCCTGGTGTAATTACATAGTTCATGGAAAGTTTTAATACATATGGAATTTGAATGACCTCTGTCGGGCCATACATATCAAATAACACTTTATCCCAAAGAGTCCCATCTGCAATTGATATCGCAGAAATGTTCACTAGGGACAAGTCTCTGCAGACTTTGTGAGAAGATAAATGTGGTTTTAGGATCTCATCCACTAGTTCAACTGTAGAGCGTTCAGGAGGATAATGACCATGTATCAGTAAGAAAAACCAATGACAAACCCAATCTAAAGGAGGAAGGCAAGTACAGTTAATAAGAACCATAGATAGTTCCATGGAGGAATGAAATAGTTAACTTTGACCCAGATTATCAGTTTACGTGCTCCTGACAGTTCTGTTGCAGTAGAGGCAGATGAGTCAGTGAAAGGGTTATTGATTGCAGTTTGTGCAAAAACTGCAGCCGCGTTCGGAAGAGGAGAACTTGCAGAAGACTCCCTTGGTGGTTCATAGTAGATTATGCCATCTGTTTGTGTAGAATTTGAATAAAATCGATCAATATTATTAGTGTAATTTGTAACAGTAGACGTTAGTGGAACCAATAAAAGCTCATATTCCACCCTCCCCAAGCTCAGAGGTGTAGCAGCATTGCTGCTTAAAACCTGTAGAGGAACAACCTGGTCTGTAGTGAGGATTTGGGTACTACCCAGTAGTCTCCTAGGTCCGCTGTGCAGGATTGGCCACATGGTGTAGCTTGACATTGTTAGTGGAGACAAAGCGATTTTCTTTGGAACCAGGCAGCGGTAGTAGAATGAAAGTTCTGGTACCGTGTATAGGTTGGACCGGACTCCTTTTTCACTGCAATCTTTTCTCATACTAGATCCCCAACTTTTGGAATCCAGCCGGTAGATGTTATTGGTACATCCATTATTCCCAAGGAGTCGGTACTGGCAGATGCGTTGTCATCATGGAACTGTTTTAAGTCCTGCAAGACAGTAACCCGTTCATTTATGTCTAAAGGTGTATTCGCTGCCTCCATGCCAGGACCATAAAAGTCTGGAACTTACATTTGTGTTCCAAACAGGCTTTCGTATGTAGTACACCCTCCCCACCCCCCGGGACCATCTATGCAGATTAAGGGCTCTCTGTACTCAATACAGGTGTGTAAACCAACTACGATCATTGCCCTATACTCTGGCTGTTAAGGATTGCTTTAAATCTCGGTTTCATCGCTCCACAATAGTATTTCCCTTGGGATGAAATGGAGATGAGTAATGCTGTTGGACCCGTAACGAAACAATGGCGTCCCTGAAAGCCCTTAAGGCAAAAGCAGGGCCCTGGTCCGAGTGGAAAGCCGCAACAGCATTTGTGCTGATAAAGACTTGCAAATCTTTAATAACAGTATGAGCATCAACGAGCGTTGTGGCCAAACCCATACAAATCTGGAGCACGAGTCAGCAGCGACTAAGATGTATTTGTGTGCACTGTTAGGTGTCAGAGGACCACAATGGTCCAACTATGCACATTGTAATGGTTTGTTGGAAATTAGGAGGGATGTCTATGATGGGTGTTTGACGGTGGATCCTTTTATTTGCTGGCAGATGTCATAACAAAGGACATACTGCTTGGTCTGTTTATAGAGACCTGGCCACCAGTAATGTGCTTGTAACAATGACATTGTAGCCGCCACACCAGCATGGGCAAAAGCAACTCCCTTATGTGCTGCTTTGAATAATTCTTGTTGTTGGTCTTTATTGGGAATCACACGATTACCCACCCCTGTTATAAATGCCAAGACTGTATTGAAGCACGATATGTGGTAGGAATATTTAGCACAATATTCTTTTGGTATGGGCATGCCGTCAGTTGAAGCTTTCACAGCTGCCAGTGTTTCATCATCCAACTTTGTTCTAGAACAAATTACTGCCGCAACAGAAGCCATAGCTACTGCTGATTTGGCTGCTTCATCAGCCAAGGTGTTGCCTGCAAATTGTATTCCAACACACTGATGTCCTAGTGTATGTACAACATGGACATTGGGTTGCCTGTCCTTCAGATCAGCTACCTTCCCCCACAGCAGTCTGTGTTTAATGGTGTTTCCTTTTGAATCTCTAAAATCATTCTGGTGGCAGTAATGAAGATATTCATTGAAGGACTGGACACAATAGTACGACTCGCAGACAATCAGCATCAGCTGTTCGGGATCCGTGTGTTCCAGTGCCATCACTAGAGCCTTGAGCTCTGCTAGTTGTGCTGTGCAGTCACCTAAGGTCTGTGTATAAGTGTGTTGTGGATTGAACTTGCCATCTTTCCTGTATCTACTCATGACTGAGCAAGCAGAGGAATATTGATGTTTAGTGCCTACAGCTGGTTGGGCTGAACCATCAGCATACAAAATTGTTTGATATTGTTCATTAGGCAATGTGTTTGCTGAAAATGGGTATTCGAGTTTGCATTGCAAAAACTCTTGGGTTTTTAATTTTGAGTCAAAAATATAGTCAACATCAGTAGCCATCACATACGTTGCCCATTGGATCCAACGTGGATGTAATGCCTTAGCATTAGGGACGCTAGCTTTGGTGGGAGCCTCAAGGGCCGGGAATGGGGATGGGGGATATGACAAGTATTCATTTCCCCTGGGCCAAGGGTCTCTCTTTAATGACAGCCATCTGAACAGCAGTGAGAATTTCTCAGTGGGAGCAAAGCGGTGTTCTGCTGTAGAGTACAAATCTGATTTGTATGCTTTTGGGACAGTCTCACCCTCATTGAACGTTACATAGATGCAACCAATGGCACCAGCAATTACTCTGATGACAAAGTGTTTTTTTGTTGTCCCTTGTATGTAGGTGTTTTGCTTCGTGTATGTCTTTTTGTAATGCTCTGAGAATGCATGTGTGTTCAACAGTCCAGTATTTGTTGGTAAA
The DNA here is from genome assembly GCF_031143425.1 of Pleurodeles waltl. Classification (NCBI taxonomy): domain Eukaryota; kingdom Metazoa; phylum Chordata; class Amphibia; order Caudata; family Salamandridae; genus Pleurodeles; species Pleurodeles waltl. Next base: position 351,139,614 of record NC_090442.1, read on the forward strand.
GTCAGGATGTATTAACCCCTTCGCTTCCAGGCCTTTCCCCCCTCAGGTACCAGGCCTTTTTTTGGGTATTTGGGACAGTTTGTGCTTAGGCCCTCATAACTTTTTGTCCACATAAGTTACCCACTCCAAATTTGGGTCCTTTTTTCCAACATCCTTGGAACTCAAGAGGTACCCAGAGATTTTGGGTTCCCCTGGAGGAGACCAATAAATAGGAAAAAAGGGCTGCAGAAGTAGGCTTGTGGTTTCTTCCCTGAAAATGGCATCAACAAAGGTTTTGCGGTGCTAAAATCACCATCTTCCAAGCTTTCAGAAACAGGCAGACTTGAATCAGAAAGCCACATTTTTCAACACAATTTTGGCATTTTACTGTGACATACCCCATTTTTACTATTTTTGTGCTTTTAGCCTCCTTCCAGTTAGTGACAGAAATGAGTGTAAAACCAATGATGGACACCGGATACCTAAACATTTCTAAAAAGAAGAAACAATTCTGAATTCAGCAAGGTGTCATTTGTGTAGATCCTACAAGGGTTTCCTACAGAAAATAACAGCTGAAATAAAATAAATATTGAAATTGAGGTGAAAAAACCCAGCCCTTTTTCTCCACGTTTTACTCGAACTTTTTCCTGTGATGTTGGGTTCTTGAAAGCAAAATACTGTTACATCTGCCGGACTCTTCTGGTTGCAGGGATATATAGGGCTTGTAGGTTCATCAAGAAGCCTAGGTACCCACAGCCAATAATGGAGCTGCACCTCGCAATGGGGTTTCATTGTATACAGCAATTCATTTAGTGAAATATAAAGAGTGAAAAATAGGTATGAAGGAAGCCTTTGATTATCCAAAATGGGCACAAGATAAGGTGTTGAGAAGCTGTGGTTATTTGCACATCTGAGTTCCGGGGTCACCATAGTAGCATGTGGAATACAATGCATTTCTCAAATAGGTGACTTTTTAAAATTTAGTGAAAGACAAGGGGCAATAACACTTGTTCTGCTATCCTGTGTTCCCCCAAGTCTCCCGATAAAAATGGTACCTCGCTTGTGTGAGTAGGCCTAATGCCTGCGACAGGAAACGCAACATGGACACATCCCATTTTTACATTGAATTCTGACGTGTTTTTTTGGAAAGTGCCTATCTGTGGATTTTGGCCTCTAGCTCAGCCGGCATCTAGGGAAACCTACCAAACCTGTGCATTTTTTCAAACTAGACACCTAGGGGAATCCAGGGCTCGTGGGGCTCTCACCAGCTTCTGTTACCCAGAATCCTTGGCAACCTCAACATTTGTCAAAGAAAGTGTTTTTTTCCTTACATTTTGGTGATAAAAAGTTCTGGAATCTGAGAGGAACCACAATTTTCCTTCCACCCAGCATTTCCCTAAGTCTCCCGATAAAAATGGTACCTCACTTGTGTGGGTAGGCCTAGTGCCCACAACAGGAAATGCCCCAAAACAGTATGTGGACACATCAAAAATATCAAATACAAAACTTGCATTTTTGGTCCTGGGCTCGGCAGCCATCTAGGGAAACCTAACAAACCCAAACATTTCTGAAAACTAGACACCCAAGGGAGTCCTGGGAGGTGTGACTTGCGTGAATACCACACTGTTTTCTTACCCAGAATTCTCAGCAAACCTTATTTAGCTGGAAAAACAAAATCACATTTTTCCCACATTTCTGTGTGGGATCACTGCACTGGCACAAATTTCATACCATCCAATGTTCCCCTCAGTCTCCAGATAAAAATGATACCCCACTTGTGTAGGTGGGCCTGTGACAGGGTAGAGCCAAGAACATGTTGAAAATGAGGGGGAACCAAAGCTGGTCCAAAAGGGCAGTTTGGAAAAAAAAAAACGTTTTTAGGCTGACAAGTGGGGAAGAATTTGTATTCGTATAGATGCGACAATGCTGGGTGGTAGGAATTTTGTGGATTATTGCAGATTCCGTAAGGTTCCATCACAAAAATGTGGGAAAAATGTGTGATTTCAAGCAAAGTTGGATGTTTGCACGGCATTGTGGGTAGGCAAATGGTGTGTGGTGCATGTGAAGCACACCACCCAGATGTTTAGTTTTCAGATTTGCCTAGGTCTCATACATTTTTCTACACTTAGAGCATCCCAAAGTCCAAAAAGTGCAGCCCTCGCCATTCTAAGTGGGACGATTTTGAGAGTTAGACAAACTTTAATGGCCCAAATGTAAAACCAAAACCCCAAAATAATCAAATGTCCTCTTGCTTGCCGTGGGATAAGATGTTTGAGTGTGCTGGAGGAGAGCTGAAAGACTTTTTCCTCTTCAGTCGGGGTGGGGGCATAACCATGCCCATACTGGTTGGTAGCCACTACCTCACTATTTTTTTTTTTTTTTAATCCCTGGCATCTAGTAGGCTTTTTGGCCCCCACCACCCGGGGATCGGATCGGGGGTAATTGCCCCATCTGCCCACCGGTAGGCAGAACAAGTTTGTCCCCATTTATTTTGGATGGGGGTATGGCCTTCTGTTAAAAAATAAAATAAAAAAAATATCTTCCCTGGTGTCTGGTGGGCCTTCTGCTGTCCTTGGGGGCAGAAGGGCCTTAAAAAATAGGCTGATCTGCCCCCGGGGGGGCAACAATGGCAACAGTAATGTGCCCCCATGGGGAGTTTGGCAAGGTTCTGCCCCCAAACAAAAAACACACACACACCAACCCCTGGTGCCTAAGTGGTTTCTGCCCTCCCAACCCTGGGGCAAATGGACCTAATAGAAATAGGCCGATCTGCCCTCAAGGGGTGCAGAGATGGCCTAAAACAAATTGGCCCACTAGGGAAGGTTCCCTTGCCTAAGAGGTCGCTCCCCATCTGTATACAAAATAAATAAAAAAAATCCCTGATGCCTAGTGGTTTCTGCCCCCTTGGGGAGCAGATTGGCCTAATAAAAATAGGCCAATCTGCCTCCAGCGGAAGCAGAAATGGCCTAAAATACATTTGCCCCTATTGGAGCGACCCTTACCTAAGGCATTGTTCCCCTTGCGTGAAATTGTAAAAAAAAAAAAAAAAAAAAGTCCCTGTGGTCTAGTGGTTGGGGGAAGATTGGCCTAATAAAAATAGGCTGATCTGCCCCGAAGGTGGGCAGCAATGGACTAAAATAAGTTAGCCCCCTCTGAGGAGCGACCCTTGCATAAGAGGTTGCTTCCCTTGCATGAAATTGACGTCCAAATAAGAAATCCCTGGGGCTAAGGGTTTCTGTCCCCCATAGGGGAAGATTGGCCTTCAGAAAAATAGACCGATCTGCCCCTACGATGGGCAGAAATGGCCTAAATACAATTTGCCCCAGGGGAGCGACCCTTGCCTAAGGGGTCGCTCTCCAAGTCTAAAAAAATAAAAATTATCCCTGGTGTCAAGTGGCTTCTGCCCCCCCCCCCCCGGGGGGGCAGTTTGGCCTAAGTTAAATATGCTGATCTGCCCTCAGGTGAGGCAGAAAAGGCCTAATAATTAAATGCCCCAAGGAGAGCGACCCTTGCCCAAGGGGTCGCTCCCCTTCATTATAAACATTAAAAAAATCCCTGGTGTCTAGTGAGCATTTCTGAAGCCCGATCATCAAGCCCTTTACGATCGGGCTGCAGAAATGCTCAGAGACATGAACGGAAAGGAAAGTCCTTTCCTTCCCTTTTTTGCCTCTCCTGCCCCCACCTCCCGGCCTTCCGGATGCTTTGGGAGTTGACCTCTGAGGTCAGCGCGCAATTGTACGCCGATGTAATCAGACTTTACAGGGTGGGGGGGTTGAGGTGTAAGTTGAATCGATTCCCCTTCCATCCCTGCCTCTGTGGCCATGGGGGTACCCACTAGCACTCCCCCTGTGGGCCTGGGGCAGGACAAGCTGGTCTCGTCCTCGGCACACAGCAACAGTGGCCGAGGGCGAGACCAGCTCGTCCCAGGCACTGTAGGGGTTAAGTCATATAATGGTTTAATGCTTTGTGCATAGTCTGGAATGTATGTTCTGCCAAAATTTTAAAATCACAATAAAGACTGGAGCTTTTTAATTGTATTTGGAGGTTGTAGTTGTGTGAATTTTCTAAAACATGTGGCGCAAGGCTCTTGCCTTCATCTGATAATTCATATCCTAGGAACAGGACACTAAGGAAGGCTATTTTTGTTTTCGTAAATGAAATTTGTAGCCGAATTTGGCAAATCCTACAACAATGCGGACTACCTGTCTTATATGTTGCATGAGGTCGTCGTCCATAAGGTAGATATCATCCACATATGACAACACCTCAGGGTTAATGTCATGCAAAAAATAGATGTAACATGATCTGAGAACAGTCCTGGACTGTTCTTGTACCCTTATGGGAGTCAGCAGAATTTTTTCAGAGAGCCTAAAAAGCTGAAACTTGTTAAGTCCCTACTTTCAGGTGCTATACTTTGACAGAAGAACCCGTTGGAAATATCCAGGGTTGTTTTGTATTTTTTGCGCATTAGATTGTTCATAAGTGCTGTGCTGTGTGTGTTTTGTACAGCCAATGTGCATGTGTGACTGTTTAAATGTCTGTAATCTAAAACTATTCTGTAAGAATAGTCTGGTTTAGTGACTAGGAACAATGGATTGTTCATTGGTGAGACACAGGGTTCGATTAAACCATGGTACTCTAATTGTTTGAGGATTTCCCTCACGGGTGCTTTAGCTTCATGTTTTATTCCTTGTTAAGGTTGGGATTTAATTGGTATTACATGATAGGCGGAATCTTTGTCTCATCCTACGCGGTTGCGATATAATGGAGACAATGATGTGTATTTCTATGAGCTCTCTGGGAACAAGGTGGGGGGGGAGATTTTCCAATAATCTCTTCCCCCTGGGGGAGATCACGGACAGATTCTGGTGGCCAATCCTTTTCGGCCAGTAAAATATAAATGGTGACGACGCGCTCCTAAAACTTAGCGTTGATTGATTCAATGTCTCCCTCAAACTGTATAGTTACTTTATACACCCTGTCAGACGTGTCTATCTGTAAGAAGTCATCATTTGCTTTCACCTCCAGATGCTCTTGAAGATCCCAAAGAACTATTGTGACCTCTGCCACACTGTCTAGCAGTACCAGTGCCTACTTCCTGTTCTTCAATAAAGCCCTCTTCCTGAGTGGCATGTCGTATTGCAACTGCTGCCAGTTTTTTTTCTTTTTAAACTGGGATTTTTGTTGGGAAAGTTTTTCTCCATTCTGAAAAGAATCTTTGAACGATCGTTGTGAGTCCTTTCTCAGTTTCATGTACTCTGTTTGCTGCTCTGACCACCCACCTGTCTCACTGTTTTTTTCCAGTGAGTCCTGAAAGAAACGAGATTGGCGTATATCAGTATATTGATATCTGTCAGGCGTTTTTGTATTATCTCTATTTCTGAGATCATATCTATTTTGAGGGGTCTCCGAATGTGGGGATTCTCCACTTTCTTTTTCAGGTGTTTGTTGGCACCTTCAGGTGCTTGCTTAGTAGAATCTTTAGTAGATCTACCTTGTAATTGTAGTTTAATGGGTCTGGCCCCCAGACTATCCTGAACAATGCTGGAGCAGGTCTCAGCAATAAACTTTGGCAGCTCACGTTCTTGACCCTGTGCAGGAACGTCGTGGAGCTGCATGTGTACTGCTAGTGCAACTGCTTCCCCTTTAAGGTTACTTTGGCAAGTGTTGATGTATTGCGTGCAGTAGTATAGAGCGTGGCAAATATCGTGCCCCATGTATTGCAGTTATTTACTGAGGGAACCATTCCAAATGGGAAGCACATAGTGAGAATTCTATGTATGTCCTCAGGACCCAGTGCATTTATTTTTTGAGCTAACCAAAATGGCATTTCCTCTAGCTTGGCAGGTACTTCACCCATGATCGATTGTACAGTTGCAGGGTTAATACCTGGCGTAACTACGTGTGGTTGCGCTGGGGCAGCATGTGCTGGGTTAGTCTTTAATGTTTGCATTACAAACTGTACTAATAGTCTGTATGTTCCAGTGAGCTCTGTATGTAAGCGGTGCACCTCCGCTACCACCAAGGCCGCTGCTTCAGCATGCAGTGTAAATGTGGCCAATAATGGACAGGTTGTGCCATCATTGCTCAGAGGACCTATCCTAACCTGTAGTACTATATGTGGTATGGTGCCATTGAGCCAATTATTATGTTCTTGATAAGCTCAGGGTATTTCTAAATATGCTTAAGCTCTGTATTGCACAGGTATATTTGCAGGTGTATAGAGATGAAATGTGTTTGTGTTCCCATCAGCTGCTGGAAAAGTGACCCACAAATAAAATGTTTCTTTTCTTTAGGCTGGATGAGCCTCAACAACAAATGTGACTTGACACCCCAGGGGCCGTTAGGCCATTTGCTAACAAATGTGCAGTAAGGGGTGGTTTCATATTTACTGCAAATGCTACCCGTTACGGGTTCGGCATGTTAATGTTAAAGATGTTTGTTCAGCGATAAGGACACCAAGTGGGGTTAATCCTTTTAAGGTTCAAGCTTGAATAGCCTACAGCGTTAGATAGGTACAACCTACTTAGCTGAGGAGTAAATCCTCATTACCAAGGAGGTCTCTGTATATAGTATTGTGGTGTCTTTAGCCTTTAGTGAGACTAAGATACTTAGGAGGATCCGTAAATGAGTGCCTGACCATACGTTGGTGGTGCCATGTCAGGTAGGTTTTTTACTGTCCTAACAAGGCTACTGGATTTGGGTGGCAGAATCACATAGACTGTGTGGTACTAGGCACAGTTCCACACCATGTGATGCCTGTCGGGCTAATCCTGGTTTTCTGGCTAACTAGCAGCACCTCATCTCATTAAGAACAGGGATGATTGTGGCAACTAGACGCATGACTAGAAAGACTCCTCCAGGGAATCTTGGTCGATCAGAACTAGTCCCTTTCTCTCTGTTACATTAGTCTTACACAGGCAAAGACAAACAGAGGCAGAGGGTAGTTCAAAAGGATTTATTGAAGTAACTGCATCTTACATAAAATGGCATGTATTGCAATAAATAGGATGATCATACACACTAAAAGAAAAAGGGTGACAAGGAGTGTGAAACACAAAAACAGTCCCACCATACTGCCATTAGGAGTGATAGATATATTTGTCCTACCTAAGCTATGTAAGAACATAGCATAATAAGCCCTAATCAGCCCTTCAGGTTTTCCCCTGGCAAGACCTCATCCTTCATACTTGAGCAAGGAAGCCTGTAGTTTAGAGAGACACCATCCCCATATAGGCCAGCGATTCAGTAGTCTAAGCAAGCAGCTGTAGCGAAGGCAATAAGCATGCAGTCGTGGTCATCTGGCTGAAACCTCCCTCTAACATGTATAGGAAAAAGGAGTGTTTTTATCATAAAACAGTTGACATTCTAATAGAGCCTCCCCACATAGGAATATGTATATTTCTAGGAATATTGGAGACACAGAGTACAACTTTTGCCGGCAACCCTATCTGACTGCAGCCTTGAGGAAAGCACAAAATGAAATGCTAAGAATGTGATGCTTTCTTAGGTGAAGGAACAAATAGAGAAAATAAATAAACACCGCAAATGGGGTTTATGCTAGAAAAATAAAGCAATGCTGAATAAAATGTAAATGGGCTAAAGTGCACAACAGCAGGCCTAGTTTGCTAAAATAACGTATCTAAAATATGGCTAAAATAGCCATCCAACAAGAAAACTATGCAGGGAGTTTGTAACCGGGTCGGAGAGCTGATGTGGCACATCAAGATAGACCAGAGGCGCAACCCTGCTGGACATTCCCGCCCCCACTTAAAAGGTCCTGCGCAGGGGAGAGCGATCTCTCTTGGTTGTATATTTCTATGAAACACTGGAATTAGAGGAGGCCACCATGGACATTTGGAAGGAAAATTCCCTGACTGCTATCTGGCCCAGGACTCTGTCTCTAATTGACCCCAGGACCAGTCAGACACTCCCCATTGCCAGGGTAGCTGCCCCCCTTACACCACCAATGTAGGAGCAGTAGGGGAAAGACTGGGCTTCTGTGCAGGAAGGAGCGAAGCCCAGGGCAGAAGCAAAGAGAAAGGCTGGCTCAAGGAGCCAGTGGAATCGGCTCTCTGCCAAGATCAACACCCTTTGAGGCCAGGTGCTCTGAAGAACATGCTCCAGGTAGCAAGGACTCAGCACCAGAAGTGAAACAAGACCAAAATGGGCCTATAAGGGCTCGACTTATGGCTGTCTGAAGTTTTCCGAACTTTGACCTTTTTGTCCAGCACTGGTGACAAAGGGTGTGGGTCTCCACTGCAGTTTTTAGCTGTGTTCCCGGTGTGAGCCACGCCCCTGGGGCTGCCCCCCCTAGAAGCAAGAAACCAAAAGGGGAAGCACTGTTGATCTTTCCCTTGAAGAGGAGAAGGGGCCAAAGACCCCATCCCTGGGTCCCGAGGAGGAATCTACCTATGGGGAGTGCTGTTGCAGTCCCTGTTTCCTACGTGGTGTTGCAGGACCCCATCCCTGGGCCTATGAAGACATCGGTACAGGGGAACAATGTCATGCTTCTCCCCTACCATACGGAGGAGAAGAGGGGCTCGGGACCCCATCCATTGTCCCAGAGATGCCCAAACTGGAGTAGGAAGGCCAGCAGCACAGCATGCATCTGCTCGCAGAAACCGGCATACCAGAGGGAAGTGCCTGCTCCCATGGCAATACATAAGTGTTCCGGCCAATCGGAGAGCTTTTGAGAGTGGTTGGGGATGGGATCCCTGCGCTACTCTCAAATGTGAGGCATAGCATCGGGGTGTCCTACTTAGACTAGCCACTACTTCTACATCAGAGGAATCAACCATCAACCCTAAAAAAAGGTGTAAGTTCTCCTATTTACTTATGCTTCTTTCAGAGAATGAATCCTGATAAAGCCTTTAATATCCTTTTCTCATTTATCAGAAATCATCCCAGAAATCACTCCCCACATATTGTTCTGAGAAATAATCTCTGCTGCTGTATCCTATAGCATTAACCCAATTATTCTACTGCTAGGTCATGGAGAATACCCCAAGCTACTTAAAAATGGCCAGGTCTCATTTTTTCTAAAGCCATATTAGAATTACTTTGGCTTATTATCAAATATGTCCTTCCTGGCTAAAATCTTAAAGCTGTGTGGAGACATACCACAAAGAGAAAAACAAATCTGCCCCCTCCTAATACTTTACTTCTCAGTGGTCTTCAACCCATTGAATTTCAGCATTCTCTTCAAATCCACAAAGATAGAATAGGTTTAGGAGCAGTTTCCACATGCCCTACTCCAAGCAATCCCACACTACCCCCTATTCACTAAATTCAGGATGAAGAAACCCTTCTTGCCCTGTGCAGAAACCTGCATGCCTGCCCAGAAATGTGGCCAGTATAATGAGCAGCCCTTTCTCTGATATTACTCAAAACCATTTCTGAGGGCAGCTTCCCCTTCCGAGTATGGTGCCTGCCTGACTGAGAGGACACAAAAAGGGGCACGTTTAGGTGTTATCTGGCATCTCCTTGGGACAGGTGAGGCCCGTTTGAAATAAATTATATTCCTAGGCACAGCCCAGATGGTCTTTCTGGCAGGGAAAGAAAAACACCTCCCTACATCCAAGCAATTATCTCTGCTTTATAAGTTTTCACACCTCATCAGGGCTTGGTCACCAGGTTGCTGGCAGTTAGACATTATTGCAAATTGGCCTCCAGGAGCATTAGACAGGGAAACGGTAAATTTCTAAACGTTTTGTTTGCTTAATGTTGATCAAAGTTATTCTTGATTAGTAATTTGGGTTTTTAATCAATATTAAAGGTAGTTGTTTGTTCATATTTCTATCTATTCCCTAGTCTGAGATAGTTAATATTTATTATTGCTTCCCAGTGTTTTTCCGTGAGACAGTCAACCTTTCTACTGTGAAACAGGCTTCTGAGTGCTAGTCACAAAAAGGACATGTTAACTTAAAATTCACACATGACCTACTAATAAATATCATTGACTTTGCCTTGTTGGCTAAAAGGTCTTAGTAGGGTTGACACGTTAATATTTAAGCCTCAGCAGGGGTGACTTAATATTTGAAAGAGGTTTTCTCCTGTCAGAAAGGGTAATTTTGACAGGTCAGGCTGCAGTTTTAAAAGTGTAGCAGCCATGATAGTGGTAGACCTGTTTGTCTTGTCTGCTATTGGATAGCACAGTAGTGTTGTAGTCCATAGGTGACATTTCACTTTATAGTTGTTCGGTTTACTATGGCCTTATTGGAAAGGTAAATAGGCCATTAAGGAGTAAGCCTATTTCGACATGTGTTAGGGATCATTACACACATATACTGGAGCTTGGTTAGCAAGTGCCCCAATGCACAGAGAAAATCAATAGCAGAACCACTGTGTAAAACACAAAAAAGGGTGACCATGCAAAAAGAAGCACTTTTTCAGAAGTCTTTTGTTTGTTCTGATTGTCTTTTAAAAGGCATTGTAGACGACATTCGATTTGGCATGCAAAGAATAGTTTTATTTCAGTCATGTGCTTTTGCTATGCTTTACTGTAGTACCTAATCCTAGTGTGGATTTACACCTGTGAAGTAATATTCGTTATCTACTGCACACTGTTACTCTTGAATCCTTCCTTACCTTTCCTTTTTATGAATAGATATATTTAAAGTTTAGAAATTGTAGCATCTTCTAATTAGCACTTCCCTTGTACAGCTATGTACCTCAGCGGAATACTAAGGAATTGACAGCATGCGTTTATTATTATTATTAGAGAGCGATATAATAAAATTATCCAATAAACTCTTGTTACGTGTTAGCCTCTCCTTATTTGGCAGTATGTTCTCAATGATTGTCTGGCAGTCATATTTTTCTAATGTTGCCTTATACACCTCCTACTGAATCCGATGTGATGTATAAGTTTACCTTCAGATATATTTCCCAGCTAGTATTACCTAAACCCTGCCCGTTTTTATTATTACATGTGGTTCACAGCTTAAAGACTTACCCTAAATCTGCAACAATTAGTGTGTGTATGCTGAGAACTCCCTAGGCCCATTTTGGCACTAGAAGTCCAATAAAAGTGCATGTGTAGTTACAGAGTGGCAATGCTACCCCCTTATTGGCAGTAGGAAGCAGGGCTATGCAGGTGGTTATGCTATTTGTTGGATATCAATCAGGAACATATAGGGGATGTGGTTTGTGTTCCTGAGATGGCTGTGACTAGAAGTTTCATCTCTCACCTTTAAGCTGGAGCAGATGTTATGACCATAATGCAGTTAAAAAAAAATAACACATTGCACAGTACAAGCTGTAGTTTACTGAGCATCTATTTGAACATAGAGTTCTTTACTGCTCACCAGAGACCAGTGGAATGCCGCCTCTAGAAACCTACTACTGCATGGGTGTTTGGACTCTTGACTCTGTCAAGTAAGCATACTCACTCTCTGCACTTCATTTTACGTTTTGTGTCTGTTGTTTGACATGCTTTGTAGGAGAGGCCAACCACTCCATTTATCAGTAGACTAGACATTTTAAAAGGGCCCGAGTGATCCATTGTGAGCCCTTTATGGAAGGTGGGCTTGCACTCCAGTGCCTGTGGATATGACTGTGGTGTGCCTCCTTGTTCTCTGTTAAGGTTGGTTCCAACCCTAAATATGTTTTTGCAGAACTGAAGCCGTCAGGCCCACCAGTTCATGAGATGTTCTCTAACACCACCTAATCATAAACTGGACGATAGGCTAAACATCCAGGCCAAACACAGAAAAGTTTATGGGAGGAATGCTTGCAGTTTGTCTAACTGCTGTCAATTGCATGGTGCAGCATTCCAACCCATCCTTGTTTTGCCCAACATGCCACCTCATATTAGACCCAGCTATATGCAAATGAGCCTTGGTCCTGATCTAATAAGAACAGTCCAGCCTGAACCCCTCACTGAACTGGAACACGAGCAATCCAAGACTGACTTCAGCCTGATTGGACCTCTTCAGTTTGGTGTAGCTTAGTTCCAGTGGCACAATGAGCAAGGGACTCATGTCTGGGCCTAACATTTGCCACTTAAGTTGTTACATCCAACACACAGCCAGTGTTGGTACTTCCTGGACCCCTGATTATTACAATCCTCTTTAAAATGTACGTATGCATTCACTGTTTGGACCATTCTATTGCTACAGTAATAACATTGGTGTTGTGCTGTGTGTCCATGGTTTGTGTCAGATGGGCATGTGTTATTACTGTTTTGTTTTATTGTTAGTTGAGTTGTGTGTACATCATATGGTGTTATCTCAGTTAATACTGTAAGTAGATTTATGTGTGTCGAGATTTTATAATAGTGTTGTATATTTACCAACATTCACACCTCTAAGTGGACAATCATTGCATGTGGGATAATTGTGGTGTAGTCTCCCATGACTCAATTGTACACCACCTCTTTTGAGACTGAGCTTGCTGCAGGTTGAGTGATCATTCTTCTGGTAGATGGGAAACACCAACACTCTCACCTTAGGATAAATAGCAGGCCCTTTGACTTAAATGTTGGGATATACAAATACACATGGAAAGCTTTTTACTCTGCAGTGCATGCCATGCAATCTGAACCTGTCTCGGGAAGAAAGTTAATACAGCGTAATACATTTTACATTTATTTTACTGTTCGACAGTAGGAATGGATCAGATTGCAAAAAATGATATTGTGGTGAGAGTATGGACTGATGAAGCAATGTAGGAAAAGTGCAGGTTAAGACATCTAAGAAACACAAAGATTTTTTGTGCTAAAGGTAAAACGGCTTAGCCAAAAAAGAGGAAATTGCAAATACGTTTTGAAGTGTTTTCTAAACTGAAAAAATTGCTTCCACACAAGATGATTTGGCAGAAAATTAAACTTTTTCCTGTTGCCACAGAAAAGTTTGTCATTGAACCTATATGTTTAGGTCAGAAATGAAGTAAATGACTGATGGTTTGACCAAATAGATTGCCAGTTAAGTGTCATGATCTTTTTCTACTAATCTGGCAAGTACTGGGAAAAGATTTCTTCTCCTTGCACCCCAAAGGGCTTTGTAGAGATGATTTTATGTTACTGTGCTTAGATTACATAAGCATACGTGAGAGCAGCTCGGTCTCAACAAACCTCTCCTGGTAGTGGTGTTCTCACTACTATATTCAAAATCCTTTTTCTGTTACTGTTCTCTAAGATCTCCAAGCAACTTGTAACATAGATTTTGTGGCTGCCCTTGAGTCCTCTTTCTTGCATTTGAAACATTCTACTCCATGAATGTCGGCTGAACCATTTCCCTTCTTGACTGGCTGATAAAGCTGACAAGTGTGATCTTCCTTCCCCCTTCCTTTGTTTTCTACCCATAGATGAATGATTGTTTGGCTTTGTTAATGGAAATGTCTGGAGTGTTCACTTGTCCTATTGTGAAACACAGAGTGGTAGAAATAACACTGGCAGAGCTATGTCGACCTGTGAAGCCAAGGTGGAAATCACTTACATTCGTTTTGTTTATTTGCGGAGGAGGTGTTCACCACTGTCTCTCAATCTATTCTGCGTGGGTTTCCCGATAATATTCTTCTGCTTCTTGTTTACCCGTAACTCTCAAATCTAATTAGAAATTTGTTGCAGCTAGCTGTACTCTCCTATCTTCAGGTTGGGATTTACAGGCAAGGTGCTTAAGAATACTTGCACAATACTGACAGTGCAGTATTGATATCAGGCAGAATGTGGGATCTTTCTTAATATCTTTGGACAGACCAGCTAAGGGTCACTTTAACCACTAGATATAACACTACATCCGTCTTTTTCTTCTTTCCCGCAAGCCATCTTTTAGGCACTTCATTGGCCCACCCTCCTTTAGGTGCTTACCATCTTTCTTCCCCCGGAATTTGGTGTGTCTTAATGCCATGGGATTGGGGAGGCAAGACACCTGAACAGAACTGGGAAAAACATTGAGTCTGAGATTGGTGGCTCATATATAGCACAGCAAGGCAGCCACAATATTCTGCCTTGTTGCACATATTGTGTAAGAATGCAGTCCCAAGACATGAATTTTGAAAGACTGCATGCTTGAGGTACTTCGTGAAACTCTTGTACGCATTACTGACACCAAAAGAAGTGGCACACGATGCTTTTGTAAATAAACATCAGGAAAATGGGTAATAGTGAATAGGCTTTGAATAGTATATTAATGTATGTCTTCATTCCATGACCGTGGAAATATTTATTTCACCCAGTCGGTTATGAAAGATTGCATATCTATGTAGCAAATCATTGTATAGCTTTTGTATTTACACTGTGTAGTCCTCTGACCAACATGTCTGTTACTCACTGACCTCAAATGCCAATTAAAGGTAGATGGATTCCGCCTACTACTCCTCCTTTCAAAGGGGTCGTTTAGGCTGTCAATCCTCCGGGGATAAACACCACCATAGAAATGGTTTCACACTCACTGCCTGAAGTCATATCACAAGGAAGCTTTAAAAACAAAAACACTTCAACCTTTAATTGGCTGTCAACACTCATGATTGGTTCTGGCTATTCTTAATGGGTTTATTCTGTGAGTGGTCTGTCTACCGAAGTTTACCCACGGCTCTGTAGCCCTTTATTACAAATCTTTTCAGGGACTCACTGTCAAGTAACCCAGGCATATTATTATCTTGTCTCAACACTTAAACCTGGTCTGTAAAAAACATCTTATTTTCGTTTGAACACAAAGTTCAAGAGAAAGAAGCATCAAAAAAGTGTGTTCGATTTACCAAACATGATAATGTTGCATTTCAATAACTGAGCTAATTTTAGTAAATGAAAATGTGAACTAAAATTTTATTGGTGAAGTGGACGCTTTTATTCTGGTGTGCACCAGAGTTACTTTCCTGACATGATACCATTTTGACCCTTTTCTGAAGAGTGAGGGTTGTTCAGTGTTTGTATGCCGATCGTGATGAACCCAGATCCTCAATACTGCACAGGAATACTGTTCTCATGTGTGAGATGTCCTGCAGGATTGTAGCCAAGTCATAAATTAAATATGTCCACAGGCAAAGAGGCACAGAGCATAATTTACCCTGATGCTACGGCTTTGCACTACCTTCGTGAAGTTCTGAGTTAGTGAATCAGTTACAGGAAGCACAGCTCTACTATACCTTGGTGAGTCGCCTCATGCTGTAGCAATAGAATGCCCAGTGTAGCAATAGTTCCTCTTTGATGCATGCCAGGGGGACACGCTAGTAAAGTAGGGTGCTGCACAGTAATAAAAGAAGACAGGACATGTGTAGCAGTACTGGCCTTTTGCTCTCCGCCTCTGGCCCTTTTTATTACCTCGCTCCTACGTCAGGAGGGGACCATAGCCTTTTGCCATCGGCAGAGGGAAACACCCAATCAAGGTCCAAGGTTTCCCCTCACCCGTGGACTCTTCCACGAAACAACATTCCTCCTTTACCCACAATAAAAACTGAACATGTGGTACCCACAAAACACAACCAAAACACCCCAAAAACACTATCAACTGTCCCACTAGGAACAAAGGCCCATAATTGCAAATACCCCCTCCCCGCCCCAGAAACGATAGTTCACACAAAGGAACACCTGGTTCCCCTACACAGGGGTCTGACTCGGTGCCCCAGCTAGGTGGTTGCAGACACTGTTGGTAGCTGGACAGCTGGTGTACAAACATCCAAATGTTTTTTTAGATGAGAACAAAGTCTCTCAGCTGGCTGGATGGTACCGGTCTGGGTCTCGGATCGTACCTCACCAAGCCTTCTCTCTGAGGTACACGCCTCTCTGCTGATGTTGGATTGCTCCCTCCAGACAGCCCTTCACTCACACCTCTGCTGGGGGCCACAGACGAATCACTCATTCGGTCCAGTTCCCTTTCTTGCGGGGCACACATCCCTTTATCCTCAGGAGGTCCTGTGATTACTTCTTCCTCCCGCCTTTCGATGTCCTCGAGGTTGTCAGATTCGTCAGCATCACAGCTCACAGGGCCCCTTCCATCAGACCAGTAGCATTTAAAGAATGATACATTTCGGTTTATGTATTCCTTCTCACAGATTGCAGTGATCATAGTTCCACTGATCTTCACTATTGTCCATGGCATCAGTTCAAACGGGAGCTTGAATTTTCCTTTGGGGCGTCGGTTCCTTACTAACACCTGATTGCCTAATCTCAGAAGTTTGGTTTGGGCGTGTCTTTTCCTTGACATGCAGTTATTGTTGGTTCCATGTTGGCATAGCTGCTCAGAAGCTTGTTTCTGCAAAGCTGCGGTGTTCTCGCAGTGTGGTATGATGTCACCGAGTGTGGGGTTCATGCACAGTGAACTTGGTGAGATTTTAGTTGTAGTATGTGGTGTGAGTCGATATTCCCTCAAAAAGGAGTACAAGGCACAGTCTATGTTCTGCCCTTTTGCAACCGCATTCCTCAGGACTTTGTTTAGAGTTTGCATGAAGCGCTCAGCCTTTCCATTCACCTACAGCCAGCATGGTGTGATTTTACGATGATGGACACCCTGGGAGGCCAGATATTCTGCAAAGTCCTGATTTGAGAACGGCGGTCCATTGTCAGTCCTGACCGCTCGGATAAGGCCATGCGTTGCCATGATTTTCCAAGTAAGCACTCTCTCTGTGCCAGGGAATGGAGGAAATCGATTCAGTGACGATGGGTGCAGGAGGTTCACTGGGGCCAGCCGCTTGACATAACTGGTAGTGCTGCACCACCCTCTCCACATGCTGGTCCAATCCTGGAAACCACACCTTGCATCTGAGTCTCGCCTTGGTGTTGATGACTCCCTGATGTGCTGAGTGAGCGAAGTCAATGACGTGTTGTTTTAGGGACAGGGGAACCACCAGCCTCAGACCTTGAAGCAGGCGCCCCTCCGGTGATACAGATAACTCTTGCCAGACATAGTGTAGGGGTGACAGAGCACGGCTCGCCTGCTCTGTCTTTCTCGACAGGTTAAGTGTCATGATATGCCATTTACCAGTGGTGACCCCCACTAGCGACAGTTGCAAGCATTCATCAGGTTGGGTAGCGGCTTGGATCTTCTCCCGGTAAGGGCCGTGAACACTCCACTGCAATCTGTACATACTCTTTCAGGTCATCTGCCTCCACTGTTTCCCAGGCAGAGGCTGGCTGGGCATGCTGAGAGAGATAGTCGGCAGGGTTCTGGGACCCCGGTTGATAAATTACCGTGAATTGATAATCTTGCAGTTGGAGCATCCACTTTTCGTTCCTCTGGGTGGTTTGGAGGCTGAACCATTGAACAGTGGAATCAAAGGCTTGTGGTCAGTGTGCACAGTGAAAGGCTGGCCATACAAGTACAGATAAAAACAGAGGCAGCCCCAATGAACTGCTATGGCTTCCTATTCAATGTAAGAGTATCTATGTTCTGTTTCACTTAGCTCTCGGCTGTCATAAGCCACCGAGGCCCACTCCCTGTTCTCGCCTGGTTGGGATAGTATGGCACCCAGTCCCATGGGGCTGGCAGCCACTGACAGTTCTGACTTTTTGGAGGGGTCTCAGTACACCAGAGTGGTATGGGCCGCCAGGGCTTGTTTAGTCGCATTAAAGGCATCTTCCTGATCGGGTCCCCATGCCCACAGGTTGTTGGCCTTCATCAGCTCCCGGAGAGGGGCAGTGAAGGATGCCAAGTTCTGTATAAACCTTCCACAACATGTCACCATGCCTAGAAAACTGCCAACTCTGGTGACTGATGTGGATGCTGGGACTGCTTGGATATCGTGACATTTTTCAGGCTCTGGCATCACCCCTTTGTCTGATGAAGTGGTACCCAATAAAAGCAATGTCTCTCTGCAAGAAGGCACACTTCTCACGATGCAGGGTGCACCAATGATCCTGCTTGCATTTGAAGGTGGCCCTGAGTCATTCCAGATGTTCCTCCATGGTTGGGGCATGCACCAGGATATCATCACTAAGGTTTACCACTCCCTCTGGTCCTGTGAGTACTCCCCTTTTGGTGTCCGGGAAGACCTCAGCCGCACTGGACACTCCCAAGCTGAGGCATTTATAACTTCGAAGCACAACATGCGTGGAGAATGTGGTGATGGCTCTTGCCTCCGGGATGAGCAGGAGTTGGTGGTAGCCTGCCTGCAGGTCTATCTTTGAAAACCACCGGAATCCACTCACCTGTGCTACAATGTAATCTACTGTCAGGTTTAGATCAGGTTCCTGTCTGATGGGCAAGTTTGGTAGTCTCACTTTCCCGGCTGCTTAGGCTTGCGAGTGATGACAATTGGCAGAACCCATGGCGTTGGTCCATCCACCCTTTCGATGATATCAGCGAGCTCTAGCTTCCACAGTTCTTTCTCCACTTCAGGACTCAGGTGGAATGTAATCCTGCGATGTTTTAGGGCTATGCGCTGGATGGACTCATCAATATGAAGGTGTATTAATCTTCCTTTAAGACATCCAATGCCTTCAAATAGCAAAGGGTACTCTGCTACCAGTCCCTCAATGCTCTCATCATGTATGCTGAAAGCGAAAGACACAAGGTTCAGTTTCTCCGCTGTTTTGCAGCACAGCAGCATGCAGGAACCTGTCGTAGTGACGAGAATTTTGACACGCACCATTTGCATCTCATGAGTGATTTCAGCCTTGAAGACTCCTGCCAGAGAGAGTGGTGTGGACGAGCCAAATGCGAAAACTTGAGTGGTCTTGGGGTGGAGAACTGGGGCGAAACTGAGCCTTTAGAACAGATTGAGCCAGGATGTTAATGGACACTCCTGAGTCTGAGGGTCACCACCTGCTGCCCAGCCACTAGGATATTGGATTTCAGAATTTGCTTCCTGGGGTCTCCCCCCAGTTGCATGGTGTGGACTACATGGACAGCCCCTCCTGCTTCATCCATGTCTCCATCACTCTAAAGGGGTTTGTGCAACACGGATGGTCTTGGCGATGGGTGCTTTCTGAGATGTCGTGGAGGAACAGACATTGGCAAAATGGTTCAGCTTGTTGCAGTTTGTGCACCGTTTTCCTTGGGCAGGACAAAACCCTTGGTGAAGATACGACCCTTCACACGTGTAGCACGCTCAAACCTCAGTGGTTGGTTTTGGTTGAGGTTTCTTCTAGTCCAAGGACTCTAGGTTTACAGCGTTCACCGGTTCAGTCTTCACTTGCTGCTGCAGCCTTCTCCATGTGTCCTGTTCAGAACTTTGACAGTTCTTTTGTTCGCCCCATTGTATGCATATCCACCATAGGCATGCCTGGGACTTGCAGTATGCTCTGTCTCAGCTTCAGCGAGGTGCAGCCTTTGATGAATTGCGCTCTCACTTTATCCCTGATGTCGGGCAACATGCAAATGCTTGCACGTTCACGGAGTTGGGCATAGAAGTTGTCAACCGACTCTTCTGGAAGTTGTTGTGCTTGCCAGAGGAGGAAACACCCATAGTCTGGGTTTGGCAGAGGCTCAAAATGGGCAGTCAGAGCTCCACACTGTCTGATATGTGAATGGCGGTCCCTCCTCAGCTATTGATTTATTAATTTTGTGAATCGCTGACCCACCCAGATAGAGCAGCATGAGACAATGTTGATCATTACCCAGGGTCACTGCGGCAACAATAGGTCTCCAGCCCTGTGACCCATTCTTTCCATCTGCCCGCTTGTGCAGATGGCAGTCCATCGATCACAACGGGCTCCCATGATGGTATTGATGACCTGATGTTCTAATGATGAGTGTAGATGGCATCAGAAAACACAAACTGGTACACTTGCCACACCCGTTGACATTGGTTTGTGTCTGGTGCAGCATGCCTCAGTGGATATACGGTGGAACTGACCACTTTTACTTTGTGCTAGGCCATGACTTAGTCCATGTGGGGCATGGGGACACTTTTTTTCTCTATGCCAGCATTGACTCAGAGCCTCGTATTTCCTCCTGGATGTGTAGGAACGTACATCGTCATTGGTTGGCCCACCGTGCATCATGCAACACATTGTGACTGGTTACCTGTAGGTACATGCATTATTTATTTCTTCTCTGTATTTTTATTTTGTTGTTGTGCCCCTTTGTAGAATTGAAGAGTCATGAAGTTTAGTCAGTCATGTGATGAGGCTACAGGAGGTGGCCAGGTGGATGGATGTGCTGACTCACTGTAGTGATGGGCAGGTCACACACCAGGCTATGCGTTGAACCCAGACACGCATGAGCACTCCTTTTCCAGGCTATGTGTCATGAGCCACACAACATATGGGGCCGGTGCTGGGAACACGCCGGCAACTGGGACCAAACAGCAGTGTGATTGGGGCCGCCTCGGAAGGTGATTCCAGGTGCCTTATGCGTGTGCTTTACCTCACCTCAGCACAGCGCACTGACCTGTATGTTGATGGCAGCCACGAATGTGGCAAACAGGCACAGTGCGTGCTGAGCACACACCACTCTGGTGCAGAATAGTGGCATATGGTTTTGGGGAGTAGGGGTGCTGGTGCGTGGGCACATTAAACCTCATCACCAGTTTGTTGCGTGCCAGGGACACACACAAATAAAGTAGGGTGCAGCACAGTAACAAAAGAAGACAGGACACATATATAGGAGTACTGGCCTTTCGCGCTCCACCTCCGGCCCTGTTTATTACCTCGCTCCTACATCAGGAGGAGACCGCATCCTCTCTCCATTGGCAGAGGGGAAACACCCTATGAAGGTCCGAGGTTTCCCCTCGCCAATACACTCTTCCACGATACAACCCTTTTCTGCGTAGTCTCCCTACATATTTCACTTTTTTATGAATATTTTCTGTTGCTATTATGATTCAGAGCACCCACGCTGGAACCGTCACAGTGACCAATCACTGTTGTTGGAAGTACTGTTGGGTACACCCAATCTGCTTATTTAACTTTCCTGTAGAGCCATACTAAGGTGGTGTAGTATATGCTTGACAGTTGGATATCACAAGAACTCCTACACATGATTCATAAAATGTGACTCCAGGTCCTCCCATTGTGAATTTGTTGGTTGTGAACACTGCAGTAACACGTCTGAGAAAGGTGTAACTGTATGCATTAGAGAAGTCCTCGCTAATTGTGCCTAGTAGCTGAGTGCTGGATACTTGATGTATAGAAATACGACGTGCAGAATATTAAAGAGGATATAATATATATACATATATATATATTATAATACACCCTAGAAATTCACTGAAAAAGCTGGTTAAAGTAATGTTATACTTATGTGGATTTGTCAGTGCAACATTAACGTTTTAAATGAAACAAATCACAGAAATACACCAGTTATAGTTAGCAGCTCTAACTATAACTTGCGCTCCATCATGCACTGCTTATGACCTCACATATGACATGTTCTATGACATTTATGAAATCACTGATGACATATCAAATGATGTTACTGACAAATTCACCTAACTATAATGTTATTTAAGCCTATGTTTTTTAGTGGATTTTTATCATTTTTTTCTTTAAACAAAACAGAATCTTTTTATCACACCTAACTATAACATTACTTTAACTTTTGATTTTTTTCAATGAATTTCTAAGGCTGTGTATTGATGTAAAGTAATATTTATTTACAATACATAAATCCAACCTTCTGCTGCTCTGGACCTTCAGCCGTGCATGGCATGAGGTGTTGGCTGAGGACAACACCTTGCATAAAGCCAAGACCACACTGCTCACGACCTTTAGTTGTGCATGCCAGGGGAGTTGGCCACAGACCCTAGGGGAACCATCCCCCAGAGTTTTTTCTTTTTCAAGTCTCACTCGGTTTCCCCACTGACCCAGCTGTCTTCCTGCATCCAGTGGGAGCCGGCATTGCTCCTGCCCACAGGGAACAGCTCATAAAGCTGCTTCTTGCGGCAGGGGCAATATTTAGATATGTTTTAGCCACTCCCAGTGGGTGGGAGAATTTTTTGGAGCTCTTGCCTGCTTGTGAGCAGACTTGGTGTTTGCTCTCACTTGGTGGAAAATGTAAAAATGCTTCTGCAAAATGAAAGCAAACACAGGTTTCCATGCCTGTGCCAGTGCAGGCAGGGTAACCAATGTGTCATGGGGGTGCGCTCCCCAGGGCATAGCCTGTGAGCTGGCCCCCCTGTGGATTGGTTCCCTGAGGCTATTAATGGCTCAAAGAAGGGAGGGGGCACACAGCCTTTCTCCCATAAAGTAATCAGCCCCATGACCGGGCTCCTTGGAGGTGAACTCCTGAGGCTTTTGGAGGTGTGGGGGATGCGGTCCCTCCCCATTTTGTGAAATTTCATCCGGCTAGGGGGGGCATAGTGCAGCCCTTCTCCTCCTCATATAAACAAATTCTAGTCCTAGGGTTGGGCTCCCTGGGGCCTCTGCAGTCACAGACAGTGGGGCCCACACATCCCCCTCCCCGTATAAGATAATTTTAGCCCTGGTGGTGGTCTTACCTAGGCTTCTGGTGGCTGAAGGAAGGAGGCCTTCCCTTTTAAAAAATACAGCCCTGGGATCGGCTGCAAAGGGCTTCAAGCACTGGATGTGTCCTGGCCACAATTTTCATTTGGATCCTGGGAGAATGTTGCCAGATCACTGCATTTTTTTGCTGTCTTTTTTCACATTTTGGCCCAAAGGGTCCCCATGGGCCCTAATTTCTTTGTGATTTCAGGACAGCGATTTAAGTCCCTGAGAATTGTAAAGGCTGCCAGCAATTTCTTTCTCTTGTTGCTGCCAGCCAATCAGACTCTGACTCTCACAAGAGATGGGCCACAGTAAATAATGCTACTTGGGCCAATCGGAGTACTCCATTTTTAAATTGGCACTTATGCGAGAGTCTCTTGCTCCCCCAGCCATCCAAATATCTATATTTGTTTACTTGACATTTCTCAAAAATTAATTTTCACAAAAAGCACAATGTGTGGACCAATATCCTCTTGAATTTGATGTAAATCTTGCTTGTAGCCTCTCTTAAAGAAGTCTATCGAAAATGCATAGGGATTTTGCATTTTGGGACGCCACGGTGTTCTCTGTCCCCGCTTGAAAGATCACACTGAAACAGTCCATTCAGATACTAGCCCAAAAAAGTAGCACCTTTTTGGAAAGTTTTGTGGACATTTGATAGAGATCAAATTTTACTAATTCATTAGTGGCATAGAAGTTAGCATATGGTGACTTACAAGTTTTGATTTGAAATCCTAACAGCAACATTAACATGCATTGTAAAAATGTGCATGTTTGAAATATGTCAGACATTGTGCCCTCCATTTCTTTTCAACATTGCATTTTGCCATGAAAGATGTTGTGCATTTATAGTCTAGTGAACTACTGACATGAATTAATATTAAAGGTATTATTTTCAGAAAAACAGTAGAGATGAAGATGAAGGTGCGCAATAGAATTTAGATGTAGTAATTTCATTAAAACATATATTTAGGCTTGCCTAACTAAACTATGCCTGAAGTTCCATTTTTGCAGAAGTAGTGGAAGAAATGCTAATTTATCATGTTCCCTTTCACCTGAATTATTTCCTAGGTTCCTGATGTGTTAGAGAATGTCCCATTGTATTGAAGACAGAGAACATGTTTTAACTAAAAGGACAAGTATGAATTCATCAAGATGACTTTGCATCTTCCCTGAGAATCTGGAATAGTTGCTAACTTGATGGGCGTCAATAATTTCCATTCGATATTGATCCATATGCGCAAGATGGACCAATCAGAACTCTCTGGACATTTCTAGTTAGGGAGAGACTTCTGAAAAGTTTAGTCAGTTTTGCTTATGCCCCCTTGCTGTTAAGCTACTATGTCATCTCCTGACTCCCTGTAAACATTAGATATCTTTAAGCCATCCTTTCTATTTGCCCCATATTCTTATGCTGTTCAATATTAATATGCCCAAAAAACTCTGAACTTCTGTCCTGCCCTATGTCCAGTTTTTGTTCTGCACTACCCCTGATGCTACTGTCTACTGATTCTGAGAAGTTGTGAGCACTTTGGACCGACAAATCTTTCTTGTCTGCGGTTCCATGAGGAGAGGTATATAATCTGCACTTTGGTTCTTCTTATTTCCTTTCCAGCTTAGATGATTACACCTGTGTATTCTTATAGTGAGTTACCCTAGTTAGATGATTTTTCAAATTAATTTTGCCTCTTCTTCTGTTTTGTCTGCATGTGTTATTCTGTCCTCACTTATGCAAGTCACAATTCGTATAAAGGATAAGGATGGCCCAGCCCAAAAACTGATTGTTATTAAGGGAGTTTGATGCTTTACTGATGTCACCATCATCTGCTTTGAAATCTGTTTTTGATGTGCATGTTATAGTCCTGTTAATTTGTGTTATTCTCTTGGAGTGCTTAATAGCATTGATGTTTAGTAGGCTTAATCTCTTTAGAAGTTTTGGTCAGCTTATGTGTTAGACCTGACAGCCTTAGGGTGGTCACCCCTAACTTTTTGCCTGCCTCCCTCCACTTTGTGGAAAGTTTTTTTGCTGGTTTTAGGACTCTGTGCACTTTATCACTGCTAACCAGTGCTAAAGTGAATATGCTCTCTCCCTTAAAACATGGTGACATTGGTTCATACCCAATTGGCTTATTTAATCTACCTGTAAGTCCCCAGTAAAGTGCACTACATGTGCCCAGGGCCTGTAGATTAAATGCTACTAGTGGGTCTGCAGCACTGATTGTGCCACCCACATAAGTAGCCCCTTAGCGATGCCTCAGACCTGCCATTGCAAGGCCTGTGTGTGCAGTTTCACTGCCACTTCGACTTGGCACTTAAAAGTACTTGCCAAGCCTTAAAACTCCCCTTTTTCTACATATGTCACCCTTAAAGCAGACCCTAGGTAACCCATAGGGCAGGGTGCTCTGTAGGTAAAAGGCAGGACATATACCTGTGTAGTTTATATGTCCTGGTAGTGTAGAATTCCTAAATTCGTCTTACACTGCTGTGAGGCCTGCTCCTTTCATAGGCTAACACTAGGGCTACCCTCACATACTGTTTGAGTGGTAGATTCTGATGTGAAAGGAGTAACAAGGTCATATTTAGTATGGCCAGAATGGTAATACAAAATACTGCTGACTGGTGAAGTTGGACTTAATTATTCCTATTTTAGAAATGCCACTTTTTAGAAAGTGAGCATTTCTCTGCACTTAAATCCTTCTGTGCCTTACAATTCACGTCTGGCTCGGTTACTTGACAGCTCCCTTGTGCATTTCACTCAGACAACCCAAAACACAGGATGCTCAATCACATGTGCACACATCTGCATACTGAAAGGCTCTTCCTGGGCTGGGAGAGTGGAGGGCCTGACTCTTACATTTGAAAGGACAGTGGCCTGCCCTCACACAATGGACTGCCAAACCCCCTACTGGTACCCTGGCAGACAAGATGGAACTGAAAGGGGACCTGGTGAACTTCTAAGCCACTCTTTGAAGTCTCCTCCACCTCAAAGGCACATTTGGGTATTTAAACAGGGCCTCTGACCCTACCAAATCAGACCCTTCTGGACAAGATACCACTGGTGAAGAAACTCTGAACCAGAACCTGCAACCTTCCAAGAGAAACTGCCTGGCTTCCCAAAGGACTCACCTGACTGCTTTTCTGCAAAGGACTGCTGCCCTGCTGTTGCCCTGCTGCCTTGCTGCCCTCTGGCTCTGCTGAGAAGTGCTCTCAAAGTGCTTGGATAGAACTTGCCTCCTGTTCCTTGACGTCTCAGGACCAAAAAGATTTCCTCCTGCAAAGAACTCCTTGTGCGGCGAAAATTTGATGCACGGCCTGCTAGAAACGATGCACAGCCTGCATCGCGGTGAGAAACTCACGACACTACAAACCGGAACGATACAGTCCGGCTCCCCGAGAGATCAACGCAGCACCAGCGTTGCGACCAGAACTTCGATGCACAGCACACTGGATCGATGTATAGCCGAACTGGAACAAAGCAGCCAGCCTTCCTGCGAGAAGAGTCGATGCAACGCCTGCTGTGCAACAGAAATTTCCCTGCATTGCCCACTGGATCGACGCAGCTCCTGTGACTTTGTCCTGCACGCCCAGGATTTCTCTGCATCATCCCCGGGGCATCCAAAAACCCTGCAATCTGAAGAGGATCCAAGACAGCGCCCCGGAAATCGATGCAAAGCCTCCCCTGCATGGAAAATTATCAACGCATCATCTGTGTGTACCCGGAGAAGCTGATGCACACCTCCATGTTTTCCACGCATCTCCTCCTCTGCGGTCCCTTGCGGAGCATTTGTACGCACGCCAGGTACTTTGTGCTTGCAAGAGACACTTGTTACTTTTTAAAGACTAAAGGCTCCTTTTATCAATTGCTAAAGTGATATTTTAATGTGTACTTAACAAATCTTGATCGTTTTGACCTGCATTTAACCAGATAAATATATATTTTTCTAAACACTGTGTGGTGTGTTTATGTGGTGTTATACTGTTATTGCATGATTTATTGCACAAATACTTTACACATTGCCTTCTAAGTTAAGCCTGTTTGCTCAGTGCCAAGCTACCAGAGGGTGGGCACAGGATAATTTGGATTGTGTGTGATTTACCTTGACTAGAGTGAGGGTCCTTGCTTGGACAGGGGGTAACCTGACTTTCAACCAAAGACCCAATTTTTAACATTATGGTTTTCATATATGTTTATAACTTAGTTTTTTGTACCATTGATGTTACATTAACTTTGTGGTTGTAATAAATCTTTGAAACTTGAGTCAGTTTGGAGTTTTAATTCCGTGGTCAAATTTGTCATGGTGTTGAACATTTTTTACGTTTCTTGTGTTAGTGAGGAGAGTGATAATGATATTCATTCACCATAAATCAATAAGTCCAAAGATCCCATTGACCTTTAGTGTAGGTGGGATGAGTTGTGGCGTTTCACAGGCGCACACAGTGTCTAAATCGAGTCAGGAGGAGGACCTCTGTGCGTGCTGCAGCACATTCATCAAACGGTGGCAAACTTATTAGCAATACAAAAAAATGCTTCTCCTATGTAATAGCGATCCTAACTATAACTACCTAGTATATATATATACCACCTAGTGGCGGTATAGTTAGGACCTAGTTTCTATAGAAAAAACGTTTTGTTTAGGCCATAACTTTGGTGCCGTTTGAATCTTCACAACATTTTGTAAGCAAATATGCCACTCACTTCAGCTGCTGTCTTGAAAGTTTTGGGGTGATCCATCAATTGGAGGGCGTGAAAAAGCGGAGGACCCAAAATGTGTTTTCCCCATTCATTTCTCCATAGGGATTTTGAACAACTATAGCACCCAAACCACTGGACGGAATTACACCATATTTGGCAGAAGATCTTGGTCCAGAAAGAGCCCTTTTAGGTATTTGTTGTAAATCCGTTCAGTTGTTTTTGAGAAATTAAAGGAAATCCAAATGTGTATATATATATATCGGGCCGCAAAGGATTTGCGACCCCTCCCGATCTTATGGTGAATTAAACACCTATATTAATTAATCTCCAATTGAAACAGGTGATTTGTACACCTATATTAAATAATCTCAGAATGAAACAGGTGATTTGTAAGGTAATTTTATTCACCAATTCTTTATCTGGATCCCTTGTATTATCCAGTTAGATCTAATTTCAGCACTCCCTCTGCAGTTTTTAACAACGAGGTTGAGTCCGCCCAGGTAGTATCATCTTACCTGGGTGGGGCTAGGTGGTCAAATGATGAAGCATGACACTATAATGTGTGTGAGACAACCTAGTCGGTCAAGGGAATGCCCTCAAAAGCACAGCCACTTCCTACACCCATCCCTACCTGGAAAATACGCTCCCAACTAGCGCTTCCTGAACAGGGCCTAATAGTCCAGTTCCCTCCAGTATTTACGATTTTCTAGCCAAAACGGGAGCATGTGTGGGGTTGAGTCACTCCCGACACTGTCCTCTTGTGTTTCAATAACAACCAAAATCCTCCGACTTGGAATGGTGAGGGCTGCATATTTTGGACTTTGGGACGCTGCCATGTAGAAGAATCCACAAGACCTAGACACATCTGAAAACGAAACATCTGGGTGAGTCCAGGGTGGTGTGCTTTACATGCACCCCGCACCATTTTGTTACCCACAATGCCCTGCAAACCTCCAACTTTGCTGGAAATCACACATTTTTTTCCACATTTTTGTGATGGAACCTTCATGAATCTGCAGGATTCCACAAAATTCCTACTGCCCAGCATTGTCTCATCTATACCGATGAAAATTCTGCCTCACTTGTCAGCCTAAAATGTTTTTTTTTTCCAAACTGCCCTTTTGGACCCGCTTTGGTTCCCCCTCAATTTTGACATGTTTTTGGCTCTTCCCTGTCACAGGCACTTGCCCCCCCCCCCTACCCAAGTGAGGTATCATTTTTACAGGGAGACTGAGGGGAACCTTTGCCCCGGTGCAGTGATCCCACACAGAAATGTGGGGAAAATGTTTTTTGTTTTTTTTAGCTAAATTTGAGGTTTCCTGGGGGTTCTGGGTAAGAAAAACTCAGGGATCCACGCAAGTCACACCTCCTTGTTCTCCCTTGGGTGTCTAGTTTTCAGAAATGTCTGGGTTTGGTAGGTTTCCCTAGAGGGCTCCTGAGCCCAGGACCAAAAATGCAGGTGCTCCCCTCGTAAAAACTGGTACTTTTGTATTTGATAATTTTGATGTGTCCAGATAGTGTTTTGGGGCATTTCCTTTCACGGGCACTCGGCTTACCCACACAAGTGAGTGTTCTGCTTTCCCTCTTATCTCGTAACCGATCTTACAGAACCTCTCTGGAATGCACTTCTGAGTTTAAAGAAGACATTTATTGTTATTAATTCTCCACCACGAGGTTCCTTAGAGACGAAATTAGTAGATTGGAAGCACACGTTCAAAAGTAGTCGCAGCAATGAAAGCAAAATATATCAAAGTACTTCTCAGTTGAAATGTACACAGCAAATATAGGTGATTATATCATAGCATAACTTCAAAACAAAGCATAAAAGTCAAAATTCATCACCGTAGGGCCTATAGCTCAGCTTCATCTTTCTGGGGTCTGCAAGTTGATGACTCCGGTCAACTGCGAGAAAGAGATTTTCTACCCAAAATGGAGACAGGCAACCGACGTCTAGCTCCTGTCTGAAGTCAAAGCAGATTCAATCTACCCTGCTGCAGCCCAGAGTCATCCTTAAAAGCAAACTTAGTGTGAGAACCAAAGGACCCTGGAGAGTGGCCAATTCTCCCAAGCTCCTCGCTCTCAGACTGGATTGTGAGGTAACCACAAAATCTACGTGCTCTTATCAGCTAAGGTCTGGTGGGAAGAAAACAGCTTGGTCCATCTTGTGGAAAAACACAGCTTGGAAAAAACACAGCTCATCTGCAATATCTCAACTGCAATGTCTAACCCCATGTTAAAGTCAATAGGCAGCTAACCTAAATATCAAATGTAATGGCTAATGCCATGTCAAAGCCAATAGGCAGCTAAACTGAACACAACATGTAATGTGCTACTGGTGAACATTGAGCAACTAATATGCGCAGTGGTGAAACACAAAGTCATTGGTCAAACACAATAGCATCACAGTGAGGTACCATTTTTATCGGGAGACTTGGGGAACGCTGGGTGGAAGGAAATTTGTGGCTCCTCTCACATTCCAGAACTGTCACTGAAATGTGAGGAAAAAGTGTTTATTTGGCCAAATTTTGAGGTTTACTATGGATTCTGGGTAACAGAACCTGGTGAAAACCCCACAAGTCACCCCATCCTGGATTGCCCTAGGGGTTTAGTTTTCAAAAATGCACAGGTTTGGTAGGTTTCCCTGGGTGCTGGCTGAGCTGGAGGCCAAAATACAGCTAGGCACTTTCCAAAAAACACGTCAGATTTCAATGTAAAAATGTGATGTGTCCATGTTGTGTTTCCTGTCGCGAGCATTAGGCCTACCCACGCAAGTGAGGCACCATATCTATCAGGAGACTTGGGGAAACACAGAATAGCAAAACAAGTGTTATTGTCCCTTGTCTTTCTCTACATTTTTTTTTTCTCCAAATGTAAGTGTGTAAAAAAGATGTCTATTTGAGAAATGCCCTGTAATTCAAATGCTAGTATGGGCACCCCGGAATTCAGAGATGTGGAAATAACCACTGCTTCTCAACACCTTATCTTGTGTCCATTTTGGAAATACAAAGGCTTTCTTGATACCTATTTTTCACTCTTTATATTTCAGCAAATGTATTGCTGTATACCCGGTATAGAATGAAAATCCATTGCAAGTTGCAGCTCATTTATTGGCTCTGGGCACCTAGGGTTCTTGATGAACCTACAAGCCCTATATATCCCCGCAACCAGAAGAGTCCAGCAGACGTAACAGTATATTGCTTTCAAAAGTCTGACATTGCAGGGAAAAGTTACAGAGTAAAACGTGGAGAAAAATCGCTGTTTTTTTCACCAAGTTCAATATTTTTTTTATTTCAGCTGTTATTTTCTGTAGGAAAACCTTGTAGGATCTACACAAATTACCCCTTTCTACATTTAGAATTGTGTCTACTTTTTAGAAATGTTTAGCTGTCTGGGACCCAGCATTGGTTTCTCACCCATTTCTGTCACTAACTGGGAGGAGACTGAAAGCACATAAAATAGTAAAAATGGGGTATGTCCCAGTAAAATACCAAAACTGTGCTGAAAAATTGGGTTTTCTGATTCAAGACTGCCTGTTCCTGAAATCTGGGAAGATGGTGATTTTAGCACCGCAAACCCTTTGTTGATGCCATTTTCAGGGAAAAAACCACAAGCCGCCTTCTGCAGCCCTTTTTTCCAATTTGTTTGAAAAAACGAATTATTCACTGTATTTTGGCTAATTTCTTGGTCTCCTTCAGGGGAAACCACAAACTCTGGTTTGTCTAGAATCCCTAGGATGTTGGGAAAAAAAGATGCAGATCTGGTGTGGATAGCTTATGTGGACAAAAAGTTATGAGGGCCTAAGCGCGAGCTGCCCCAAATAAGTCCTGGCAGCGAAGGGGTAAAAGATTGAGATCATATTTTATGCAACTTAAAAATGTATGGTTGAAAAGAATTGAAAGCAGGGAATGACCACAGACTCACCAAGACTAGAACCCTTAACCTTTAGTGTGCATGTCTGAAACCTTAACTAATTTTGGGCACTGCACAATAAGGACTCACCTCTGGCCTACTGGTTAAGACATACAACCCGCAGCTTCTGAGGGGGAAAAGACTTCAATGTTCCATCACAAGGAATGTTTAACCGTCAAAACACTAGGAAACAAACGGACACACTGCCAAGCAACAGTAGGGTTTGAACCTTCAGTGTACTAAGTGCAACACAAGACCTTGACCATTAGGCCAGAAGTGACTCTGTTCTGCTCTGCATCCAAACGTAACTGTAACATTCGTACTAAACATCTTCCTAGTCAGACTCTTTGAAGTCATTGTATGGAGAAACCATTACAATAAGAATCTCTCTCTTTCATTCCATTATGTTCTGGAAGAAAGAGAGAGAGAGAGAGAGAGAGACACACAAAGTGAGAGCTTGAGAGAGATGGAGAGAAATTAGAAGAAAGAGATTGACAGAACTTGAGAGAGGGAGAGAAGGTTTTTAGACTCAGATGAATGATATCCTAGAATGAGACATTTTAGGACAAAATAAAAAGAAAAGTGTATTTGTCATTTAAAACCCCCACTCACCCCTAGGACATAGCTGTTTGCTCTAACTTGGCGGGAGCTTTGACTGTTCCCACCAAGTCATAGCAAACCCAAGTCTGCTCCCAGCAAGCAAGAGAACTAAGTGTATGCAAATGAGCAAATCACCTGTAGGCTGCACCTCCTTGGCCTTGCTCCGTTCACTTTAGTATGGATGCCTTCCATCTTTTACCAGGATGATGATTTCCCAAAGGGCCCCCCAGTCAATCAGTCATATTTATAGAGCGCAACTTCTCACCCATTAGGGCCTCATGGTGCTTAGGGTGGGGCCGGGCCTCTTTGCTTCAGTCGAAGAGCCAGGTCTTAAGTTTATTCCTGAAATGAGGCAATGATGGTTACTTCCTGAGATGAAGAGGCAAGGTGTTCCAGCTCTTTGCAGCAGGGTAGCGAAGGATCTTCCTCCAGCTGAGGTCTTCTGTATGTGAAGTACGGTGGCTAGTGCCTGTTGAGCAGAGAGGTCTGGCAGGGGAGTAGAAGGTGATGTGTTGGTTGAAGTATGTGTGTCGTAGATCGTGGAGCGCCTTGTATGCGTGGATGAGGAGTTTGAAGCTGATCCTCTTCTTGACGGGGAGCCAGTGGAGGTCCCTTAGGTTTCTGGTGATGTATTTGCAGTGGGGGACGTCCAGGATGAGTCTGGCAGAGGCGTTTTGGATGTGCGGCAGTCGTTAGGGATCCATTTGAAGATCTCTGGAGAAGTTGGAGTGTGTGAAAACGGGAGGATGCAACCAAGTTAACTTGGCGGGTCATGGTGAGCAATAAATCCAGGATGAAGCTGAGGTTGCGTGAACAGTTTGTTAGGGTGGGGGCTGGTGATGCCGAAGAAAGCGGTCCACCAGGAGTCATCCAGGCTGATGTGGAGGGTCCCAGGATGAGGATCTCGGACTTGTCAGAATTGAGCTTGAGGCCTACATCCAGGCGACGACTGCTTCCATCCTGTTGTGGAAATTCTTCTTGACAGTTCTGGGGTTTCAGTCAGTGAGATGTGAGATGATCCTCTGGGTGTCGTTGGTATAGGAGACGATGTTCAGTCCGTGGTTCCTGATGATAAATGTGAGTGGGGCCATGTTAATGTTGAATAGTGTGGGGCTCACGGAGGAGCCGTGTGGAACTCTGCAGCTGTTCTCCGTAGGTTCTGACAGGTAAGGCAGGAGTCTGACTCTGTGTTCTGCCAGTCGGAAAGGAGCATATCCGTTGTAGGGCCTTTCTGTGAATGCCAGCTGCGTGGAATTTGGAGCAGGGGGTGTGATGCAAGACCATGTCAAAGGCAGCCGATAGGTCCAATAGGATGAGGGCTGGTGTTTGGCCGCAGTCCAGGAGCAAATAGCAGACGTATGTTTCCTTCCGATTTTGATGGCGCATTCTCGATGCCAAAGAATGTGAGGACATCTCCAAAAACAAGGAAGCACTTACTTAATGTAGATATTAGGAAAGACCCTGGTTTGGTGGAGATTTACGTCTTTGCCACTGGTGACATTTCCTTGTGCTCCATTACACAGCTGTGGTGTAGAATACATATTGTACATTTACCCAAGGAGGCAGAAAGAACTCTACTTGGGGAGATATTTCGTGCAAAGCTCTAGATAAAAGGGCAAGTGAGTTGCCCTTGTGGCAGTCACTTACACAGCTACTGACACACCCACACAGACACTCACGCACCCACTCACAGATGCACTCAGAGACTAATGCACCTACTCATCCACCCACTCACAGACCCACTTAGACATTCACGCACCCACATACAGACCCTCTCAGACTCTCACACATACACTCAGACCCACACACACCCACTCAGAAACACTCAATGTCACACCCAGAGGCACCCTCTTACACCTTCTCTCACACCCAGACAGACACTACCACACCCACATAGACCATCTCACACCCAGACTCTCACATCCAGAGGCACCCTCTCGCACCTATTCTCACACACAAAGAGCCAGGCTCTGCGGTCAAGTTCTGCCGCACATGACCAAAGGCTGTGTGCAGTGCAGAATTGTGTGTTTAGGGGGTTGGGAACAGTGACTGGCCTTTGGCCATGCGCAGCGGTTGTTGGATTACCATATACTAATTAAAAAATGTTTACATTACGATAATTAGCAGTGCATGGCAAGGGCAGGTGTTATAGATACCTTAGGCCGTGAGGTATACTTACTTGAAATAACTTTAACTATAACTGCTGAATTTCTCTGGTTTTGTGTGAGCAAATTTAGAACCGGATTATACTAACGTCCATGTAACCTTTGGTTTATTTAAGTGAAAAAAAAAATATATATATATATATATATAGTTTGCCTGAAAGCCGCGGTAGGCAATATATAAAATCTGCTGGCTTCCCACTTGACAATGATTGTCTTTTTGGCAATGAAAACCTCATCTTGCAGGGAACTATTGTACTGATTGAGATTTCTACGCTAAGCCCCTAATTATGACTTCGGCGGATGGAAAAGGCTGTCCGCTGAAGTCCTGCAGTCAGGTTATTGCCAATGCGGTCCCCTTCCCGTAGCCCCTATTACGAGTTTCCGGCTGTGTCAGTGGCCAGAAACAGAGTTCTGCCCATTAACCCAGTGGGAAACAGCCCAAAACTTGATGCCGGCTCATAATAGAGCCGGCAGCAATGTTGCCGTGCGTAGGGTGTACCAGCATCCGTTGCACTTTTCACTGTCTGCAAAACAGACAGTGAAAAGCACAATGGGGCAGGCCATGGGGGCCCTCTGGACTCAGGGCAGCACTGCTTGCAGCACTGCCCTAGCAGATTAGGACCACCAGCACCACCAGAGCAACATTCAGTCGTAACCATGGCACGACTACCACAGTCGTAATGTGGTTGCTGGACCGCCACATTGGCGTCAGTCCAACCGCCACCACGACTTTGGCGGTCTCAAGACCGCAAGGGTCCTAGTGACACCCTTAGTGTAATTTTGATTATTAAATGTGTTTTATTTTATTCATGTGGAATTATGTATGATGTATTGTAATTTTTGTTGACTAATGATTTTTGTTACTGGTTGAACCTACTGCAGATTTTTTTAAGAAAACCCTGCTGCTTGTTCCATAACAATGAGGGATTGAGCAGAGTTGAACTGTGTTGTAACCTCACACAATAATGTCCTACGAATTTGGTGGGTACCCTTCCCCAAATTAATAATTTACTTTCCTACAGCCATCATGTTGGAATATAGCACGGCCCCCAATGCATAGAAAGTCCATAGCATACAAATTGGGAATCTGTCATGACAGGACCACCATAATGCAGAGAATGTCCTTATTGTAGTTGAAGAGCCCATCAAATGAAGAGACCACTAGCATGGCTAGAATGACCATGCTGGTCCACTGTATCAAGGAGAAGTCGAGTTGTAGCCTGGGCCCTTGAGTGGCAGATAACAGATTCCAGGGTTGGTGACACAAGCTCACACACATTAGCTAGGAAGGAACTGTATTATCTGCCAATTTTGTGTCACCTCTTCTGCAAATGGCCGATCCTGCTCCATTATTGCCACCTCCTCTTCCTTTGCTCCCAGAAAGGGGACCAGAGTTAATACAGTTACATAATGTTATGAGGAAGCGAATAACATCATCATTTTTCTCCTGTGTGGCAAAAACAAGTCTGCCCACATAGGCAGTCTGGCTTACAGTGCAGGACCTAAAATACATTAGCCACTCCCTTTGCAACATATTGATTGGCTGTTTTGTAGGCCCTGTTTTATCAGTCACACTGGCCTCTGTAGGCACAGGCCAGCAATTATTGTTTTTTAAATAGTTTCACCTTGCACTAGCCTGAGTTGCCTGCTAAGTATATGAGCAAATCTATAGTTGCAGGGCTGATGACAGGACATCTGCTTTCATGATTCTTGGTACATTCCTGGCATGGCAGCATTTACGAAATGCTTCCTCACAAATACATAGGGGGTGGGGAAGAATGTAACAATAGCTAAAACAAAAATACATTTCAGGTAACATAAGAATCAAACCAAGATTCAATAGGTTTTAAAATTTATTGACTAGAATGTTCAAAACATAGGACAATATAAAGTACAAATGTAATTCAGACTTCTAAAAAAGCCAAGGGAGTCAATGCACATAGTCAAATAGAAAAATATAAATATCAGAAAAATGATTAAGCCCCATTTGGTGCTCAAGTAAGACTGAACAATGGGTGTAAATATTCAGTTGATTTAGCAACTAAGAAACCGGTCCAGCTGACAATGTAACCTTTATGTCTAGTTTTATGTGTGGAAAAATGACTCCAGGTGGGCAAGGCTGAAATGGGTGTTCCATCCGTACTTCCACACCTTCAAACATATTGGTATGAAGCTATTGATGAAGCGAGACATCTGGAAGGAAAGGTTTTCAGTAATAGAAGGTGGCTTCTTATGGTCATTCATCGATGTCCACCAAATTCTGTATTTGCTTTACTTTGGTCACTTATTTTTGCGAGTTTCCTGAAGCTCACTCATGTCCAGTGACTGATGTTGATGAGGTGTATCCAAGAAGTGTTTCACTAGACTGCTGCCATCGTGGCAAAATTCTTGTTGGGCGGGATTTAGAGATTAACCTAGTACAGATAGCTGAGTATCTAAAGGATATGTGTGACTCCTTGTTTCTCTTAATATTTTTCCACAGAATACAACACCAACAAAAACTAACTATATGTACACATCTCATGTACACATAAGCAAATCTCCAAATACAAAATACTAGACTAAGATATAACACACTTATTGAACCAATCTTCGGGCACACCATCCACATACGTACAATCCCACACAATCTAACAGCATTCAACCTAAATAAAACAAAAGCTTTTATAATGCGCTTAACAGCTGCACAATCCTTTGGCCACTTTTTACATTTCAGTGGCTTAATATACCAAATATTTAATTCAATACACAATATGTAGAACCACAAGACCATAATTAATAAATAACCATACAGCGCCATCCAGTGCGCAAATATATGTATACCGATTCGTAGTCCGTAACAGCTGTAAATATATGTTAGTAGATGATCCAGGGAAAAACTTGCAGTCAATTATTGGGCGCAGACGCGCATTTCGGTGAAATGCTGCTCTCCACGGGAACCACCTTCCTTAGGGCGTAATCATTAAAAGAATCGGTACGAAACCCCAGGGCTGTCTCTAAACGATACAAAAAATAATAAGCAAACAAGTTCCAAAACCTGAGCACACATATTAGAAAAACAATGTATAAATAGAAAACAAAATGTGCTTTTGACAGTGTAAAGTGAACTAAGAGAAGCAAACGGAATGCCAACCAAGTGCATACGAGATAGTCAGATGCACCCTGCTCAAGCTTCCTTCACCTTGTCTGAGCTTCCCTTACTCACGTCATGCTCCCAGCATGCTGAATGCAGTTAAATATATGGTGCGTATTACTTACCACGACATAATTCCATTTGTCATGTCCTCACCATCGATATCAGATAAGATGTAAATACAACAAATGCTAAAAAAAAAAGTGAAAAAAAAACGGTCATCAAAATAGTCATAGCAACGGTGTCTGTCGGGCAGGAGATGAAATGAAAGGACCCCTACCCACCTTAGACTGCCAACATGCACCCCAAGCAGTATTCTGTGATATGATAAGTGTACAAGTGGATATGGGGCATCAAACAAGAGAGAACAAGATGAAACCACATGGCGACAGAAGATAAGCATAGAGGCACTAGCCTAGAACCCTGTAACTTAGATATAAAAACGAAAAGATAAGGAACAATAAACCAGAAAAATAAATAAAAAACAACCACCAGAAATACAACGATAGGCATGTGCTAGTGTCCCAAATAAACAGCAAAATGAAAAATGCAGCCCTACACATATTGATAGACAAAGCACGAGCACAACAGTTCATTACCTAAAAATTAAACCCAGACAAACGAAATGCATATAAATCTCAATCTATACCAGGATAGGCTGAAAAAGAAGTGCAAGCAGCCTCTATAAATACAATAACGAGGCTCAAACTAAAAAGCTACCAACTTTACTGCCATGGTCCAGAATACAAGACCAACTAAATCCAAATCTCCTGCTATGAGCGATATAACATAAACCCTAGTTAACCATCCAAACCCACGCCCACCGACTGCTGTAAGTGGTGAACGGTTCTAAAGGCAGACCGCCAACTTCATCCCCCTTTCAAAACCTCTCCCAAGAGAGACAGGTTCCCCCCAAAAAATTCAGAAATCCCATTGTGGCCGGCGCCGTGTTGAGGCCAAAACTTAGACAAATCTAAGGAATCGGTAAGAAAAAGCCACTACATAGCCTGCAACATACATCTACAACAACGGCCAGATATAAGCCGGCATAAGCAGGCTTACCTGGATCACATGTGAAAAATACATCACCTGACAGAACAATGTAGGCGCCAGAAACCGACGGAGGACTAACGGTTAGCAAAAAATGGCTGCCATCTTGTAGGGGATATAGTTAAAATGGCCCAACCATATCAACCGCCAATCTGCATATGTTGGCTGTAACAATTATAGATCCAATTGAATATATCTTATACAAACAACCTCTGTAGGCCACTTTTCCTGCTATTTAATCCAAGCCCAAACTTGCTAAGAGCCTAATAATGGTCTGTCTCTGAATTGGTGTTAAGTATAATGCCACTGCAAATTGATGATATACCTGATCTTATCATTGAGATTTGAGTGGCAATTTACACACACAAATTTGTCCTCTGTCTTTTTACTTCTATCCTGAAACATAGTTACACGATCATAATACTTGGCTCTTTTTATAGTGTCTTTGACTAATTATCATGGATAATGAGTTTGTTGGCCAGAATCCCTTCATATTGGTGCAATTGAGCCATAAATGGAGAAATTGGCTAAACAGTGCTCCCTACTTTTGACACCTGAGGTGATAACTATCAAAGTCTAAAAGTGCGTTTCTCGCCAAAGGGTTAGTATATAGTGACACCTCAAGATGCCCTTCATGGTGTTTGATCCAGATATCTAGAAATTCAACCTGCCATCAGCTCATCTTACTGGTGAACTTCAGATTAGAGTCACACAGGTTAAGCCATAGCCAGAACTCCTGTAATTGTTCCTCCTCACCTCTCCAGATGAAGATCACAATGTCAATATACCTAGACCAGTATGTTACATTCTCAAAGAATTTTGTTGTAAATATGTCTCCTTTCAAATTCTTCAACATACAGATTGGCTACACTAGGAGCGCAGGCTGCACCCATACTGACTCCCTTCATTTGTTATGTCCCCATCATAATTCAAAAAAGTTGTTATTAAGCACAATATCTAAGCATTTGATCACAAACTCCTGTTGGGGACTAAGGGCCAGATGTAGCAAAGCTTTTTCCCTATTCTGTGTCTATGGGAAAAAGTGTTTGCACATATGGCCCATGTTAGAAATGGGGTTTTTGGTTGGCAGTCAGGTTACCTCCTGTCCAAGCAAAAGCCCTCACTCTAGTCAGGGTAAGTCACACACTATCCAAGATTATCCTGTGCCCACCCTCTGGTAGCTTGGCACGAGCAGTCAGGCTTAACTTAGAAGGCAATGTGTAAAGTATTTGTGCAATAAATCATACAATACCACCATATAGCACCACAAAACTACACCACACAGTGTTTAGAAAAATATATAATATTTATCAGGATAATTGTAGGTCAAAAAGAATAAAGTTGCAATGGAAAATTGTAGAAATATCACAGGGAAGTGATATAAAGTGTCTTAAGTCTTTAGAATGCAATACAGTGTCTTTCAAGCACAAAGTACCTGGTTTCTGGTGGAAAATCTCCTCAGAGGGCCACAGGAGAAGAGATGCGTGGAAAAAGGGGTGTGTGCGTCGATTTCTCCTCAGCACACACAGACTTGCGTCGGTCTTTTCCACGCGGGGAAGTCGGGCGTCGTTTTCCGGCGCGCAGACAGTCTCTTTTTGTGGATCGCGGGGATTACCAGATGTCCCGGGTCTGTGCGTGGATTCTCCTGCTTGTTTTCCGGCTGCGCGTCGTTCTGCGGGGCTGCGCGTCGAAGTTTCGATCTCACGGTAGGCGTCGCGTCGATTTCTCCTTGGAAGTCGGGCGGCGTTGTCCTTGCGAGGCCGTGCGTCGAAAGTTTGGTCTCACGGCAGGCGTCGCGTCGATTTCTCCTTGGAAGTCGGGCGGCGTTGTCCTTGCGAGGCCGTGCGTCAAAGTTTCGCACTCACGGTGGGCGTCGCGTCGATTTCTCCTGGAAAGTCGAGCGGCTTTGTCCTTGCGAAGTTGTGCGTCGAAGTCTCGATCGTCCCGAGGGCGTCGCGTCGATCAGCGTCGGTGTGCGGCGTTTTTCTCGCCGCGAAACAGGCTGTGCGTCGAAATTTTCGGCGCACGGAGCGTCCAAGTGAAAGGAAGAAGTCTTTTTGGTCCTGAGACTTCAAGGAACAGGAGGCAAGCTCTATCCAAGCCCTTGGAGAGCACTTTCACAGCCAGACAAGAGTTCAGCAAGGCAGCAGGGCAACAGCAAGACAGCAGTCTTTTGTAGAAAGCAGACAGGTGAGTCCTTTGAGCAGCCAGGCAGTTCTTCTTGGCAGGATGTAGTTTCTGGTTCCGGTTTCTTCTCCAGCAAGTGTCTGATGAGGTAGGGCAGAGGCCCTGTTTTATTCCCAAATGTGCCTTTGAAGTGGGGGAGACTTCAAAGAGAGGCTAAGAAGTGCACCAGGTCCCCTTTCAGTTCAATCCTGTCTGCCAGGGTCCCAGTAGGGGGTGTGGCAGTCCTTTGTGTGAGGGCAGGCCCTCCACCCTCCCAGCCCAGGAAGACCCATTCAAAATGCAGATGTATGCAAGGGAGGCTGAGTACCCTGTGTTTGGGGTGTGTCTGAGTGAATGCACAAGGAGCTGTCAACTAAACCTAGCCAGACGTGGATTGTAAGGCACAGAAGGATTTAAGTGCAAAGAAATGCTCACTTTCTAAAAGTGGCATTTCTAGAATAGTAATATTAAATCCGACTTCACCAGTCAGTAGGATTTTGTATTACCATTCTGGCCATACTAAATATGACCTCCCTGCTCCTTTCAGATCAGCAGCTGCCACTTCAACAGTGTATGAGGGCAGCCCCAATGTTAGCCTATGAAGGGAGCAGGTCTCCCAGTAGTGCAAAAACGAATTTAGGAGTTTTACACTACCAGGACATATAACTACACAGGTACATGTCCTGCCTTTTACCTACACAGCACCCTGCTCTAGGGGATACCCAGGGCACACATTAAGGGTGACTTATATGCAGAAAAAGGGGAGTTCTAGGCTTGGCAAGTACTTTTAAATGCCAAGTCGAGGTGGCAGTGAAACTGCACACCCAGGCCTAGCAATGGTAGGCCTGAGACAAGAAAAAGGGGCTACTTAAGTGGGTGGCACAATCCGTGCTGCAGGTCCACTAGTAGCATTTAATCTATATGCCCTAGGCACCTGGAGTGCACATGACTGGGGACTTATAAGTAGATTAAATAGTTCAATCAGGTATGATCCAAAGTTTACCATGTTTACAGAGAGAGAGCATATACACTTTATCACTGGTTAGCAGTGGTAAAGTGCGCAGAGTCTAAAAACCAGCAAAACAGTATCCAAAACGAGGAGGGAGGCAGGCAAAAAGTTAGGGGTGACTACCCTAAGGCTGTCAGGTCTAACATGTGTCCCCCCCAGCTGAAAGTGGGGAGAGCTACCCGACCTCCTGGGAGCTCTCATCGCTAAGGCGGAAGTACCTGGAGAGACCATCAGCATTGGCGTGGTCAACCCCTGGGCGATGTTCCACCGTAAAGTCCATCCCCTGTAGGGAAATGGACCACCTCAGAAGTTTTGGATTCTCACCCCTCATCTGCATGAGCCATCTGAGGGGTCTGTGGTCTGTCTGAACTAGGAAGTGAGTCCCAAACAGGTAGGGCCTCAGCTTCTTCAGGGCCCAGACCACAGCAAAAGCTTCTCTTTCAATAGCACTCCACCTCTG
Organism: Pleurodeles waltl; assembly: GCF_031143425.1. Classification (NCBI taxonomy): domain Eukaryota; kingdom Metazoa; phylum Chordata; class Amphibia; order Caudata; family Salamandridae; genus Pleurodeles; species Pleurodeles waltl. The sequence continues at coordinate 351,181,102 of NC_090442.1, forward strand.
TTCCCGTGGTAATAGCCTTCTGCTAATAAAGACTACCGGTTGATCTTGGCCCTCCTCATTTAGCTGTGCTAGGACTGCCCCTATGCCATGCTCTGAAGCGTCTGTCTGCACGATAAATTCCTGGGAGTAGTCAGGGGCCTTGAGCACGGGGGCCGTGCACATGGCTTCCTTTAGGGCGTCAAAGGCTTTCTGACAAGCCTCGGTCCAATTCACCAACCTAGGTTGCTTCTTGGACGTGAGTTCTGTCAAGGGGGACACAATGGTACCATAGCCCTTGACAAACCTGCGGTAGTATCCGGTGAGGCCTAAAAAGGCTCTCACCTCAGTCTGGGTTCGAGGTGGTTGCCAGGCCTTGATAGTTTCGATCTTGGCCTGGAGTGGCTGCACCTTGCCACCACCTACTAGGTGTCCCAAGTACACCACGGAACCCTGCCCAATCTGGCACTTACTAGCCTTGATGGTCAGGCCTGCCTGTTGCAGGGCCTGAAGCACCTCCTTGAGGTGGAGCAGGTGTTCCTCCCAGCTGGAACTGTAGACAGCTATGTCATCCAGGTAGGCTGCACAGAAGGCATCCTTGCCAGCCAGGACCCCGTTAACCAACCGTTGGAAGGTAGCGGGGGCATTTTTTAATCCAAACGGCATCACTCGGAACTGGTAATGGCCGTCAGGGGTGGAAAAGGCGGACCTTTCCTTAGCCCCCTCAGTCAGGGCGATCTGCCAGTACCCTGAAGTAAGATCAAACGTACTCAGGAACTTGGCAGCGCCTAGCCTGTCCACGAGCTCATCAGCTCGGGGGATGGGGTGAGCATCAGTCCGGGTGACTGAGTTGAGACCCCGGTAGTCCACACAGAACCGGAGCTCTGGCTTCGCACCTGGGGCAGTAGCCTTAGGGACCAATACCACTGGGCTGGCCCAGGGACTACTGGATTTCTCAATGACCCCTAGAGTCAACATCTTGGAGACCTCCTCCTTGATGCTGGCCTTCACCTTATCCGACAACCTGTAAATTTTGTTTTTCACAGGGAGACTGTCACCGGTGTCAATATCATGAACACAGAGGTGGGTCAGCCCAGGAGTAAGGGAGAACAGGGGGGAGAACTGCTCCAACAGCTCATAACAGTCTCCTTTCTGATTTAGAGTCAGGGTGCCAGACAGAATGACCCCGCTTACTGACCCATCACCTTCTTGGGCAGAGAGGAGGTCGGGGAGAGGTTCACTCTCCTCTTCCGTTCCTTCATCTGTGACCAGAAGCATGTTGATCTCCGACCTCTCACAATGAGCTTTTAGTCGGTTCACATGGAGCACCCTTAGGGGATTCCTAGGGGTTTTGAGGTCCACTAGGTAAGTGGCCTCCCCTTTCCGCTCCTTTATTTCAAATGGGCCAGACCAGCGGTCCTGGAGAGCTCTGGGCTCTACTGGCTCCATTACCCACACTTTGTCTCCAGGTTGAAACTCTACCAGGGTGGCCTTCTGGTCATACCATTGTTTCATCACCTCTTGACTGGCCTCAAGGTTATCTTGGGCTTCTTTCCAGAAGCGGGTCATCTGGTTGCGGAGGGCCAACATATAGCTGACCACATCCTGAGGGGGTGCCTTTGGAGCTTTCTCCAATCCCTCCTGGACAATGCTTAAGGGTCCCCTGACAGGGTACCCATAGAGAAGTTCAAAGGGACTGAACCCTACCCCTCTCTGGGGGACCTCTCTGTAAGCAAAGAGAAGGCATGGTAAGAGGACGTCCCACTTACGCCTCATGGCCTCAGGAAGGCCACCAATCATGCCTTTCAGGGTCTTGTTGAATCTCTCCACAAGACCGTTCGTCTGGGGGTGATAGGGTGTGGTGAACTTGTAAGTTACACCACACGCATCCCACAGCGACTTCATGTATGCGGACATGAAGTTAGTGCCTCTGTCAGACACTATTTCCTTGGGGAACCCCACACGGGTAAATATCCCCATCAGGGTTCTGGCCACCACCGGTGCAGTTACTGTCCTTAGAGGGATTGCCTCTGGGTAACGGGTGGCATGGTCCACCAAAACCAGGATGAACCTGTTGCCTAAGGCAGTTTTGGGGTCCAAGGGGCCAACAATGTCGATGCCCACCCTTTCAAAGGGGGTGCCAACGACAGGAAGTGGAATCAGGGGGGTTTTAACCCTTTTTCCTGCTTTACCACTGGCCTGGCAGGTAGGACAGGATCTGCAGAACTTGTCTGAGTGTGTCCTCATTTTGGGCCAATAAAAGTGGGTGACAAGCCTGTTAAAGGTCTTGCCCTGCCCCAAATGTCCTGCCAGGGGAATGTCGTGAGCCAGACCCAGTAGGAAGGTTCGGTAACATTGGGGGACCACCAGCACACGTGCTGCCCCAAAGCCCGGAACCTTAGGCTCACTGTAAAGGAGATCATTCTCCCAATATAGGTGGTGATCGCCAGAGGCGTCGCCGGCTGCCTGGTTTGAGGCTTGTTTCCTCAAACCTTCTAGAGTGGGACATTCTTTCTGCGCCTGGCAGAAGTCCTCCCTGGTGGGTCCACCCTCAACTTGCCAACCAGCAAGCTCAGGTAAGTCACCTAGGGCGGCGATGTCTTCCCCAGTTGGCTCGGAAGCCTCCTCCTCAGGAGCCCCGTCAGCCACTGTGGGAACAGCGGGGGCCGGTTTCCCGCACCCCTGGTCCCTCCTCCTGGCAGCTCTCTGGGCCATCGTTCCAGGCTCCAGATGCCCTTGACTTCCCTCTCGGTCAGCCATGGACCGTGTGGTCATGCAGACCCACTCAGGTAACCCTAACATCTCCAGGTGAGACCTGAGCTCCACTTCTTTCCAAGCAGTGTGCTCAAGGTCATTGCCTAACAGACAATCTACAGGCATGGCAGGACTCACAGCTACTTTCAGAGTACCAGAGACCCCCCCCCACTCAAAGGGAACCAGAGCCACCGGTAGGTGACTCTCGTGATTGTCAGCTACTCTGACCTGGTGGAATGTATTAGGCATTATCTGCTCTGCTGACACCAGCTGACTCTGGATAGTAGTCATACTGGCTCCTGTGTCACGCAGAGCCTCCACCCTCTGCCCATCAATGGTGACCCACTGCCGGTACTTGGAAGTATTTCTAGGCATGTGGGCCTTGGGCACCATTTCTCCTTCTCCCAGGGACACTAGGGAAATCTCTACCTGTTCCCCAAAGCTAGTTGGGTCCATCTCCCCCCCGAGTGCTACACTAGTCAACCCAGGTGCCTGTCCGGTAGTGGACGGTGCCCTCTTGGGGCACTGAGGATCGCCTTTGTAGTGACCATATTGGTAACATTCCATGCATTTGGGGCTAGATTTTCCTGACTTGTCAAATGTCCCTGGCTTTCTCCCAAATTTGGAAAAGGAAGGGTTGCCACCCCCTCCCTGGGAATTCTTTTGGGGGCCTTTAGAGAGTTCCTTATCTGTAAGTTTATCTCCCCCCTCTTTCTTCTGTTGGGAACCCTGACCACCTTTGTGGGAGTCCCCCCCAGGTACCTTTTTGGACACTCTGGTGCTAACCCAGAGGTCCGCCTCCTCAGCAAGCTTCCTGGGATCAGTCAGCTTACTATCCACTAGGTGCTGGCGCAAATCTGTATAAGTAACATTAAGCATATGCTCTCTCAGGATCAAATCATATAAACCTTTATAATCTGCTACTTTGTTGCCCCGCACCCATCCATTCAGTGCCTTACTAGAGAAATCAAAGAAATCTACCCATGTTTGTGTGGTTTGTTTGGTGCTGTCCCTGAACCTCTGACGGTATCCCTCAGGGGTCAGCCCAAACTTGGCAAGTAAAGTGGCTTTCTGGAGTGGGTATGTGTTTTGATCCGGTGGATCCAATGTGAGAAGTGTGTCCCTCCCCAATGGCGGCACATAACCCCACATAGCTACCCCCCATTGCCCTTCAGGAACCTCATGAGCCCTTAGTGCAACTTCATAAGCAGCTAACCATTTATCTATGTCATCTCCCACCACAAAACTGGGCACCACATTTTTGGGTATACGAACCTTCTTTTCTCCAGCAGGTCCTGTCTGTATGCTGCCACCATTATTGCTGGATTCAGACTGTCTTGCCTTGATCTCCAGCTCCTTGAGACTCAGTTCATGAGCCAACAATAGTTTCTTTTCAGCCAAAGCTCTTTCAGCTTCCACTTGTTTGGCTGCTCTTTCAGCTTCTGCTTGTTTGGCTGCCCTTTCAGCTTCTGCTTGAATCTGTTTGGCTGTCCTTTCAGCTTCAATCTGTTTGGCTGCTCTTTCAGCCTCAGCTTGTTTGGCTTCTCTTTCTGCCCTCCTCTCCTCCTGTTGCGCCTCAATTTTCAGTTTTGCCATTTGCAATTGGAACTCCCTTTCCTCTCTCCTTTCCTCTGCGGTCAGGCTTTGCATGGAGACACTGCTCCCTGGTCTGGAAGGGTGCACAATTGCAGTGGTAACACCATCCATAGATAGTGAAAATCCTTCTGAGGGGCCATTTTCTGGCTCCCCTTCCTCATCATCCTCTAAATGGGCTTCTGCCCAGGCCCTCAGCGCCACTTGAAAGTCCTCCTTTCTGGAGGCCCCTTGGGTGGGTACCCTCAATGCCCTGCAGAATCCTCTTAGTTGTTTGACCGTGTATGTATCCAACTGGACTAGGTCAAAGTCCCCTGTCTGAGACCCAGTCAGAGACATGTTGAGTGAGGATTTAGTTTTTGAAAATTGTCAGGAAAAAACGGATTTTCAAAAAGAGATAAAAACCAAGTTGACCTTCAACTGTGGGTAGGTAGTGAGATACTTAGCTACTGTATGTCACTGCACAAATACAAGTCCTATCCTCACCGCTGATCACCAATGTTAGAAATGGGGTTTTTGGTTGGCAGTCAGGTTACCTCCTGTCCAAGCAAAAGCCCTCACTCTAGTCAGGGTAAGTCACACACTATCCAAGATTATCCTGTGCCCACCCTCTGGTAGCTTGGCACGAGCAGTCAGGCTTAACTTAGAAGGCAATGTGTAAAGTATTTGTGCAATAAATCATACAATACCACCATATAGCACCACAAAACTACACCACACAGTGTTTAGAAAAATATATAATATTTATCAGGATAATTGTAGGTCAAAAAGAATAAAGTTGCAATGGAAAATTGTAGAAATATCACAGGGAAGTGATATAAAGTGTCTTAAGTCTTTAGAATGCAATACAGTGTCTTTCAAGCACAAAGTACCTGGTTTCTGGTGGAAAATCTCCTCAGAGGGCCACAGGAGAAGAGATGCGTGGAAAAAGGGGTGTGTGCGTCGATTTCTCCTCAGCACACACAGACTTGCGTCGGTCTTTTCCACGCGGGGAAGTCGGGCGTCGTTTTCCGGCGCGCAGACAGTCTCTTTTTGTGGATCGCGGGGATTACCAGATGTCCCGGGTCTGTGCGTGGATTCTCCTGCTTGTTTTCCGGCTGCGCGTCGTTCTGCGGGGCTGCGCGTCGAAGTTTCGATCTCACGGTAGGCGTCGCGTCGATTTCTCCTTGGAAGTCGGGCGGCGTTGTCCTTGCGAGGCCGTGCGTCGAAAGTTTGGTCTCACGGCAGGCGTCGCGTCGATTTCTCCTTGGAAGTCGGGCGGCGTTGTCCTTGCGAGGCCGTGCGTCAAAGTTTCGCACTCACGGTGGGCGTCGCGTCGATTTCTCCTGGAAAGTCGAGCGGCTTTGTCCTTGCGAAGTTGTGCGTCGAAGTCTCGATCGTCCCGAGGGCGTCGCGTCGATCAGCGTCGGTGTGCGGCGTTTTTCTCGCCGCGAAACAGGCTGTGCGTCGAAATTTTCGGCGCACGGAGCGTCCAAGTGAAAGGAAGAAGTCTTTTTGGTCCTGAGACTTCAAGGAACAGGAGGCAAGCTCTATCCAAGCCCTTGGAGAGCACTTTCACAGCCAGACAAGAGTTCAGCAAGGCAGCAGGGCAACAGCAAGACAGCAGTCTTTTGTAGAAAGCAGACAGGTGAGTCCTTTGAGCAGCCAGGCAGTTCTTCTTGGCAGGATGTAGTTTCTGGTTCCGGTTTCTTCTCCAGCAAGTGTCTGATGAGGTAGGGCAGAGGCCCTGTTTTATACCCAAATGTGCCTTTGAAGTGGGGGAGACTTCAAAGAGAGGCTAAGAAGTGCACCAGGTCCCCTTTCAGTTCAATCCTGTCTGCCAGGGTCCCAGTAGGGGGTGTGGCAGTCCTTTGTGTGAGGGCAGGCCCTCCACCCTCCCAGCCCAGGAAGACCCATTCAAAATGCAGATGTATGCAAGGGAGGCTGAGTACCCTGTGTTTGGGGTGTGTCTGAGTGAATGCACAAGGAGCTGTCAACTAAACCTAGCCAGACGTGGATTGTAAGGCACAGAAGGATTTAAGTGCAAAGAAATGCTCACTTTCTAAAAGTGGCATTTCTAGAATAGTAATATTAAATCCGACTTCACCAGTCAGTAGGATTTTGTATTACCATTCTGGCCATACTAAATATGACCTCCCTGCTCCTTTCAGATCAGCAGCTGCCACTTCAACAGTGTATGAGGGCAGCCCCAATGTTAGCCTATGAAGGGAGCAGGTCTCCCAGTAGTGCAAAAACGAATTTAGGAGTTTTACACTACCAGGACATATAACTACACAGGTACATGTCCTGCCTTTTACCTACACAGCACCCTGCTCTAGGGGATACCCAGGGCACACATTAAGGGTGACTTATATGCAGAAAAAGGGGAGTTCTAGGCTTGGCAAGTACTTTTAAATGCCAAGTCGAGGTGGCAGTGAAACTGCACACCCAGGCCTAGCAATGGTAGGCCTGAGACAAGAAAAAGGGGCTACTTAAGTGGGTGGCACAATCCGTGCTGCAGGTCCACTAGTAGCATTTAATCTATATGCCCTAGGCACCTGGAGTGCACATGACTGGGGACTTATAAGTAGATTAAATAGTTCAATCAGGTATGATCCAAAGTTTACCATGTTTACAGAGAGAGAGCATATACACTTTATCACTGGTTAGCAGTGGTAAAGTGCGCAGAGTCTAAAAACCAGCAAAACAGTATCCAAAACGAGGAGGGAGGCAGGCAAAAAGTTAGGGGTGACTACCCTAAGGCTGTCAGGTCTAACAGCCCTATATTCTGTCTGTGTTAATATCTCACTAATTATCTCAAAGGCTTGTTCCTGAGGTGTATTCATATACAGTGCCACTAGATCCATAGTAACTAGAGTTTCCGTCTCTGGATTATACTTAATTCCTTCAATCTTGGAGATCAGATGCCCGGTGTCCTTTACATATGAAGGTAGTTGTGTTACCAATGGCTTAAGAAACTCTTCTATATATTGGGATAAAGGTTCTGTGGCAGAGCCAATCGTAAAAACTATAGGATGTAATTGTGGATCCTCAATGTTTTCATGCATTTTAAGAACCCCATAAATGACTGGTAACCTAGTAGGAGGCTTGATAAGATATTCTTTATGGCAAATGTAGCAATTATTGTACGCCATCTGACTGGTATCGTATATGAATTTCCTGACTCTCTCTTCTGGATTCACTAATATCCTTCTATAGCGTTCTGGTGTCTGTAGCGTGGCCCTCATTTTGGCCTTATAGTGCGTACTCTCTCATATCACTGTACTACTGCCCTTATTACAGTGATGTCTTTATCCTATCTCAATTGTTGAAGGGCTAAATTCTTTTGTTTGCTGAGATTATATTCTAGTTTGGGAATATATTGGATCATTGTTGGACCTGGCCCTTTTACAGGGTCATTCCCCAGACTTTTTGCTTTTGCCTCCTTATTTTTCGGACCTTTGTTGGCTGACGTTTTGACTCTGAGCACTTTTTCACTGCTAACCAGTGCTAAAGTGCATGTGCTCTCTCTTACAAATTTGGTATGATTGGATTCTACCTGATTGGCATATTTAATTTACCTATAAGTCCCTTGTAAAGTGGTATCCCTATACCCAGGGCCTGTAAATTAAATGCTACTAGTGGGCCTGCAGCGCTGCTTGCGCCACCCACTGAAGTAGCCTGTCAAACCTATCTAAGGCCTGCTAGCGCAGAGCCTGTGTGCGCAGTTTCCTGCCACAGGGACTGGGCATCTAAATTTACTTGCCAGGCCCAGAACTCCCCTTTTACTACATGTAAGTCACCCCAAGGTACGCCCTAGCTAGCCCTTTGGGCAGGGTGCCATGTATGTAGAAGGCAGGACATGTGACATGTTGCGTGGCCTGTCCTGGTAGTGACAAACAGCCTAACTTGGTGTCTCACTACTGTGAGTGCTGCCCTCTCATAGGATTGCATTGGAAATGCCCTGCCTTATGTGTAAGGGGTATTGTCTGATTTATGAGGGGTCACGTAGGCATGTTTGGTATGGTTGTGACAGTGGTAAGAAATGCTGCTTACTGGTGTAGGTGTATTTTTTATTACTATCACAGAAATGCCACTTCTAGAAAGTGCACATTTATCTGTGCGTATAACTTTGGTGTTTTGCAGCTTGTCTCCAATCAACGTCTGGGCAGACTGACAGTTGGGGCTTTGTGCATACTTCTCAGACAGCCTGAACACAGGGAGGGTGGAGGTGACACAGAGGTGCATCTACATATCGTAAAGCCTTCCTGGGCTGAGAGAAGGTAGAGGCGGGGCACACCTGCATTTGTAAATACTGTGCCCTGGCCTCACACAATAGGGTCGTTAACCCCCCACTGATGTTGGGAGCCTGTGCTGAAAGGAGAGAGGGGGCACTCCCAAAACCAGTTGTAACTGGCTTGAACCTCCTCTCCCTACCATTGTGAAACACTGTAAAAACTGACTATAAGTACAGGGGAATTTTCCCCACAATTTGGACACTTGCTGGAGAAGAAACCTGAACCAGAACCTGCATCCTGCCAAGAACTGCCTGGCTGCCTAAAGGACTCACCTGTCTGCTTTCTACAAAGGACTGCTGCCTTGCTGAACTTTTGCCTTGCTGCTGAAGTGCTCTCCGAGGGCTTGGATAGAGCTTTCCTCCTGTTCCCTGAAGTCTCAGGACCAAAAAGACTTCTCTTTTTCATTTGGACGCCTTGTGCCCTGAAAAATTCGACGCACAGCTTGCTCCGCTGTGAAAAATTCACCGCATGCCAATCCGGAAAGATGCCGCTCGACGCGACGCCTGCGGTGCGACCGGAACTTCAACGCACAGCCTCGCCTGGACAACGCTGCGCGACTCCAGAAAGGAAATCGACGCGACGCCTGCCGTGAGGAAGAAGATTCCACGCACAGCCCACCGGAACGGTGGGTTCCATGCACAGACCCCGGGACATCTGGTAATCCCGCGAACCACAGAGAGAGACTGTCCGCACGCCAGAAAACGACGCACGACTTCCCCGCGTGAAAAATAACGACGCAAGTCCGTGTGTGCAGGGGAGAAATCGACGCACACACCATTTTTCCACATATCTCTTCTTCTGCTGCCCTTTGCGGAGATTTTCCACTTTAAACCAGGTACTTTGTGCTTGAAAGAGACCTTGTTTGCTTTTTAAAGACTTAAGACACTTTATATCACTTTTCATTGATATCTCTACAATTTCACATTGCATCTTTATTCGTTTTGAACTGTAATTATCCAGATAAATATTATATATTTCTCTAAACACTGTGTGGTGTATTTTTGTGGTGCTATATTGTGTTATTGTATGATTTATTGCACAAATACTTTACACATTGCCTTCTAAGTTAAGCCTGACTGCTCGTGCCAAGCTACCAGCGGGTGGGCACAGTATAATTTTGGATTGTGTGTGACTTACCCTGACTAGAGTGAGGGTTCTTGCTTGGACAGAGGGTAACCTGACTGCCAACCAAAAACCCCATTTCTAACAATCATGCTGTGAATTTTGTGGACAACAGCTTTCTCATAGATGGAGACCTCTGGCCCTAGTTTGTCCAAACTCGGAATAAACAATGACGGGTATTTGAGACCTGAACTATTGTGTTCTGTAGCCAGTTATGAGTCCCTAAAATATTTTATGAGCCTGACATGCCAAAAAAAGGCAAAAATATCTTTAAGGAGCTCAAACCTATTCAGACTAGTACTGGTCACAAAAGAAAAAACTTTAGACAGAAGAGTTTCTGTAGTAGAGTCTATATCTTTATCTTACTTTCTAATTCCACCAGTAATGTTGTGTTTGTTCAATTTTGGCTCAACTTCCTATGTGAATTTGTATCGTATATGAGTTAAAGTTACACTCTAGAATGAAACTATAGTAGGGGGCGCAGTTAGTTTTTGTAGGTGTGACATTTTTCCCCTGGAAACTGCTCTCCATGATTGAACAGTAGCCCTTTTTTTGGTTTTGATGTTTTGTGTCAGCACTTTTGCTGCAAGGGTTTGTAGTTCCTGTAGGTTTGCATTGATGGAGGTAATTTAATGTATAGGCTGTTCACCACATTGTCTGTGGATTACGGCTTCTTTTTTACATCACCTTTTTAGCATGCTTGTCCATTGAGGATATTTCTAGTCAAGCCCATTGAGTATCACATGTTATTTGACTGCTCCTTGAAAACCTGATTGTATCCACCTTCAGCGTTAATGCTCCTTGCTAAGTATAATTTCATGTTGTGTGACAACGTGGTACCTTTTCATGTGGCCTCGGTCGTAGTTTCTAGACCAACAATTCATGAACTTCTTAGTGCAATTTTCTTTATCTTCAAATACTTTATACGGATGGATCTGTGCTTTGACTCCACATACGCCAACTGTCGACTTGGCACTTTGACGAAGGCACACACAAGCAACTTGCTTGGCCAAAGCAAACTCTCTGGTACAGCACTGTCTTTCATCGGGTTACTTATCCCATATCTGGTCACTAGTTGTAGTGTCCTCTCCAGCCAGGGTAACCCCCAATGACTATGCCACATATAGAGCTGTAAATCACATGTTTTTATTCTTCTGCGTGTACCTATAAATTCCAACATCTTGTACCAAGCCTTCATTACATCATTACATTCTATTCTAGCGATTGTTACATGGTGACAGAGTCCCTTTGGAGCCAACAAGATTCCGTCGTAAAACTTTCAAGATAATACGCTATGCAGTGGCACTGTGAGCAAAAGTGGAAAGCAACCCAGTGAATGTCCGTGTTTAGGATTAATTCTAGCATTCCATCCATCACTTTTCAAATAAACCTTCTCTGCATGTGGCATCAGCAGACCCCATTCAGAGTAGTCACTTCACTTCTTTGATCCAATCCAACATGGTGAACACCACTTATGACTAGGACTATAGAAGAGGTTCCCACTCTAGGAACTGAGCACTGACCATGTGCATCACAAGATGGGACCAGTGTTGCATAAGTTGCGTCAGTCCCCATAAATGCATCTGCCTTCCGAGTGCATACTGACCAGTTGTTCTTGTGCATATGATTAGTTGCTCTAACTGCGGCTTCAGATTTCACTTTCAGCCAAATCCCACCTGTGTTTTTGACCTCAAATGCATATTAACTTCTCCATCTTCCCCAGCCACTGTCTAGCTTTGTCCTTTTACAGCATACTAAATGCCCCTTAGACTCAGAGCCAAATTACAGATCATAATGGGCACTAAAATGTTTTTGGAGTTTTCAGATTAGTTCTATTAATTAAGGCAGCACATATATATTTTCAATAATAATGATCACCTCACCAAATGTTCTTTAGAGATTTGAAGGAGACAAGCTGAACTATTTATTGACCTTAGCTTGAATCTAAATATCTTCATCTCAACTATAGTGCATTTTTATTTCTTGTTCTTCCTCCCATCCAGCACCTAATGATGGTCCATCTGTGTTAACTAAAAGACATCCAACATAACTTCAAAGGGAGGGTTCCATTAGTTTTTGTTTGGAAACTACTATTCTCAGATGAAATGTGTTAGTTTGCTAGTCACTCTCTGGTAGAACCATTCTAATTTCTAAAAAACAGGTCTCACAATGCGGCCATATGACATAATCATACAGTACCTGCCTGAAATGCCTGGTGGAGTTGCGCACTTAAGCAACTACATTTACATGAAAACCACTGATTCCTCAAATTAATCAACTGTTTGCCACAGACCAAATACTTTAAAGTAACTACCATGTCTCTAAATTAGTTTCAGAACATAAGAAATCCAGGAAGGTTGCAAAGCGAAAACTGCAGATGGCCAGCAGGGCTAAAGGTAAACAACAATTAATTTGTCCTTTTTTATTACATAACACAGACTCAGACTACACTTAGGTGCACCACTAAGCTGCTCCAGCCTTAAACAACAGATAAAAAAGGATGCATAAGTTGAGGATCAGTGGCCCATTTCTTCAGGTTAAATAGAAACTCTTCACACTAAATCACACACAACTAAAAACATCTTGATTGTATCCCAAAATGCAAGCCACACAGCTTTACACTATGTGGCTACACTTATCATGCAAAAGCCAGTATTATAAGGCTCCACAAAAGAAGGAGCAATATGCAATAGGACGAGTTGCATCAAGAATAGCAAGAGAGATGGGCCCAACACTAAAGTTCTTCAAATAAAAGATTGCCACCACAAACATGCCCAAAAACCATTGAAGCAGAATCAGTGAATTCTCTACAACTCTCCTTACAGCTCCATCAGTGGGTACCTCACATTTTCAACCAGCAGTTTCTTTTTGGTGACATCAGTTTTCAGTCTAACAAGACAAAAATATTAAACCCAAGATAGGAACCACTAGATTTCTTGTGAAACAGATGTTATAAGAAATTGGAGGATTAGTTGATGGCGAGAAACAACCTCAAATAATAATCGTAACACTTTAGGACTAAATAACCCTGTACTCATCCCCTGGTAGCTGTGGCACAGAGCAGCCCCGCTTAATTTGAAGTTAAGCAATGTTTAGACTATTTTTCAGTACTAAAACTGTAAACATTGAAAACAGACCACTAGAAAAATCCTAAAGCAATTAAAAAACATGGATACCATTTTAATGAAAAAAATGACACCAAAAAAAAATCCAATTTATAGTACTGGAGTTATATATATTTTTAAAAGTTTTTTTTAAGTTTGTACTCTCAAATAACACGAAAAGCACTTTGTGCCAACCATAGGCAAGGGTAAAACTTAAGGCTGCCAGCGGTGGAATGTGCATCAGATACAAGGACCAAGTTCATCTGAGTCCAAACCCATCATCTCACTTAGAAACATTTGATGCAGTAGAAAGTCTTCAGTGGGGCCAGGCAGCTGAATGGATCAGATGAAGGGCTTGATGATGACGGTAAGCTGCTGTACGAGGTGTCGGAGTCAAATGGAGGTGACTAACGCCAAATCCAGTAAAGCCATCAACTGGGCAATCCTTGGTTTCAAATCCATCAAAGCCGTTGATGAAGGTTGTAGGTGTTAATGCTCAGCATAGAGTCCATTGTAGTTTGCCGTTAGGCTGGGAGGAGTACACTGTGACCACAAACTAGGGTCCAGGATCTTGGGGGACTGTACTTTGGGGTCAGGACTCACTCTTACAGAGGTCAGCAGATGGTGTCGGGTCTAGTTAGGACTGGTCAGCAGGAAAGTGGGAAAAGGCCTCTGAAGCAAGTTGTAGCCCTGTAGCTCAAACACAGGTCACCACCATATTGACCCTTGGAGACATGTTTTACTGGGCTACTGTAGTAGGTAGCACAATGAGTGCTGCAGACCTATAGGGAGGGCAATGCATTTACAGACCCTGGCTATATGTAGTATCTTATGCTAGGGAATTTTAAGGAAATTGAATGTGCCAATGAGATGTGTGACAATTATAGCTCGTTTTAAGGAAGAGCACCATACTTTGATACAGGTTAGCAGGAGTAAAGTGCACTGAATTCTAAATCCAACAAAAACATTTTAGCCAAAATTCAGGGGGATACCTTGCAAAAGATGGTCATTTCCACTATGTGTTGATTTGGATTTCATGCCACGGTTTAAGTCCATAGCTTATAGAGGATTGAGCTTTATGAGAACGCTTATGCCCAGGTGTGAGACACTCTTAATCACGCAGACATGTAGACCTAAAAACAAGTTTTAGGGTTTTTATGCCGTGAAAAAAAAAACTGGAACCATCTAAGCAAGTGCATCTACAGGGTAGCTTTAGCAAAAATTCTCAGAGTTAAAATGGAACATATGGACTGAAATTAATTGTATATGCACCAGGGGCCATTGTTATTAATGGTCTGATGGACCATGCAGAAAGCCTTAAAAGAAAATCTTCTAACCCCTTCGCTGCCAGGCCTTTTCCCCTCCTGTGCTGAGCCTTTTTTTGGCTATTTGTGGCAGTTCGCACTTAAGTCCTCATTACTTTTTTCCACATAACCTACCTACGCTAAATATGCACCTTTAGTTTCAACATCCTAGGGATTCTAGAGGTACCCAGAGTTTGTGTGTTCCTGAAGGAGACCAAGAAATGAGCCAAGATACAGCAAAGTTTTTGTTTAAAAAATAAAATGGGAAAGAAGAAGACTTGTGTTTTTGTTTTTCCCCTGACAATGGCATCAACAAAGAGTTAAAATCACCACCTCCCCAGCTTTCAGGAACAGGCAGACTTGAATCAGAAAACCAGTTTGAAACACAATTTTGGCATTTTACTGGGGCATACCCCATTTTTATTATTTTTTTGTGCTTTCAGCCTCCTTCCAGTTAGTGACAAAAATGGGTGTGAAACTAATGCTGGATCCCACAAAGCTAAACATTTATGAAAAGTAGACACAATTGTGAATTCAGCAAGGGGTAATTTTTCTGCGATGTCAGATTTTTGAAAGCAATATACCACTACGTCTGCTGGGCTCTTCTGGTTGCGGGGATATATAGGGCTTGTATGTTCATCAAGAACCAAGCCAATAAATGAGCTACACCTTGCAATGGGTTTTCATTCTATACCGGGTATACAGCAATTCATTTGCTGAAATATAAAGAGTGAAACATAGGTATCAAGAAAGCCTATATAGTTCCAAAATGGACACAAGATAAGGTGTTGAGAAGCAGTGGTTATTTCCACATCTCTGAATTCCGCGGTGCCCATACTAGCATGTGAATTACAGGGCATTTCTCAAATAGACGTCCTTTTTACACACTGTCTTACATTTGGAAGGAAAAAATGTAGAGAAAGTCAAGGGGCAATACACATGTTCTGCTATTCTGTGTTTCCCCAAGTCTCCCGATAAAAATGGTACCTCACTTGTGTGGGTAGGCCTAGTGCCTGCAATAGTAAACGCAACATGGACATATCACATTTTTACAATGAAATCTGACGTGTTTTTTGCAAAGTGCCTAGCTGTGGATTTTGGTCTTTAGCTCAGCCGGCACCTAGGAAAACCTACCAAACCTGTGCATTTTTGAAAAACTAGACACCTAGGGGAACCCAGGATGGGGTGACTTGTGGGGCTCTCACCAGGTTCTGTTACCCAGAATCCTTAGCAAACCTTAACATTTGGCAAAAAAAACACTTTACTCACATTTCGGTGATACAAAGTTCTGGAATCTGAGAGGGGCCACACATTTCCTTCCACCCATCATTGCCCCAAGTCTTCCGATAAAAATGGTACCTCACTTGTGTGGGTAGGCCTAGTGCTCACGACAGGAAATACCCCAAAACACAACATGAACACATCACATTTTCCCGAGGAAAACTGACCTGTTCTTTGCAAAGTGCCTAGCTGTGGATTTTGGCCTCTAGCTCAGCCGGCACCTAGGGAAACCTAACAAACCTAGAGATTTCTCACAACTAGACACCTAGGGAAACCCAGAATGGGGTAACTTGTGTTGATCTCACCAGGTTCTGTTACCCAGAATCCTCCTCAAAATTTGGCAAAAAAACAGTTTTTCCTCACATTTTGGTGCTGGAAAGTTCTGGAATCTGAGGGCAGCCATAAACTTCCTTCTACCCAGCGTTCCCCCAGGTCTCCCGATAAAAGTGGTACCTCACTTATGTGGGTAGGCCTAGTGCCCGTGACAGGAAATGCCCCTAAAACACTATGTGGAAGCATCAAAATTATCAAAATCGAAACAGTCTGTTTTTGCGGGGGCGCCTACCTTTTTGGTCCTGGGTTCAACAGCCATCTAGGGAAACCTACCAAACCCAGACATTTCCGAAAAACAGACACCCAAGGGAGTCCAGGGAGGTGTGACTTTTGTGGATCCCCCAGTGTTTTCTTACCCAGAATACTCAGTAAACCTCAAATTTAGCTAAAAAAAAAATCACAGTTTTCCCACATTTCTGTGGGATTACTGCACCGGCACAAATTTCTTACCACCCAACGTTCCCCTCAGTCTCCCAATAAAAATGATACCTCACTTGTGTGGGTGGGCCTAAGTGCCTTTGACAGGGAAGAGCCAAAAACATGTAGAAAATCAGGGGGAACTAAAGCGGGTCCAAAAGAGCAGTTTGGAAAAAAACGTTTTAGGCTTACCAGTTGGGCAGAATTCTTATCGGTATAGATGCAACAATGCTGGGTGGTAGGAATTTTGTGAATTCCTGATATTTTGGAAAGTTCCATCACTCAAATGTGGGAACAATTTGTGATTTCAAGCACAGTTGGAGGTTTGCAGGGCATTATGGGTAGGAAATGGTGCGGGGTGCATGTGAAGCACACCACCCTGGACTCGCCCAGCTGTTTAATTTTCAGATGTGTCAAGGTCTCGTAGATTTTTCACTTATGTTGAAATGAACCAACTTACTCGATATTGACGAGAAATAAAGTAAAAATTAACAAGAAAGGATCTAATTAGATTGAACATCCCACAGTCTAGGTTAGATACTAATTGTTTTGTTTTGACTTTCATTTATTTACCGCACTTCCCAGTTCTTAATCCTGGGAAGACCCTAAAACTGTGGGGGTCGAAACGCATCAACATTGTGCACTAGAGAACTGAAATCAATTAATGTCCAAGTGGAAATATTCCCAAATTATTGGGTTTTCTTGTGTGTCGATATGTTTTGGTACAACCGCTAGTAATGCTGGTATTCTTTGAAGTGTGGTCAATTGAAAACATAGTACACTTCGTGCCATGGTTTTGCTCATTGAAGACAACTGGTGAATTTTAATGTATCACAACTTTTTTTGTGGTTTATTACGTTGCACATATTTAATTTATATTTGGACACTGACTAATATGTTGTTTGGGACAAATAAGCCCATAGTTTATTAAAGTGCATGCTATCCATGTATATGATATGTAAAATATCCTTGGAAAAATTGAATAATATGAATTATGAAAAACCATTGTGGTCATGTTAATTACAGGTCTTGACCATGCAATAAGTGTTTTTGCTTGGAACTGGTTCAGACCATGTATCATTTTTAATGTATAACTCTAATGTGGTCTTACCTTCAGAATAATAATACCCAGCCCCTTGGTGAATAGCTTTCTAAAAGTGTCATTTTCAGAATTGTGACTTAAAATCAGACTTGATCAATAAAGAGGTTTCAGTACCAGGAAATGACAAAAGTTAAGTGTCCAGCTTTTTAAATACACTGCATCTTTTCCTATGGCCATTTGGGGCCTACCAAAGAGGGGTTGCGTATCTGTATTAAAAAGGAAGATTTAAGTCTGGCAGAAGATTTAGTTTGCCAGGTTGATGGCAGTTTAAAATGCACCCGCAGGCTGAATGGCAAGACTAAGACATGTTTAAAGGGGCTACTTGAGGACGTGGCACGATAAGTGCCTCAGGCCCACTAGCAGCCAATTTTACAATGTTTAAATGAGAGGACAAGCACCTTAGCACTGGTTTGCAGTGGTGAAGAATGTCCTAACAAAATCAAGATCAGCAAAACAGTTGTGGAGTAAGTCAATACGTTTGGGGTAAGACCGTCCTAAGGCGGACAGGTGTAACACAATTCTTCAAAAACAGATGTCAAATTACAGGCTATGTCTACTGACAACTTGCTGCCCATTCTTTTAACATGGGTGTTGCTGTTTATTTTTAATTTGTTGCCTGCAAATTGAGAGGACTTTGTCAAGTTAACTATGTGACTAACTTGCTGAGGTACATGGAATGTGAAAAGAAAGGCTGTATGATGCTATTCTTTTCTAACACACAATAAAAGTAAAATACCTGCAAATTAACTGGACACAATTCTGAATATATCTGCAGTTATAAAAGTAAAACAAAAATGAAGTACAATTGATTGTAATTCTGAAGTGTTCATGAAACAACGATTTTAACAGGATCAATACAAGCAAGACACTTTGCTTGGTGATGCACAAATGATAAACATTCACAGAACCCCAGTTTCATTGTATATAGTTTTACCAACACCAAGAGACATGGTAACCATCGTCAAAGTGGAAGGAAATACCTTGTATCCTTCCTTCAGTTGTCACCTGGTTACCCTGGATGATTACTCTAACTAAGAGCATTTGAGATAATTTATGAGGTGGTTTACCTTAAGGTATTTTGTTATAAATTTTAACTCAATAACTTCTTGAGTTTGAGCCCACCAATGTGGGATGAGGTGGTCGACAATAAAGCATGCACATTACATGGGTGAGACCATCCAGTAGGACTTGTGCAAATTAAACACGTTGTGGAAAATATGAAACATCAAAATATCACACAACATCAAGCGCAAGCAAAAACCACATAGCTGTTCATAGTTAAAAAAACAGTTTAGGTCCAACTCCCACACTGACACAAGCAATGTGAAAAGTTCACTTAAGAATGTAGAGGAATAGGAAACTTCAAAGAGTTTTCAGTTAACGTCAAACTCATATCTAACTGGCTTAGAAGCACTTACAACATCAGCACACAAGCCCCCCGGCACGCACTCCATGCCTTCAAACAGATTGTGGCCTGATTAGAAAATGGGTTGATAATCAAATTAACCTAACGCACACAAGTGCTTGATTAAACAATGGATGCAAGGAAGAAACTAAGTTCTGAGCATACGAATGTCTCAGGCACACAATGCTGCAAGCACACACTTTATTTATTGCATCTACCAGGAAGCCCACATGCATTCATAGGCCAAAGAATGCTTTGTCATTAAACTTTGTCAGAAGTATAATGAAGAATGTATAATGGTTTAGTTCAGGAATTCAGGGTTATGAGCTCACATGTCTTTGAGTGCTTTTCAATCTTAAATCTGTAACTTGCAAGTCAGCTATTATTTACTCTTTGTAATAAAGTATTGTACTAATTTGTTTAAAAAAAGCATGTCTGCGAACAGGCATTTGAGAAAATCCCCAGAGGTAGTTTGAGCAGGGCTGAGGTGCAGTCCGTAGTGTTTTTTCCCTGTCGCAACAGTTAGTAAACACTGTCTTTGCATTGCCAAGAAGAGTCTGTGTGTTTATTTCAGTATTGGTAGCTCTTGTCACCCTGCAACAACCACCTCATCCAGTATCTTAAATGCTCAAAGTTAGAGTAATCATAAGGGGTAACCAGACGACAACTGAGGTAAGGATACAAGGTAAACCCTTCTACTTTGACAGAGGTCCCTGAGGTTCTTGGTGATGGTGTTACTTTCAGGAGCAAACACAGTGCCTAAAAGCCTCTTTTCCTCTCCTCTTTTGTTATCAATGTGTGCCATATATTTTATTCTGTAAAACCAAAGACAAGAACATAACAGTAATACTGTATGTCAGTGCAAAATTAGTGGCCATTTCAATGTAAAATGTGCAGTCTGTAAATGACAGTGCGCTAAAGCAGAATGTCTTAGTATTGGATTGGTGTTTGCATGCCCCACAATGCACCACCAGCTGCATTTTCCACTCTTGCTGAATACATTTGCTACTCTTTGTGTGAACCTAAGATTTTTCACACTCTCAATGACTTTAGTTATGGTACATTAATCCCTATGTCCCTAAGTCCAGTTTTAAAACAAACTTTTTTCCAAGCAAGACTGTGGATGAACCTTCCAGTATTTTTGCTGCTATTGTTTTCTTTGTATTTCCCAAAAAGTGTTTATAACAGAGAACGTGCTCATTATATGTGATCACATACAATCCAACTTGTAAATGACTTCCACAGAAAATTGAGAAATATGGATGTGCTCTAAATGCCAGAGCTGCTGACTTATGATCTGGGGCACTAGGTTTGGGTTTGTGCATTACTCTGAAAAAATCACAAAATCTACCATGCTTGAAATAAAATGAAACTGAATCACGCAATGTAATCTGGAGTCATGTAAAATGCTCCAAAGTACCCTTGGCTGTATTTACACTGCATAAAAATACAAAATATCTATCTATCTATCTATCTATCTATCTATCTATCTATCTAGCTATCTATCTATCTAACATACATTACATTAATGTTTTGAACTAAAAAAACACAGAAATTCCAAAGTTATAGTTAGCAGAGCTAACAATAACTTGTACCCCCGCCATGCACTGCTTATGACCTCACACATAATATCACTGATGACATATTCTATGACATCATTTACTATATCACTGATGGTCCCAGGGACCCCATCCACCATGGCCAGTTCCAATAGAAAGGAGAGGAGGCCATGTGGTCTGCTCCATAAGCCTTAAAAGGCACCTGGAACCACACCCCACATCAAATTAAAAAAAGCGGTGAAGCTGTGTGGCCCCCTTCCTAAAGATCCCGTGCATGGGGGCCAGAATCTAAGGGCAGAGGGTGTGAACCCCCCGTTCCGAAGCCTTCATAGGCCCCAGGGACCACCTTGTATTTTGGGACCCCCCTTTTTTCTCAGCACCCATCCTCCCTGCTTGACAGAGAACCCTGAAACTTCCCATGCACAAACAAGGCAAAAAGAGCACTTATTCTGGATTTTTTTTTTTTAGATTCGTCAAATGATGCCAAAGTTATTAGCAACAGAAAAAACACTTTTTCTATGGAAACGCTATTTATATATTTTCCAAAATGCACCACTGGCATCTGTTTTAACACAAAAATGTATGTGAGGCCTTAACCCATAGTCTGCAGTAGAAGGTTTTTTCGATGTGCTTAAATCACTGCTCTCAACACTCAGATATTTTGGAACCCTTGTGATTTGAGAGAACAGATACCAATGACCAGTACCCTGTAAAAAATGTTCCAGTTCTAGTGCAGTTCATCATCTGGAAATCAATATTTTGACAACCATGCGATAAAGACATTTCAAAGAGTCTGGTTAAGGTTGTGATATTTACAAACACTTTCTGTTAGTGATGAATGCAAAACAGTGAAACAATGTTATTTTGGTAATTCACAGCATTGTGAAAGCATGTGTATATACTATTGCGCTAGAAAATCGCTCCATACTCCTGTCCATTAAAGCTAGGTGGATCCCAAAAGTTGTTTGTACATTTGAGAAGTGCTGTTGTAGAAGAATCAGTTTAGATAGTTCCCTCCAACAGGTGTATTGGTGTGTGTGAAATTACAATTTGAGATTTCCAAAATGTTCAGTGCAATATTACATGTCTCATCAACAGCAATGGTTTATTGTGTAATTTTACTGGACTTCATTTTTTTTGTTGTAAATATCACGTCTCTTGAAAGATTAATCAAAAGTAATATATCTTATTGAATACATCCTCAAATTAGGATGTACACATCTTGCTTAATTTCTTTAACCTTGCATACTCTATAGATGTGTGCTTCGAATTTAACTAAATAAATGCTTTAAATTGCCAATCTTTATTTTCTTTACTAATTTAACACATTCTATAGAAAAATGGTAGGTATAATGTTAGTTTCTAAAACGACCACAGAAAAACCCAGTAAGACCCAGCACATTTTAGATAATTGTTTAATAAAATGGGATTTTATGTTTTCTATGCTCTATTTTTAATGGTATCTAGGTTAATCGCAAGACTTCAGGTGTGCCATTATAGAGAATAAAGTACTCAGGCCCTCATTACAACCCTGGCGGACGGTGCAAATAGGGCGGTAAGACCGCAAACAGGCTGGCGTTCATTACCGCCCCATTATGACATTGGCGGTTTGGCCAGACTGCCAATGTCCTGCACCGTCCGCCACGCGGTAACGACCGCCAGGCTGGAGATAACGGTCACTAGTCCGCCGACGGTATCAGGACCCCGCATACCGCCATGGATTTCATGGGGTTTTCAACCGCCACGACATCCATGGCGGTATGCACCATCAGTGCCAGGGAATTCGTTCCCTGGCACTGATTGGGGTCTCTCCCTCCCCCCTCCCCCTGAGTCCATCCCCAACACCCACGACCCCCCTACCACCCCAAAAAGGTAATAGGACCCCCCCTGCCCCAACCCCCATTGAACCTCCCAAACATACCCCCTACACCCCTTACACGCACGCTCACACCAATCACACACATACACACATACACACGGACATACATGCACACATACATACACGTTACATTTCCCATACACACATTACACCCCCTGCATACATACACGCACTCACACAACCCCTCTACACACGCACACCCCCATGCACGCACACACCACCCAACACCCCTCTCCCCTAACCCATAATCACCTTACCTGTTCCGGTGATCCACCGGGAGGGAACGGGATCCATGGGGGCTGCTCTGCCACCAGCACCCCATCACCAGAACACCGCCACGCCGAATACTGGGTCGTATTACAGTGGGTGGTGTTCTGATGATGTGGCGGAGATGGAGGAGCAGCCTCCACTACACCGCTGACCGCCAGTGTGGCTCCTGGCAGCTCTCTGTCCAAAAAAGGGCAGTGAGTCACCAGCAGTCATAATATGGTTGGCGGAAGACCACCAACACTGTCAGTCTTCGGCCAGGCAGAACAGCTGAGGTTGAAATGACGGCCTCCATGTTGTCTCACCGGTGGAGACAAGAATAACTTCAACTGATAGATTAATCCCAGATCTGTGACTGGGGTTGAATGTTTGATTTGTTCTGCATTCCGTCCATCAGCTGTTCTTTTTGCAGTTGTCACCCCAAGTGGGTAGGGTATGCTCAGACGTGGGCCCCGCGCTCACTATGCCACCAGATTCATGCTAGCCTGTCTGAAGATGGGTGATATCCCGAAACCAGTCCCAGGATGCTTGTTTCTGGTCCAGGGAGGACCTGGTCTGGCAGTTTGGGCTGGACTGTTCCCATGGGGAACAGGGTCAAGACTGATTTGCATATGGCTGACCCAAACTGGAATGGCACGGTGAGAAAAAAAAATGATGGATTAAACCCAGATCTGTGACTGGGAGTGACTGTTTGATTTGGTATGCATTCTGTGCATCAACTGTTCTTTTTAGAATAACTTCAAGTCACAATTGAATTCCTATTAACAGCTCACTCTGAGGGGCCAAGATTGCTGGACTCTTGGTACAGAGTGGGGCTTTGCATGCAACCCCTGAGCCCGGTCCATCAGAAACCTGTCCTTTTCCCTGCCTGAGGGTAGACACGAACAAGGCACTGCGCGGGGACTTCCACAGGTCTGATGCACGAAGCAGATGACTGCATTGTGGCAGCTGAACGACGGAGAGGAGCGACCACTGTGGGCGGGCCTCTTCCAACCAAGAAGAGGAAGGCAGAGAACTGCAGCAGGGTATGCCCGGCACCGCAGCCCCTTGCAGCCTGCAAGAACTGACACAGCAGATCACTGCCCTAAAGTATACTCCTCCGAAGGACTGAAAGGGGAGTTCTACAGTCTCAATTCATGAGGCGGACCACAGCATTTCTTTAGCTGAAGTCGGGCACTGAACTTCCCACATTCAAGCCTTC
Organism: Pleurodeles waltl; assembly: GCF_031143425.1. Lineage (NCBI taxonomy): Eukaryota > Metazoa > Chordata > Amphibia > Caudata > Salamandridae > Pleurodeles > Pleurodeles waltl. Next base: position 351,204,676 of record NC_090442.1, read on the forward strand.
ACTGATTAGTTGAACTGGGGGATCCTGCTGAGTAAGGGTGGTGCTGGACACCCACTCAGCACACTTGCCTTTCTTAACAGAGAGCACCTGGCTGCCTCTTGAGAGACGAGAGGCACTGGTGTGGACCCTAACAGCAAGCACAAGAAGTGCTAACGTTTTGATTGGTTAGATACAGTGGCTGCAATGCAACAGACTTTGCCCATCTACATAATTACTACTAGCATCACTGCAGATGCACATGCACACACACAAGGCTTCTGTGGTACCCCAGCCACCCACGGATGTGAGGTACCAGGAGCGGATGAAGAGGGTCACTCACACGTGGGACACTGGGAGCCTGCCCTCTGGCATCTATGACCATCAGGAGCGGATGGCACTCAGACCACAAGGTGAGAGGCCCCATCAGCGACTGCCTCCACCCCAGAACCTGTATTTACATCACACATCAACGTCCTAGAGAAAAAGCTGCAGGGGCATTCCTACTGGACATTAAATCCTCCTCTTCAATGATCAAAGCTATTGTAGGACAGCTTGGTCACTGCAGAATTGGTGCTGGCTGACACACCTTTGGTCCTCCCTAACCTAGGCACAGTCTCAGATTGCAACCTTGTAGGAGGTCTGATTACTGAAACTGAAAATTGTGACATGGAGGGCCATACATGCCACAGCTGCTTCAGAGTGGTGCCCCTACTTGGACGGGTGGGGGGCCTAAGCATGAAGTCATTCATTGTAAATTGGCTGGATAATACGGTCCTAGGAGGCAAAACATCTGCATTATTGTCAGTGGAGAGGGCACTTAGATTTCCTGGTTGTCGTCCACAACTGATTCCCCACCTGGTAGTAGCACGCATGTTTAACTTCAGAGACAACAAACTACCACTTGTCCGCACCAAGGGCCCCTGCCAAGTAGAGAACAGCGGGGTGACAATTTTCACTGAATACACTGCAGAAATGCAAATGAAATGGGGAACGTTCATGGAGATGAAACATCAGCTACACATTATTATTCAAGGCATACCTTAGATTACCGGATGTCAAAAAGTTACTCTTCTTTCAGACACCATGAGTGGGACTGGCTGGAGACCAGAGAAATGATCACTCTGCCGCCTGGGGCAGGGATGCAGGGGAATGGCTCCTGACAAGAACACACTGCATCACCAACAGGAAAGCTCGCCACAAACCATCCAAAGAGCAGACTGCCCATGAGAGACCACAGATAGTGAAAATGGAGAGAAAGGACTCAACTGAGTCACTGGGTCCAGTTTATGATCAGAAACATCCCAGACTCCTGATTGGGACTCTGTTGATGAGATGGTGGAGTCCCTGCTGATGGAGCCTACCATCACCCCAATGACCCAATGCAGTTGACCTGAGAACTTAACATAGTTGGTAAGTTAGTAACTCCCTATTAATCGCCCATCACTGAGAGACAGAGACAACCTCGCACAAAGACCTTTCTGCAAGAGGCTTGCTATCCAGACATTGTTGTCTGAGGGTGAGGGAATGATGATGGAACTAGGGGAGGCACTGGAGGGTGTGCTAGCGTGACGTTCTGCACTGGTAGTAGTGGCAAGCCCCCTGATCTAAGTGAAATATTTAGTTTGCACAAGTTCCGAATGCAGTTTGTTTGGCTGAGAGTGTTGTGAACCCAGCCTGTGGAGGGGAGATTATGGGATTAGCTCTTAAAGGTATGATAACAGATCTGAAGCAAGTATCTGATTGGTGACATGAAGACAGATGTGAGGGGAGGGTGATATCTGGAACATGGTGTATACCCTATGGGAAGCAGGGCATCATGCAACAGAATGACACTTGACAGAATTATCTTCTTGGTGTGGAAAATGCTGGGCATGGCCTCACAAAAGAAACGTTATAGGATAGATGCTTATGTAAAAAGAAGGGAAGTACATTTTTCTTATCTGCAGCAGAGTCATTTGAAGGTCTGTGAACTTCTGAAACTGGCCAAGAGATGGCGGGCGGTGTACACAGCACTACCTACTCTGACAATCCCTGAGGGGTATTAATATAGAGCCCAGAGTACCATTCGACACATGCCACACCAGTTTAGACCTGGAAGAATGATGTGTTAGAAATGGGGTTTCTGGTTGGCTAGTGTATGCACCTCAGCCAGGCAGAACTTACCTACTCTAGTCAGGGCAAGGGAGTTACACGTCCAAGATAACCCCTGCTCACCCCTTGGTAGCTTGGCACGAGCAGTCAGGCTTAACCCAGAGGCAATGTGTAAAGCGTTTGCACAACACACACACACATGTGACGCAATATCCCCACCACAAAGGAAACACAACACCAGATTATATGAAAATATACTGTATTGTACACAACGCAATTATCAGACCAAACATCACATATCAGTACTATCCTGCTACCTTAGCAGTTGTCAGAACGTTACACATTAGTTACTCTGCAAATTAGCAGTAGTCACACATAACACACAGGTTACTCAGTATTCTGCAACATAAGCAGTAGTCAGGAAAACATGTTATTACATCACAACACTTGTCATAAGAATATCATAAAATGCCCATAGTAGGAACATTAGAAAACATATGGCAAGTTAGAAAAACATATTAGCAAGCATGTCCATAAAAGGAACATTTGCATACACATATGTAAAAACATCAAACGCAGGTAGGTAATATATGAATCATACAAAAGTCTGTAGAAAGAACTTTGGATTGCAACTATATTGGTCCTTTAAACAGTACCTGGTTGGATGAAGGCACCTCCAGTGCCTAGAAGGCGAACAATGGGGCCCCCGGCGCTCCTTTGCGTAAAACGGGGGCCTCCCTTATACTCTGGGGTCAGAGGAGGGCAACATGCACCTCCTCTCTTTTATAGACAGGCCCGTCCGGGTACCGTGATTACTGGGGGCCCCCCAGGGCCTCAAGAGGCCCTCACGAGGGGGGCCAAAGCCAGCAAAAACAACTTAGGGCAGGAGGGGGGCACCACGCACCCCCTCTGGTTTAATGACAGGCCCCTCCCGGGACCCGCGATCTCTGGGGGCCCCCCTGGGCCTCTACTGACCCTTCCACCAAGTGGGGGGGCCCACAATAATGCCCGTTTTACCTAACAGCAGAAAAGGAGCGTCCTGCTCCTAACGCAGAGGCCTGGGAGAAGGGGGCACTCCCCGCACCTTCCCCTGGTCCTGCCGTGAAGCCACAAGAAGATTGGACCCCTCCTGGGGCCCGAGCAGACACTCGCCTGCACCCGATGCGGTGCACAAGTGTTCTTCCAGCTTCCCAGGCCGCTGCAGTGATCTTATTTAAAGGGGCACAATGCAGCAAGGAGCCTACGAGCTCCTAAGGCTCCATAAGCGCGCTGCAATCAGCACTATGGCAGCCGCAACCACAGAGAAGCACCCCTCGTGAAGAAATGGATGCAGGGGTCAGGAGCCACAGCACCCGGCCCCTGGGGAGCAGAATCCTAAGACAAGGTCCTTAGGTGGAGGGCCCAGCTACAGGCCAGCACAAGGGAAAGGCAGCAAGTGGTAAGTCCTTCACAGTGACCAGGCAGCAGCAGTCCATGGCGGTTCCTGGTGAGTCCTTTAAGCCTTTGGTGTCCAGTTCCAAGATGATTCCAAGAGTCTCCAAATTGTGGGGAAAATTCCCCTGTACTTAGTCAGTTTTTACAGTGTTTTACAATGGTAGGGAGAGGAGGTTCCAGCCAGTTACAACTGGTTCTGGGAGTGCCCCCTCTCTCCTTTCAGCACAGGCTCCAAACATCAGTGGGGGGTTAACGACCCTATTGTGTGAGGCCAGGACACAGTCTTTACAAATGCAGGTGTGCCCCGCCTCTCCCTTCTCTCAGCCTAGGAAAACTATTCAGTATGCAGATGGACCTCTGTGACACCTCCACCCTCCCTGTGTACAGGCTGTCTGAAAAGTATGCACAAAGCCCCAACTGTCACTCTGCCCAGACGTGGATTGGAGTCAAGCTGCAAAACACCAGAGTCATAAGCACAGATAAATGCGCACTTTCTAGAAGTGGCATTTCTGTGATAGTAATAAAAAATACACCAACACCAGTAAGCAGCATTTATTATCACTATCACAACCATACCAAACACGCCTATGCTACCCCTCATAAATCAGACAATACCCCTTACACATAAGGCAGGGCATTTCTAATGTAATCCTATGAGAAGGCAGCACTCGCAGCAGTGAAACACCAAGTTAGTCTGTTTGTCACTACTAGGACAGGCCATGCAATATGACACATGTCCTGCCTTTCTACATACATGGCACCCTGCCCATAGGGCTAACTAGGGCGTACCTTAGGGGTGACTTACATGTAGTAAAAGGGGAGTTCTGGGCCTGGCAAGTAAGTTTAGATGCCAGGTCCCTGTGGCAGAAACTGCGCACACAGGCCCTGTGCTAGCAGGCCTGAGACAGGTTTGAAAGTCTACTTCAGTGGGTGGCGCAAGCAGCGCTGCAGGCCCACTAGTAGTATTTAATTTACAGGCCCTGGGTATAGAGATACCATTGTACAAGGGACTTATAGGTAAATTAAATATGCCAATTAGGTATAAGCCAATCATACCAACTTTAGATGGGAGAGCACCTGCACTTTAGCACTGGTCAGCAGTGATGAAGTGCTCAGAGTCCCAGAGCCAACAGCGAGAGGTCAGAAAAACAGGAGGAAGGAGGCAAAAAGACTGGGGATGACCCTGCGTAAGGCAAAAAGTCCAACAATATGTATTTATTTATTTATTAATTATTTTATTTGAGTTCATTCGGTCTAGAGATCTAGGCCATTTTGAGTAACAAAGATAACAATCATACATGATAAAATAGTATTTGTTAAAAAAAAAACAAGATAACAATAAAAAACAGTAATAATCAGGAGAGTATAACAATAAGATCAACAAGACTAAGTATTTGATTATAGATAAAAAGTACAATAAATAAGACATGGCTAAAATATTAAGAATAAAAAAGATAAAAGCTAGGATATAAAATTCTGTCTAACATACCAATGTGTGCAATTGTTTCCCCGTAAGACCTGGCCCTCGTCAATCCTCATATAGAGGCAAAAAAATAACAGTTGAGACTCCTTCTGTCGACTAATGTCAGGATGGCTCACATGCCCTTTGAAACAATAAGCCTACGCCGGTTGTACCAGGCCTCCGCTAAAAATTTGGTAACTGTAATAGCTACCACGGAGGATGAGTCGTATGTACAGATTCTGGTGGCGTTTGCTCTATCATGTAATGACATATTTTTGCAGAGGGGAATGATCCACCTCCCTCTGGGACTTTTATACAGAGGGCAGAAAAATAGTATATCCTCTATTGTTTCTTTACAATTTTGGCAAGAGATACATCTATCATTTGAAGCGATGTTAGATGACCAGTGAGCCGTAAAACCATTAATAGGCAGTGTACCATATCTTAGTTGGAGATATAAAGCACGGGCGTACGGAGGCATGGGAAGGTACAAGAAGTTCTCAGGCCAGGGCTCGTGCTTGAATTGGAGAAATTCCATTGTTAGCCTGCCCGCCCCTTTTTGGTGCAAGGAGTCTTCGTTAACTTTCTCCCAATATCTTTTTGTGACAAGTTACTTTGCATTATCGGGGATTTGATCCGGATAGTTCCAGTAGGAAGGAAAACCTATTTTGACCCAGGCAGATTTCATTTCCTTCAGCCATGGGATTTTCTCCAGTGCCTGGGGGGTGGCTATGAGCTCTCTTATAGCCAGCCTATATGGTTTGAGTTCAACAGATTTCCATAAGCGAATCCAATAGGAGAGAGGCCTTAGGGCTGCTGTGGTTTTGATACTGTTTAGACCTAGGTCTAGCCTTAGAGGGGTCATTGGTGAGCCCATACCTAGCCGGGCAATCTGTATAAGGAAATGGTTTTCCTTGGTTTGCAGAGTATCAAGGGTTTTGTGGGACCCCCAAAGTTCTGCTCCATAGAGGGCCGCTTCTCTGATTTGGACATTGTAAATCTCTGCAAGTATGTTCAAGGGGGGACTCGGAGCCTTTCTCGATCTACGGACAAGGGCCCCACCTCTCTGGCTTATAATGAGAGCCCCTTTGTCAATGGCTGCCATCCATTTGCCTGTGGTCGATAGTCTGAAACCCAAGTAGTCGAACTCTTCTACTTTCTCCAATGGAATCGAGTTCATTTCTATGCTAACGCACGAGCGTTTCTTGGAGGTACTATATATCATGAGTTTTGTTTTCTTAATGTTTACGTCCAGACCATAGTCACTACAAAAAACACAGAATTGGTTGATCAGGTTTTGGATTCCCATTGGCGATTTAGATATCAAAATTGTGTCATCTGCATATAGCAGACACGGGATTTTTTTCCCAACCAATTTAGGTGAAGCATTTATACAGTTCTCTAAGTAGTGGATGCAATTATTGATATATAGCAAAAAAAGAGTGGGTGCCAGAACACATCCCAGTCTAACTCCTTTTTTAATAGCTACGGGGTCAGTCAACTCGCCCCCCTGGCCACATCTAATTTGAGCGAAAGTATTTTCATGCAGTTGAGCAATGAGTTTCAGGAGACCAGATGGCACTCCCATGTTTGATAATGTTGACCACAGCAGGTTCCTGGGGATCAAATCAAATGTGGCTCTGAGGTCTATGAAGACCACATAGAGATTACCCCTCCCCAGGTCAACATTCTTCCATTTTATTGACATGAATCTTAGGGCTTGGCCAACTGTACTCACTGCAGGTCTAAATCCTGCTTGTAGGTCAGAAAGAGCTTCGGACTCCATAATCCATTCCTCAAGATGGAGCAAAAGATGCTTTGCATAGATTTTTTGGGAGTTATCAAGGAGACTAATCGGGCGATAATTGGCAGGGATGTTCGGATTTCCTTTTTTAAAAATGGGTACTATTTCGGCCCCTTTCCAAGTGGGAGGAGCGGGGGCCCCTGCTGCAATAGCATTGCAGATAAGGTTGAGATATGGTGCCCATATGTCTGGTCTTGATTTGTATAGATCGCCTGGGATCTTGTCTGGGCCAGGGGCCTTTCCCCATTTCAATGAGTCTATTGCTGCTCTTGTTTAGGTTAGAGAGAATGTGATCGGGGTAGTCTCATGGTTTATTGGGGCATCAGGGGCCCACAAAGATGCTTCAGAAGGCCCTTCGTATAGTTGCCCAAAGTGCTCTACCCATAATGCTGAGAGAATTGAGGAGCCAGGTGCGGCAGGGGAGTTGCTACAGTCATCAGTTATTAGTTTCCAGAACCTAGATGTGTCATTAGATTTAGCAGTCTCCAGAATAATAACCCATCTGGCCTCTTCCCAACTTCTGCGTGCCTTAGAACATTCCTTCTTATAAACTTTTCTGGCTGTTCTTAACAGCCCAACATGGCCATCTTTTATTGCTTCCAGGAGAGACAGTTGTGCTTCTCTGCAACAATTGTCAAACCAAGGAGCGCAGTGCTTTTTGTTAGGATTATTAAGAAACTTTTTTGTGAAAAGATGCTTTAAAGATTGGAACAATTCAGTGTGGGCTGCTAAGACTCTGTCACCCTCCCCGTTCTCATTTAGGCGGATCATACACTCCATCTGGTTGGCAAGCAGGTTGTAAATAGATGCCAGGTGTGTAGGGGAAGAATTAACAGATTCCCATTTTAGGTTGCGTCTGTTATTAGTTAGAGCCAGCTGGGAGGCATGGCTCTTGGAGTAGGGCACAGTAAACGAAGGAAAAAGTCCTCTGGTCGATAAAATCAACGGGTCATGATCGCTCTCAATTTGCTTTTGGACCCTCATATCAAACATGTGGCTCCACAGTCGGATGTCAAGAAGTATATAATCAATACGACTGCTGAGCCCTCCGCGCCTAAAGGTAGCTTGTAAATGTACAACCGAGCGTGAGCGACCGTTGCAGGCTCGGAGGCCATGAACTAGTGTGATGTCGGCCAGTAAGCGCAGATTTATTCAGCCTTGGTCTTTTGTTGGAGACTAGCTGAGGGATGCCCCAATGGGCATCCTCTTCTTTACATATTCCTTGGACTAGAGGATTAGGTTCAAAAGTGACATTAAAATCCCCTCCAATCAAAACAAAGAAGGAAGGATTGTTTTTAAGAAAACTGCCCAAAATGGACAGGACATCAGAATCGGTGTGGAAGCTCACATTCCTGTTATAGATATTAATTAAAAGTAACGGTCTCTCTTCAGAAATCATTATTAATAGGACTTGCAAGTCAGGGCAACCCGTATCTATTTCTTCTATCTTGCACCTAAGAGAAGTGTTGATCCACACAAGCAGCCCTCCCGATGGTCTCCCAGAAGAGGACTTGCGTGCTGGAACCCAATAGCTTTTAAAGCCTAGTCTATATTTGGGTTCTAATGCCCACGTTTCTTGGAAGAGGCAGATCTGGTGATCATCAATAAGACTGCCCCATCCTGGACTTTGTAATTTGCTTTCCAACCCTGCTATATTCCAGCTGAGTACCTTATCGAGATCCTCTGTTTTTATGGACCCTGCTTTATTCTGAGGATATTTTCTACAGGGGGAGGAACTGCTAGGAACCATACTAGTTCCCTCAGGTATATTAGGACCAGTGGCTTTCTCGCTATATGCCATGTGAACCTCGCTGGATGTGGCCCCAGCTATATATGAATTAGGTAAGTTGGGCATACGGGTGGACCCCAGAATGTATGGAACAATTGACAGGGACGGAATACATTCCTCGCTGACTTGGCTCGTGGTGCTTATGGGTGATCCCTGGTTAACAGGCTCTGCCAAGGTCGAAGGGGCAACAGAGTTAGAGATGCTGAGGGCAGTAGGGTGAATGTCCTCAGCCTCACCATTGCTCGGAGCCACTTCCGAAAGGTCGTCTCCTAGTCAGTCTGTCTCAGAAAGAGATGACGAAGGGCATCTGGGGCCAAATAGAGGGATAGACTGTGTGTGGATAGCCGGGGAAGCCCCGTATAACGTTGGCAGTTGTCTAGACAATATGTAGTAGTCGAGGGAGACTTAGACTGAGCACCCCTGGCACTGATAGCACTTTATGCCCCAAATAACAATCAGTCCCCTTTCTATCTGTTGTTCACCCCTGTCCTTCTAACTACCATACAGATCCTGGACATTTTTTGTGGAGATTTCAGCTTTGTTCAGGATTTGCATCTGAAAGGTCCCATCCACCTATGCTGGGACCACAGACACTAGCTAATACCCAAATACTACAGCATTGCTTCACACACTCAAGTCATGGAACTATAGAGAACATTCAATCTGACCACTGGAGAATTCTCCTGTTACTCAGGAGTGCACTTGTTACACACTAGAATCTACAAGGTCTTTGGCATGGGGATGTGGGGTACATGCAAAGCTAGAAGGTGCAGAGTACCTGGGCTTCACACTATGCGATCAAAATCCTCTACTGGTCACCTGTCAGTGGGGGAGACAGCGCCCTAAGATCCATATGTGCGCTGGTCATTAGAAGCACTAAATGACCAGATATCCTGGAGCCAGGTAGGGACAGCAATAGAACAGTACTTCACTGAGAATGAGGGCAGGTCCGCAGATACTACTGTGGAATAGGATGTTCTTAAAGTATTGCTAAGGCGGTATGTATATTGGAGGTGGTGGGCATGAAGAAGGTGCTCCACAAATAGCTCACACACATTATGGAACCTAGAAAGTCAGGGACCTAGAAAATCATAGTGTGATGGACGCTGGAGTGCGGACAGCCCTCAGTGACTTGAAAAAGGAGTTTAACAGCTTTGTGACTATACTGCCTGGTTTATAAGGAATATACTGCTTGTCAGCATGCGGCAGGTAACAAAGCGTGTGCCATGCTTACATGGCTGCGTAAGACAGACACCCAGAACACCAATAAGCACCATACACACTCACGGTGATAAAATAGTTAATACACAACAGAGTATTGATATGGTATTCATTCATACTAAAGTCTACTATATAAGGAACCCCCAGGATACATTGACATAGTATTTATACTGTCTGGCCTTGCTGACACTCACTAAAATACAGAGACAAGATCTGGGGGTTCCAATTTAGAACTAGACGATTAGACAAATGGCACCTGACAAGAACCTCGGGCCGGACTGCTTCGCGAGAGAATTTTATGGCAGATACAATGCAGTGCTCATGCAGCGCTTACTGCAAAGATACTGGGGGACAGGGATGAAGGAAGTCTACCGGCGTCCATGAGGAAGGCACTGATAGTGGTTCTCCCCAAGCCAGAGAGGGACCCACTTAACATGAGTTCATAAATGCCACTATCACTTTTAAGCACGGACTATAAAGTGTGGGTAATAATACTTGTCTTGTCTAATCCCCATAGCTCAATCAATGATTCTCCCTCATCAAAACTGGTTATTTCCAAGCAGGAACATGGTATTCAATCACAGAGCGCTGTTCCGCATTATGGATTGGGTGGAACAAAGCAACACATTAGGGCATTTCAGAGGTGGGATTTCCTCCTCTACAAAGACCCCTAAGCTCTGGCACATGCAGGCACTGAGATTTCAGACCCTATAACCATTCAGAGTGGCACCAAGCAGAAATGCCCACTCTCCGATATAATCTTTGTGTTTGCTATAGAACCACTGACATGTTGATTGTGATTCAAAGGCATAGAGTGTGACATAATCATCGGACTACAGGCCCACAAAGTATCTCTGTATTCTGACAATGCTCTTATTTACCTACCGGCTGAAAGCTCTGTCACACAGCTGATTGAGCTTCTCAAATAATTTGGAGCCATGTCAGATGTCAAGATCACTTTTGACAAATCATGCTTGTTTCCATTACTGGCGATCCCTAAAGGACTAATGCTGTCCCTGCCATCTACCGCCTTCCAGTGGAATTTAGACACATTCAAATATCTAGGCATTGCTGTGTATCATGATGACCACAACCTTATAGATGGAAATCTGGGGACAAATGGCTGCAAGGCATTCCTTGCCATTTTGGACCCAGTTACCATTGTCACTTATGGAGAGGAGCTCGACTGCACAATGTTGCTCCTACCTAGGTTGCTGTACTTCTATTCCATAATACCGGTGGTACTGTCCTCTGCTTTCCTTTGGGAGCTACAGAAGATACTCACATCCTTGGTCTGGGGGACTGACAGATGCAGAGAGTTAAGTAAGGGTAAAAGTTGTGGCTATGTCTTACCTGTAACGTTCAGATGCGAGTAGGTCGCACCTTGTGACGAAGTGAAAACCTAGGAGTACCCAGGAACTGCCTTGCTGTCAATGTTTGCTGTATTCATGTAAATTGTCATAGATAGACATGAGCTGCAGAGTAAAGTTGTGATGTATGCTGGCTGTTAACCTAAGCAGATGCGCTTGGACACTCCTTGGAGTAGCTGTGCGCGGTAACCAAACTCTTCTGTCTGCTTTAAAGATAGATGAACGATTACTTGCTGTGTTTGTGTAATGTAATTTAAAATTGAATACTGATTTTTTGAAAAAACATCTCTCTGATAAAGTTTGTAATGGATTTGCACCATTACATGTTTGCGAACTGAGATTTTATAGTAAATATTTCGCCTTTACGTAATTATACTTATAAACTAACATATGAATTAATTTGATTATAAATTTGTGCATATGAAAATTGTGACCTACTCAATGGCCGCCATCAAACGAAAAGGCCTACATTTGTTTTCTAATGCTAAGTTAACACTGTGATGAAAATATTCTGTCTCTTTAAGAGCATGTTCTTTGCTAAAATAAATGCTGAAATAAAATGAGTATTTTGTGGCCTCTGCTAGGCAGAAGCAGATGCAAGGTCACTGCCCAATGTTATCTGTATTAATTGTTTCTAGTGTATTCCATTTTCTAACTGAATTTCATGCTTTGCCAGTTAGTCTATTGATATTCTGGTGTTTTATTTTCTGAGTTTACTAGGTCTGTTCATTACTGAACAAATGCTTTGATGGTTTAGTAATCCTATAGTCCAAACTCTAAACCATATCCCCTTACCTTGTTCCTGTTCTGATGCTGATGTCTGATGTTGCTGTCCCCCGGATGAAGTAGACGTTGTTTCTGAATAGCTAAGAGATTGGGTAAATGTATGAACTGTGTATTGTTATTTGTCTATTGTTTCTCGGGTATCAACCGCTAATATTTTAATACTGCTGCTATTTTTGATAGCGCCACAGCTAGAGGTTTGCTAAATTCATGTTACTAAATTCTTTTACCTGAATTCCAACATGTTAATGCTAATTAGTGGTTAGTGAGATGTTACTGTCATACAAATGAATGGTCAATGATTCCTTTTGTTTGTATTTTCAATGGATTCAATTTCTCTTGCTCAGATTCTATTGCTATGATTCTGTGAAATAACCATTGAGGTATAGTCTATTTGTATTGATTAAGCTTGGATTCTTTCGTCAATTAAATCAGCCTTTATTGTTTCTATACATGTATCATTTGAGTTTGAGAGTTATTTTTGTGACTTTAGCATTGTTAACATAGGGAAATAAAGCTTTAACTTCTTAATAAACTGGTGTGGTTATTAATGTTCGAATTAATTATGATATGCTAACTTGTTTGTTTATGGTGTATTTCCTATGAAGTTTTCTTTAAAGCAGATTTGGATCAGTTCATCAACCCAGAGTATGAAATCCGCTATCTAGTCTGCTATGAGTAAAATATAGCTGATATTTCTGTTTTAACACATGGAAGCACTGTTCGTTTATAGTAATGTGTGCGGTAACTTCAGTAGACGTTCTTTTTTCGCTGTGCTGTATTTTCATGTATAAACTATGTAAACATTGTTATATCTCTCTTCTTATGACTCTGACCACATTATTTTATTTTCTCTTTATTACAGAAGGTAATCTCTTAGGAGTTAATAGTGCATGCATGAAAAGTTGCATATCTCCCTTGAAAATACCAATGCACCAAAGAAGACATGGCTTACTTTAGGCCCTTGACAGTTGACGAAAACAACGAAAGACAAGTTGTGGAAAATCCATTTTACTGGATTCCTACAGATAATCATGGGCAGATTTGGAAACCTGCTGTAGAATATTATGGAGAACAAGCAGGAGGACCACAAGAACATTTGTATTCATTTGATTACAGGACACCCTGCCCCCCAATCCTCCTGGGTTTTGATCCACTCATTGAAGAAATTAACCATGAGATCCCGTTTTATCATCCATCTTTTATCAATGACCCAGAAGAAAACTCCTTTTACGAGTCATCTGTTGAAAATTTTGATATAAAAGAACAACATTTGGATTCAAGGCAACCTCAGGCATCATACGATGAACTAGATTCACAACCATGGGAGCAAAACCAGACTGCTCCTACAATTGGCTTTGAGCTATTTGTACCACCTCCTGTCACTGGAAAACAATGCCCTGGGCAGCTTGAAGATCTGTCTTTTTATGGCCAAAGTAGGAGACACAGTTTCTCACCCATGCGTAATTATTTTGAGAATGAAGTGAGAGGGGGGAACGAAAAGGTTCCTTTAGGCTTTAAGGAAGCATTCACCAACTGTGATTCACTTGAAACAAACCGCAGAGAAAACTGGCATGATGTGAAATCAAGAAGTAGGTCAATGTATGCAAATGTTGGCACCACAACAGAAAACCTTTACAGAAGATTCACCGTTGGACCATGCTGCCCATCTCCTAGCGGAACTGGCAGCACTTATACACAGGTATGTGCTTATTGTTGGAAAGGATGCTTAAAAATCATCTGTCAGATGTGCTGTTTGATTCATATTTTATAAACAAGCATCTCATAATGAAATATGTTCTTACTTAAATTGTGATGTACAAAATAGTTTTCCTGTCATTCCTATGTGGCAATGGTTGAATAAAGTAGCTAAAATGAATGGGACCATCCTCTTTGCCCTATCTGAGCAGCCCATATTTGCCCTCTTACCCAAGTGTCACACTAGGAGTGGCTTTTTTCTATGCCTCATGTGACCCCTTTGAATTCCACCACCACTATTGTTTTTTTGTATCCCCTTTGCCCGATCCTTCTGCCCCTCTTAGAATCCCTTTTAAAACTGTCCTTCCAATTGCCCTTTTTTGGGTGAAAAATGCAGAGGACGCTCTCCTCAAGGTACCCAACTCCTTTAATTCCTCCTTTGAACGCTTTCCGTGTAGCCATCCCTAGAGTCTGTTCTCCAGGGGAGGCGGAAATAACTGTGTTAGCCCTGTTCCGACGTAAGATTAGGATATTGCAGTTTCCAGTTTTTAGTGCCCAAAGTTAAAAGAATTCAGATTTTCTCGAAACAATAAAGCCTGCTGTCTTTTTCGTTCATCTCCTGTCTCTTTTGCTCTAGCCTAAGTGTGTCTGGCGAGGTTATCATTGTAGTCATGGTGAAATATTTTACTTGGCTGAACAAAGAAACATTATTTGTTGTGATGTTATGATGTTAAATGATCCGATTTAGATATAGGATTCGTGCAATTCAGGGTCACAACTTGCTTAAATGACCAAAGTGATATTTATACTCCTGCCAGCTATCTAAATAAATCTCACTTCTACTAAAGGAAATGACCCACAGTGTTAATAGGCTATTCTGTGGCCATGAATAAAATTTTTAATCATCCTGCCTTGTCTACGGTTTTAAATCGCCGATAGCCTGAGAAGCTATGCGCTACTCCCAGTTAGTATGTGTACTTTCCTCACTGCTAGAATTAAGGGCCTGATTTAGATATTTGGCAGAGTAGTTACTCCATCACAAACGTGACAAATACCGCCCCCAATGTATTACAATTTCCATAGGCTATAATAGAGTTTTAATATGATGGATGGGATATATGCCACGTTTGTGAGAGTAACCCACTTTACCAAACTCTAAATCAGGCCCGGAGGGTGTGATTTGGAACTCGCAGACAGGTCACTCTGTCACAACGGTGGCAGACAGCAGCAGCTGGCAAGTACCTTGAGGGGGGGGGCAGTCAAATGGGTGGTGGTTGGGTTCATGCATGCATGGTGAGTGGCAACAGTAAATATAATCAAAAATAAACACTTGCCTTGCTTGCTGCACAATGTTCTCGCTCCGGTCCATGTTCTAGTCTCCTCCAGAAAATACCCCTAACTAATCCTGGTGCTGCGTTCATGCTGGTAACCATCATAAAAGTAGCACAGGATTGGAGGGATAAGCCTCTCTTAGTACTGTCAAGAGCATTGGAGGTCAGTGCTTTTTGTAACCCAGCTGTCCTAGACAGCTGGGTTAGAGAGGTTTAAAATGTGCATGCCTGGCTGGCTGGCGCAAAAAGCCAGCCAAAGAGACATGCACACACTAAACTATGGCACAGGCAGTCCACTACTCCTCCCTGCTGCTGCTGTTACTCAGCAGGCCCGCCCCCATCCTGACACTAAATTTGCGATGGGTTGAGGAAAAATAAAATGGTAATGAGTTAACTCAATTACCATTTTATTTTTTATATCTGGGGATTTTCTGGGGCATTTCAATGGAAGGACACTCCTCTTCTCTAATGGAGGAGCTGCCCCTGGTGACAGATATCCCATCCCTGAAATCTAGATTCCATTCTGTCCTATGGGATTTAGATTTCAGAGAGGGGATATCTGTCTCTCCTGTGGCAGAGTAACCTGGCTGCAAAGTTCTAAATCAGGTCCCGAGTCTCCAAGGGTGAGTTTATTCCTCTGCACATGCTGGAAAGTGTCAGTGCATTGGCCTCATATTCCTATTAGTCATCACCATCCAATTGTCACTTTGACACACTGTGTTGTCAGTCCCTTTGCTACTTGTCACCACCTCAAGTGCTGTTGCACTTATTATGCTGACTTGCACACTGGGCTCCCACACCAAGCGGATGAGAGAAACACAAGTAAACATTCATGTCAATTTATGTAACCATTTCAATGCACATGTACGAGACCATCAAACTATGAGTCATTTACAAACTAGGGCGCCAAGCTTCATTGTGTCTTACCAACAGATGTAATTGGTGAATGTCTGTATTCCTAATGTACAATATACAGCATGAGTTTCACGACATGATGGGTAAGTACATTATATATATTTTCTGCCATCCACCCAATTCACCCATGGCCTCATTGCAGGCATTCATTCTGTGAAATGTCGTGTCACTAAAGCAACCACTGTATTATGTCCTGTAAACATCTGCAGTTGTTGTTACACATGAGAATGACTGAGTACTACTTACATATTCCCCCACTCACATAATATTTTGTGTGGTAACATTTTAATACTCTCCAGATGGCTGCAGTGACCCAATGTACCCTGGTTACCACACTATGGTCAATTCAATGGTCCCCATCAGGGGACATCCTGCAAGCAGCCCTCTGCCTTCTGTAGCTCAAAAAAAGGTCTTGGCCCTATGTCAGGAGTCAAGCTAAGTACAGATGTTGGATGACCATATCTGTTGGGTCAGTCAAACATTTTTGCCTTCACTTACTTCCTTTGCTGAACCTTTTTTTTTGGGATTTAGGACTCTGTCCACTTTACTAATGATAACCTTTGATAAATTGCTGGTGCTCTCTACCTGAAACGCAGTAAAATTAGCCTACATCTGATTGGCACATTTATTTTACTTGTAAGTCCATGATAACTGGTACTACCTGTACCTAGGGCCTGTAAATTCAATTATACTAGTGGCTTTGCAGCACTCATTGTGGCACCCACTAAAGTAGCACTTTAAATCATGCCTCAGACCTGCCAAGGCAGCCTGTAGTGCAGTTCTAAACTGCCATTTCGATCTGGCAAAATAAAGCACTTTCCAGACCTAATACTCAATTTTTAATATATATATATATATATATATATATATATATATATATATATATATATTTATGGTATTTAAAAGGTAGGACAGGTGTAGTTACATTTTACAGGCCATGGGAGTAAACCACTCCTAAACGTTTTTTTCACTGCTGTATGGCCACTCTCTCCCACTGGCTAATACTGGGTCACCTTATTATTAGCATTAAATAGGTGCTTACTTTGGATTGGGAGCCAGTATGTTTCTACTCAAATGAGTTGTAATTTAAAATCCCCTTTAATGGCGAAATCTGTTTTTTAAGTCACAATTCTGAAAATGCCACTTTTAGAAAGTTGGCATTTTCTTGTCCCAATCATTTGTGCCTTCTGTTAGTGTCCTGAGACACATGACTCTGAAAGGCTCTGCAGTTTGGGTTTGTGTATTCCTCTCGGTTAGTGGGACAAAGGGGACTAAATATGGGCAGGATGGTCATCCCTGCAACTGCCTAGCTGAGCTGCTCCACTGGACTTCCAGGACCAGAAACTGTACCTGACTAAGTCCTGCTGACCAAAGCGGGAGTGAGTCCCTGACACCAAAGATGTGCCTCCCCAGGTACTGAACATCTGACTGGAATCACTCCTCATGAAAAAGGTGAAGTACTGAAGTTTGAGCTCTTTCCAGCTGGGAAAGGGCCCCTCTGAGCAAAGACTGGCACCAGCAACAGCTGCCAATGTGAATCTGGTGCGACCTGACTTTCACACTTCAGCAACCGCCAGTGATGACCGGCAACGTGAGAACTGCTCTACATGCTACAGCAAAGACTGCCCGCAGTGACCGCCAGTACAAAGCTCCAGCATCGACTGTCCACGATGCAAGACCGGCTCTTTGCTCTCCAGAGGCGACTGTCCGCAATGCCAGGCCTACTCTTCATGCTACACCGACGACCATCTCCAACACCCTCCCTCAGACCACTACCTCGGTGGCTTCAAACAATATTGAGAATGATTCGAGGAAGCACAATACCTCTAGTACTACTTCGCAGCTATCAGAGATTTCATTGTCATACAATCTTCTGGATTGCAAGGCCCGAGGCAGAAGCACAAAGGCAGTGGGTGCTAGTCCTTCCTATAACTGACTTCCAGCCACCATCCATCCAGCTGGTACCACAGTTGCCTTCCCTCTTCTTCTGTCACACCCAATTGCAAGTCAAGTCTGCTTTCCATCATCATGTGCCCAGGTGAGGTAGGCGTGGCTCCCATTAAACAATCTGCACCACACAACCTACTAGGTGTTGGCTTTTATTATGAAGAATAACAAGCTTACCATGTAAAAAAGGCTTACCACCCGGCCTATGAGGTGGATGAGATAGGCAAGAGCTACCCTCTAGGAGGATGAGTTTTTTAAACAACAGACCTCTGTGCCGCGTGAGATCTTTATAACAGAGGAATCATGGACACCTCCATCAATATGGGAAACCTTGACACCAACCATCAGGACCTCTCAAGTTTGATGGGCAGCCAGAAACATCTCTGGGTGTTCACAGTTGGAAGATGCCAGTTGTCATTCTGTGGTCATGCACTTCTCCACTAATAGGATCTCAGCCATGTTCAGAAAAGGAGGTGCTTATTCCAGAACAGTCCAGCTCAGGGTCCTGACTATGCATGCATGATTATCTTGTGCAACAAGGCGAAAATTTTTAAATCACAAGAGCATAGCTACCTGATGAACTGAATGGTGGGGCAAGCTCTCTTGAGTGATACGGGGATGTTTCCATATAAGAGTGTCAACTAAATACACCACTGTGAATCATTGTTGAGAATGTTTCATGCATTCACTTAAAAAATAAAGACCTTTTGCACTTACCTATCTTCTGTGTGTCATGATGTGTAAATGCATCTAAAGATGAGACTATACTGTTTGAGTCAATCATCAACAGTACTCCTAATAGAAAATGCTGACTATGAAAGCATAATAATGGTGGGTTTATAAAGGAAATAATGCTTTATATGCAACATTATCAATGACCACAGGGCCTGGAGATTGTGCAAGATGAAGGGATAACTTATTCAAATAGTTCTTGAGTCTATAGAGCGAGCCTAAACTTGGAAAAGGTGGGGAACAAATAAATATGTAGTGATCTCACTGAACATTAGAGATTGGAAAAATACACAAGCAAAGGTCATGAATTATGAATGAAAGAGAATTGTACTCTCAAAGGGTATTAACCGTATCCAAACAATCAAGTTTTCAATTTTTCCGGAAGATATGGGCAGATAATTATCAGGCCTGGATGGGTCCAGTAATGCTTTTTTCAACAGAGGAACCATCACAGCGTGTTTCCACTGTTGAGGAACATTACTAGAAGAGAGGGAGAGACTAATCACTTCATGCACAGCAGGTTGGATAATCTCACAGCCCTGCTCTAAAATGAAGGGAGAGATTACATCCGTAGATGAGCCAGATTTAACAGTAAAGCAGAAAGAAGACAGTGGGTGACACCTTGCTTCTATAGAGAAAAATAGAGAGATTTTCCCTACTTTACCTCTCAGCTCTATTCTGAGAAGAGGGTGCCACAGACGAAAGTGACATGAGTTTTACAGTCTGAAAAACTTCACACGTTGAGATATTGGAAGCTGAGATCTTCTGTGAATAATATATTTGCTGTGACTGAGCAATAAGCTGGTGGTATGTTTTAAAGCCAATTACAACAAGGGTCATAGTTTTTGCACCAGAGGTGCTCAAGCCTCTGGCAATCCTTTTTGACAGTAAAAGGTTCTTCATTAAACCACCCTGCAGGATCCACTAACACTTGACTTGGCTGTGTCCTGTCTCCACACAGACTCCAAACCCCCTGTAGTTAGTCTGGAGCCACGGCCAGGAAGGCAGTGCATCTAAGGACTTCAAAGGCAACCCTCTAGAGGCTTTTTCCCACTTCAAATACACAAGTGTGTATAAATACTGGACCTCATTCACCAACTCTTCAGTACACTTCTGGACCTGTGGATACTCTACGCGGAAGAAGGATTGCTGTGCTGCTCAAAGGACTGCCACTCTGAAGGACTGCTGCTCTGAAAGAACTGCTGCCCTGCTGTGCTGACCTGCTGCCCTCTTGCCTGGGGAGGATGAACTGGCCCTGCAACTTCATCTTGAACCCAGAGCTTCCAGAGTGACTCCAAGGGCCACTGTGCTGGCCTTCTAGTCTGAACATCAGGGACGTAATAGCCTTCCCAACATCTTGAACCAGCTCCTGGACCGAGCTGTTGTGGGTTCCCAACCCTCAATTGGTGCTCCTCAGGTCCTGGACCCTTGGTGTGACTTAGCAAGGCTAAATCAGGCTTTTTTTTTTTTCGTCACAACTGCAAACTGGCCCATTTACACCAAAGTGTGCCACCCACACCGAAAACCAGCACAAGACACGGCAGCCGGTCTCCTCGCACTGCAGCATTGACTGTTTGCAGAGGGCTGCCATTCGTGCCACACCTACAGACTGCTGCGATGCTCTCCTTGATTCTTGCTGCCCTCCAAAATGGGACTCATGGCAGAAAACTTAAGAAGGTAAAACTTCAGCAGGACTAATCTGGGAATGTATCTGACCTGTGCTCTTTCTCGGTCGGTGTGACCTTTTGAAGTCGACCCGGTCAAGTGTGGCCAGATAGCAACATTTGGTGCTTTTTGCTTTTAGGTTCTATTCTACACTTGATTCTTTAAAAATTCATAACTCCTATTCTACTGATTGTATTTTTGTTGTTTCAGATCTATTTTGTTCTCTGGTATAGGATCGTTTTATGTGGTAATTTTCCTGTTTTCCTGTTTAAAGCTTTGCACAACTGATTAACACATTGCCTTTAAGTTAAGCCTGACAGCTTTGTGCCAAGTTGCCTGGGGGTTGAGCGAAGGTTGATTTGGGGTTTGCTTGTACCTTACCCTGAAAAGGATTGTGGTAGGTGCTTGACCAGGGCTCACACCCCAGTCGACCCGTAAACCAATTTCTTACATCCTCCATCTCCCAATTCATACATCTCATCAGTAGCGTGTCATTGAAACTTAAACTAGCTCTGAGTCATTTCACACTGAACACAGTACATACTGACTACTTCTAACTCCTGATCATTTGCTAGTGCTTCTCCCCACAAGTTGCTTAGACAATGAAAAATCTTTTTTTGCAACTGTAATTTGCACTCAGACTTTACTGTCTCGGCATCAAATAAGGTCACAAATATGTGAATCATGCTTGATGTGCTCTTCAAAACTGCATCCTCAACGTCATCAATCTTGGCAATTTGCAGAACGTGTATTTAAATACTTCCTCACACATTTCTTCTCTAATAATCTTATTACTCACACATTTCATCTCTCATAATCTTATTAACCCCTTTTAAGTGATTTTTCAAATGGTATACTCTACAGACAATAGCTGGCCACATCAGTAAACTTCATAAAATGTGGTTGTCAGAGTAAATGGTCATCCATAATTGTAATCTTTGACCTCTCAGCTGCATTTGATACTATGTATCAAATCCACTTTTCTTACTTTTGCTTAGCACTTTTCTCATTATAAACCAAACTTTCAACTAGTTCCATCCGTCTAATTGATCAATCTTGGAGTAGCAATCATATCATTGTACAAAATTGTTTACCAATTGCACACCCCTGCTCTCAGTCCTGCAACCTTTGCACTTTTATCTCTACAACGCATCTCTGGAAGAGTAAACAATTCTGAGCTGAACACATACATGAATGCAAGAAATATAACTTGCTACTATGTGTTTCAACAAATCATTTTTCAAGAGATGGACTGGTTGAATGTTTGATCTTGATAAAACTAAATAGCGTTATTTGAATAAGTGATGTTTCCAAGAGTTGGTGTAACATTTTCCCTTACATGATTCTAGGGACCTTTGAGAACTTCATATAACTTTGTTAATCTTTCTACACTGATACTACATTTCTGCCATGTACCCATTGTTGTTAAATTAAAATGACTCAATATTTTAACTATGCTAAAATGACAAAGATAAAACTTTGTCAGTTATTCCTATTTACACCTGCAGTATCAATAGGCTTTGCATTTAGAATGCTGCTTTAACATTTTCAAACATAATGTTTTCATTATTTATTTAAGGTACCTGCATGGACAATAAAATTGCTGGATATACCCCAAGGAAGCAATGACAGACTTTCATCCTTTTGTGACACTGTAAAAAAGTAAGAATTTAAGACATGAAAATTGTGTGATTGAAAATTGAAAACATTATTTTCACACAAATTGTGCTAATGATGTTTTGAACCTCATTCATTATTTTTTTAGGTGAAAACATTGAATTTAGATGTATTAATGGTTATTCATTGACTTGCAAAATAACCTTGTTTTTTGGGAGGGGCAATATCATGTTAAGTCTTTTAGCATTTGACTCCAAGTGATTATTTCTTTCTTCCTATCTTTCTTTACCTTCCTTTTTATTGCTGTTTGATATAGTCACACCTTTTTTCCTTCACTTTTTGTTCAGAGCTTCTTTGCTGTATTTGCTCCTTCCATTCTTTCAGATCCAGGATAAAATAGCATTTCTGCAAGTCCTGTGATTACATATTATTTCACACCAGGCTTTGAGAAATCTACTCCTCAGGTTTTTATCACAGTGAGCTATTTTTAGGGCGTAGTGGCCCATTTTGTTGAGCTGACAACGAACAGGTGTTCCATTCACTCCAAAAGCAAATGAGTAACGCAGCTGCCTTTAAATCTTGTTTTTACCTTTTCACATTTGCTCTGAGTTTAAACACCTAAATCAAAAGTCAAATTATGGCTTCTTACAATGTGAGCTGTCTGACAGTTGTGTTGTACAGCATTTAAGTAGCTTGTGATTGAGCTATAAAAAATAAATCAACATGTTTTCAGTAATTACGAAAGCATATGTTTTGTAATTCTCTGTGATGGCAATAAAGCTTTTAATAGGATCAAAACAAATCAGGTAATATAAAAATACTAAATATTTTTACTGAAACCCAGTTTCCACACATTATTCTTAATATGTTCTATAGTATTATCAGTAAAACGCAGTGTTATTGGCAAAGTTTGTAGCCATTTCAATGAAAATGTGCTGTCAGTAAATGCCAGTGCGCGCAACATCATGCTTTAGTATTACATGTATCAAAAGTGAGACTTTATAAACATGAGCTGAGATACATTCCTGGCCCTGTCCTGATACCAATGCTGTATCTGGACTAAGACGCTGGTCAGGGGTCACATGTATCCTTTAGGTGGGCTAGATTCTTATTAAACATGGAGCAAAAGTTTGGTCTATTAAATCAAACAAAAGAGTTTTTTGTAGAGCAGAAATTCTAAACTCACATATTTGAAGGTGTTCCTGTGTGATACTGAAGAAAAATGTCACTCTGTAACATAAATATTTTGCCTAGAACCACACAGTTTGAGACCATTTTACCTGTCATATATGTGGAGTAGATTATTACTACTATCCTAATCAGTTCTAAGACATTGACAACATGGACTCTAAATAGTGCCCTCACTAGGACCAACAATTGTAAAAATGTGAAATGGGAACGGGTTGAAGGTGACGCAAATTTCCAGCTATTAATTTATAGAATAGTTGCAACAACACTTTCCCCATTGAAACATACAAATACCATATTGGTAGATTTGGTCCATCTCCATAGTATCCTGATTACCCAATTAAAACCACATTTCCAGACGGTAAGGAGGCGGACAGAGACTGGGATTAGAACATCAAGGTGGTTTTCCAACCCCTGCCGTCAGGCTAAAATACAGCTATTGGGGGCACTTAAGGAAGGGAACTGTCGAGAGATAAGGAAAAACAGGATTGTATATAAAGATGTACTTAAAAACGCAAAAAAAGAGTGGGCGTCTAGGCTTTGGAATAGGATGTTTGAGGCGCTCCAGGAGAAGGATTTCAATTTATTCTGGAAACTAGTGGCAGATAAAAGTAGCTCTCAAGGAATGGAAAACTATCCTGTAATCCAGCCAGAAACTTGGGTGACGCATTTTTCAAATGTATACAGAAAACCATATATTAGTCGTACTATTACACCTCTCCTAAAACCTAATGACTTTTTTGCCAATACCTTAACGTGGGGGAGTACAACACCACCCAAATTTGACCTGGACCTTTTTTCCCTAAAAGAAACAACAGAGGCTCTCCAATCAATACGTAAAGGGAAGGCCCCTGGTCTTGATGGTATTCCAGGGGATTTATATCTCTCCCGACCGATAACCTGGTCACTGTATCTAAATGCGCTTAGTAATGAGATTCTGAGGGGGGGGAGGACTTCCTACTACGTGGCAAGGAGCAATTATAGTCCCTATTTATAAGAAAGGGCCAAGGGAACAACCTATGAACTATAGGCCTATCAGTCTTATTGACGTTAGCCAAAAGATATTCACTAAGCAGGTACTGAATAGATTACAGACATGGATAGAGGATTCTCAAATTCTCTCTGATTCTCAGGCAGGCTTCAGAAGAGGGTTGAGTACAATAGACCAGGCATTTAGATTTAACCTTCTTTGCTGGAAATACCTGTCACTTAATAAAAGCCATTTGTATGTAGCTTTTATCGATTTAAAAGCTGCCTTTGACATGGTACCTCAGGATATATTATGGAAAGTCATGGAGAGTTATCAACCCAATAGTGAACTACTAAGACTGATTAGATATCTACATGAAGGGACTTATGCTCACGTGCGCTAGTCAGAAAGCGGCGATCTAACGGAAGCTATACCTGTCGATAGAGGGGTTAGGCAGGGGTGCATTTTGTCACCTAGACTGTTTAACCTTTACATCAATGGTGCTGCGGACCAATTGCTACATTGTAATCATGATACCCCAAGGTTAGCTGGAGCCCCCGTTCCCATTTTAATGTTCGCCGATGATACTTTATTAATTTCAAGAACACCGATGGGCTTACAAAATGAATTGGACACCTTTTATAATTTTTGCTCTAACAGAGGACTTGAAATTAACCCAACAAAATCAAAGTTCATGGCTTTTAACCCGCATAAACAATTTAGGGGAAAAATGATGATAGCAGGCCAACCAGTGGAGAGAGTCAGCCAATTTGATTATTTGGGGATTAGGCTAAGTGACGACCAACGTTTGTTCGGCACAGATCAGGAAGAGTCTGACAGTACTTAGGCAAAGGTCAACAGTGATAGCGAGGAAAATAGCCAATACTTTGGAAGGGGAGATAACACCTGCCATCACCGTTTACAAAGCAGTGGCAGTAGCAGCCTCAATTTATGGTGCTGAGCTTTGGGGACATACTAATTCTAGGTGTCTGACCACGGTAGAAAACCGCTTTATACGAAACTTCCTGAAGTTGCCGATGAGCACCCCTCTCAACCCGCTCAGATTTGACTTAGCCCTAAATGAAATACATAATGAAATTGCACTAAGACCACTAATGTATTGGATTCGTCTTTGGACCTCAGAGTATCGGTCCACCCTCCATATAGCATTAGATGAATTTCTCATAAGTGATAGCGTATTAAAGATCCCTTGGTTCAGACACATTAGAGATACGTGTAAATTCCTTAACATTTTGGCCCAAATTTGGTTAAAAAATCATGGCAGTCTGACTCTACAGTTTTTAGACCATAAATGCAGCCCCAAATTTGAGGCCTATATGGATAATGTAAATCCACCCTATACTAAAACACTATTCATCAAGTTTAGACTAGGGACCCTCCCGCTCAAGACATTTACAGCGCAATGGAGATCGGAGGACTGCAATTTAATATACTGCCATCATTGTCAAAAGACAAAAGAGTCACTCGCGCACTTTATGTTTTTCTGCCCTAGATATCTGGTACCTAGGAAAAAGTGGATTGCTCCGTTATGTAGGGCAGTTGGGATAAGGGAATGGAATACAGCATTACGATTTCTAACAACTGACACAAATGATAAAATAGTTTTTTCTGTTGCGAGATATTTGCGAAGTGCATGGGCCATAAGAACAAGAGAATTATTATAAACATGTATTTTTAACACATTGGTTTTAGATTATACTTATTTTACATAACAGGTCTTAACTGGCTGAAGCTAAAGACACAATGGTTGGGATCTTCAGATTTTAAGAATAATGATGATTTGCTCTGTTTTTTTCCAACTTTGTGATCCCATTATTTTTCTAGGGCTCTTAAAGTAAACTATGGAATTTCCTCCCTTTATACCAGACAACTGAGATAAATGATAAAACTGGTTCCTCAGCGGTGAGGTACTTGTAGAACATAGGGGAGATATGAACTAGAGAATTGTTATAATCACGTGTTTTTAATAATTCGGTTTTAGATTATATTTATTTAGTTTGATAAGTTTTAATTGATTGAAGTCAAATTACAATGACCTAATATTTTTATACCTTTTGGGACGTTAAAATTTTAAAAATAGTTTATATCCGTGTATTTTTCAGGATTCCCAAAGTAAACAGTGTCATCAACTGACATGTTGCACAATCATGTTATGTTTTGTATTGTCTACTTTTATGGCTTCCAGCCGAAATAAAGTTATTTTGACTTGACTTGACTTGAGTAGATTATTCAAGTCACTAGACCTGCAGGTCTGTTAACATTTTTATAATTTTCAAGGCAAACACACTGCCAACAAGGACATCAAATAACATTTGCTGTGTTTTTTTTAATTCAGTGATGCATTTGGGCTTTTTGATTAATTTGAGGGTTTTATTCATATCATTGGCCAGATCATGAGTATCTTCCTCAGAGTAGAGTGGTGCACCTTCTTTATAACTTTGCACTGTTTAAGATACAACATGTAACTCAGAGTTTTACAATCAGAACCTATTTTTCCTCCCGGCTTCTGTGCCGTGTGGGTGAGCTAAGAAAAACAGCCATACATTGATTTAAAATAGAGGAAACTCTAAATTCAGAAAAGGGTTAGTTATTTACAATGCTAAATATTGCTTAACTCATCACTGAAATCAGAAAAAAGTTTATGTAAGTGAGTAACTAGAGAAATTGAGATCAAAGTTTAAATCTATAAAGTTTTTGCATAAGAGATGATTTATGACAGTCATATATTGTTATATGAGCTCAGAGTGTTATAGATTACCCAAAACAAGTAACTAACCCTTTACTTGCAACTTTTTACTATATTTATGGACCATGGCTAAAAGTTAAATGAAAATTGGATATTAATCAAAGGCATACATTTTGGAAATGTGTAAGATAGTCTGAGTTTAGTGGCAGGTGTCATTCCTGCCACTCCACATTGTTACGTAAATGACACCATGTGATAGTGAGAACATTTTTCCATAAAAAGTTTTTTTAAGGAGAGACTGGTATATTATGAAACTCATTTTTATGGGAAAATCAATAGATAATGTGCTAAAAGCATTTAGGTCTTTAAAATGGCTGCAGTATTTGTACCTGGGGTAGGCTAGCATTCACAGACAGTGAATCTTTTTTTTTTTAACTTGAGATGCAGGGAAATCCATGAATATGTAGCCTTCAAGTATACCACCACAAACTCTTACCAATAATTCCCTTCACTATAATTGTTAATTGCATTTATATAGATCATAATACCCCTGATGAGGCATTGAAGTGTTTTATAGGGAGTAATGCACTACCCGAAAATCAGAGATAGATATAAATATGTAGTAGATCAGTAGAGTGGGATTTCTTTTACCTAGTAGGATTAGTTTGTAGAAAGTTTGGTAAGTTTTGGCTCTTGAGAACCCCTACTTTTAATGTATTATTTTGAGGATGGATGGATTAATTGAGATGATTAGTAAAGTGAAACTGTGAGATGTTATTGGGAGTGGTGGGACTGTACTTGTTAATTAGACAGCATTGCAGAGGAAAACAGAATGGTTTGGAAGGATGTATGAGAATCCATATTAGTCAGAATGTTTTGGGATGTGTCAGAGTGGAGGGACCGAGGTGGAAGCTGTTTTTAACAGCACAAAATATACATATAGATATATACAGGCAGCCTACACATCTAAATGTATAGATAAATATACAATTTACGCTTCATAATATTTCTGTACAGGGCATAATCCTCTAAGTATATATATATGTGTGTGTGTGTGCATACCTATATGTATATATTATATATATATATATGTGTGTGTGTACATACTTGTAATATTTCCATTGTCACGTACAACTGTTACAAAAACAAAGAGGGAGAAGGAGGTTGTGGGGCTGGGTCTGTCCTCCTTATGGCCTATATAATATTACAAAAGAGGTTCAGCTAAAAGAAGTACCAGAGGATGGATAGGAAAAAGGATTTTCCTTTTAGAAAAACCTTCACCCACCAGGGTAAACCCTTGGTGGCAAGCTTCATCATTGCGTTTCTTCCCGTTCCGCCACAGAGCAGGGTGTGCTATGACCTACGGGATACGTGGGACCACTGTAGTGTAGTGAATCCTACTTCGTTTTAATGGGATAACAGGAGTTAGCTTAGCCTTTGGCTTGCAGACTTGTGCCCCTGTCACCTAGTGACTTTTAACCTACTTAGCTTGCTCTGTCTTAGCACATTTATTTATTTCTTCTAAGATGGCTGCCTTGTTTATAGTTAGGCCACTTGTTATGAGTTACATTATCAGTGTCACCGCGCTAAGGCGTCAACATCAAGCAACAGACAAACAGTAGGTGTTCACACTTAAGGATTTTCCATCTCTATACTTTCGAGGGATTGTTTATATTAATTGCCGTCCCAAGCATGTCTGTAATCTATTGTTTGGGAACACACCTACGTCAGGGGTCCTTGTAGATATGTATAAATGCATCGCACTTTAGACAGATAATCAGAGGGATTCCGACCAGAGGGCATCGCCACCATCGCTGATATCGATGCTGCAGTCGTTTTGACGCTGACCCAGTCTTCGTGTCCCTGCAGAGTCTGAGATAGAGACCTCATTCCAAGGTAACGAGTGTTGGTGGCTCCTCTCATGGACATGGCATTGGCAGATTAGGTATAACAAACCTAGCTCTCCTTTAGGTAGGAGGTTAGGCCTTTCATATTAGAGTATTAGGATATATTACATCTCGTATGTCTTTCTTATGCATTGCAAGATGGTGGGGGTCTTTGTAATAATGACTCATCTTCACAATACTGTTGCTTGCATTATTCATTATCCTAATCATTGCAGCCCATGCAACTTATCGCAAATTGCAGTTATGTTGAATAAAAACTATTGAAACTTTACTGTATCTTTGTTATTTCCTGTGTTTGTATGAGACATTATATATCTGTGAGAAAGGGGTAATCTCCGTTTAACCACAACACTCCCTGAGATGTCTTATTCTCGAGTCCCTGAGTAAAGGCTACCACAAATCACCTTTTACTATTGTGTTCCTGGTGAGGTGCTGCTAGTTAGCCGGTAAGGTTGGGACAACAGTTGCGACTTGTTGTAGGAAAGGCGTAGTCGCCTACAAACAAAAGTACTGTCATCCTTTAACCAGCAGTCTTGCCCAGAGCAAGAGTCCAAACTACGACATGGCGCCACCAACGATGGTGTTTAGGCACTAATTTACGGATACCCTGACTATCACTGTCTCACAGACAACAGGTACCCTAAGTACCATTATACGGAGACGTCTGTGGTCTTTGGGAAAATCCTCCTCAGCCGAAAAGGTAACACCTGATTAAGCTGTAGGTTGTCCGAGCTCGAACTCATAAAAGGACTTTACTCCCCATTTTTTGGTGTTCCGTTCTTCTAAAGGAATTAGGCTAGCGCCATTGATATTCCTGAAAATGCTAGACAAGCGCTAACACAACATTTAATAATGCATGGCCTTACAGATGAGGGCGGGGATGTTACTCTTATAATAGAAGCAAATGAAGCATACCAAACAGAAACATTTTACTGTTGGGTGTTCCACACATATGAAATTGCAAACGTACCTCCACGGTACCGAGCATACCAGTATCATGAAATATCGCTCACATACCAAGAGCATCAGAACTGGTTCGAAGGCGCCATACGACATGTACTACAAAGAGTGAGTTTAGGTCCATTAAGTAATGACGGACCAACATGGCTTATGTTTGCCACATACACACCTCACCCAGGCATACACAATATGCCAATAGCAGATCTGCGAGATTTATATAATGAATTGGTGACATTATATAGACGATTAGTTCAGTTCGTAATGCGAACATTGAACACAATACCAGTGCGTCCAGCACCGCCAGTAGCTGGTGGTTATCAATTGGCTACTGGGATTAATCCACAAACAATACATACTATTATGGGTAAAGTGCCCACGGAACGGGAAAAAATACTGTTCTGGATTGCCCAGAAAACTAATAAGCTGGAAGCTGTGTTTCCCCATACGGGACCACAGGAAAAACATAGACTGCTCACTATGTGCTTACCTTTTGGGATGGTTCCCTCAGTGGATGACTGTGCCACATGGGGTACAGTCTTCGCTGCCATATATACTACCACACATGGTACCCCGACACTTGCCAATTTACCAGAAGTGTTAAAACAAATACAAAATGGGCATGGGGCTGCACCAGCCCTGGATTTGGGAATGAAATTGATGCGTAACTTTGACGCCATACCCTCAATAATACTCAGTAACATTAAAGGGGAAGCAATAGCACTGGCAATTCGCCAGCGTCTCTGGGAAACTCCACACCAGGAACAAGAGAGACAGCTACCGAAAATAATTTCCGATACCTATACTAGTATAAGACGGGATAGTTTGGGAGCCAAACCAAAGAAATTGGAATTACAAAGTCCCGCCCATAAGGAGGGTACAAAGCAGGCACAAGAGGGCTCTAAGAAGCGCTGGGATAAACAAAAAGATTTCAAAGAAAGAAGAAATAAGAGAGCTGATTCTCCACACCTGGAGAACTCTGAAAGGAGATATAATCTCAGAAATAGGGAGAAAATTAAAACTCCAGACAGATATACTGATTCACGTCCCTCTCGTTCCTTTCAGGACGCACAGGATAGACGTAGCAAGAGAGTGGGCCGTCAAGATCGACGTCCGGAATACGTGAAAGAAAAGAAAGACTCTCCGCAGTCTACCATTAAAAAAGAAGAAAAGACTCCTCAGCAAAAGCCACAGTTTAAAAAGAAGAAGATGGCAGCACTGACAGCTAAGAAAGCCAGTATACTTGAGAACACTGTTGAGGGACAAGACGTGGGCAGTGACTCTGTTAAACAGTGCAGCAGAGGTCACGATATGTCGCCAGAGTCTGAAAGATCATCTGGATGCGACAGCAACTAGTGAATATATCGCAGTTGAAACCGCAGATGGCCGTGTTCTCCCCCCGATAGGGTTTATGATTTAAAAATTCTGATAGAGGGAGACGTGGAGCGCATTATTAGTGTGATAATTTGGGATGAACTTGCTAGTGATATCCTATTGGCCAAAAGAGAATGGCCACCGGAACACGTCTGCAAGCTCCTGCATGGGGAAGATGTCATTTTGCCTTCTTTCTCCGATCTTGTTCCGGAAGCAGACAAAGAAGCCTATGCTTCTGAATGGGCTTTAGCGCAGGCACCTGCGTTATATCGCAATCATGTAGGTTGGGACAAGGAGTCTCCTTGTCATGTTATTCCCGTTAGGTCTACACCCCAACCGCAGCCACAATATCCTGTCAAACATGAAGCAACAACTCCAGTGAGGGAGATCCTCGCCCAACTTGAGTACCAGGGAGTGATTGAGCCCTGTACATCTGCAATGAATAATCCGTTATTCCCTATTGCAAAGCTGGACCATTCATACAGAATAGTTGTTGATTATAGACACTTAAATAGTCATACAAGCACATATGCTATACAAAATTCACACAGTACGGCACTAATAAACAATATAGTGTGTAAAAATATAAAACAACATTAGACATTTCTAATGGATTCTTCTGCCAGAATTTAGCACATGAAATTCGGGACCTGAGTGCATTCTCATTTGGCTCTCAAACGCTTTTGTCATTTACCTCAAGGCTATGAAAATAGCCTGGGGCTATTTTCAGCCCGTGTAACATCAATATTACATGATATTGATTCTGAGGCGTTATCCTATGTGGATGACATATATCTCACAGACGACGTCCTCGACATTCATCTTGCAAGGGTCGATCGGATCATTTTGGGATTTGCAGACCTCGGTTACAAATTCAATTTTAAGAAATGCAAGATAGCCTTTCTTAGCGTATTATTCCTGGGATATGAGCTATCAAACGAGGGAAAGAGTCTGGCCCTGCACTTTCTAGAAAAATTTGCTCAACTGCACCCTCCTAACATGCTTAAGAAAATCCAGTCATTACTAGGTTTATTTAATTTTGGCAGAACATACATTCCAGATTATGCACAACGGATCAAGCCACTTTATGACTTGGTTCAGCCCAATTTTTCTAGCAGACACTGGACAATTGAACACACATGCATCCTTAGGGAAATGCAACAGGACATGCTAGAAGCTAAATACTCGCACACACGTGAAAATTTGGTCATCAGAATAAGTGCTGGTGCCATTGGATTTACTTATGTCACCTTTAATGAGGATGACACAGTACCCATAGCATATAAATCACATTTATACTCCAATGCTGAACAGCGTTTTGCACCTACGGAAAAGATTCTGACGGCAGTTCAGATGGCCGTCATAAAAGAGAGGCCACTTGCCCAGGGGAAACGTATTATTGTTGTCTCCCCGGTGCCGGCCTTAGAGGCTGTCACCAAAGCAAGCGTTCCTAGCGTTAAAGCATTACGTCCACGTTGGATTCAATGAGCAACGTCTCTGACCGCCACTGATGTTGATTACATTTTTGATCCAAAACTTCAGACACAAGTTTCTCCAGTACGAACAAGAGTACCCGCTCCTCTAAATATCTTGCCACTGGACAACTACCATACTGTCATATACACTGATGGTTCAGCACAACCGGCTGTAGGTACTAAACATCAGTACTCTGCAGCTTGCGCAGCCGTGAGCGGAGTGATGGAAGATGGAGTTTCCCACCCTCACAATACATACACGCAGACCTTAGGGGACTGCACAGCCCAGTTGGCTGAGCTTAAAGCTCTTATTCTAGCGCTTAAACATACTGAGCCAGGATGCCAGACCTTAATAGTCTGTGATTCTTTTTCCTGCGTCCAGTCATACAATGACTATCTCAATCATTAGAAACTGAACGGGTTTAGAGATTCTAAAGGGAACACCATTAAACACAAAATACTGTGGGGGAGGGTGGCTGATCTTAAGGATAAGCTGCTGTGTGTCCATGTAGTCCATACATTGGGACACCAACATGTAGGAGTACACGTTACCGGTAATAAATTGGCTGATGAAGCGGCCATAGCAGCAGTAGCTATGGCTTCTGTGGCTGCAGTGACTCGTTCTCAGATGAGATTGGATAATGAAATATTGTTTGCCATTAAAGCTTCGGCTGCAGGCAAACACCTTCCAAAAGGATACCCTACAAACTATACTTACCATATCAGTGCGCAGAATGTTGCTTACACAACCATTCCTGGGGTTGGAGATCGAGTGATTCCCAACGAAGACCAGAGATTAGATCTAATTAAAGCAGCGCATGAGGGTGGAGCTTCTGCACATGCTGATATACAGGCCACGATAAGACTTCTACAGAAACGCTTCTGGTGGCCTGGTCTATGCAGACGAACAAAGCAGTATGTCCTTTGCTGTGACATTTGCCAGCAGATCAAGGGTTCTAATATCAAACTCCCACCGCAGACATCCCTCTTAGTGTCCAACAGGCCACTACAGTGTGTGTACCTGGACCATTGTGGTCCCTTACAGCCTGATGGTGCATACAAATACATTTTAGTCACTGTAGATTCTTGTTCTAGATTCCTGTGGGTATGGCCACAGTGGTCGGCTGACGCCCAGTCTGTTATAAAAGACTTGCTGATCTTTATCGGTACATATGCGGTTGCTGCATTCCATTCGGACCAGGGCCCTGCATTTGCTTCTAAGGCATTCAGGGACACCATGGGGACGTTGGGTGTTGAACTCCATTACTCCTCACCATACCATCCCGAGGGAAATTTGGCCGTGGAGAGGCAGAATCGTGATCTAAAGCAGTCCTTAACAGCTTGAGTATTAGGTTCAGGCCGCAGTTGGTTACATCACCTATATGGGTCCAGAAAGCACTGAATAATCTGCCAAGATGGTCCTTGGGGTGACGCACTCCATATGAGGTTCTCTTTGGGATACCTATGTATGTCCCAGATCTTGATGCCCCTGGTATGGTGGCAGCAGAAACACCATTTGACATAAATGAACGTCTCACTGTTTTACAGGAGCTTCAGCAATTTTGTGATGATAAATCATCTGCAAGTGCTGCCACTTTAGGAATAAGGGATTTAGCGAAAACTTCGACTGGCTGGATTCCTACAGTTGGGGATCTGGTTCGTGAGAAGACTGCAGTGAAGAAGGAGTTCGGTCCTGTACCAGTCTTGGGAATTCAAGGCACCAGGACTGTCATCTTACCACCCTTGTCTGGTTCAAAGACAAACAGATTAATCTCCATTGATGACATCAAACTACACCATGTGGCCGATCCTTCACAGTAGACCAAGAGGTCCCTTGGGTGGTTCCCAATCTCCTCTCACTACCCAACAGGACATACATCTACGTAGTAGGATGAACACCACTACTACAGACTATGCCACAATGTCAACTACTGTTCCAGACACCTCGTTGACCATGGGGAGGGCGGAAAATGAACTCTTGTTGGTTCCAGTCACTACTTCGGTGACCTCCCCGGTTCAAGATCTAGCTGTTTTTTACACAAACACATCACAGACTAATGACACTGTCTACCAAAAGCCCCCACATGAAGTGGACCAAAGTACACCAGCTCCCGTGTTTGCAGAGCCTGCCTCTGGCTATCTCATTGACATTGATTATTTTTCTTCAGACTCGTCCACTACTGTGATTGACAATGTTTCAAAAAGTAGTAAGCTGTATCAATGGCTTAAAAATAACTATATATGGTTCTGTTTGACATTTATTGCATTATTTTTATGGATTGGTTTTCTGACTGTTTTCTTTTTGCTTATAAATGGTCACTATATTCCTGATCACTCCTCTGTGGAGCCTGTTGATGAAGTTTTAACTCCACATCATTCTTCACATAAGGTCTGAAGAGATTTGTCCCCTGTAAATATTACAGCAATACCGATTTCTGATGGGATTGTGTGGGACAAAGTTCCATTCGATATATACGGGCCTACTGAAATTATTCAAATACCATACATGTTAAAAATTTCAATGACTGATGTAATCACACCTGATGTTGTCTGTGATGATTGGGATGTCCAAACAGTTTATTCCATGGTAACTGAAATGAAGGACTATTCCACTTTTGAAAAGTGATGATGTATATGAACATCCAATGAATTATGGGGAAATGTTCTGCTATAACAATTGGGGACATTACTACCTACACCGTGCCACTAGATACAGGCCAGTATTAAACTACACACAGTGGGAACACTGTTCTACACCACCGGTGGGGAGCCCGAAGTACTATAGTGATAAATGTATATACTTTTCTGGGCATGACACAAGAAAAGCAGAGTCATATTATTTTAAAATACCTCCGGCACAAATTAGGAAAATTTTGCTAACTGATACAAAACTGATTTATTCAGATCCCTTTGTTTCCCGGCTCTCAGTTGAAGGTTACGAATATTGGAAGAGCACTATTGATTTGAAAAGTGTATTGGGAACGCAAGATTGGCAGATACAGGATAGGGAGGCTTTATTCCGAGCATGCCTGATTCCTGTACAAATTATTTTCTTAAATGACACAATTCAGCAGACATCGTGTCTGGGGTTAGCAAAAATTAAAGATTTGAACACGCCCAGTATCCCCACCCTGGCGAGGTTTAAAGATTGGCGATACTTCCTCAGTATCACTGAGGACAAGCTCGATGCAATGGTTAAGGCTGGTACTTATAAATCTTCACTTTCTAGTCTCGGTGGGTGGTTAATCTGACACTAATGACTGTCAGGCGCGTTTTTTGAACTCTTCTGGGGGTTTCTCAATTAACAGACCAGACCCTCGCTTTGTATCGGGTCAACATACAGGTATAGTTACGACATGCAGTGGGTACAGACCAACACGTTAATCGCAGTTAAACACCTGAATACTCTTTCTGAAGATATAGACTTGCAAGATTTTCTGCTGGGTCCTAGGAAAGAATGCTGGAAGAGGTCTTTATATGCTATGTATAATGAAATTTGGAAACTTTCCCAGATTGAGGCTGCTGCACGTTTAAGGCAATTGGATAAAGAAAATTTAGAAAAAGCATTAGCTGTTGTCGATAACGGCATTTATTAATTATCAAATATAGTGTTGTCTGCTATTGATATCACTCAGACAGACGTGTGTCAGTTATATCATGGGCAAAAACAGCTATGTTCCATCATGCAGCTGGGTTGGACTCTACAGACCCAGAAAAATGGCCGCATTCCATTGAAGTATATTAACAGGAGTGAATTCTTCAATGCTTTTAATTTTTCCAAGGAACAACAGACAATGGCTAAAAGGGAGGATAGTTTCACCATGCTTTGCATAGAAAAGTTAGATAAGTTGCCCTTCACGGTAGCAGAGAGTCCTTCAATCTGGCTTTTACATGGCATAATTAATTTACCGATTTCGATCTTTCGTTTCTTGAGCTGCGTGAAACATATTGCAGTGGGACGGTACGAGCAACTAGGACATAGCTATATTAAGGAAGAGTGGGAGTGGCCCTTTGACTACAAATGTCTGAACGGCGAAACAGAGGTCTTTCTTAGTGGAAGCGACTGTGAGACTGCTGTTCGTCATTCCATGATATGCAAGCAGGTGTCTCTTCACGGTCTTTGCAATGCGGGGGTCGCAAATTTGGCCTGATTGTTGAGGGGTACTCCCGTCCCTATGATTAGCCCGGTATTTAATGTACTTTCCAATGGAAGTTATGTGGTAGTGAGTGATCAAAGCTGTTGCGGCATGCGACCAGGAATTGCCTACGCAAGCTCGGTTTCGAAGGTCGTTACATGTTGTGGACATGTTTTGTTTCCCCCCCACACGAGAGATAAAAGTATCTGACATGTGGCCCCACTTAGATACTATTAATGTGAACTATGACAAGCTGAGCAGGCTAAAGGCGCTATTGTTTCAAAAACAGGTTGCCTTGACATCCGTAAAAGAGACGTATGTTCTCCAGATTGCGAGATCATCAGCCGAGATACAATCCCTATTAAATACCAACTTCCCCAAGCACTGTGGAGAACTGGTATCCAGAATATTCAATGCTTCAAGCACTACTGGGATTGTTCACTTCTTTAAGGCTGTCGGGTCTGGTTTCATATCCATCTTCCAGACTGTCTTCAGAGTCATCCCGTCAGCTACCCACTCGCTCTTTTCAAGTGTGTTTGGTGGCTTTCCAATTATTTTGGCTTTGATTAGCAGACTACTACTGCTATTTCTTCTGATTCGTAGTGGTTGTTTCTTTCCAGCAACGCAGAGCAATGGAGCCGCTCCCACCAACTCCACTGTGCCGTGAGTGCATGGTTCGGATCTTCGGTGCACCCTTGCTGGTGGAATTGGAGCATGACTGGTCGTTGTCATTTTGGCCCCTTCTCTGGTGCGTACAACCGGTCTTCCACTGTATATGGTGTCTCTTTGAACATTTGCCTATGGTTTGTCTTGCTGTTGCACCAACATCTCCTGTGGACCACGCACTGCTGATGTACCCAATGAGGGTTCATACATGGTCATGCACCTTGAGACTGAGGTCGCTCTGCGAGGCCACCTATGAGCCTTCCGTTTTGAGATCTACCACGGATGATGACACTGCAATGGATAACGCTACACCAGGAAATACTGCTCACTACTGCTCTGTGGATCAGTTTGTCCGCCCAGCTCTCGAT
The DNA here is from genome assembly GCF_031143425.1 of Pleurodeles waltl. NCBI lineage: Eukaryota > Metazoa > Chordata > Amphibia > Caudata > Salamandridae > Pleurodeles > Pleurodeles waltl. The sequence continues at coordinate 351,242,262 of NC_090442.1, forward strand.
TTTACATCAGATGATGTTGACTCATTTTTGAGGTCCTTGGTTGGTGACTTCGATGACACTCTTCAAGATCATGCGTACAGCACATAATTTGATGATTTGACTTGTCATTCCCGTTTTAAAATTGTGCATTTCAATTAACTTGCTTTGGCACTCTGTGCTTGTCATGGTTGACATTAACATCTCTGTATGTGTTTTAGCGCCATTGTTTTTATTATCTTTTTAACACATTTTAAAATATTTTTTTAGCTGATTTTTTATGCGTTTAGCTTTTAGTTCAGAGCAATTTTAGCGTTTGGGTTCCTATACGTTTGTCATACCTGTTACGGCAATGGGGAGGGTATAGTGAATCCTACTTCGTTTTAATGGGATAACAGGAGTTAGCTTAGCCTCTGGCTTGTAGACTCGTGCCCCCATCACCTAGTGACTTTTAACCTACTTAGCTTGCTCTGTCTTAGCACATTTAATTATTTATATCTTCTAAGATGGCTGCCTTGTTTATAGTTAGGCCACTTGTTATGAGTTACATTATCAGTGTCACCGCGCTAAGGCGTCAAGACGAAGCAACAAAGACAAACAAACAGTAGGTGTTCACACTTAGGGATTATCCCTCTCTATACTTTCAAGGGATTGTTTATATTAATTGCCGTCCCAAGCATGTCTGTTATCTATTGTTTAGGAACACACCTACGTCAGGGGTCCTTGTAGATCTGAATAAATACATCGCACTTTAGACAGATAATCAGAGGGATTCCGACCAGAGGGCATCGCCACCATCGCTGATATCAATGCTGCAGTCGTCTTGACGCTGACCCAGTCTTCGTGTCCCTGCGGAGTCTGAGATAAAGACCTCATTCCAAGGTAACGAGTTTGGGGGCTCCTCTCATGGACATGGCATTGGCAGATTAGGTTTAACAAACCCAGCTCTCCTTTAGGTAGGAGGTTAGGCCTTTCGTATTAGGGTGTTAGGATATATTACATCTTGTATGTCTTTCTTATGTATTGCAAGATGGTGGGGTCTTCGGAATAATGACTCATCTTCACAATACTGTTTCTTGCATTATTCATTATCCTAATCATTGCAGGCCATGCAACTTATCGCAAATTGCAGTTATGTTGAATAAAAACTATTGAAACTTTACTGCATCTTTGTCATTTCCTGTGTTTTGTATGAGACATGATATATCTGTGAGAAAGGGGTAATCTCTTTGACCGGGAGCTACGAGCTGATGTAGGTGCAGCAGTCTACCGTGGATTGTTTCCAACCATATTGGACCACGCAAGCTTCGTGCTTTCCCCGATGGGGCCCATCCACTAATATGAGGAGGGTTCCTGCTACATATGATTTGCCCCAATAACGGTGATACTTTTTAAGGATTAGGTAGGTGCATTGGCCCTGAAGAATCGCGCCAGATTATTTAGACTTCTAAGCGAGAAACATGTTGACCACGATTTAAGAGTAGTGCAGGGGATCCTGTATCTACTGTCACTATATTCCAAGACTAGGGACTCAGTGATAACCTGAGATATTTTCTTTGGGGAGTATAAAACTTATCTTGTTTTCTCCCCATACTCTTGTTTTTAATCATGACAGAGGTTGGATATCGTAATAAATTATGTTTTACCTCTGGTCATTTTTAACAGTATTTTTCTCTCATACCAATCCTGTACCAGTATATTTTTGACCGGCTGGTTACCATCTTTAAAGATCCCCGGCAAAGAGCCCCCCTGCAGGATGGTGAGTGAGGGCTCTTGCTTCAAACATTTGAACTTTCAGGAACCTGTGAATTATAAGCACATACTCTGGTAATGGAACTGTGTATAATTTTTGATTTACATGTTTGATGGGAGCACTATACACAGGACCAGGACTTTGTTTCCGAACCTCCCATATTTCTTTAGCCCCTCTATTGTTTTATTGGGTAATCTCTGTTTAACCACGACACTCCCTGAGATGTCTTATTCTCGTGGCCATGCGTAAAGGCTGCCACAAATCACCTTTTACTATTGTGTTCCTGGTGAGGTGCTGCTAGTGAGCCGGTAAGATTGGGACAACAGTTGCGACTTGTTGTAGGAAAGCGTAGTTGCCTACAAACAAAAGTACTATCATCCTTTAACCAGCAGTCTTGCCCAGAGCAAGAGTCCAAACTACAACAGTAGTAGTCTCGTCAATGTGAATCACAGGAGGGATAGGAGTGGTGGGGTATTGGGTGAGTTCAAAATACCTGTCTCCAAGTAATTCCAATGATTTAATAGATCTCTTGGAGGCAGTATGATTAAAAAGGGGCTGCGGAAGTGGGGGATGTAATGTACCTGACTTCCTAGTCTACATGTTTCGGAGCCTTACCCCTAGGCTCCTCTTCAGGACCAAGGTGGACTCCCTGGTGCCACTCCTTGTTTGACTACCTCTAATGAAAGCATAAATAATACATGCTCTGTGATATGGTGCAATTCACCTTATTAATGTGGTGTCATAAGATGAGACCTATTGTTTATGGTGTCCGTCATTTAAACCTGTGGAAATGCAAGGGAGGCATATTTATCATAGCCCCCATTTGTAATGGGCCGCTATATATGTTTGTGGTTGTGGTGCCACCTATTTGCAAATTGCACCCCACTCATGGAAACGGCACTCGTGAATATCAGGACTGAGAGACTAAAGTACTCTCACAATCAACAGTAGAAGACATACTACATTCAAAACTTTTAAACATGTGAACACGATAAACACACCAAACAGCACACACGTGGTGCATGTGTAATCTACTCAGTAGTATTTGAATTCTCTTATAACTACTCTGGGAGGGGTGTGTGCTTGTAGTCACACTCTAAAGATTTGGCAAAGTTTTAGAATCGATTCATCTTACTGTATCTGTAGCGCCATGTAAACAATGTTAAAAACGCACTTACTTCCTCAAAGCGACACTCCCGCTCTGTACCTAATGCTCACCTCCCCGTGGTCTGAAACTTGAATTCTCACATGGGAGCAGAGTTTAAATGTGCAGCAGCTCTTGCATCTCGGCATGCTAAAGCGTGCAGCTCTAGACCGCTATCTTCCCCAGGATGGCGGCCTCCTGTGGAACCGAAGGGGGGGGAGGGATCCATGAGGACCCTAAAAGTAGGTATTCTTTGTGGGTGACTGTAATTGCACGGAGTTACAAAGGCAGAACTGGGGATTCCCATTTCATTTTAATAATGATTCCTTTCTTGTGTTTAATGAACGGTTACTCGTTCCCTTCTTACTATGATGGTGATGTATATGTGAGAGGGTTTGCTCTTTATGACACTATGGAATGTAAAGGAATACGATGGACATACGACCTTCTGGGCTTCCTAGGTGTACCATTCATTTCAGGAGATGTATATCTGATTAATGTGACGTTAATACTTCGTCAGCTGGCTCCAAGGTACGATCTCATTGAGGCCAAATTGGTGTGCGTGAAATTTATAAACCCATTGTTCTTTTTTGAACAGTGTAGACTCACAAATAATCTCTTTATGGTGTTCTAAAATAACCCACTGATAATCCTCCACTGTGTGTGCTTTCTCTTTGAAATGAGAGGACATTTTAGTCATAGCCCGTCCACATCTTAGGTGTTCGCAGATGTGAGTCTTAACCTTGTGGGTGGTCATACCCACATAATGTAGGTTGCATGGGCAGTGATCATGTATACTGCTCGCTGAGTGTTACTATTGGAGAAGTCTCTAATGTCCCATGTTGTGCTGTTGTTAAAGGTGACCTGTTTAGTGACCTTTGTTAGATGGCACACACTACAGTTCCCAATGGACAATGTCCATTGGGTAGTGGTAGGTAGTTGATATCTTCTGGTTTACTACGAAGATGGCTTGGGCAGGTGTGTACAAGCATGTCTTTAAGACTCTTTCCCTGTTTATGTGAAAACATGGGTGTGGGAATATTTAATGAGCCGCTATTGAGGATGCGCCAATGTTAGTTAATGATCTTGCTTACCTGCTTTGAGGCTATGTTAAATATTGTGATACATATCGGTCTTTCCTCCTTCTCTTTTTGGGGAGGGGTGTCCAGAAGGGCTTCTCTGTTATTGGGAGCTCGCTTCATGGCTCAGTTGATTATTCTTGGGGGGTATTTCCTAGCCTCCAGTTTAGATGCTAGACTCTGGGCTTGTTTTTTGTAATCTGATATCTCTGCGCAATTCCTTCTCAATCTGAGAAATTATCCAAACTGTAGGTTCTCTCTCATATGGCAGGGGACACAGGACACAGGAGTAAACAGTTTGTCACATACAACTTTTATACATAAATTTACATCGACTGTTTTTCATATCGAAACATTGTGTTATTCAATGAAAAAAAGCAAAGACTAAAGCTCAGTTATAGTAAGGAAAATACATATTCCCTATACAAACCAAGTTTCACCAACACATACTTTATTAATTCTAAAGTTATAGTTATAACTTTCATTTACAATTTATCCACCATCTTCAAATTATTATAAATATCGGACCTCGTTATGCAGTCTTTTCAGCTCCTTACTAACTATAACTCACCAGTCTGTCATGTATTGTGTTATGACAAATAATGTAATTTGAGAGATAGTAAGTTTTGTTATGAATGCTATGATTTCACATACTATAAGTGATGCAGTGTACAAGGGTTTAAACAGTACATAGAAAAGGCATGAATTATAGTTAACGTAATGTGGCGAGTAAGGTGACAAGCATGTGTTCAGAGATTCGTGACTTACAGTAATTTGCAGGTTGTGTGTAAATTATAAATTGAAGTTATTATAATTTTACAAGTTTTTAGTATTTGTGTATGGTAAGTTGGGTTTGTATAGAAAGCAAACATAGGTATTTCAAACTATAAATTATCCTTCACCTTAGTTTTTTTATTGTATTTTAATGTTTTTATTTTTTAATAAAAATGTATTTCGAATCGCAATGTGGAATGTCCTTGATTGGAGTGCTGTAAAGTGTAGTGTAGTACAGTACAGTGATGGAGAGTGCCTTGAAGTAGTGTAATGGACAATAGAGTGGAGTAGCATAGCGTATAGTGGAGTTAAGTGTTATACAGAGTAGTGGTGTAGAGTGAAGCCACGTGTTGTACAGTGTAGTGGCATGTCGAACTGTATGGTTGAGTGTTGTACAATTTATTGACTGAAGTGTCATAAAATGGAGTGTGCTTGAGTGGAGTGTCATTGAGTAAAGTGTAGCAGAGTGTTATAGAGTGTAGTGGCATATGGTGGAGTCCAGTGGCATATAGTTAAATGTTGTTGAGTGTAGTGTTATGCAGTAGAGTGAAAGAGTTTCGTACAGTGTAGTGTTGTATAGTCGAGTATCATTTGTGAGAACAGAGTGCAAGGTAAGGTGGCTAGTTATAGTTGGTGTTATCTGGTTAGCGAGCTAAAAGAGTGTGTAACAAGATCCACTACTTATATTATTTTGAAGGTAGTAGATAAATTGAAATTGAAAGTTATAACGGTAACTTTAGAATTTTTAAACTTTTGCATAGTTAAAACTTGGTTTTCCCAGGAAAAATGTTTTCTTAACTGTAACTGAGCATTAAACCTTGTTTTTCCTTGAACTTCAATTTTTAAAATATTTTTAATAAAACTGTGTTTCAAATCGTAGAGTTCAGTGTCGCAAGTGGAGAGTTATGTGATGTGGCATACAGTACAGTAGAGGAGAGTATTTTAAAGCTTATTGCAATAGAGTGGATTAGTGTTCATTGGAATAGAGTGTAGTAGTGTATCGTTTAGTGTAGTAAATTGTCATGTAGTGACATGGTGTCTCATACAGTAGAGTCAATTGTTATACAGTGGAGCAGCAATTTGTCCAGTGGAATGGCATGCTGAACAGCAGTGTAGGATGTTATAGACTGTCGGAGTAGAGTGTTCTAGAGTGGAGTAGGTTGAAGTAGAATTTCATAAAGTGGAGTATTTGTCAAGTGAAGTGTCATGAAGTACAGTGGAGGAGAGTGGAGTGCTATGTAATATATTGCAGTGGTGTATTGTAGAGAGAGATTTAGTGATGTGTCATTGAGTGTCATACGGAGTAGTACAGTAGTGTAGACTGGATGGGCATAGAGTAGAGTGTTATAGAGTGTATTTCAGTGTTGTAGAGTGGAGTTGCAAACAGTACAGTAGAGTGTTGGACAGTAGAGTAGCTTAGAGTGAAGTATTATATAGTGCAATAGAGTGGATTAAAGTGTAGTAGAGTGGAGTATAGTGGAGTGGGATAGTGTAGAATGGATTAAGGTGTCATAGTTGAGTGCCATGTTGTAGAATATACTGGAGTGGCATAGCATACAACCAAATAAAGTGTCATAAATTGTACAGTAGAGTGTAGTGGGGTGTTGTACGGTATTGGAAAGTGGTGTAGACTACAGTAGAGTGGCATACAGTCTAGTTGATTTTTATAGAGTGGGGTGGTGTACAGTGTTGTAAAGTGTGGTAGAATGGATTAACGTACAGTGGTTTAGAGTTGTGTACAGGGAGTGGCATACATTGGATAGAGTGGAGTACTGTGTCAGTAGAGTGGAGTAAAGTGGGATACAGTGGCATACAAAGTGTTGTGTCCATTGCTGTATAGTGGAATACAGTGTTGTAGAGTGGAGTAGAATAGTGATCAGTAGCATACAGTATAGTGCAGTTTGCACAGTGGAGTGAATGGGTATAGGCAGGAGTAAAGTGTCAGTAGAGATACACAGTGTAGTAGAGTGTTGTAGAGTGGAGTTGCGTAAAGTACAGTAGTGTGTGGAGCTACATAGAATGGATTGTTGTATAGTAGTGGTGTGAGGTAAAGTCTCATACAGTGGAGTAGAGTTGAGTGGATTGATGTAACACAGTGTGGTGCAGTACAATGGAGTTTATTGGTGTAGAGTAGAGGGGCATAGAGTGGAGTGTACTGACATAAATTGGAATGGGGTCTTGTAGAGTGGAGTGATGTCACATAGAAAAGTGTCACGCAGTGAAATAGTTTTTTACATTGGAGTGTATGGTCATAGAGTGGAGTATAGTATTGGACAGTAAAGTGTATGGGGATAGAGTAAGAAAGAATGTTGTAGAGTGCCATGAAGTGTGGTTGACTTTAATATAGTGGAGTTATACAGAGTGGAAGTGTGTGTCATACAATGGAGCACCATAGAGTGGAGTGGCGTACACAGAAGTGGCATCGAGTGGATTACCATAAAGTGGAGTATTATACAGTGGAATAGCATAGAGTAAAACACTGTACAGTGGAGTTTAGAAGAGTGGAGTGGCAATGAGCGGAAAAGCACAGAGCGGAGTATTGTGCAGTAGCATAAAGTGGAGTAGGGCACAGTGGATTAGCAAAGAGTGGGGTGACAGAGATTGAAGTGGCGTAGTGTAGAGTGGTGTCTCATACAGTAGAGTGGAGTGCTGTGTCGTACAGTGCTGGAAAGTGTCATATAGTGAAGTAGAATGTTTAACAGTGTACGGGCATAGATTGGAGGAAAGTACACTGGAGTGGTGTAGAGTGGAGTAGTGTACAGTGGAGTGGCATAAAGTGGAATAGTTTAACATGGAGTAGCGTAGACTGCAGTGGTGAACAGTGAAATAGATTATAGTGTAGCAGCGTATAGTGAATCAGTGTAAACTGTAATACTATATAGTGTTGTAGCGTCCAGTAGAGTGACGTAGTCTGGAGTGGCGTAGAGTGGAGCTGCGTACAATGTAATGGCATAGAGTTGAGTCTCGTACAGTGGAGAAGTGGAGTGGCCACTCTGTAATACCCTTACAGGTGCCGTCATTATTATATATATGTACTCTGACATATGTGTTAACATACAAAGCATGAACTCATATACACTCATCTGCATAAAATGACATATATATATATACATATATACACTACTACAGACACCTCTTACAGCTCTGTCTGGGAAGAGAGCCATCTCCCTACTAACACATCTTAGGCAGTGTTTGAGAAAAATGTGTCTCTCTACTCATACCTTTTCTCATGCTGAAAGTTATGCATACTATATTCTGTGGGGGCACCACTCCCCAGTATGACAGAATACAAGTATAGTGTGGAGCTGAAATTAACTTTATAATCAAAAGTATGTCTTACATAACATCGAATGAGGATATGACTTGAAAGCACACTACCCTCTCAGGTGAAACATACATGCAAAGTAGGATTAGGTAGAAACTATTCCCTTTGCACATACCTCTCTTCAAACTGATGAATGTCTATAGTAGAGTATAAAATACAGAATCACCTCTGTCCAGAACTGTCTTGCACAACTCATGTCCATATATTTTGTTGTGGAGAACACACTTAACTGTTTCAAATTCCTCCCAATGGCAACACCCATACTTGAGAGAGTGTGCACAGCAGCTGAGAGCAGTGTGTATACATACACTACAGCATGCAACACCTCACTATTGCATGAGAGCTAACAATACCTGCATTTCAAAATAATGGACTTCCCTATTACCAACTCTGTGTAGGGTAAATGATGAGCATAGTACCGTACACATACATATATGCACATTCATGTAATACCGTATTTATATTCCTCAACATGGTACTGCCAGTTTTACGGAGTTTTGCAATACTATAATAAACCTGAAATTTATAGTAAATATTAAGAAAAGTAATTCAAAGAAACCTTAAACTTATGTATTACAACAATACAATTAACAACAATACAAAATTACAACTAAATCAACCCCTTTGCTGCTGACCCTTTCCCCTCCAGTGCTGAGCCCTTTTTGAGCTATTTGTGGTCTTCATGCTTAGGGCTCCATAACTTTTTTCCAAATAAGGTATCCCTGCTGTAGGAAATTCCTCTTTTTGCTCTGGTCACCCTCAAACGTTTTGGACAGATACTGATGGTTACTGATTCTTGGCTGTGCCCTGGGTACTGCTTACCAGTCCCAGGGCAGTGCTCTATGTAAAGTGGATATGTAAATTAGACTAATTATAATCAGCCGTATCAACCTGCCTATAAGTCCCTAGTATATGGTAGGGCATGTAGGTTTAAAGACCCCAGCATAGGTAGTGCACCCATAGGTGCACTGCTGAGGTACCCATTGCCATTTTAAAGGCAGGCATGCCTTGCTGGCTGCTTTTAAACCAATGTTACATGCAAATTCAACTTTGGAATTAAAAGCACTTCCAAAGACTTAAACTAACTTATTTCTACATATGTCAACCCTAAGGTGTGCCCTAAGTGCCCCTAAGGTTGGGTGCTATGTAACTATAAGCAGGGACCTTATAAACACTGTTTTATAAACCCTGGTGAGGTCAAATAGCCACATTTGTTTTTCCCTCTGTAGTGAATCAGCTCCATACGCTAAAATGTATTCATATTATTTTGATAAAGTCCCATTAGGAGTTAGATATTTCAAGTTTGCTATCAGACTGATTGTTAAAATAAATGCAACATCTTGCCATTGTTGAATTCAATATAACTAGTTCAGGGAAAGAGTTTTAGAATGCTGCCTGAAAGTTGCCAACTTCAGCTCTGTAGCGCCCTCCTCTGATTGGCCAGCCTCTGTCAGCCTGCCCAGGCTGCCTTTATGAGGTGTGAAGTGGCCTGGGCTGTAGATAAAGAAGGTGCCTGGGGAGATCATCTGCCTTGGCATGGCAGTGCAGGGCCCCTCCTGGCCAGCACCGTTGCAATGCAGACAGTGAACATTGTGACGGGTGCTGGTGCACACTACAGCATTGCCATAGGCTCTTTTATGAGCCAGAGACAATGCTGTAGGCCATTTCCTGCTAGGCTAGCGGGCAGAAACGGAGGTTCTACCTGCTGACCCAGCGGGAAATTTGTAATGGGCCTGGCGGAGAGGAAGCCACAATGGCAGCAACCTCCCTGTCGGAATTTTGGCGGACGGGCTTTTCCATCCGCCAAAATATTTAGGAGGCCCTTTATCTCCTAAATTGAGCCTTGTTGCTCGTTGCAAAGCTACCAAGGGTTGAACTGGGGTTAATTTATCGAGAACTCACTGAACCTAGTGGGGGTTAGTGGCCTATTGCTAAGTGTAGATAATTACTTGCCCTTACCAATAATGCACTTTCAAACACATGCCAAATTTGTGTCCTTTTTTCCAACATCCTGAGGATTCTACATGTACCCAGGGCTTCTGGATTTCCCTGCAGGGGACTGAGAAAAATAAGAAAAAACTGCTTCCGATAAGGGTATTTTTTTTCTCATAAAAATGGCATCAACTAATGGTTTGCTGTTCTAAAGTCACAATATTCACAGTTTCAGGAACATGCACAGCTGAATCAAAAAACCTAAAGTCAGTTTTGGCATTTTCCAAAGAGGTAGCCCATTTTTCTTATTTTTTTGCACTTCACCTACTTCCAGTTTGTGGTGAAAACTGGGGGATCTAGGAGAGCTATACATTTCTGAAAAGTAGATAACATTCCAAATCCAGCAAGAGGTCATTTGTGTAGATCCCTGAAGGTTTTCCCAAGGAAAATAACTGTTGAAATAAATAAATATTGAAAATGAGTTGGAGGAAAAAGGCCATTTGTGACAATATTTTCATCTGTAACTTTTTTTCACTATGGCTGATTTACAAAAGCAGTATACCTGCTAGACCCTTATGCTTTAGAAGTAGTGGTTATGTGTACTTCTCTGAACTTGTGGGTACCCTTACTAGAATATGATTTAGAGGTTATTTTTCAAAATGTCTTCTTTTTCATATACTGGTGTACATCTGAAAGGCACAACTACAGTGAAATCCAATTGGTGATGACATATTTTCTACTTTTCTATGCTCCCACAAGTATTCCAATAAAAAGGTTAACTCACTTGTGTGGCTAAGCTTGGTGCCTGCAACTTGAAATGGGCCAAAACACAACATGGACTCATCGCATTTTTCCCCCAAAAACCGACTCTTTTTTCCCCACTGTGGGTAGCTCTACATTTTGATCCCTATCTTAGCTGGCACCAAGGACAATTTAGCAAACCTGTGCATTTTTAAAAGCTAGATACCTAAGGGTATCCAAGATGGGATGACTTGCATAGCTCTCACCAGGTTGTTGTACCCAGAATCCTTTGCAAACCTCAAATATTGACTAAAATAACACATTTTTCTCACATTTCTGTAGTGGAAAGTTCTGGAATATGTGAGACGCCACAAACTTCCTTACATTCGACATCCCCCTAAGTCTCCCAATAAGAATGGTCCCTCACTTGTGTGCGTAGGCCCAGGGCCTGCATCAGCAAGTGGCACAAACCACAACCTTGACACATCACATTTTTCCACCGAAAACTGACCCGTTTTTCCCCAATGTGGGTAGCTCTAGATTTTGGACCTTAGCTCAGCCAGCTCCTATGGAAACAGATTGATTGCTGTTGATTCTGAAAATTTCCATCACAGAAATGGAAGGAAAATACGTGATTTCAGTCAGAGTTTGAGGTTTGTAGATCCATGCACTTTTCACCACCCTGGACTCCCTTGCTTGTCTAGTTTTTAGAAATGTCTGTGGTTTGTAGGTTAGCATAGGTGGTGCCACAGCACTGCCTCACATACCACACTTTTCCCTATTGCTTATCTCTCAACATTGCGATTTAGGGCCTTTTGTGTCCTATTCTCTCGGGCCACCCACACATACCATTCTTATTGCAAGATGTGTGGGAATTCAGGGTGGTAGGAAACATGTGGCTATGTGCAGATTCTATTTATTTTCATTACAGAAATATGATGAAAATGTTTATTTCTGAATTAATGAATGACTAAGACTTGTAAATCGTGCATCTACTCACCATAGAGTGTCCTGGTGCTAAGGTACTTACAGAGATCGTAGGCCACACACTATCTCCTAAACAGGTACGTTTTCAGTTCTTTTTTAAAAAGATCTTTGGCCATGATGGACCTTAGGTGTGAAAGAAGCTGGTTCCATAACTTAGCAACTACCACCGTAAAAGAAGAGCCTCCCTGGCGTTGCCTTTTAGAGTGAAGAACCACAAAAAGACTGAGCTAGGGCCTAATATCCACAGCTACCCATAAGAAAAAAAAAGTTCTTAGTAACGGCCATCTTAGCGACAAATATGGAAATCTGGTACTATTTTTTTAATTGTAATCCTTCACTTGGACTTTTTTTGGTTTTAGCACCTCCAGAAATGCTGGCTTCAGAGCACAGATACTTATCAAACTATTTGAATATTTAAACAAAGACTTCTGAAGATGAGCCATAAAGCCACGTAAAGGTACCAACCACCTTATGGTCCATTCACATGCCATTCATGCACCACACACAAGACTTTCACACCACCGTCCATGGGCCAAATCCAACAGATCATTGCACTTACATTAACATACTACCGCCATGCAAAGCTCCTTGCATTCACACGCCACAGGACGGAACTAGTTTGACAACATTTTTACCATGAAATAATTGCCTACTTCCTTCTGAAAAATACCATACCATGCCTAGTGAACCTTTTATTAATGGCCCATGACAGCAACATGAGGCTGAGGAAGACATGCCTTACATGCATCTCTGTTGCACTCACTGTGGTAAAGATCTAAGTTGGGATTGTCTGAGTATGCCTTAGAGGCGTAATCCCTCATTCTTACTGAACACATCTATCTTTGAAACAAAGGCAAACATGCTGAGTAATAATGCCAAATTCTCAAAAGAGAAAGTCAAACAGTAGTTTTTCACACAGGGTAGTCTGTGAGAACTTAAGATAGGTCCCATTCACAATTATGTGCAGTGCTGTAATTGTAATGCACTTATCATACAGCAAAATGAACATCTATTAAGTTATGACAGAGGATAAACATGGTAAGCATGCAGAACATGTTACCCGTATATTTTCTATGCATTTGTACATTTAAATTGTGAGCATAACTATAACGTCCCTGTAAACTTTGGCTTTTTAAGTGAATTTTTATTTTTTTTATAATTATATTTCTCAACTATAACATCCCTGTAACCTTTGTTTTTTTTCCCCAGTGGATTTCTTATTTATTTATTTATTTTTTAATGTAAAGTGATTTTTATTACTATATGTTAATCCAACCACAACGTGTGACCAACCCTCTATAACCACCGACCCTTGCGCCTTCAGCTGTGTAAGGTGGTGTGGGGGAGGAGGTTGGCCAGCCCTTTACCCACCCAACCCCACCCTGCGCATGGCCTTTGGCGATGCACAGTGGGAGTTGGTTGCAGGTATGCATGGCCCCCCCCCCACTGGGCCCATCTCTGCCCCTGGGAAACCATTTACTGGGACCTGGCCTTCAATAAATGGAGGCCCTGGCTGCTTTCGGCCACAGCGACCTCATCCCCTGTGTCCTGTCGTAAACATTTAATTATTTCGGGGGACAGGCCATTCCCCCCTCCCCAGGCTAATCTCGGCCCCAGGAA